>NW_022436980.1:15867729-16607165 GCF_009761245.1 Sapajus apella
GCCTCCCAAAGTGCTGGGATTATAGGCATGAGCCACCATACCTGGCCAATAGTATTGACATCTACTACAATAGTCCTAAATAAAATTTTTCTTACCACTTGAACAAGCCTCAGAATATTTTTTTTTCTTTAACATTCATCTGTTATTTTTTTTTTCTGCCAAATATAGAATGCTTAGGTCAAACCCATCATAGGAATCCTCATACCCTTTTAAACATGGTATGGAAAGAAATAAAATATGTCAGTTCAATATTTGGCTCCTGAGTGGAATATCTGTGAAAGGTCTTGTGTGTACTCATCACTTGGGAATGCATATACCTTCAAGCTTGTGGACATAAGAAAATAACACACACAAAAAATAGTAAAAATCACAAGGAAGAGATCACATCAAATCAATATCAATAAAGATTTTATGAAAAATTAGGAGAATGTATAGGATAACCAAAGGTTAGAGTAGATTTCACACAAAAATTAAAATTACGGTGATTGAAAACAGATGTTTGATAACATATGTTCTCGCTCATAGGCAGGTGTTGAACAATGAGAAAACACGAGCACGGGGAAGGGAGCATCACACACTAGGTTCTGTTGGAGGGGATGCTAAAGGAGGGACAGTGGGGGGTGGGGAGGTTGGAGAGAGATAACATGGGGGAGAAATGCCAGATATAGGTGATGAGGGGATGGAGGCAGCAAACCACCTTGTCATGTATGTACCTATGCAACAATCCTGCAAGATCTGTACATGCACCCCAGAACCAACAGTACAATTTTTTTAAAAAAAAGGAAAACAGATATTTCATTAGCAGAATTTAACTAAAACATAGAATTAGCAAGTATTGGTCATGGCACATAAGATCAAAGTGTTACGCAGTAGAAGACACTGGATGACTACATGAGGAACATTCCTCTGTCTCAGAGAAAAGAGTGTATTTGAATATAATAGATAAGATATAAATCTCTGTCAGTTACCAAAAAAGTCCAGAATATCATCTTTGTGCATCTCAGTTTCCTCAATCAGAGCAAAATCAAATATTTCCAAAGTTTATTTCTGTGATAAAACAATATGACAATGGTTATGAGGTGCTTTGTAAATTGCAAAACATTCTTTTGCAACTGTAAAGGATTAATTAATTCTTAATTCTCAATGCACCAGGGGGCTCTTGAAGAATTTTGAGATGCTAAAGAGTATAATCATAACCTTATTTTAGAAATCCAAGTTATCTAGCTGTAACTCTGTCCATTTATTGGTCAAAGTTAGAGGGAGATAACGGGGGAATAAACAAGTCTATTATAGTGGTTCAAATGAAAGATAAGGAGATTTAAAACACAGCTGCATGCAGCATAGAGACAGATTGTATCGAATGTAAGCAACTGATTAGAAAAAAAAAACAAAAGGCAAGAAAAAAAATGACTTCAGGTTCCAACTTTGATGAGGATGTTGTCATTAATAGAGAGAGGAAAACCCACGAGAGAAAGGATTTAGAAGAAAGATAATGAGTTTGACTTTGAAAGAAGTACAGATCTAGGGATGTCAGCAAGTCACATAGGTAAAAATACCCAACAGACTCTTAAAAATAAAGCACGGGGGAAGACTCTGGGATACAGGTTTGAGAATCATTCATCAGTCATTTATTAATCACTTATTAGTATCAGTTGACACAATAGAAATAAAGATAGATAGTGATGGATGATGAGAAGAGCACCTCAAGAGAATGTGTGTAGTAAAGAATTTGGCCTCACCCAAAGAGAAGTCTGGCATTTGCACTCAGCTGCTAAATTGTAACCCCTAAACACTTAGAATTTTCAGAGTTATAGAAATGTCTTAATTTTCCAAAGTGGACCCCTGAAACTATACCTGTCATTTTATGCTAGTAAGATGATTCATGGGGAGGACTGTCACCATGAATCGTCTTACTGACCAACCATATAGTTTAGAATGGCAAGTATGGACAATATTATATCATCTTAATCTAAAAGTTGGTGAGGAGCTGGAGATTGAGTTCAAATATGTAGGCAGTTAATTAATTAATCATGCCTACATATGAAGCCTCAACAAACTCTCTGGGCAGCTCAGCTCAGCCGAGATTCTCTGGTTGGCAGTACTGGTTCTCTGGTTGGCATACAGATGCTGGAAAGCAACAGAAGCTTTGCCTTCAGAACCCTCCCAGACTCTGCCCTTCATGTCTCTTCCTTTGGCTGATTCTAATTTGTAATCTTTCTCTGTATTAAGCATGATTGTGAGTATAATAGCTTCCAGTGAGTTCTGTGAGTCTCTCTCGTGAATTGTCAAACTTGAGAGCAGTTTTGGGAAATCCCTGTTCTTGAAGTTGGGATCATAAGTCTTTGGCAAACTTGTCTATCCAGAGGACAGTGCCCTAAACCACTCAGTTTGGCCTACTTGTAGTAGAGTTTTTTGAGCAAATAAATTAGTGAAAGAGGAAGGATGATAAATTTAGGTAAGAAAACATCAAAGAGAAGGCAGAGCAACCTCATTTGTAAAATGTATGAAAGGGTTTGTTGCTAGTTTAAGTACCACACAGAAGGAAAGTTTGAGGAATAAAAAGAAGAACAAAGTGGAGGAGGAGAAGAAAGTCTTTGACTTTAACAGAGTAAAGACAGTTTCTGACTAACAGTGACTTGCTTTACAATTTTTTGACTTTATAATGGTGTAAAAGTGATATGTATTCGGTAGAAACTGTACTACAATTATTTATACAATCATTTTGTTTTTCACTTCAGTAGTGTTCAATAAATTATGTGAGATATTCAACACTTTGTCATAACATAGGCTTTGTGTTAGACAATTTTACCCAACTATAGGTTAATGTAAGTGTGCTAAGCACACTAAGATACGGACGTCTAGTAGGTTAGGTGTTCTCTTTCCTCTGCAACCTCAACAATGTCTGTTATTTCTTGATCTTTTAATAACGGCCACTCTGTGTGGTCTGAGATAGTATCTCATTGTGATTTTGATTCGCATTTATCTAATGATTAGTGAGGATGGGCAGTTTTTCCTATGTACATGGGCGACAGAATCAGCCTTTCTCCAAACCTCAGTGTCAGACATGTAACAAACTTGCACATGTCTAAAGTAAGAGTTAAAATATTTTTAAAAAAAGAACAATAGTAGTCAAGAGTGCCTCCTGGTCACCTCCACCTTCACTCTATTCACAACCACTTAACTCTGTTTTCAGCATATTTCCAAGCATTTTACGTATTTTCACAGAATGTGGAATTTCTACAAGACTTTGTAGGAATTACTTAGCAGTTACGCAAAGACCACTCAGAAGACATTTGTTGATGAAAATGAGGTTTGTCTTGCAAATATCACCACTTTAATGAGAAGTAAAATTGTTTAAAGGCCAGAAGAACAGGGCTCTGGTTCTTCTGGGTCTTCTATTCATTTTGGGATAACTAGAAGTTAAATAAAAAGTAAAGCAAAATGTTGGTTTTCTCTTTATCTTTCTTACTCTCTGATGGATGAAACTGTCACAGGATGCAGTGAATTGTATTAACCAAAAATAAAACCAATTCGCCAATTCCTTCTCAAGTTTAATTCCAGAGCATAATGTCATCCTTCCCTGAACACCACTTTTCTTAAGAAGCAGAAATGCTCAACTGTGTTAAAGCAGAACTTCCTCCAAGATCAACCTCTATTAAGCCTTTCAAATTGCTCCAGAAGCAGTGGGTAATCATGCTAGTTGTGCGTAAAATATTTAAAATAACTTATCTTTGAGTGTTGTTGGGGATGCAGATTTGGAATTTGGCAGATCCTCTGTGTTTAGAGCTGAGCTATTTTTGGATTTCTTCAAAGTTGAGCAATGTAAGGAAAATGTGACTACTACTATTTGAGTGAAAGTTTTGGAAATTTGCTTGTAGGACGCAGTTTTGGAAGGCCTTTTAAAAAAAAGATCTTCAAAAAATTTCTCATTGTAAAAAAAAACCTCTAACCTACCTTCTTCGTGTTGTTCATTTTTCTGTCTAATAAGAATTTGAGGCTTCTATAGGCAGTTTCACTTAAATGCTTCTAGCTGGATTTGCCTTTTATAAGAGGGGATGCTTAGTGGGTCAGCAGTAGAGGGGAAGGATTAAGATTACATCAGTTTGTTGACTAACTGTACAGAGAAACATACGTGGAAAGCTTAAAAGTACTTTCTCAGCTGAAAAGCTGTTTGTATTTTTGTACAAGTACAATCAAATGCTTCTTAGGTTACCCTTTCTGGCTAAAGATACATCTATAAGTTCACTTCTACCACTCATCTATTATCTTTGTCATCACACAAAACTCTTTAACATAAATTAACATTATGTTGGTTGGGCAATGTGGCTCACGCTTATAATTACGACACTTAGGGAGGCCAAGGCAGGAGGATTGCTTGAGGTTAGGAGTTTGAGATCAGCCTAGGCAACATAGCAAGACCCCATCTCTATAAAAAATGAGCACTATTAGCCAGGTGTAGTGGTGTGTGCCTGTAGTCCCAGCCACTCAGGAAGCTGAGGCGGGAGAATTGCTTGTGCCCCTGAGTTTGAGGCTGCAGTGAGCTATGATGGTATACTGCCGTTCAGCCTGGGTAACAAAGTAAGGCCCTGTTCCTAAAAATAAATAAATCAATCAAAAGTAAATTAATCCAAAAAGTAAATAAATGTTATGTTACAGATTCCTTCAGATGGGCAAACTCGTAAACCATTCAGCAAATCACAAGTTGGAAAAATTGTCAGTGCTTCCACTGGAAATTAAATATGTCACTCAGTGATAAACAGTGTGCTTCAGAATTGTCAAGTCTTTCTGATCTGCTCCCTAGAAATGTTTAGGCCGACACACTTCTCCATAGCCATCAGTATGTGGTACTAGGAGTCCTTCTACTTCTTCATGCACAGGCTTTTTTAGTTTCTTCTACCAGCCTATATGCTAATGAAGAAAGCATGTAGTCTCATTTGCCAGTGGCAAATCCCAGGATATATCTACCAGCATCTAGACTAGAAGTGATAAACTGTATTGTGTGAGGCATCCTCTAATTAAGGGAACACAACTGAAAGCTTGTCAAAAGATATTCCTTTGAGTTACAGCAACTAAGTTGTGGTGCCTTGAAATGTGTGTATAGTGTATAATTTGCTGAGATCAATTGCTAGTTTGCTTTGTGTTTGATCATCAATCATTAGTTGTCATACAAAAATACCACTATTATCACAGATTCCTTTAGACTATTAATTTAATTATAAGAATAATAATTATATGTATTCAGGGGTAATAAATTATAAGTAATTTATTAAATGATTTATTTAAATTTTTGTCAAAGTTACTTCTGATAGCAACAGAATATTTCTTGGTGATTCTTTCAGAAATAGTCTTCAAATAAAATATGCTTTCAATGTTACACAGTGTTTACAGGAAACATTATGAGTATTTTATCTTACTACAAAATTGCTTGTTAAAGGTATTATATCTACATATTTTATATGCAGATTTATTCTGTGTCCTCATAATTAGCTGCATATCTTTATTACTCCTCATCCTATCACCACAGAAAAGTCTGGAAATTCTTGATAGAAAATGAAAATAAAACCTGTTTTATGTTCCATTTTCCTTCTCTTATATTTTTATACTTTCTGTCTTTGACTTTCAATACTTTCTTTGACAGTACAGTCCAGGATAACTTTTGTATAGGTGTAAAGGTGTTTCGGTTTTAACTCTGATTAAAGCTGAGTGAAATGCACAAATAATAATGTAGCTTAGAAAGGGAACATGACTTCAAAAGCAGTAAAACCTATGTATTTTTGCTGAAGTTTTGCAGGATGTCTTTTATTTGATTTTTACAAAACCAGTGAAACCTGTAAAATATTAGATATTCATTGAGCACCTAATAAGTTTGTCAGGCAGCTGCAGGCCATGCACTTATAAGAATGCAATGAAAAACAGAACTCATTCCCTTTCAGGAAATTTTTTTTCCAACATTTGAGACATTTGCAAAATACAACGTTATTATTATAATAAAGGGTGTTATTTTAAAAAGAAAAGCTCTGAATAAGAAAGATCATATTGTACCTGCAATAGGTGGATGTACTTGAAATTATTGATGGTGTGGCAGTTAACAAAATAAATAATGAAAATCATTGGAAAAGATTACTTTAGTGGTCAAAATCAAATAGAGTATGACTCAAAATAAGGAAAACTTAATAGTATGTTCCATTATGGTTTAAATTTCCAAACAATAATACCTCATATGCTTTACAGATGAGCCAAAGGAAAAAGTAGGGACATTATCTGTAGTTATGGAAAAGGATGAAAACAGACTTGTGTAGACTGGAAAGCCTCTCCTCCCTAGCATCAGGCTAGGTATACATGAGTCTATTTAGGTGAGAAATTAAAGAAATTCATAAGTGACTTACGGTTATTACTTTATAATTTGAAACTTAATGTAAGACCAATGTAAAGCTAGCTTAGAATATAAGCAGAAAATCGTTGCACATTTTTCCTACCAGTTAGGTAGTAGTTTAACTTTTTCCATTTTTTAACCACTTTCAGATGCTCAAACTTTATGTTCCATGTGTAAGTTTACAACAGCTTCCTAGGCACAAAAAATAGGATTTTTATGTCTAAATAAAAATTTTTTTATTTTTGTGCCGGTATTTTGTATATAGAGCATCCATTTACATAAAAGAATTTATATATTGAGGAAACACACACTGTGAGTTCAATTTAGCTGTGAATGAGTAAAAAATATTTCAAATATCATGTCTTATTGAATGATTTGAACCAAATCTTTCTGTACATAGTTAACTTCCATCTCTCAACTTGTTAAATGTTGTCAATCAATTTTAGATTTTGTGAATCTTCCCTAATTTCTTTCACGAACTGTTTAATTAACACATTGCACCAGTGCCTTTCATAAAGTGGGACTGAACTTGAGACTAGTTGAAAACTAAGTCATGCTATTTGATATTGTTAACTGAAGAACATGACCTGTAGTTAAAAATCCTCTCCCAAAGGATGAGAATGCCCACTTTAAAGAGATGATAGAGTGTGTTTAGCAAGTTGTTAACTTGTTAACAAAACAAATTTTAAAAACTCAGAGTATTAGATCTGTAAGAAACTTTAGCCTTGACTTTGTTTAGTCCTTTAGCTTCACACAGGCTAGTGATGACTACTGCATACAATTTTCCAATACATTTCTTTCATCTCATCTTCTCCATGGAAGTCATATCTATCAAAGAAAAGTTTCCTTTATAACGAAAAAGAAAAAAAAAACCTATGTATCAATTTACCAAATTTGCTGATTGGATTGATGCACCTGAGAGAGTACATGGTCACTGAGACAGAAATGAATACATTTCTCAGGATCAAAGGTCCTAAAATTATCATTTCTATGGAAACACAATTGATAAGTTTCTGTGTCAAAATCAAATTCCTCCTCAAAGATCTTGTATGGGTGAGTTCAATAATTGCAATAACAAGAACTTTGGTTTTCCAATATTCCTCTTTTTTAAATTTATTTTTAAAGGCTTATGATATTGAAGAAGATTGCATTAGATAAGTTGTATATAATGAGCCTAAGACAGGAAACAGATGAGATTTTAGGCTTTGATGGTAGGAACTCTATATGTGGATGTGTATGTCTGGGTGTGTGCATATCATCTAGGCATAGTGATATTATAGTAGTATCATTAGATTACTTTGACTGTGGAATATTTTTGAAACATTTTTATGGATAGAAATTCAAATTTAGTTGGCTATATGATGCCGTCCTTAGGTATTTATACTAGTTCTTATATTTTCAGAAAAAGCCATCTTGGTTTTTGTGTAAGCATTGTTGCTTTAAAATTTTCTTTTTCTTTTCAATCAGTCATCATTATTGGTTTCACAATTCATTTTGTGGTTTGTATAATATCAGGCTTGAATAAATACAATACTCCTAACCTGCATTCAATAAATTATATAAATGTTTACATGTCCTCACTGCCTAAACACCCCAAATTCCATAAAACAATATGAGCTACTTATATTTCCTTTTGTCAAATAATATTTGCATTCTTAACTATAACTGCCTAGTTATCTACTAATGTTTACCTATCTATAGCAAGCAGACTTTTCCACAAGAAGGTTTCATCTTTGCAGGTTTTATGTTCTAGCCAATGTCCATCCTTTATTTGACATCCTACTTAACTCAGATTTTGAATATCACACGTGCTGAATAAATTAATTTTTATTTTCATAGTAACACTGTTTTTTTTTTTTATGTTTATGGAAAAGGGTTTTATTAACCAACCACATTACCAGCTCAGGGGACCTCAAGATATATTAGTTTCCTCCTCGTTCTCAAGTACAGGTAGAAGAATTTTCTCTTTCCCTTGGGTATATGGGTTTCCTGGAAGTATCATGAAGAGGTATATCTAAATTGAGTAAGTCAGAAAAGAACGAATCACTCAGGTATGTGTCTTGCAAGGCAAGGAATTAAAAGAATCAGGCTGCTGAGACAATGGGGTTTTCTAAATATGCAATCATGTCATCTGCAAACAGGGACAATTTGATGTCCTCTCTTCCTATTTCAGTACCTTTTATTTCTTTCTCTTGCCTGATGGCCCTAGCCAGAACTTCCAGTATTCTGTTGAATAGGAGTGATGAGAGAAGGCAACCTTGTCTTGTGCCAGTTTTCAAATGGAATGCTTCCAGCTTTTGCCCATTCAGTATGATATTGGCTGTGGGTTTGTCCTAAATAGATCTTACCATAATCTCCTTAAGCTGACGAGCAACTTCAACAAAATCTCAGGGTAAAAAATCAATGTGCAAAAATTGCAAAAATTCCTATACACCAATAATAGACAGAGAGCCAAATCATGTTAGTGAACTCCCACTCACAATTGCTACAAAGAGAATAAAATACCTAGGAATACAACCAAAAAGGGATGTGAATGACCTTTTCAAGGAGAACTACAAACCACTGCTCAAGGAAATAAGAGAGGACACAAACGGAAAGACATTTCATGCTCATGGTTAGGAATAATCAGTATCGTGAAAATGGCCATACTGCCCAAAATAATTTATAGATTCAATGCTATCCCCATCACGCCACCAATGACTTTCTTCACAGAATTGGGAAAAAAACTTCATTTGGAACCAAAAAAGAGCCCACATAGCTAAGACAAAAAAAAAAAAAAAAAAGCTGGAGGCATCATGCCACATGACTTCAACCTATATTGCAAGGCTACAGTAATCAGAACAGCATGATACTGGTACTAAAACAGAGCTATAGACCAATGGAACAGAACAGAGGCCTCAGAAGGAATGACACACAACTACAATTATCTGATCTGTAACAAATCTGATAAAAACAAGCAATGGGGAAAGGATTCCCTATTTAACAAATGGTGTTGGGAAAACTGGCTAGCCATATGCAGAAAGCTGAAACTGGATCTCTTCCTTATACCTTATACAAAAATTAACTCCAGATGGATCAAAGATTTAAACATGAGGCCTAACACCATAAAAACTCTGGAATAAAACTTAGGCAATACCATTCAGAACATAGGCATGGGCAAGGACTTCATGACTAAAACACCAAAAGCAATGGCAACAAAAGTCAAAATAGACAAGTCGGATCTAATTAAACCTAAGAGCTTCTGCGCAGCAAAAGAAACTATCATTAGAGTGAACCAGCAACCAACAGAACGGGAAATATTTTTGCAATCTACTTATCAGACAAAGGGCTAATATCCAGAATCTATGAAGAACTTAAACAAATTTACAAGAAAAAAGCAAACAACCCCATTAAAAAGTGGGCAAAGTATATGAACAGACACTTTTCAAAAAAAGACATTTATGCAGCCAACAAACGTAAACAAAAGCTCATCATCACTGGTCATTAGAGAAATGTAAATCAAAACCACATTGAGATACCACATCACGCCAGTTAGATTGGCAATCATTAAAAAATCAGGAGACAACAGATGCTGGAGAGGATGTGAAGAAATAGGAACACTTTTACACTGTTGGTGGGAATGTACATTAGTTCAACTGTTGTGGAAAACAGTGTGGAATCTCCACAAGGATCTAGAATTAGAAATACCATCTGACCCAGCAATCCCATTACTGGATATACACCCAAAGGATTATAAATCATTCTACTATAAAGACACATGCACACGTATGTTTTCTGCAGCACTGTTCACAATAGCAAAGACTTGGAACCAACCCAATTGCCCATCAATGACGGACTGGTTAAAGAAACTGTGGCACATATATACCATGGAATACTTTGCAGATATAAATAAAGATGAGTTTGTGTCCTTTGCAGTGACATGGATGAAGCTGAAAACCATCATTCTCAGCAAACTGACACAAGAACAGAAAACCAACACCACATGTTCTCATTTATAAGTGGGTGTTGAACAATGAGAGCACACGGACACTGGGAGAGAAATCACACACCAGGGTCTGGCGGGCTGGGAGCTAGAGAAGGAATAGCAGTGGGTGGGGGGATTAGGGAGGGATAGCATTAGGAGAAATACCTAATGTAGATGATGGGGTGATGGATGCAGCTAACCACTACTATGGCACGCATATACCTATGTAATAAACCTGCACGATCTGCACATGTACCCCATAACTTAAAATATAATAAACAAATAAATACATAAATAAATAAAAGAATCAGGCTGCTGATCAAATGCAGCTAGTCTGTGCTCCAAAAGTGGGTGGTACTCAAGAGGTTAGCTAGCTTTTGGGCATGGGCTCAGCTCCCTTTTGGTTCCAAAGCACATCAGCAAGGACCCTCATGAGATCCATTGCTATTTTGTGGTAAAGTTTGGATTGCGTGATCGGAGACACAGTAAGCATCTTTTTCCTCTAAGAAATCAAATAGTTTTATCACTAGAAATTTCATGTCTCCTCCCCAGATGACCAAGAGAGCTAAACGTCAAATACCTGTAACACTGAAAAGGGTGAGAAGGAAAAGAAATCCCACTCAAAAGAATTTGAAGATACGCATTCTTCTATTCGCAAAGACCAGGTCTATTTCTCTCTAAATTTAAATTTAGGCACTCTTTAAAACATTTCTTTTATTTAAAAGCTAGAATGCAACTCTGATCCCCTGCTAGTAGGCTGTATATAATTTTTCGAGCCTCTGCTCTGTTCAGTCTTGCTTATATAGTTCTATTACTTGAATCAGGAATCTTATTGGTCTTTCTCTTGTTACTACTCCTGTTACAATAAAGATAATATTTCCTTTGTTTTTATGACTAAATGACCCAGAATTTATGCCACATTTTTCTGATAGTCTAGTTAAGCCTTTGCCTTTCTGATGTCTAAAGTTTTGTTTGTTTTATACTAACCCTAACTATTTTACTGTATTCTTTTTAAAGCCAAATTCATGAAAAATTATGCCATTCTCAATTCTAGGTAAACTTATCTCCCCTCTTTTTGACTTCCTCACACGCAAACACAGGCGCATACAGATGCATGTATTCTGTCTGTACTCACCTCAAGGTCATAAACAAGGAGATGCCCTTCATCTTGTAACAAAAGATATAAAAAGCCCCTTGAGGTCTGAGTTTGCAAGACTGATCTTAAAAGGTGATATTAATGCCATCAAAAGAAAAACACTTTCTTATGATAGAAAGATCAGAGTGCAAAATATGTCATCAAATGAAATTGGACACTTGAGGGCTCTTCATAGCTCATAATTATTGATTGGAATAGCAAACTGAGTAATTTGTAGGCCAGTAGCTTGCGACACATTGTGTTGAAGAACCATGTGTGAAAGTGTGTGAAATTAATGGGAGTGTTGTAATACCTTCAGCATTTTAGATGAAAAACACATGCAGTTTTGAAATTTCAGATTTGCTATTTCAAAAACCTTAAGAGCATCTGTTAGGGATTGCATGATCTAATCTCTAATGCAAGCACAAGCAGTCAGTTTTTCAGCATGTCATACCATTACTAAGTAAAGAGCCAGAAAATGAGCAAGCAGGTCACTTTTCACCTCATTAGCACAGCAGGAGGGGGCTCCGGAAAACAAGATACCAGCAGAAGCCATGGGGCTTGCTAGTATCTCTTTTGAATAACTGAGAAAGGGCCCAGCTGTGTTCTCCCTCTAACTCTGCACTGCTGTTCTTTCCCATGCAACCTCTTCCCTTTTTTTTCTGATCTTTCATCAGTTTGACCCCTGTAGTGTTTATAAATTACCACAAAGTCCTATTTGTGAAATATATCATTTTTTCCTCTCTTTCCGTATAGCAAATCTTGGTGAAAATACGATTATATTTAATATGATATGATGGATACATAATCTTCAGTGTCCTTGGTCACACAGAGATTCAGAGTCCTTTGGACACATATATGGAGAAGGTAGTGGGAGAACAGATGTCCTCTCCTTCTCTGAGCTGCTTCTTGCATAGATAAAATCATCAAATACAAGTTGGAATTTATTTTCTATTTCCTTCATCTTTACTTTTCTTCATCAATCTTATTGTTTCATGGTGATGCCTTCATCAGTCTTGATTCCTGGGTGATTACAACAGTGAGATTTCTCCTGCCAACACACAATGGAGAAGCAATACAAAAAAAAACCTTTCTGTTTTAAGTCACTAATTTGTGGATCACAAGTTATACTGATCAGATATAGCTGATCTGAATAATAATAATAATAATAATAAGCTAAAATTTAGACCAGGTGTGATGGCTCATGCTTAAGATCCCAGCATTACAAGCATGCTGAAAGGCCAAGGCAGGTGGATCACTTGAGGCCAGGAGGCTGAGATCAGCTTGGGCAACATGGTGAGATCTTGTCTTTACCAAAAACTTAAAAATTAGCTGGGTGTGGTTATGCATGACTATATTCCCAGCTACTTGGGAGGCTGAGTTGGGAGGATTGCTTGAGCCCAAGAGGTCAAGACTACAGTAAGCTATGATCACACCACTGCACTCCAACCTGGGTGACAGAATGAGACTGTGTCTAATAATAAAAATTAAAAAAAAAAAAAGATTTATTAGGCAAGAGCTTGTACCAGACATTGTGTTAAATGCTTTATAGTCAGTATCTCAATTAATCCTCATAGTAACAGCATATGAAAGACAATATCCTCAGTCCCATTTCCAAGTGCAAAAAGTTGGATTTATAGGTATTTGTATTAGTCTTTTACATGCTGCTGATAAAGACATACCAGAGACTGGGCAATTTACAAAAGAAAGAGGTTTAATTGGACTCACAGTTCCACGTGGTTGAGGAAGCCTCACAATTATGGGTGAAGGCAAGGAGGAGCAAGTCCCTTCTTACATGAATAGCAGCAGGCAAAGAAAGAATGAGGAAGATGCAAAAGTGGAAACCTCGATTAAACCATCAGATCTCATGAGACTTATTCACTATAATGAGAACAGTATGCAGGAAACTGTACCCCATGATTCAGTTATCTTCCACCAGGTCCCTCCCACAACACATGGGAATTATGGGAGTACAATTCAAGATAATAATGGGTTGGGGGCACAGAGTCAAACCATATCATTTTGCCCATGGTCCCTGCCAAATTTCACATCCTCACATTTCTGAACCAATCATGCCTTCCCAACAGTCTCCCAATGTCTTAACTCATTTTGGCATTAACCCAAAAGTCCATGGTCCAAAGTCTCATCTGAGACAAGGCAAGTCCCTTCTGCCTATGAGCCTGTAAAATCGAAATCAAGCTAGTCACTTTCTAGATACAATGGGGGTACAGATACTGGGTAAATACAACCATTCCAAATGGGAGAAATTGGCCAAAATGAAAGTGCTACAGGATCCATGCAAGTCTGAAATTCAGTGAGGAAGTCAAATCTTAAAGCTCCAAAATGATCTCCTTTGACTCCATGTCTCACATCCAGGTCATAGTGATACAAGGGGCGGGTTCCCACGGTCTTGGACAGCTCTGCCCCTGTGGCTTTGCAGGGTGCAGCCTCCCTCCCAGATGCTTTTATGGGCTGGTGTTGAGTGGCTGAAGCTTTTCTAGGCACACAGGGCAAGCTCTAGGTGCATCTACCATTCTGGGTTCTGGAAGGTGCTGGCCCTCTTCTCACAGCTCCACTAGGCAGTGCTCCAGTAGGGATGCTGCATGGGGGCTCTGACCCCTACATTTCCCTTCTGCACTGCTAGCAGAGGTCCTCCATGAGAGCCCCAACCCTGCATCCAGGGATTTCCGTATATCTTCTGAAATCTATGCATAGCTTCCCAAACCCCAGTTACAGAGCTCTTGTACCCAAAAGCTCAACACCACATGGGTTACCAAGGATTGGAGGTTGCACCATTTGAAACCATGGTCTGAGCTCCATGTTGGCCCCTTTCAACCATGGTTGAAGGGTGATTGGGACACAGGGCACCAAGTCCCTAGGCTGCACACAGGTTGGGGGCCATGGGCCCAACCCAGAAAACCACTTTTTCCTCCTAGGCCTCTGAGCCTCTGATGGGAGAGGCTGTGGTGAAGACCTCTGACATGCCATGGAGACATTTTCCCCATTGTTTTGGGGATTGACCTTTGCCTCCTCATTACTTATTGCAAATTTCTGCAGCCAGCTTGAATTTCTCCTCAGAAAACGAGTCTTCCTTCCTTCCTTCTTTCCTTCCTTCCTTCCTTCCTTCCTTCCTTCCTTCTTTTATTCTTTCTTTCTTTCGTTCTTTCGTGCTTTCTTTCTTTCTTTTTCTTTTCTTTCTTTCTTCTTTCTTTCTTTCCTTCCTACATTCTTTCTTTCTTTCTTTTTCCACATTACCAGGCTGCAAACTTTTCAGATTTTCATGCTCTTTTTCTTTTTTATAACTGAGCGCTTTTGACAGCATCCAAGTTACCTCTTGAATGTTTTGCTGCTTAGAAATTTCTTCCACCAGGTACCCTAAATCGTATCTCTCAAGTTCAAAGTTCCACAAATCTCCAGGGCAGGGGCACAACACTGTCAGTCTCTCTGCTAAAACATAATGGGGTCACTTTGCTCCAGTGCTCAACAAGTTTCTCATCATCATCTGAGACCAGTTCAGCCAGAACCTTATTGTCCATATCTCTATCAGTATTTTGAGCAAAGTCACTCAACAAGTCTCTAGGAAATTCTAAACATTCCCACATTTTCCTTCTGAGCCTTTGAAACTGTTCCAACCTCTGCCTGTTACCTACTTCCAGTCATGTCTACATTTTTGAGTATCTTTTCAGCAACACCCCACTGCTGGTACCAGTTTACTGTATTAGACTGTTTTCATGCTACTGATAAAGACATACCTGAGGTTGGGCAATTTGCAAAAGAAAGAGTTGTAATTCGACTTACAGTTCCATATGGCTGGAGAGGCCTCACAATCATAGCAAAAGGCAAAGAGGAGCAAGTTTCATCTTACATGGATGTCAGCAGGCAAAGACAGTATTTACTATTTTCATATCTTGTACATCATTTCAAAATTTCTTTATCTCTTCTTTCAGCCACTGCTGCAGTGACCAGTTTCAAAAAAATGTTGATGGGCTTGACAAAGGTGAAGCCACACCATGCCTTGGCTAAGCATACCTCTCACATCTTGCTCTTAGCTATTTTCTGCACCACGACGTGAAACAACCACAACTCTACATTTGTACAAGCACAACTCAGGGCCATATAATCAGAACATGAACCAATAAAGTCTGAGGGACTGTGCCTTTATTCTTAACCCCTGGGTGTCAGGAGACAATAGGAAATATGCCCTCCCCATTTTCCCTGATGCAGACAGTTCTGACATTTGATAAAATTCCTCAGAAGGTCCTGAAGTCAGTATCCAACTTGCTAATACATTCTAGAACTGGCTTTCCTTCCTTTTCTTCCATGCTAGTTGTGCTGCATGCCTTCTTTCTTGGGCCAGACAATTAAGCAAAGCACTTGCATCAAGCCCTTCTTTCAGGTTCAACACAGCTAGAACCAAGAATATAACACTAAGCAACGAGTCTAAGGACACACTGTTTCTGTGGCAGATCTGGAATCAAGGAAGTGTAGGGGCAGAAACAATGCCTCTAACCACTATTAAGCTTAGGCTTAGTATTTGTAGTTATAATTTGCATCCTTTTTTGTTCCATGAAAGGCCTTTTAAGCCACTGGATCTTCTTAGGCACCTTATATTTCTCTCATATAATGACAACTCTTTGTGTGTGTATATGTTCTGATGAGCATGTGTCATAGTTTCTGTTTTGTTTTTGCATCTGCTTTTGAGTAAACACATTTCATTTCTTCACAAAAATCCTACCATGTAATGACTTTTGAAAAAAAAAAACACATTAGTTTACATTTTTGTCTTTTAATTTCAATTTTTAAAGTGACCTATATACAGTCATGTGTCACTTAACATTAGAGATATACTCTGAGAAATGTGTCATTAGTCAATGTTATTGTTGCATGACCATTATACAGTGTATTTACACAAATCTAGATGGTATAGCCTATTAGAAATGCAGGTTATACGGCATAGCCTATTGCTGGTAGACACCAATCTGTACAGCATGTTACTGAACCAAATATTGCAGGCAATTTGTATGCAATGGTAAGTATTTGTATACCTAAGCCTACCTAAACATAGCAAAGGTACAGTAAAAATAGTGAAGCAAGTTCCATTGTAATCTTATGGGATTAACCTCATATATGCAGTTAGTCATTGACTAAACTGTCAATAATCAGCACATGACAGTAGTAGTATATTATACATATGATTTTCTAAAGGCTTTCTATCTCAAGGCTTTTAAATATAATTTCTTATAACACTCTTGTCTATATAGACTAACATACTATAGTATCCATAAAGCAAGAATTATTGTACCATCCACAGGTTTTAGAACATGAGAGGCTTGTAAATAATTTAAAATTTTGTGATAACCACATTAAAGGAGTAAAACAAAAGTCATAATTGATTAATAGCATGTTTTATTTAATCCAATATATACAATACATCATAAACATATTTTCAACATGTAATCAATATAAATAATGATTAATGAGATAATCTACCTTTGTTCAATACTAGTCTGTGATACTAAGGGTCTTGTACTTACTTGAATTTACACCATATCCAAATTTGGTCTAGCCACTTCATTCAAGTGCCTGACAGCTACATGTGGACAGAAACTACTATGTGGGACAGTGTAGTAATCCCTAGAGCTATTTTTGCTTGAAAATTAATATTTCTTTCTGACAGTTTATTTTATCTGTTATATGAGGGACTTTTTTTTTCCTGTAGCTCTCCAAATATGGTTAATAAATTTAAGAAATACTTTTAAGTCAATACCCCTTGATTTCTTCTGATACATTTATTAAAAACTGCCCAATAAAAACTTATATTTTAATTTTTGCCAAATGTGTCTGTCATTTGACCACTATACCACTTCAGAACCAAACTGCAAGTCAAGTCAGGGTTCAATTTTAGGATGATCTATTTAAGACAAATTCAAGAATTATACTGTGTTTATGAGCTGAAATCATCTGAGTTGTTTACTACCCTGAGCTGTAACTTACTAAGGTAGCCTAATGTCTTAGAGGACATAATAATACAGTTACTAAAATGCTTACTTTAAACATAGGGAATAGTTCAATTTGAGGAATTACTTTTATCTAATATTTAAAACATCTTTTCAACATTACAACTTACTCATCTGTAAAATGTGGTTCCTGAGTACCTACCTCATAGGAATGTTGTAATTAATTAGCTAATATAGAAAGCCCTTTAGAACTGTACTTGGTTCCTGAATAATCCTTCAATAATGTTAGCTATGATTATTATTACAATTACTGTTATATCAAAGTGTATTTTCTTGACGTGAACATTTCTATAGAAAACTGTTTTGAGTAGTTATAAGCATAGTTTGTGCACACAAAAATTTTGTAATGAAGCACATTGGTAAATACACGCATACTTGCATATAAATCATATTTTTTCTGTATTAAAATATAATATAAAAACTATAAAATAATAAGAAATAACTAATTTACAAGTTTTTATCTTCTATTACCTCCCAGAAAGGGAAAACCTTTCCAACATTCTAACCACAGTTTAATTTTCAGTTTAATACATTATAATTTTCTTACGAAATCTGTGTATATTTGGGCAATTTTAACTTCTTACCTACCTCTGGCAAATTTGTTAAAGAGTACTTAAATTTTGGCAACTTTTCAGGAAAAGATTAATGGCTGAGAATTCAGTTGATGTTATAACGGAACATATAGGTTGGATAAATAGGTCACATGTGATTTTATGTGTTCATAAATATCAGTGTGTCTCTTAAGGTAGTGGTGAATGGAGGGCAATGAGAGTGGTATAACTGCCATCTGTATGAACCATAGATTATCCACACACACAAGAAAAGTAGTAAATTTTCTTAAAAGGCAGTAAAGACCTAGACCTTGACATAGTGTTTGATAGAATACTTCAGCAATATTTTGGCCCTACATTTTTTACTATTTCTGATTGCATAGTTGGTGGGTAGGATAAAAGTAGGCAAGCTAGAAAATGGATCTTTTACAGTTTGTAGGAAAGAGGATTTAATACCACTACTAGTAAATGTATAGTTTCTTGTACGCAGTTTAGGTGCCACAAGGAAAGCAATCATTCTGACAATGGGTGGAAGGTAACTTAAACTGGAAGTTATTCACAGCATCCATTATTCAGTATTTTTGGAGATGCATTATTTTGTCCAAATTAGTCATTACTCTGATAGTATTTTCAGATACTATTGCAAACTTCCCTTAGAATCAGTCCATTTGTGAAACACCACATTAGTAAGAGCTGTATCCTTGGAGTTTGGAGAGTCCACCAAGGATGCCCACTAACTCCCAAAAAAATGTTTTATGTTAGGAGGGTCTGAGGAAGGATATATTTCCCCACACTTAACATTTCTGCTGGAGTAGTACACTGGGCACGTTCTAATGCCTCTCATTCTACATACACCAGCACAGCTGCATGACGATATTCATTTTTATCTATCTCAGAACAAGAAAGCACTAATTTCTAATAAACATACACTAACACAAAAGGTAAGAAGATCTAGTATTCAAAAGAAAACAACAACAAACAATTCAAGCAAAACTCACTTCCTTCAAGTCAGCTGCAGAGATTAAAAACATCATTTGAAATGAGACATGGTAGAAAATGTCCAGATGTGTTTATTTACTAATATTAACAAGCATGTACAATGAAAATAGATGGTGTAGCTTTTATGCTAATAGGTCACAACACACTATTGCAGAAAGACATATTTTCTCTTCCGTCTATCCACTTAGTAGTCAAGACAAAGCAATTGTACATGGAATATTTTTATTAGAAATAAGAGACCTAATTATTGCCATTAACTTAAACTCTCCTGACAGGTTGACTTATGAAAATAACTGCAACAGTTAAAAATTAATCATGTAGCCTGCATACTTGCCTGTATACCAGCCTGTTTACCAGTTTATAATTGATTTGATTCCTGCAGCAGTGCTATGTAATGATAGGAAGTGTTTTTCTACAGAAGATCCATATGCACGTAGAGGATCAAAAAAGTGTTGTCAGTTTGAACCAGATGTACTAGAGAAAGTCATCTGCAGAGAGCTACAAATAGACTGATATCTAGCAGTCTAACGCCAACTTGGTTTTCATACTAGGGATCTTTACTTAAAATGTTTTTATTTCACAATGTCACCTTATATTTCTTTTTGTAGGCTAAAAGACATAGCATAGAACATCGAATTATATCACAAAATGAAGCATAAGTAACAGACAAAGAAATTAAAGAACAATAAAAAAAGAATCAATTAGAAATAAAATACTTGCCAACTACTAGGACAAATGAAATTCTCTTATATTGTGCACTAAGGACCCTTGAATGCTAAGACATCCATAAAGGAAGGTAAAAAGTACAATGTTTTAGTAGTCATTTAAATGTTTCCATTTTACAGATGGTTTTCTTATATGTAAGCTGGAAAACATAGCTGAAATTACTTCACAGTGTAGATGTAATCATTTAATGTTGTAATGTAAATAAAAGCATATATCAAGATTGCTATCAAATAAGCATCTGGTAAATGCTCAGCATTAATAATTACAAGATATTATACACTATTTATTAATTAATATCAAATACTATTAATATAACATCTTATCATTCATAGTATATTTGTAATGGCATTAAGAATGAGAGGTGTGGTTTATTCAAAGATTATTCTTATTGAGAGGAAGCAGGTCATATTACAAACAAATCAGTTTGCTGGATGATGAGTTTGTTGAACTATAGAGAGATTTTTGAAGCTTTAGTTGGGCTGAGAGGGCCCTACAACTCTTTTGCCAGAGCAGTTTTAAGGTAGCCTTCTTGCAGAGCAGCTGTATTTAATGTCAGTTTTCAAGGGTCTTGTACTCCTGGAATTTGCATTTACTTGCAAATATCAGACTTTCCCTACAGCTCATCCCATCTTTTACATTTTTGCATAACTATTTACTGTGACTTGTCCCAGTTTCCTTTCCCCTTTTCCTGCTGGTACTACCTTTGCCATGTATCAGAACCCCTAATATGTTTTAAGTGCTTTCTTGCAATCTTTTTTTGCATATTAGGGGCATTGTTTCTCTGTTAGTAAACTTGGTTCTGCCTTAAAAAAAATCTGAACATATTTTTCTTGACAGAAAAATGTGGTAAAGGGTTTTTATTTTGTCTTTTTTTTTTTCATTCTTGCCTTCTTCTTTGTCTTTTCTTCACCCTTACTCTTTTTTCTCTTCCTGCTCTGAAAAACAAAAACAAAAAGTCATTACCTTTCATCTTATTTTGTATTATCCTAAGCTCAATGTGACCTCAACTCTCCTGATACTGCCTTCATACTACATAATGATAGTGTTGGGAATGCTCCTGTGTTTCATTTGAATAAAGTCTTCAAAATCGGAGTGATTTTTAGAGCTTTCTTAGTAGCTCTTATGATCTTTTTTATATGCATATTCTTTTTCTGATAGTATTTTCAGTCATATGCATTAATGTTTTTTAAATGCTAAAATATAAAAATACGTAATAAGAAAAAAATACCTCTCATCTCACCAAAAATAGCTAAACATAATACATTACTGAACTTCCCTTTTCTTTTTTTGAGATGGAGTCTTACTCTGTT
The DNA here is from genome assembly GCF_009761245.1 of Sapajus apella. Taxonomy (NCBI): domain Eukaryota; kingdom Metazoa; phylum Chordata; class Mammalia; order Primates; family Cebidae; genus Sapajus; species Sapajus apella. Next base: position 15,888,805 of record NW_022436980.1, read on the forward strand.
GCCCAGGCTGGAGTGCAATGATGTGATCTCAGCTCACTGCAGCCTCTGCCTCCTGGGTTCAAGCGATTCTCCTGCTTCAGGCTGCCGAGTAGCTGGGACTACAAGCATGCACCACCACACTTGGCTAATTTTTGTATTTTTAGTAGTGGGTGGTTTCACCATTTTGGCCAGGCTGTTCTGGAACTCCTGACCTCAAGTGATCCACCCTCCTCGGGCTCCCAAAGTGCTGGGATTACAAGGCATGAGCCACTGCCCCTGGCCTGAACCTCCTTTTATTTATTTATATATACTATAAAAATTCATTTTATTTTGTAAATAAAAAGGATTTGTACTAGTTTATAACCTTTTATTTTTTTCACTTTAACATTTTCACATTAATAAATATAATTGTTACATATATATTTTAATAGCCACAAGATGTTTCATTGTATATATGTGCAGCAATTTATATAACCAAGTCTTTTGCTACTTAGGCTATTTCTAATTTGTCACAATTATAAACACTGCTATGGTAAATATCTTTGTACTTAAATCTTAACTGCATCCTTAATTCTGAATGATTAATTCTTCTTTTAAAAAAATTTCCCGTGTCCATGTGTATTCATTGTGTCCATGTGTTCTCATTGTTCAACACCCACCTATGAGTGAGGACATGCAGTGGATAACATGGGGAGAAATGCCAGATATAGGTGATGGGGATGGAGGCAGCAAACCACATTGCCATGTATGTACCTGTGCAACAACAATCCTGCATGCATGTTCTTTACATGTACCCCAGATTTTAAAATGCAATTAAAATATATATATATATATATATATATATAATTTTCACCTTTTATTTTAGTTAAAGGGGGTGCATGTGGCACATGTGCAGATTGGTTACATGGGTATATTACATGATGCTGAGGCTTGGGGTATGATTGATCCTGTCAATGAGGTACTGAGCGTAGTTCACAAGGGTTTTCAACCCCTGCTTCCCTCCCTCTCTCCTTCTCCCTCTAGTTGTCCCGTGTCTATTATTGCTATATTTATTTCTATGGTAGTGAATATTTAGCTCCCACTTATAAGTGAGAACATGTGTTATTTGGTTTTATGTTCCTACATTAATTTGCTTAGAATAATGTCCTCCAGCTGTATCCGTGTTGCTGCAAAGGGCATGATTTTATTATTTTTTATGCCTGTGTAGTATTCACAATGTATATGCTCCACATTTTCTTTTTCCAGTCCATTGCTGATGACACCTAGATCGATTCCATGTCATTGCCATTGTGAATAGTGCTGCAATTAACATACAGAGCAGGTGTCTTTTTGGCAGAGCAATTTATTTTCTTTTGGATATATACCCAGTAATGGGATTGATGGGTCAAATGGTAGCTCTGTTTCAAGTTCTTTGAGAAATCACCAAACTGCTTTTCACAGTGACTGACTAATTAACATTCCCACCAACAGTAGAATTTTTCCACAGCCTTGCCAGCATGTGTTCTTTTTTGACTGTTTAGTAATAACCATTCTGACTGGTGTGACATGATATCTCACTGTGGTTTTGATTTGCATTTCTCTGATGATTAGTGATGATTAGTGTTGTTGAATGCTTTTCATAGTTTTTGGCCACTTATATGTCTTCTTTTTAATTTATTATTTATTTTTATTATCATTAATTTTTAGAGATGGGATCTGCCTATGTTGCCCAGGCTGCTCTTAAACTCATGGGCTCAAGTGATCTTCCCACATCAGCCTCCCAAAATGGTGGTGTTACAGGTATGAGCAACCTCACCCAGGTTATTTATTCATTTGTTTATTTTTTAAGAAGTGTCTGTTCATGTCTTTTCTCCAAATTTAAATAGGATTATTTGTTCTTTGCTTGTTCAATTTTTTAATTTCCTTATAGATTCTGGATATTCCAACTTTGTTGAATGAATAGTTTGTGTATATTTTCTCCCATTGTCTAGGTTGTCTGTTTACTCTGTTGACAGCTTCTTTTGCCATGCAAGGCTCTTTAATTTAATGAGGTCCCACTTGTCAATTTTTGTTTTTGTTCCAATTGCTTTTGAGGACTTATTTATAAATTATTCTCCAAGGCCGATGTCCAGAATGGTGTTTCCTAGGTTTTATTCTAGAATTCTTATAGTTTGAGGTCTTATATTTAAATAAGTAATCTGTCTTCGGTTAATTTTTGTATGTGGTGAAAGGTAGAAATCCAGTTTTATTTTTCTGCATTTGGCTAGCTTATGCTTTGAATATTAGGGCTCTTTTTTGGTTTTACATGATTTTTATAATAGTGTTTTCAGAATGGAAAAGAGCATTGGTAGTTTTACAGGAATAGCATTGAATCCACAGATTGCTTTGAAAAGCATGGCCATTTTGATGACATTGATTCTTCCTATCCATAAGCATGGAATGCTTTCTCATTTGTGTGACCTATGATTTATTTCAGCAATGTTTTGTGGTTCTCCTCAAAGAAATCTTTTATCTCTTGTTTAGATGTATTCTTAGGTATTTTAGTTTTTATTTTTTGGCCTTTTAAATGGGATTGTGTTCTTGATTTGGCTCTCAGCTTGAATGTTATTGGTGGACAGAAATGTTACTGATTTTTGTACATTAATTTTGTATCCTGAAACCTTACTAAAGTCATTTATTCGTTCCAGGAGACATTTGGCAGTCTTTAGTGTTTTCTAAGTATAAAATCATATTGGCAAGGAGAGGTAGTTTGACATCTTCCTTTTTTTTGCCTTTTTCCTATTTGGAGTCCTTTTATTTCTTTCTCTTGCCCAATTGCTGTGACTAGAACTTCCTAATTCTTGAAAAAAATTTCCAGGTTTAAGTTAAAGTAAAAAAAAAAATTGTATTAATAAGGCTTTAGGTAAATATTTGCAAAGCTGTTTTCCAGGGAGATTTTACAAATTTAATTTTACTGAACCTCTTTCATAATGGGTATTATAAGTGCATTAATTCCTGTGTTTTTAAAATAAATCAATGAAGTTAAAGTTTTCTATATTAATTGATAAATTATACTCCTTTTATTTGTTGTATTGATCATTATATTTTAATTAACAGTAATTGTATATATTTATCAAGTACAATGCAATCTACTGATATACCTACATAATATGGAATTATGATTAAATCAAAATAATTATTATGCCCATTGCCTCACATACTTATCATTGTTTTGTGTTACAAGCATTTAAAATCTTCTTTTTCAGGAATTTTAAAATATACACAACATTATTATTAACTATAGTCAACATGCTGAGCAACAGATCTCAACAATTATTTCTCCTGTTTAAGTGAATCTTTTTACCCTTTGACCACCATCTCTCCAACCTCTGGTAACCACCATGCTACTCTGAACTTCTATGTGATTCACTTGTGTTGTGGCAAATGACAGGATTCCATTCATTTTATGGCTGAATAGTATTCCGCAGTGTACTTATTCCACATTTTCTTTATTCGTTAATACATTGGTGGACACTTAGATTGATTCTACAACTTGCCTATTGTGAATAGGGCCGTGATAAACCTGGAAGTGAAGCTATCTCTAAAATATTCTAATTTTAATTCCTTTGTATGTGTACCTAGAAGTGGGATTGCTGGATCATAAGGTATTTCTATTTTTACATTTTTTGAGAAACCTTCATTCTGTTTTTCATAATGGCTATAGTAATTTACATTTCTAGCAACAGTGAAAAGGATTCCCTTTGCTCCATATCCTCTCCCACACCTGTTGTATTTTGTCTTTTGTTAAAGGCCAATTCTAAATAGGATATCTGGTATCTCTTTGTGGTTTCGATTTGCATTTCCTTGATTATAAGTGATAGTGAACATTTTTAACAAAACTTTTGGCCATTTGTATGCCTTCTTTTGATAAATGTCTATTCCAGACTTCCATCATTTTTTTTAATTGGCCTGTTTCTGTTTTGGTGGTTCTGTTGTTTGAGTTGCTTATATATTTTTGATATTAACCCCTGGTCAGATCTATAGATTGCAAATATTTTTTTTCCATTCTATAGGTTGTCTCTGCACTCTGTTGATTGTTTTCATTTTCTTATTTCCATTTTTGGATAGTTTGTGGATCATGTATAGAAATGCTATTAATTTTTGTATGCTGATTTTGTATCCTGCAAGTTTACAGATTTGTTTATCAGTTCTAATAGTTTTTGGAGAAGTCTTTTACAGTTTTCTATATAAAATCACATCATCTTCAAACAGAGACAATAATACTTTTTCCCTTTATGTTTGGATGACTTTAATTTATTTTTTCTTGCCTAATTGCTCTGGTTAGGATTACTAGTACCATGTTGAATAAAAGTGGCAACAGTGGGTATACTTGTCCACTGTTTTTAGTTCCTACATGCAAATGAGAGCATGCAATATTTGTCTTTGAGTGCTTGGCTTGCTTCACTTAACATAATGACGTCTATTACTCCATTGATTACCAAGGTTGATTCAGTTGATGTGACTGGCTAGGTAGGTGCTACCTTCCTCCCCCACTGCTCAATGTATATCCCTCCCAAGCTGTGTGCTCAGTGGAGGAGGATGACTTTCTTCAATGGAGGAAGATCATTCTTTGTTCAAGGGTATTAGAGTAGCTGTGCTTCCTCGCTAGAACCTCCAAACAAGCCACATTTTTTTTTGTCTCCCACCCCATAATCTCTCTCCACATGCACAGAGACACTTTAAGTTTCAATACGTTTGACTCTAAAATTTTGGCATATGTTTAAGAACAAAAACATTTATTTTTTATGAAAATAAATATGAATTACTGATAAAGTAACTCATATGTTTGATTATTTCCTCACAAGTAGCTTCAAGTCAAACAGTTAGGACATTATGTTCAACAAGTATTAGTATGTTCCTCCCACTGCATCATATCAGTACATGGATGATGTAGTCTGTCTCAATTCTGGTGATGTTAAGTTTGAATCCTAAACTCAAACATTTCCCACCAGAGCCCTCCTTTCTAAAGGTGTCTTTCACCTTATGTAACAAACAAGTCATCCATGATGCATGATATGAGATGGTAAAATATCTGAATAGTTTTATTAATTATTGACAACTCTTACCAATTATTACACTGTTGGTAAAAAAAAATGGTGACCTTTTAACTCTATTTTTTCCTCTACATTTATTAGAAGACACTGTTTTAAAAACAGACAGTGTCCTCTCTGTTTCTTCTCCCTGATTTTGAATATTACAGAAGATTCATGGACTTTTGTTTTATTCAACTTATTATAATCTGTCATTGTCATTATTTTTATGCTCAAATTGTCCCAGATATGGCTACTGGGATTCCCGTCAAACTGAACGGAGACAGCCTCATCTTTCTTTGAGATCTTCCTTGCTTTATGGCTAAAATAGTTATTCCTGACTTGACTTTCAAATGAGTCCTATTTCCTTTTAGCAGTGATTAGAAACCTGATCTGAGTACTACTTACTATGTGTGCTTGTGACTACTAAGGTTTCATTGTTGCTATGTCTTTTCAGCAAGCATATCTATAGTGAGGAGTAGATCTAAGCAAAGTTCCATATTGATAAGTTCAGTTGAAATCTAACACCATTGGGTTCCTGTGCATTCTCTTTCATTCCATATTTGTATATCCTTTCACCCATGGTGGCAACCCTGGCTATTAGAAATAGAATCGTATTTATTTTGTTGTATCCTACAATAAAACAAAAAAATTAGGAATTACTATACCAAGATCATGAAAAAAAATACACATATTAAGTACATCTGTTATGTAAATTACAAGTGTGTTTGTAGCATTTTTGTTTTTACACTATAGCCTACTAAGTGTGCAATTAGACTACTTGCTCACTGGTTTCTGTTTACTTTTAATTTTAGTATTTACTTTTTTGTTCCTTCCTTTTTAATTAATTGTATTTTCAAAATTTGTATAAAATTTATACGTTTTAAAATCAGAGCTCAAAATGCTTTCTTAGAGCAGCTTAATTCCCAGATTTAGTCTCTTTCCTTTATTTCCACTCTCTCATTTAGGTACCATATTCTGTCATTTCTGGTTTATCCATCCTGAAGTTCTTTCTGAAACCTAAGAGAGCATGCAAACACACACACCGAAATCACACACATCGTCTACACACACACACACACACTCACACACACACACACACACACACACACACCTTTGGACTTCACTTAATTAAATCAATATCTCTGGGGAAGGGTTCTATGAATACTTTTTTTTTTTTTTTTAAAAACAAACTCCCTAGGTGATTTTAATTTGTAGTCAAATCTGAAGAAAAATATTTTAAATATTTTCAGATCTGCCTTTTGTAATGCCTGGTATGCCTGTTCGCCTTCTTCATGAGATTCTCACCACTTCCACTTCAGCAAATATTCTTCCTCCATGGCATAATTCTATGCATGGCAGAAGTTTTCTCATCATCATTTCCTAGCCTCACAGTGATGAAACTGTCAACACAAAAAGTCAAGAATGTATTCAATTCACCATGTTTAGTTGAATAAGACAACCATCTGCATTCTTTGCAGTTTTCAGCAGTGTGCATTTGTTAAAGGAAAGAATGTTTGAATAAATGTATAAATGGGTGCAAATATAAATTAATCAGTAAATAGACTTGTGGCAGTTCTCTTTAAGCTTCACGAGCAATCATTTATTCCTTCCTTCTCCCCAAATAACTTATTGTAAACAACTACAATGATGTCACTTCTGCTCTTTTGATTCTAACACCCTTTCCCGCAAGTTCTCCAAGGATGTTTTGTTGTTAGCTGTATAACCTTGGAAAAAATCACTTAACCTGTCTGAGCTTCATTTTCTATAAAGTTGGGCATAATATTAATGTCCTCACAGGGCTTTTTTGAATATGTATATTAAAATGTGTATATGGTCTTTTGATAAAGTTTAAGTTAATACATCCACATAATAATACTGTGAATCACAGAGCAGTGATACCTGAAAGATTTCATTTATATCTCCGTGTTAGAACCATCACTATACTCCTTTAGTTACTAATGCTCTACGTATTGATATGTAGAGATCTAAGGCCATTAGTGTTAATTTTTGGCTATTGCTGGAATTTTCTACAGTTTTCTTACCTTACATCGTTATATTCTGCTTTATAGCATTTCAGATGATTTTCTTAGAAATAATAATGTTGAAAGTTGAGCAGTGAAACATAAAACAACAGTAAATAATATAATATTTTAAAATTCTATTTTCATGAAGAATTTTCAAAATAAAAATAAAAGTTGGGAAAAATAGCAGATACATTTAAGAAAATGTTACTAAAAATATTTTGTTTTTTCAGTCATGAGAATGGAAAACATTACGGCACCATTCATAAAGAAGGCTAGGTAATTAAAGCAATAGATTAATCAACAAAAATATTAATGTGATATAAACAGAGGCTAAATGAGAGGAGAATTGATGGATCCTCACATATATCACTTTTTCTTTTTTCATTTCTTCTTCTGCTGCTTCATTTTCCTTATGCTGAATTTTCCTTCCCCTGACCAGTCAACTGACAGTTTTCTTTTAGAACTAACATAAAAGGCTTGTATTTAAGTATGAAATTTCTGTTCTTTTTTATATTATATTTTTCTAAAATATTCAAGGAAGCTCTTAAGAGTCAGGAAAATTTACAGCTTTTAAAAAGATGGGTAGTTACTTAGCAATTTTCAGCCTGTGAAAAAGTCCTATAAATAAAAGCCTATGTCCACATGCCAGACAAAATAAGTTGTGCTGGTAAGGATCACTAATACAAATGTTATAGATGACTATGATTAAGTTTAGATTCCATATCAAAGGGCCAAACACTCAAAATTAGGACCAGTTTCATGGCCACCTGACCTGGGCAGCCACACAAGGCCTAGCACTCAGAAGAACCAGTACTTGGTTTAACACTTGACTGCCACTATATTGAAATTCTCAGTAATTTTTAACAAGGGACTCACATTCTCATTTTTCACTGGCCCCATAAATTATGTAGTTGCTACTGTACAAAATTAATTATTCAAAGACACTTTTTAAGGAAGAATCAAGAGAAGATTAAGGAATCAATGCTGTAAAGGTACTGACATAATCAGCAGCAAGAACTGAAAGATCTACACAGCTCTCTTGGATGTGAAACATAATTTTTAAAAGCCTGTAATAACTGTGTGGGACCATCTTTAGTTACATACAATCACCTCATTCCATAAATGATGTATAAGAAGTATCCATGTACCACAAAGTGTTATAAGGAGCATCACACATGTTGCTTTTTCTTTATGTACGCCTAGAGAGAGAGAGAAAGGAAATTGAACAAAAGGGAACAAAACTTGAATAATTCATATTAATTTTTAAAATTGAGATATAAATGAGAGACAGAAAAGAGCAAGAGGGAGAATAGGGGAGAGACACAGAAGGAACGAGAGAGAGTGAGAGAGCACAAGAATGAATGTACTTTTTGAAGACATGAATGGAGAAATTACCTATGTATATCATTAAGGAAAGAAGAGTCTCACTCCAAGGCCTGGTATTTGTTAGGGCGGTTCTTGTTATTATTGCATGCGACTAGCAATAATAGCTAATATTACTTTGTCTTTTTTATGTCAAACGTTAAGTACTGTCTATGTATTAATTCACTTAATCCTCACAAAATTTTATAATGTAGGTACCAGTTATTATTGTATACTTTAAAGAGAAAGAAAGGCATAGAAGATGAAAGAATTTGGCAAAACCATGGTCAATGTTGGAAGCAGGGTTCACCCTGAGAATTGATGACAGAGCTCAGGCTTTCCCCAGTACACTTTTCATTGTCTCTCTAGCAAAAGTAGGCTTTGGACAGAAAATCATAAAATGTTTTTCTAGTAGCCCAGAACTCTAATTCAAAACTTTCCAATAATTACCAAACTCATGGATTCTAGCTATTACATCTTTTAAACGACGTTCTGGGAGAAAACGTTTTGTCTTGGAATAAACATGGAATTGATTTCTTTAATCTCATTATACCCAGCTCAAAAAGCACACTTTTGCAGATGGGATTAGTCACTGTCTAATAGGTCTCACAGGCCCCTTTCTCCCATCTCACCAGTCTCCAGATTGACGAAGAACATGCATGGCAAAGGTGACAATATTAACCTAGATTTTAGGCTGCCTCAGCCTCTCCCCTATGCCAATAAACAGACTTTAATCTCTGGGGCCGTCAGATGAGCAGCTTCACAGATGCTAAACTTCCTGCAAATTAAGCACATGTAGGGGAAAAAAAATTACAATGACAGCAAATGCCACCTTGCTAATGGTTTCAGTAGGGACATTAGTGAATTAAACAAGTGTGGGAAACTAAATCCCTTAATTTTGCTGCTGTCATTGTAGCAAATTACCCACGTTTTATAATTCATTTAGTTTTCATATGTACCACAGTAGACTTTTCTTTTGAACCAATCAACAACATCATCCTTCGTATCCTTCTTTAAAATGATAGACTGTGTGTCTGGCTGTCTGGCTGGCCACTCAGAGCTAACCTCTGCTCCAGCCAACTGCTGCAGTTAGTTGATGGATAATTCAGCATATTTTTATACCTGTCAAGCCAGCTTTATACGAATATCTGCCTTGACAATTCAGAGAGAGAGATCAGTGCATGTTTACTCGGCTTCATGTGAAAACGGAAAATGTAAGCAGTGCAGGTTAAGTGTCCAAATTAACAGCCAGGTATAACAGCTTCATTGTGTACCCATCCCCTGCCACTTTCTCTGGCCAGTAGGTTTGATTTTACCCTTTTTTTCCTCTTGTCAGTTGATGTACGGCACCATCATTAATTGCAGAAATTGATTCATCTATAGCTGGTGATGGAGAATTTGACATAACAATAGGTAAAATCATTGAGATGGGATGTCTCAGGTGAAAGCATGCTTTTATCAGGTCTGTTTGGTAAAGAGCCTAATCAGAAATTTCTTGTTGTATTTTTAAAGACTTTTGCCCACTAAAAATGATATTCATCTCATGTGTTTCCAATATTTGAAATAATTCTGAAAACTCCTTTGTGAGCAAAGCACAGTCACAGTGGAAATCAATATATTTCTCTTTCTCAAAGTCCTTCTACAACACCATCCAGAAAATTCCTTGAAAATAATATTTTTTCCATCATAGATTATGGCGTTAATTTTTTGTACAGTGTCTACAGATTCAGCTTTGTAATGCAGATAGGATAATATACTATACGGTGTGATATGAGATATCTGGAATTCCAATCCCAATGACCAAAATGTAGCATTACTGTACCTTGCTAATATAATACATATATGTTCACTGTTTTTATCTTGCTTTTAGTGAGAAATTAGTAATAAACCTTTATGACTCTTGCCAGTTGTAGAATTTCATGGCTAGCTGGACAGCTCATGAAGTAGAGGGTGGCTATTAATCAAGTAGAAGTACCTGTTAAAAATGTAGATCCCAGATAATCAGTTTTTCAAATTAGAAGGATGGGTCCTCTCCAAATCACATTTTGAGAAACACTGCCCCAAGGTCATTTGAAATTCCTACTAACTTTTTATTGGCCCTCTTATCATCTTCATAGTCAACTAAGCTTTGTGAAGCATCAAGAAATTTCAGAGCACTGTAGTTTGCATTCAGTATTGAAACATGCTTAAAACCTGGTAACTAACATTGAGGGATTACAATCAGATGTGGGAGGATAGATATTCACAGACAAAACTGTCAAATGAAGGAGTGAAAATTAGGTGCTAAATGAATAGTACATACAACAGTGTCACAGTTCAGTGAGAGATTGATCACCTAAAGTTGCAGATGTTGGGGAAAGCTGCCTGGAAGAAAGAGATTTTGTTTCATATTTGAAGTAATAGTTGAACGGAAGGGAAAATAAACTTTGGAAGAAAAAATGAATCAACAAATAAATGGAGATGAAGTGCATATTGACTAGCTGCTCTTGAGCCCGGGAGTTGGAGTCCAGCCTGGGTAAGACAGTGAGACCCATCTCTTAAGAAAATGCATATTGAATATTTGATATTTAGGGAAGAATTATGGGATAATCTTTGTTAGATGTCCATGGTTACAAGGAATGAAAATCAATTAAAAAATATATGTGTATATATCTATATATATGGATTTATAAGATTATAAGGGCTATAAGAAATCTGGAATTTGGAAGGCTTCAGTACCCAGAATACTTGCTTTCTTTCAAGGACTGTGTAGACATGAGGTATCCTCTTTTCTGTGAGTGGGAGTTCTGCATTTTAACAAGTTTATTCTGCTCTTTATTTGATGTCCTTTTCTCTCACTATGGACTAAATTAGTTCCTACCTCATAGGATATTGTGCATATTTGTATGGGGTTAAATGAAGCTCCCATCCATACCATAGTTTCTTATTGAACAATACAGGTATAACTATTTTCATGATCAAGTCAATTCAGAATTTCTGTAGCTGTGTGTGTGTGTGTGTGTGTGTGTGTGTGTGTGTGTGTGTAAGACAGAGAGAAAATTAACTAAGAACTAGAACACATATTTTATTCCAGAACATGTATTTTATTAGTGTAACAACAGTAGCTGTTAGTAACTAGAATAAAAGTTATATGAATCAGCAATAAAATATTTTTATATTGAGTCAAAGAATTGGTTGTTTAGAAATAAATTAATTCATCTTAGTAATAGATGTGTTTGGACTCATTTTTTAAGATCTTAGAAGAATAGCTAGTCTTAAAGAACCTCCTGTTTCTTTTTCCTCCTTTAAGTGAACTAATTCACGTATCACGTATCTACGTTTCTCCTACCCTTCTCAATCATTATAAGATTAGGCTGAGTTGACATCTTTGTTTGTAGAGGATTAGTGACTGGGCTTCTGAGAAAAAAATTAGAGAGGCCTCTCTGGATGAGATTTCCTCAGAGGTTTCCACAGCTGAAATAGTGGGTGGGGGTGGTGAAGAGTAACATTTTGCAGAATACAATTATTTCACAGCAAAGATTATGGGGAAGAAAAGTACCCTGAAATGTTTGTGATAAAGAATATTATGACAGGAAGAAATAAGAAAGAATGAACAATTAAGATTAATCAGCAAACAGTTATCAAATGTATACTAATCACAAGGCACTGAGGCAATCACCTCCCAATAGTTTTATATTTTCTTGAACTCACTCTTCTCTTCAAAGTTAGTGTAAATTTTACCTCTTTAACATATAAAAGGAAGACAATATTTCAACTGAGAAGGACTTTGGATATTACTAAATAGCTCGAACTTATCCTTTATGGAAAGGTCAGCCATTGAGGGCTTTTGAGCATAGAGAACACTTGGGAAAAATTTTGTTCTGATTAGGTGATCATATTGACACGCCTAGGATCAATTGCAAATTGAGGCTGGGGGCTACCAGAACAATTGCACCAATATTGCAACTGTCAGGCATGAGAGTGGACTGCAATGCTAAAATGAAAAATAAAGATAGACTAAGGTGCCAGAGTGATGTGTGTTTCATACCTGGATGCACGACAGGCGGGAAGGTGTCAGGCAGAGCCAAGACCAAGGTGCCCAAGCCATATGCCTTCCTTACAAAAGTAGGGCCACATTGTTTTTGAACTCTCTGTTTTTAATTCATCAACTGTTATAAGAATATCTATATACTTTCCTTTATCTCTGATGTCCATATTCAATATTTTCTTTGGTTACACATCTTCCTCAGTCTTTGCTACTAAACTAGATTTCTCTTTAAATTAGATTTGTGTCCTCACAGAAGAACCCTAAAAAAGGCATAGCTCGATTTAAAATTTTTTTCCATGGATCATTCTGACACTTGAAATTAGATGAATTATTTTTATTCTGTTTTCCAGGTGTCTTTAATAAAACTAAATATATCAGTTAAATAATTTTATAACAATATTAATGTGAAAATGTTTTAAACTCATTATTATTCTTCTGATGATTTTAAAGCTCTTTCCACCAAAGGTTTTGGCTCTCTCTGAAACTGCAGGGGATGAATGAGTTATAAACATGCCCTTAAAACCCAAAATAGACCAGGAAAATTTTTAGTGATGTTTCAGAATAGCTGACCTTTTGGTCCTAAGCCTTGTGGTAACAACTTGTGGCACAGAAAGCATTGATTGGTTTCATTCCATCACATGGTATAACCCTAGACGTGCTTATTAAAACAAATAAGGAAATTTAACCAAAAAAAAAAGGTGTTCAATGACTTATTTTAAGAAGTTGAAAAGGGCATTATTTATGAGTTAAAGCAAATGTAATATTCCTGTGTAGAATCTGCATTTAATGGCCACTCAGATTTCCTCTTGGAATAATTACAAGCACACATTCTTCTAACAGTTTTTTATTAGAAAGCACACTTTTTTCTGGATGTTTAGTAAGCATCCTTTATAAGTCAAAGATAGTGTAATTGTGTATCCATCACCATTGTTGCACATGTTTTTTTATAGCTTGTTGCTTTTTTTCTCATGCCTGTTAAACATAATGTACCAAGTCAGGTCTGGGGATCACCTGTGTGGTCAAAAGGCAATTTTTTTCAATGTGATTGTGAAGCTTGTTTTTGGATCTACTGAAGAGAGATATCACAATATATAACATTCCAGTCTAGAATCGCACAGGTTACTCAAATTAAAATTAATTTGTGTGTTTCTACATTTCAGTCTTATTACACTTGCTGGAATAGAACTAATCTTTCTGGATTAACATTGCAAAAAGATCAAATGCTTATGTAGAACTGTATGTTTGCCAAATACAAGGATTTGCCAATACAATACAAGGAACTATATGTTTGCCAAATACAAAACAAGGATTTCCTCAGGTACTGTAGCCATGATGCACATGAAGTAAATGGCTGTTGACAATCTGGTTTTCATCTTTCTTTTCAATCTTCGTTTTACAACATGCCCATAATTTTCCATTTCTGGAACAAGTATGCTCCTTCTTATAATAAGATTTTTAAACTATTTATGTCTGCTGGTAGAAATAAATAGACAGACCCAGTTAGTTTCTACTCTTCTTTCAAATCCCCCTCAACTCATAACTACCACCTATTTCCCTAAGTGATTGCCCCTAATTTAAAATTTTTATATCATGTACTCTTCATTAATAGCACATATCTCAGTGATGTTGGATTATTGTTGTGATCATTTAATTATAGGATTTCTCCTTTATTGTAAATTACTTGAGTGCTGAGCAAGTAACCATTTTTGCCCATCATTGTATCCCAGGAGTTAGACATAGAGCCTACCACAGTGTAAGTGTTCAACAATATTTATGGAAGAATAGGTATATGTCTTATATTATTATACTAAATTTACAGAAAAACATTTGGCTTTTATCAAAGAAAAACAGCTTTTTGATGACCTCACAGCCAGTAACAAAGACAGTTGAGGCTTGCATACTGACACTTTGTCTCTAAATTATTTTTTTCTCATTTTCTTGACCTCCTAGATACTTTCCATTGCCTATTCTTCATTTCCATTCTCCCCAACCCCACCCCGTCTCTTCCTCTGTTTGTCAAACTTTAACATGGTCACTTGTACATTGGAGCAAAAGCTATCATTACTGATAATTCTAAGTCAAACATGAGAAAAAATGTTGAAGGAAATAACAGTTCCTTCCAGAATTGCAATAAACTATTTTTTAGCAAATTCCATGTCTTAAATTTTCTTTTTTAGCTAAGACTGAAGTAATCTTGATTACATTTTATTAGAAAAAAATTTGCTTCTGTCTTGCAATTAAGTTTTCTGGGAGTCAACAATATGACATGGCTTCTTTCCTTCCTTTCTTCCCTTTTTTTTTCTTTCTTACACCTAATAGTTATATTACGCATTAATAAACTTTCTATGACTCATTTTCCATTTGGAACTGTAGGGCCTAGCATATCATATTTTATACATTAAAAATGCTAAGTATTTTATAATTAATATCCTATTCAGAATGAGTTCAGTAGGGCTAGGGGAGATGGTAAGTTGAGGACGAAAATAATAGTAATAATAAGAATATGTTACCCAAATGAAAAATATAAATTATCTATGCATAGAGTTTGATCCCAGTATAGCAAGTTTACTCACCCAATCCTAGTACTGAGGCTAATGCTGGTGTCTCTTGCCTGGGATACATAACCAATGGTAGCATCATATTGAAGCATTCATGATAATGGAGGCCATGTGCATGTGGATGTACTTGTCTTCCTGTGTAAGCTGTGAGGACAAATATGCAGGTACTGCAGTAAAGGAAGGTGCAAAACAATGCTAAAGATTCTATATATGCAGGCATTACTTTGGGGCCTTGATGTAGCTCTAAGACAAAGGATCAGACTACTTGTCAGCACTAGGTATCATGATAAGGAGAGAAGGGAGAGAGAAGTTAACTTACAAAGAAAAAAAAAGTGACTAGTGTATCACTTTGGCTAAACGAGCAACAAGGACTTTTCTATGCCTTCAATAATCCTTAACCTCTTTATCCATGAATGAGGTCAAATTGGTCCTTACCAGCAGAATGCAGCAGGCACTGTTAAGCACCTAAATCTAGAAAGAATGAGTTGAGCTCACTCATTTTTTCTTGCTTCAGCCTGTAGCTTTAATCAAGCACTGAAGAAAAAAGAAAAGTCCTAAGGTATTTTAAGTGTCCCAATAAAGGCTTCATTCTTTAAAAACACGTCTTTCTCCTCATTAGAAAGGTCAAAATATAATGTCATCAGGTGCTAAGTGGAAAACAAAGAAAGGCAATGGCTTCAAAAGTTTAATAAAAGCAAAATCAAGGCAAGGGAAACTTTCTTTATATATTGTTTCACTTTTTTTGTCACGTAAAAAAGTCAATACCAAGTTGGAAAGTAGAAGACAACCTGAACCTCTGTGTTTTTGATGCTACAATAGCTGAGTTTCATCAGTATCCAGATCTCCAAAGAACTATGTTCTATGTGGATAAAAATTATCATCACATTAATGAGGTATAAAACCACACTCTCAATAATAAGAGGTATGCACTTTTCCAGAATATTTGTTATTTTTGCTGATCTCTGTTTCCATATCACTTGCCTCTACTCTAGGTACATTCCTGTGTTTGTGTTAGTGATACCTAAGTATCTTTAATTTTTCATTTTAACTTTGCTACATATATATTTTAGATACAGAGTACCAACCTGAAACTGCTTCTTAACAGATGAGATTTTTCTACTCATTTTCCATGTAGTCACTAACAGGCATACAGAAGAAATAGAAGGTGAAAAGTTTATAACTTCTGGAATGTAAACACATTCAAGATTTTAAGATTCAGGAAGATGAAAGGCATCCAAGGGACTAGTGAGAATATGACATATCTAGTCGTCGGGTTTATTACGTTAGCTTCTATGTTTAACTTTCTTCTATAAAGTGAGAGCTTTTAGTACATTTTTGGCAAAACATTACAGCTTACTATGAATTGGGCTATGGGAAACTCTAGTCAGAGTTGTGACTCACTCTTGGGAAAATGAGATTTAGCAATATCAATACCACTGACAGATTTGGAGGATCTATGTTTAAATATATTTTTAAAAAGAATGAATTTCCTCGCAACTTCCTCATACTGCTTTCATGTCACTTAATTCTCAAGGTCTTTTAACTTTCCTTTCTTTAGTCCACGCTCAGGATTCTGATGAGGCTTGATTCCCTGCTACCAACATGAGAAACGAAGAGAAAAATATGTAACACTAAAGTGTCAGTCACTTGAAGTGTTTGCCAGTGAGGGATATTTTCATTTAAGGCAGTTCAACTACAGTGGGCACTGACCGTCAAACAAAATTAGTCTTGAGTAGTAGACTTTCAGTCACTTTGACACCAGGTTAAGAAAAAAAAATACTTTCAGCCGGGCGCGGTGGCTCACGCCTGTAGTCCCAGCACTTTGGGAGGCCGAGGCGGGTGGATCACGAGGTCAAGAGATCGAGACCATCCTGGTCAACATGGTGAAACCCCGTCTCTACTAAAAATACAAAAAATCAGCTGGGCATGGTGGCGCATGCCTGTAATCCCAGCTACTCAGGAGGCTGAGGCAGGAGAATTGCCTGAACCCAGCAGGCGGAGGTTGCGGTGAACCGAGATCGCGTCATTGCACTCCAGCCTGGGTAACAAAAATGCAACTCCGTCTCAAAAAAAAAAAAAAAAAAAGGAAAAAAAAATACTTTCATAGAGAATTTTCTCTACTCAGCTCAAATCATACTATGTGGTATTGATTGCTATGTCTGACAATAAGACAGACAATGATACAAAGCCAACTACCCTATTAAGAATAAGTGCATTTCTGTTTCAGAAATTGATTTTGCTTATTGTAGATTGCAAATAAACTGATCCAATACATTTATAAAAAGTTAAACCATTGAAAATAAAACTTGATAAATACTTTAACAATAATTTTTCATTGAAGCTTTTACTTCTGCCTTCAGGAGTTATTTGAATCACTGAACTTTGAAATCAGAAGTTAAGCTATAACTTTTAGAGGTCCCTTAGGCTAACATGATAGTAAACAATTTTAGTTTTGCATTGCTGCAATTTATCAAGTCAAAAACACATTCTTACAGCAATTGGGATTTACCCTTGGGTAATTAATCCCCCCATGGCTATTTGTCTCCGTGTTTGACCAAAATAATTGGTAGGAGAAGATGAGCTATCTGGGACCTGTTCTGTCATTTTCACAATTGGACTTTTAAATGTTCTAAATACCAAACTGCCCCACTTCTCATTGCTCATTTACTACGTTGTAGAGGTGTATTAGAATTACACATTGCCTGAAGTGGAATCTTTAATAATCTGCCCACTACTCTTTAAAAAAATATTTCAAGTAAATAGTTCAATGGTGGGGGAAGGATGAGAAGCTGATACATTATATATGAAGTTCTGTCTTCTGCAGAAGTAGCTGGACCCAGTTGTTTGCTTTCTTAGACAAGTACTGTCTCATAATGGAGCTTGGTTGCTGAAAACATCATGCTTAACCAAACTAGTTGTATTTGAGTCATGTCTTTGACTACTTTAACTCTGAATACTTAGAACTAAATGCTTTTCAGAGATAATATGGAATGAACAACCCATAGCAGCTGGCTGCCTATACATCCCAGATGAAACTTACAGAGAAGGTATAACACCAGGTAGAATCACAATAAACAAAGGAAACAAAAAGGAAGCAGTAAGCAGGCATCACAGTACCACATGGCAAATAAGAGATCAAATATATTCACTATAATGTCACATTTAATTAATAGCTTCAGTAGACAGGGTGAAATGAACTCTATGAGTAGGTCAGAATTCATGTCTTTACTCCAACACAGAATCAACTCAACTGAAAACAAAAGTCACAACTAAATTCCTACTCAGTTAACATTCAAAATATATTTCCTGCCCTCCAGAAAAACTCTTCAAGTTTCTAGCAAAAATGTATAAACAGGAAGAGCTAAAATAAAATGACCATCAGAAATCATTGACAAACTATATAAACTTGTGGTCAGTAAAGAAAACATGACAAATTCTCCTTGCTCTCTGTCAGGCTGTCCTACCATATGAGAGACAGAGAGAAGCTAAATGTGTATGTGGGTGTAGAGAACACATCTGCTACTTTTGTACAAAATTGAGAGAATTTAGTCAAATGACATGCGGAGTCTTACTACATACTCTCCTGAATGCTTGTGACCAAAAATTATACAAAGTCACATAAGCCCTTTGTTCCCGTGAAAAATGAATAGACAAGAAAAATTAAAATTAACCTGTGAAGGATTAAGAAATTTAGATTGCTACAGTACACAGCTCGGACTAAAGGTATAAATGCTGTGAATCACTTTGTGCTGAACAACATGGGAATAAAATATACAAGTATGCCTGTGTGACTTTAATAAATATATCTTCATTATAACAGATATTAAAACTATCTGTATTGTACTAAACTATAATTTCAAAATTATAATGAAAGAAGAAAGGTTGTTAAAGTAACTAAAATAATTTATTTAATTGTTATATTTTGCTGCTCTACCTAGATGATAACATAGTCTGGTTCTGGGATCAATGATGCTAGTACAAAAATAATTATATATTACACACAGAGAAAATACAAATAAATTCTAGAAAAAGAAAAGTATAATAACATAATTAGAGATTGAAAAACAAAATAGAAAATTATTGCCACATATATTTCAGAAATTGTGATATGAAAATAAAATATTTTAGTGTCATTTTTATTAACAGAATTCACATATATCATAGAATCTGTTGAACTTACATTTTGCTCCTTTTATGTATTTTCTATTATTATTACAATATCACAGTTTATTATACCTTTTAACAAATTTTACTTCCCATTCACACTTACTTTTTTTCTTTTCAGAATTTTCTTTGCAACTATCACCTCCTTATATATTCCCACATATCTTGGAATTACTGTCAAATTAAAATTAAAAATAAAATAAAGCATAAATTAGTTTGAGGACAAATGAAATTATTTAGCCTTCTGAATTATTAAAAATTTAATCTTAATAAAATATAGTAATACCTCAGTAGATATTACATATATCTACTATAAGTAAGTTATAGGTTAACTGTTATATATATCTACTATAAGTAAGTTATAGTTTAACTTATATTATGTACATATGTTTACTATAAGTAAGTTATAGGCTAATATCTCAGTAGATATATATACATATATTTACTATAAGTAAGTTATAGGTTAACTATATATAGCAAATATATATACTATATATTTAACATATATAAACGTATATTTATAACATATTTTATGTAGGCGTGTTGCATGGCTTAATGGTTAAGACATTGACTAGAACTTTATTTTATTGAAGAGATCAAATCCTGGCTATGACCCTTAATAATGAGACCTTGGGCAACTCAACCTATGTTTCACTATCATCATCTGTATAGTAGAAATGATGACGTTAATAGTATTCATCACAATGTCATTTGGATACTTACGAGTAAATATTTGATGAGTAGAAAAGTGATAGGCAAATATCAGTGTTGGCTCTCTTTAAAGTTGATATAATTGTGATGTTATAATTGTGATGATTGAAAGATTAAGAAGTAAACATGTATTCTTGAGTGAGACTATGGAAGCCTCCTGAACCACTCTGTACCATTTTAGCCCCAGCGGTTCTAATCTTGAGGGAAATCTGGATGTCTTCTTTTTAGATAAATTTTTTACAAATAGGGTAAATAAA
The DNA here is from genome assembly GCF_009761245.1 of Sapajus apella. Classification (NCBI taxonomy): domain Eukaryota; kingdom Metazoa; phylum Chordata; class Mammalia; order Primates; family Cebidae; genus Sapajus; species Sapajus apella. The sequence continues at coordinate 15,908,938 of NW_022436980.1, forward strand.
ACAGATTTACAAGAAAACAAACAAACTCATTCAAAAGTGGGCAAAGGACATGAACGGACACATTTCAAAAGGAGACATATATGAGGCCAACAAACATATGAAAAAATGCTCGTCATCACTGGTCATTAGAGAAATGAAAATCAAAACCACATTAAGATACCATCTCACATCAGTTAGAATGGCGATCATTAAAAAATCTGGAGATAACAGATACTGGAAAGGATGTAGAGAAATACGAACACTTTTACACTGTTGGTGGGAGTGTAAATTAGTTTAACCATTGTGGAAGACAGTGTGGCGATTCCTCAAGGACCTAGAATTAGAAATTCCATTTGACCCAGCAATCCCATTACTGGATATATATCCAAAGGATTATAAATCGTTCTATTATAAAGACACATGCACATGTATGTTCATTGCATCACTGTTTACAATAGCAAAGACTTGGAACCAACCCAAATGTCCACTGATGATAGACTGGACAAGGAAAATGTGACCAATATACACTATGGAATACTATACAGCCTTAAAAAATGATGAGTTCGTGTCCTTTGTAGGGACATGGACGAATCTGGAAACCATCATTCTCCACAAACTGACACAAGAATAGAAAACCTAACACTGCATGTTCTCACTCATAGGCGGGTGTTGAACAGTGAGAACACATGGACACAGGGAGGAGGGCATCACACACTGGGGTCTGTCAGGTGGGACAAGGGGAGGGACAGCAGGGTGTAGGGAGTTAGGAAGGGATAACGTGAAAAAATGCCGGATATAGGTGACAGGGATGGAGGCAGCAAACCACATTGCTATATATGTACCTATGGCATGTTCTGCACATGTACCCCAGAACCTAAAGTGCAATAAAATATATATTAAAAAATAGAGTTTTTGAAATAAACCCACAAAAAGCTGGACTGTAGGTGTTATTGTGGAATACAGCACTAGTTAAGAAATATTAAATAAATCACAAGTGCCATTTCAGATTCAGCTACAGCAGATGTTAGAACACCAAGAAAAGTCCCCTTGAGAATCAGTTCTGCATTTAAAAAGAAAGAAAATTATTAAGCAAACTCAGCTTTAGAAAGAAAATGTAGACTGGCTGTACTGTAAGGCATTTATAAATAATAGCTTTGAATATAGATGTTGATTTTGCAAAAGATCGTCTTAGAAAATGTGCTCCGCAGTGACCAATAGATAACCATTTTTTACTAGTTTGTTTTTAAAAGTTAAAAATTTCAAAAGAAACGATATCAATAAATTAGAATAGATTGAATAAACAAAATGAAGAAATAAAAATGCTTTCATAACACTTAAAGGGATGGAACCTTAAAAAAATCTCTTAAGGCTGGGAGCAGTGGCTCACGCCTGTAATTCCAGAACTTTGGGAGGCCGAGGTGGGCATATCACGAGGTCAGGAGATTGAGACCATATCGGCACACATAGTAAAACCACGTCTCTACTGAAAATACAAAACTTAGCTGGGTGTGGTGGCGCATGCCTGTAATCCTAGCTACTCTGGAGGCTGAGGCATGACAATCAGTGGAACTCAGGAGGTGGAGGTTGCAATGAGCCGATACCATGCCACTGCACTCCAGCTTGGCAACAGAGCGAGACTCCACCTCAAAAACAAACAAACAAACAAACAAAAGCTCTTAAAAATAAAGATTTCAGTAATGATAACCTCTACCCTCACCCTCTGGATTCTGATTAAACAAAAATGGGATGGTGCCAAGGTTTCTTTTATTCCAGAGAGCACCTGAGTATTTTCAGCCAAACGTGTATGAACTGCACATGGAGAAACACTGTCATAGCCCGTGGATGTACTTCTGTATCCTGGAAGTGGATAATCTTCACTGGAATCAGTTAGGCCAGCAATCAAGTACAGAGAAGCAGAAGAGGAACCAAAAAGATAAAACATAAGATACATAGAAAAGTATTAATTTCGAGCAGGTACTTTGCAAAGCTACCAAAAGAAAATTATTTAAAATCTGTAATGATTTAGTAATTGAGAAGGACCAGAAAAATACAAAAAAGTGCACCCAAACTGGAAATCACTTAAAATGATTAATGAAAAATATGTGGTAGTAAACTAACGAAAGTCAAACATGATTGTGTCACATTTGGAAGAAACATAGGCAGTGTCTCTGGAAATAATGTTATTTGAGTAATATTTGAAAAAACAAAAAATATTAGAAACATGTATGCAAGTAAACATGGATTATAAAGATCAAAAGAAACTGAAGTTACAGGTAATAATTTTATTTTTTAGAAAATTATTTTTCATGTTATATAATTATATTAAGAACATGTAATATCTCATTTGATTAAGGGCCTGCTTGAAATAGCCAAATGTAATTTATCATATCTTCTGTCATGTGTTTACAAACAAAGTGAATTTTAAAAATACACAGACAGTCTGAAAAATTAAATATCTTTTGGGAACCTATTATTGGTTGTCTAAACACTTGAGTGGATGCTTTTTCAGATAATTATGCAAATGTATGAAAGTGAATTAGTGTATGTGATGATTATTAGAATATATACACATAAATATATATACATGTAAATATAAACAAATTTGCATATATTTGTTGACAATTTTGTGTCTCTGTGTGCTGTGTGATAAATATACTGGGTTTTAATTAAACAATCTGAAATGTTGAATACCAGAAGTTTGTGGTGTTCCTTGAGCATAATATTAAGTTAATGACATATAAAATAGAAGAGAAGATAACGTTTATGTTTTATGATTCTCTCCCCTCTAAAACATTTTTCTAAGTGGTAGATAAAAACACTTGAAGAATATATAGAAAACATACTTCTGAAGAGTCCATCCAGCATAACTTTCTATTAAAAACATGAGATCATAAAGTCATATTTCTTCTTCTTTTAAAAGTTTTTTGCTAGGGATATAAAACCACATTTTAAAACATATGGACAAAGGGATTGGGCTGAGGTCTAATGAGCTCACTTTCAAAAGGCTTCTGCTTGTCTCTAAGTTTCAGTAAAGAGCAGTAATTACAGGGTAAAAAGAACCCTTTATGATCACAAAACATCTCTATATTGATTTCTTAAGCCCATTAAATATGGAAGTTTCAATCTATGTACCAAAGCAAGATATTAGAAATCCTGGTAATTTAGAAGGATTATGAACCTGAATGTGGAAGACACAAGGGAAAGAGTCATTGATCTAGATAATGCTCCCAGAGAGGCAGCCATACGATGTTCCAGTGCCAGACAATGGCGATTATGTCTTCATTCTTCATTTCTGGAGAAAGCTACAGCTAGATGGATAGCCCCTGTACTCTACTCCTGATTGCAGTTCTTTTTTTTTAAGTAGGGAAGGATAAGATAAGAGAATATGTCAGTATTGTGTGGTCACAGTGATTTGCACTTCTTGCAATGCAATTTTATATGTGTTGTAAGCAGAATTTCTTAAATGCCTTTCTAAAAATGTGCAGCTCTAATTGTTATATGACATAGTTGACATTAAAATGCAGAGATTATGCTAGATTATCTGTGTAGGCCCAGTGTAATCACACAAGCCCTTAAAAATAGTGATTTCTTGTGGGTGGTGGCAGAGGAAATGTCAGAGAAATAGGAAGCATGAGAAGGACCCAACACAACATCCCTTGTTAGAAGGTGGGGAGAGCCAAGTGAGAAAAAAGGAGAGCTTCCATAAGGAGTGTAGCTACCAAAATCAAGGAAGGAAACAGAGCTCTCAGTCCTCTCATTTCAAAGAACTTGATTCTGTCAAAGACTTGGGTAAACTTAGAAGCAGATTTTATTCCAGTGCATCTACATAAGAACTCTAAATGGCTGACATTTTGACCTTGGCCTTGAGCAGAGAATCCAGCTGAGCCCACTTAAAATGACCTACAGAGCAGTGAGGTAACAAGTGTGTGTTGTTTAAAGCTGCTAAATTTGTGTTGATTTGCTACATAGCAATAGGAAATGAAAATATGGTTAAAAGATTTTTCATCATGAGTAATTTTAATGCATTAGTTTATATATGTGTGTGTGTCTTCATATACACATAGATCTAAGGTTAGTGCAAAAGTAATTGCATTTTTTACCATATATATATACATATGTATATATGTGTGCATATAAAAAAAGAGTATCATAAAAGTGAGCAATTGTGTTGTTTAAATAAACTGAGGTTCCGCATTTATAATTGAGTCTAACAAATCCCAGTACCTTCTTTCAACTCCTTTGTCTGTGATCTAAGTATACAGAGTTTATATATGTCTATTCCTACCCACCTTACAGTTGTGGCATATTTTGTTACCACGAATATATTTATTTTTTAATAGAAGATTAGAAAAATAATTTAAGAAAATCAGTTAGTGTGTATTCCTATTTTCATAGGTTAGAATACAATTTTCTTTATAAAATAGCTTTATGATATATTTTGATATGGATAGATATGTATATGGCATGTAGTCTGAGATAGCTTAGTGTGCTATTAGAGTAAAGAATTAGGAACCTGCACTCTAAGCTCAAGTGCTTTCTTTGATTTATCTTGCTCCATCTACCCATTTCTTCACTTACTCATATATCCCACCACCACCACATAAAAAGAAAGAAAAAAAAAAAAAAAGAAAAAACTGATAGTCTTCTTGAAGCATCTAGCAAGCTAGCAAATAGTGGATCATTACAGATGTTTAACCAATGTGTTTATTTGCTATCTTTGAATTTCCCATAGCACCTAGAATTATTCCTTGTATATAATTGATGAAATATGTATTTTATGAGTAGATTAATGAATTGCCTACTTGCTCTATAAATTCAGATTATTCTCATTTTGGTATTCATTGAATTTGTTTCAGCCTAATTTCAAGAAATAAGGTAGATTATTTGCAGCTAAAGGAATAATAACCAGTGAGACATATGACTTAAATTTAGAGCATGCACAACATAAATGCCTTTTGACCTCATGATGTTCTATGTTCCAGGACAAATCACATTAGTTTCTCCATAAAGTCCTACGTGCCAAAAGGACATATCCTAGCCCTTGCTTCTCATCTTTGTTTTTTATATAATTTATTCATTTATTTTGAAAGCAGATTCTCTATTTTCTTTTTTTTTTTCTTTTTGGAAAGGAGAGCTTTCTTTCTTTCTTTTAATTTATTTTATTGCATTTTAGGTTTTGGGGTACATGTGAAGAACATGTAAGATTGTTGCATGGTCTTTTAGCAAACGTCTACACTTCTACATTTCTCTGCGGTACTGTTTCTTTTGAACCCATCAGCATCTATGCCTCCAGCATTTGCTGCTGTATTAATTCTTACAGCTATTGCTGCTGTTTGGGGCCCCACTAAGGCAACACAGACAGTGGCTCTGACTTAACAGTTACCTCAGCCATCTCTAGACACTGTTGTTTTTTATTGCAATCCTCATTATTTCCTCCTGGTGGACTCTGAATGTCCCATTTTCTCTAAGTGTTTAGGGTGTCTGTGGATTGGGGAAGGGTTTGGTGGAAACGTTGAATCTGAATGGAATCAAATGTATCTGTGTCTGAACCTAAAACAACCGTCACCTTTGACTCAGGACATACTGTTTTCAAAAATTTGCACTGTCAGATATAATTTTCAATCCTTAGAAGGAAATTACTTTCAAGTATACTTCATACTCTCTTTCTTTCTCTTTCTTTCCTTTTTCTTTCTTTCTTTTTTTCTTTCCCTTCTTTCTTCGCTCTCTTTCCTTCCTTCCTTCCTTCCTTCCTTCCTTCCTTCTTCCTTTCTTTCTTTCTTTTTTCTTTCTTTTTTCTTTCTTTCTTTCTCTCCTTTCCTTCTTTCTTTTTTCTTTCCCTTCCCCCCCTTCCCTCCTTCCCCCCCTGGCTCCTTTGTTCATTCCTTTCTTCCTTCCTTCCTTCCTTTGTTCCTTCTTTTCATACAATCTGTATTCCTATGGAATAGGCTTATATGCTGGTGTATTGATAAGCAATTTTGCTCATGAGATTTAAGGGGACGTTAATAGAGGTAGATTACATGTACTTACATGTCACTATACATTTTCAAGTAATTAAAGTCTTATTTTGCTGAAAGCACACAGAAAAACATCAGAGGATTATTATTCTTACAGAGATAGCAAATTAATATATGTATCTGAAATGTTCACAGAAATGTCCTAAAATTAATCTTTAGGCTAAGTGTACTCTCATTCATATACAAGTTTGCTGATTTTTAGTATTTTAATAAATAAGAATTTGCTTTCAAAGCAAATAATCTGAAATATCAAAATGCCTCAGTACATGTTTTAAGATTCCTGAATGATATTTTATGTTTATGTAAAATGTTTATAAAAAAAAAACATTCTGTTTTTTCCGCAGAGTTCTGGAAATATATTTCATTTCTGTTTCTCCATACCCCTGTCCACTCATATGCAATTTTTTACTGTGGAATATTTAAATTTGCTGAACAGCATTATAATACATTACCACAATAAATGATCACACTGTACAAACATACCTTAGAATATGTGTCGCATTCCAAGTAAAGCATAAATCTCTGTTTATCTGGCCACCAAAGAAGATTTAATACATTTTGAGTTTTTAATTCACTGTGTGTTATAAAAGCTTTTTATCCAGAAGGTATTCATTATAAATAATCATTTATTTTTCTAATGAAATATGAAGAAATGTCTTTATAGATCTCTTATAATTTATCTGATTAAAAGTATTTGGACACCTAAAAAGCTAAAAATATTGTAAGCGATCTCTTTACTTAGTATATTAAAATAAACTATCCCATAAAAATAAGGAGAAAATTTTGGGGTATATTTTTGTTTCCAAAGTTGGCTTTTTTTTTTAATGTGTTAATATTTACAGCGTAATTAAATACTAATACCAATCCCAAGTCTGTGATGTGACTATTGTATTTTTATATGTCATGGGTACAAAATATTAATATGCATGAGTTGGTGTCCAGTATATACATGCTGTCACATGGGGCTGAATTCATCTGCAGGGATTCAATAAGGCATTATTGTCAATTTTTTATGTCAACCAGCTTCTGTGTCATGAGAACAAACCTTCCCTCCATAACCTTGCATAAAACAATCTTTAATCATATAACCTTTTAGCATTTGCTCTCAGTTTCCTCTTCCTTCAACCAGTGCAGACACAAAAGTTGCTCTTATATACTGGCTAGTAGGAGAGACAATATCTGGCATTGTCCCTGTATGAACTGGACATCTGAAAAGGGAGTGCCTATATTGGAATCCTTATTTTATTTGAATTTGGGGCTCCTAGACACTACTCACTTCACAGTGGAAATAAATTTGGAATCATTTTAAGCATATTGTGTGCATTTCTAGTGTTGAGATTGATCATTCAGAATCATCTACTTACTATGATACTTTTTCAGTTTGTTTATTTTAGTGTTGACCCTTCTCTATCAGTATTTCACAAGTGAGAAAATAATGCTTAGAAAAAGGTGCTTGTTGCATTTATGCCACAGTCCATAGCCCTGATTTTCTTTGTTGTGGTAGTTTCGTTGTGTTTCGTTTAACTTTAAAATTCAGAGGTACATATGCAGGTTTGCTACATAGGTGAACTTGTGTCACGGGGGTCTGTTGTACAGATTATTTCATCACCATTAGTTATTTTTTCTGATTCTCTCCCTCCTCCCACCCTCCGCTCTCTGATAGGCTCCAGTGTGTGTTGTTCCCCTCTATGTGTCCATGTGTTCTCATCATTTAGCTTGCACTTACAAGTGAGAACATGTGGTGTTTGGGTTTCTGTTCCTGTGTTAGTTTGCTGAGGCTAATGGCCTCCAGCTCCATCTGTGATCTTGCAAAGGACATGATCTCATTCTTTTTTAAAATGCACATGTATGTTCATCTCAATACTGTTTATAATAGCAAAGACATGGAATTAACCTAAATGACCATCAATGATAGGCTGGGCAAAGCCCTGATTTTCTAGTTTACTACTTGGTCTTGAAATCTGAAAGCTAATGGTAGAGGCTAAACTAAATCATGCCCCCTACTTCTAATCATGTGCAACAGGGTATAGTCCCACCTTATAATTGATTGGAAAGATGTACATTAAAGGATGACAAAGAATGATGTAGCCTATTTCTGTTATATACTGGCCACCGCTGAAAATGTTAATTGGTGAATAGAAAGTAAAATTTTATTTTGGTTAGAAAAACTTCTGATAACATTGAAATATTTGTCTGTGGTCTATGAGTATTTTAGAAAAGTAATACACAGATAAAATTCATGAATAGATTAATATGATAACTCACAATTTTCGAACACCAGTATCTGTACCCCAGAGAGAAGTTCATAGATCTAATGCTTTTGGTATACTCAATTATTTCATGGCAATCAGTTTCTCACTGAATTACAATGACATTATCCCTTAAACCACTTGCACCCACCTCCCCCACCACACAGCTTGCTTCACTGCTTTGGTGGTTTTCCTAAGCAGAGTGTTTTTATACAATGTCTCTCTCTCTCTCTCTCTCTCTCTCTCTCTCTCTCTCTGTCTCTCTCTCTCTCTTTCTCTCTCTCTCTTTCTCTCTCTCTGTCTCTCTCTCTCTCCCTCTTTCTCTCTCTCTGTCTCTTTCTCTCTCTCTCTCTCTTTCTCTCTCTCTCTCTCTTTCTGTCTCTCTCTCTCTCTGTCTCTCTCTCTCTCTCTATCTCTCTCTCTCTCACACACACACCCCTCCTGAGTCATCTTGCATAAATTTCCTTACTTCACAGCATAGCATAGAAATTGAATATGCCTTTTTTTCTCACATATTATACATTAAATTTTACATTCTTCCTTGTTCTCTTGTCCCTACAACTCTTAGTACTTTTATTAATCATCATTTAATATGTCACTTGTAGCCACCTGTTTTAGTTTCCATAGGATGACATAACAAATAACTACAAACTGGGTGACTTAAAACAACAGAAATGTAATCTCTGCCTGTTCTGAAGCCAGAGGTTTGAACTCAATGTGTCAACAGAGCCCTGCTTTCCTCAGAGGCTCTAGTGGGGATTCCAGTTTTTGCCTCATCCAGCTTCTGGTTGCTGATGGTCTCATCACACCAGTCTCTGCTTCCATGACTTAATTGCCTTTGCCTCTTGTACCAGTAAAATCTTTCCTGGATGTCTTTTTTTTATTTTATTTGTTTATTTATTTATTTATTTATAGAGACAGGGTTTCCCTATGTTGGCCAGGATAGTCTCTATTTCTTGACCTTGTGATCCGCCCGCCTCGGCCTCTCAAAGTGCTGGGATTACAGGCATGAGCCACCACGCCCAGCCTGGATGTCTTTTATAAAGACACTTATTCTTGGATTTAGAGCCCACCGTGGTAATCCAGGATGACCTCATCAACATCCTTAATTTAGTTACATTTGAATACATGTTTTTTTCCTAATAAGGCAACTTTCACTAATTCTGGGGTTTTGGTACAGGAATCATTTAGAAAGCCATGTTTCTGCCTACCACTCCAACATAATTATTATTAATCATAAGTGTTTTCCTTCCATTTATATGAATAAAAATAGTAAATTAAAACTTTTCACCTCAAAAATAAAGCATACTAAACTTTCATATTTTCGTGGAGAGGTTGCTATAAACCTCAGACGTAGAAACTCAAACCCAGGATCAGTGCCTAGGGAACTGTCCTATCAGTGAAGTCTGCTAAATATGTCAGTGCCCTTGATTTAAATAAATTAGGAATTATATAACAAAATTCAATTTCTGCCCTGAAATCAGAAATAGCTTTTGACTTGGTATATCTGAATCCTTAGTGCTATGTAATGCCTAGCTAAGGAGAAACAAAGACAAAACATACACATATGCCAGAGCTCTCTCCAATAAGCACAGAATGTCAGATGTACTTGGGAGCCTCAAATACGTCCTCAAATAAAGGGGCATATGTATTGTGTGGATATTATATATTAATATGTTGCTAACAACATCTCCTGATGCTGTTTCAAATTTTATAAAAATCTGTGTATATACGCATACATGTACTCATACACACACACCTGAGTTTAATAACTCTCAGAAGCAATATGGTATTAATTAAGAGTAATAATTTTGAGATCAACTTTTGGCTTTATTTATTATAATATTTCATTCCAGTGTATATGTCTCAGCTCTGAATTATAACAAGCAACAATATTGGGAGTAAAATGAACTTTTGTTCCTGGAAACAACGTGCATTACTCTTTTTCTTCATATAAATGAGGGGAAAACACTTGTGATCAATAATCAGTATGTTGGAGTGATAGGCAGAAATATGGTCCCCTAAAAGATACCTACATCGAAACCCTGGAACTGGAACTAGTGAAAGTTCCTTTATTAGAAAAAACACCTATTCAAATGTAATTAAATTGAGGATGTCGATGAGATCCTCCTGGACCACAGTCATGGGCTCTAAATCCAAGAATAAGTACTGTCTTTCCATATATGTGTGTGTATATGCATGTGATATGTATGTATATGCAGCAATTAGGCTTCATTAAGTGTAATTATTGCATTCTTTTTATTTAGCACCTTTCTGTATGCAGTATTATTTATTTTTTTATTTTTTTATTTTTTGAGACGGAGTTTCGCTCTTGTTACCCACACTGGAGGGCAATGGCGTGATCTCGGCTCGCCGCAACCTCTGTCTCCTGGGTTCAAGCGATTCTCCTGCCTCAGCCTCCCAAGTAGCTGGGACTACAGGCACGCGCCACCATGCCCAGCTAATTTTTGTATTTTTAGTAGAGACGGGGTTTCACCATGTTGACCAGGATGGTCTCGATCTCTTGACCTTGTGATCCACCCGTCTCGGCCTCCCAAAGTGCTGGGATTATAAGCGTGAGCCACCGCACCCGGCCTCGGTATGCAGTATTATTAATGGTGCTGGTTATTTTTCCTGGTCACTAGATCAATAGAATCCCGCAATTCTAGAATACTACCAAATTGTATTTTGCTGGAAGACCTATGTTTCCATGTACCAGTGGCATGAGAGCCATCTGAGTTCAAAAAAGCAAAATAAGTTAGCTAAATATGGGGGTAATAGGTAAGTGGCTACTATATTCTGAGTCATTTCATTTTCACATATTTCAGAAGCATAAGGAGATGTTCAGATGACGGTTTGCTGTGTGAATAAATAATAATTCTATCTTTGTCCATCTCCCGCTTTTATGAAAATCTGCTGAGAAAATTTGAGAATATGTGTGAACGCCTCAGAAATGTTATTTTGGCTTTTTATCCAACATTTTCAATGAAATAATAAATGGCAGTGAGAACAGCGTGTTAGTATTCAAATTATTTATCAAATTATTCCCTTAACATATGAAGTTATTGCTTCAAGCAATAATTGTCTTGTATTTTTGGAATGATGGACATATTAATTTTAATGATTGATTTAGGAAATGATCTTCTTGAGGTCACAGAGGAGATAATCTCATCTGGCATCATATTAATTCTTATTTGATAAAGATTTTACTCTTTCTTCTGAAAATGACCAATTAAATCCTGGAAATGTTGTCCAACAGAATGTTTGTTTTAAGGAGTAACAATGAGGTGAGAAGTGGACTTGAGCATTCCGTTTAAATTTTAAATATTTATTATTTCACTGATTCTCCAAAATCAGGGGCTGTCTCTGTTTAAGGACAACTTGTTTCAGACATTATCATTCTAGTCTAGATTTTTTTCTAGAGAAATGAATCTAATGCCACTTGAATAATCATTCGTCTTTACTTATGAACCATAGTGTTAACAGTATCTTGACTATGATCATCTTGTAAGGCTAAATTGATTAATATTGTTATGGTTACATCACATTTGAGCTACAACATCTGCTACAATCTTTGATTTAAAACTTGAGCTTCAGCCCGGTGGCGCAAGTCTGTAATCTCAGCACTTTGGGAGGCCAAAGTGGGTGTGAATTGCTTCAGTCCAGGAGTTCGAGACCAAACTGGGCAACCTGGTGGAATCCTGTCTCTACAAAAAATACAAAAAAAAAAAAAAAAAAGAAAAAAGAAAAGAAAAGAAATTTGCTAGGCATGATGGCACAAGTCTGTAGTCCCAGCTACTCAAGAGACTGAGGAAGGAGGATCCCCTGAGCCCTTGGATATGAAAGCTGCCATGAGCTGAGATTATAACACTGCACTCTAGCCTGGTCAACAGAATAAGATGCCATGTGCCAGTGGGAGGTGACGGGGAACTTGAGAAAAAGTATAAAATCTTTTTGAGAAGACTTAACATTGAAAGCAACTATCTGAGTAAATCATTACAGCTTTATAAAATTATATTCACATATGTAAACATGTGACTCTATGAACTACCAATCACTATGAGAAGCTATTGGAATCTCTTCAGCTCTAATGAATCTTGAATTGAGTTGGGTTTTTACAGTTCTCATTGGTTTCATGGAGGCACTCTGTGCTGTATTACATTTTCTCAGTATTTGGAATCATACAAGACTTTGCTACTATTATTTTAAAAGAACCACTTTCTACTCTTGCTTTTAGAACTGCCTCTATTTCTATCATTAAAAATCTGTGCATTTTGAGACCATTCAGCTTGGTTTCCTTCCTATTCCTTTCTTGTCCTTTATGCTAATTCAGCTAAATTTTAGTGAAAAAAGATTTAGAGTCTTACAGATTGTATAAAGCTGGTTGCTTAATTTGCTCTGAGACTTGGACCTGTAATTTCATTGAGCCTTAGTTTTCTGATCTCTGAGCTGTATCTAATAATATCTACTGTGCAGTTTCACCATTATTTTCAGGATAAAAGATAATCCTGATAATAATCCAATAACCTAGAAATTACCACGCTGTTATTGTGACACATTAAAATAGGACAACCTGTTTTAATAGGGAAGCAACTATTTAGTTTTATCGTTTATGCTGTGAAACATCAATATTTCATTTTATCTTCTGGGGATATTTGAAGATTAATCTCCTCTCTGCTCATGTTTTAATGGGCTCTCTTGTTCAATCCTGAAATGAAAAAGAGAAGTAACATTTAAGAAAAATAAGGCTTGGGATATTCATTGGGCGTTTAAGAAAGAGTGAACTATGAAGGACTAACAACATTTTGTGAGGGAAATTGTAGGAAGGAACAGAGAAAACAAGAGCAAACAAAGTACATTTGGGAGGCTGGAAACTGATTTTATGTCAGTTGGGTGCTTTGACCTAGAGAAGAATCACTATGAGAGACCTCATTTGAAAGTCCTAGAAGCTCAGGGAAATTTAGCATCCCAGACCACTCAGCTTCATTCAAGCATGAACCTCTCATCCCTGTACCATGTCTTGCTCAGTGGTTACTCAATTGGATGTATGGGAAGACTTCCTTACCTCTGCTCCTGTTCACTGAACAGCAGGAGTAACAGACACCCTTGTAAAAAGGGTGTTTCTATGTCTGTCTGTGTGGTCAATTCTCCTTAGATACACAATAAAACTAGAAATCTAGTAAAGTAGTAATAGGGAGTCTTGCACTGTACTTGTACTTGGGAAAATAGCCTAAACAAGCTTCAAATCCCCAAAATGGAGAGAAAGTGGTTAGTGACACTTCAAGGACATTTGTATTAGAAATAACCTTCCGTTTCCACATACAGCTACATTTTGTCTTGTAATTTATTAGAATTACTCCTTTAACAGGCCTCCCTCTTTCTCTCTTGTTTGCATGGATACAGATATAGTGACATAATTCCTCTCCTTTAGGATACTCCCTTCTAGTTACAGAGCAAAGATTACTGGTCTCCTTCTTTCAATGTTTTTGGCTTTGTTGACATTTGAAATTTGTTGTAAATTAATCACTAGGCAGACATAACTTATATAGAGAACTAAGCATAGAGCAGGATACATCACAGGTAATCAATGAGGTTGCGCCTGCACCCCTGTGACCAGTGCTGACTTCATCTTGATTTTATAATTTTGGGTTCTTAATGATGCAATAATTTCCAATTAGCATACCAGGCTGAGTTCAACCTCAGAGTAAAGACATAAAACTCATACTTTTATTTGTTTATTTTTTTAGCCTGTGATCACTAAATAAAAGCATTTAAAAATTTTTCTGCTCACTCCTTGTGAGTGACAGGAATGTCATACTCAATCACTTTCCTAACTCTGTAAAACACAGTACACATCATGTTTTGGTCTTTTTCCAGTAGGTTTACTGCAACAATAAGATACCTACAATCTCCCCATACCTGTGGTGATAGCATTAAGTTGCTGTAACTGAAAAGACCCTGGGAAATGAATTCATTCTCATGCAAGACGTGGCAACATCTATTAAAATTTTTAATTGTCCCTTTATGTAGCACTCACGCTGTCAAATTCAGGCCACATGCCACTGTGTGTTTCTATATTGAATTTTTTAAATATATAAACAAGCTGCTAACACAGTTGTCCTTCTTAGGAAAAATAAAGCCTTAGCTAAGAGAAAGTATTTGTGTGTTGGAAGCCTCAACATCTGTATTTAAATACAGACAAAACTTATTTTTCAAACTGAAATTGATGGTGACAGCCTATTTTCTTTCCCCTACTGATAATGGGTAAAGTGCCTGTCTTGTGGCACTAATTTTAGAGATCTAAGTTTGTTTGAAATTAGTCAAACCAAAGACTATAAAGTTTAATGAGAGAAAAACCTTGTTTGGCCTTAAGAGCTGGATACAGTTTGCACTGTTGACAGAAACCACAATCTAGGGTGACTTGGGGAGAGCTGACATGTTGGGAAGTAGAAAATCCAAATATAAATGAAAAGTAGTAAAACATTATGTTTGTAGTTGTTTGCTTGTTGGAGATTTCTGTCAAAGATAAAAATATGTTCTTCTTGAAATGTTACCTCATTTAAAGAACCCATTTTGACTCTTTTCCTTTGAAATTTTCTGAAGGTTTTGACCTCTGAAAATAGTAAATAGGAAAGTATTATAGGTTTTCAAATATAAGAAAAAAGCTCTAACAGCTTCTCCAGTGTATACCACCTATATCCCAGCCTAATAGGAAGAGAGAGATGTTCAGATTTCTTAGAGCCATTTATATTTGATTCTAGTTCATTTAAGTCCATTTGAGTTCTAATTTAAAAAATGAAATTTGTGCCTAAAAATGTGCTGAATGCTAAATGAGACACAGGCGCACTATTTGGTTTAATATAATTTTATTTCAACCAACATTTATTGAGTGTCTACAGGGAGATAGTATGGTCTCTTCTCTTATACAGTTTAAAAATCCACTAAGGAATAAAGATTTCATGAATTAAAAAGTATTGTGTAGTTAAGTGCCAGAATGTATGAAAAAGCTACAGGAAATCACACTGAGAATATCAGATTTTAGACTTGGAGATATTTTTTACAGTAGTTGAGAAACTGGCTGTGTTTTAAAAACAAATATGATTTAATAGGACAGAGGAAAAGACAATATTCCAACAAAAGTGTCAATAGGTAGAAATAAAGGGTCAACTAAGCAAACTATATTAGGAGAACAAGAAAATAAGTTAACCAAATGTGCACAGTGGACAGAAGGTTGGACAATAAATTAGAGAGGAATGTGAATACAAAAGTGGCTGCTTTCACTCCACATTTATACATAATTGTTGCTCCAAACCACATTTTACCTATTCAACCTTAATTGTATTTTAATCAAATAAATTTAAATTTTAATCTAAAATTGCATGTTTATACATGCACACATATATAGGTACACATATGCCTATACACACATAATTAAATAGCACTAAATATTGTATAAAAAGAAGCAACAGAGAAGTGGGGTGCCTCTTCTCTCCCCATCACACTAGCCTGCTCTTTCTAGACGGTCAGCCACTTTCAATAATCTTATCTGCCTATTTTGATATTTATATACATGTTTTCAATTAATATGTATGTATTATTTTTATATATCTAGCTTAAAATCACCTATAGTCTTTCTCTTCTCCATCACGAATTTTGACTATATGCATGTTAGTCATTGCTGATCCAAGTATGTACCATGATTATTTTTTCTTTGTTTTTCCTGGAGTTAATATTTCCTCTTTAGAAGAAATATAATTCTGAATTTTCTTCCCATTCTCTCCAACAGCCCTTCAAAGTAAATTTCCATGTAAAGCTATCAGTTAACCATTTATCACCTAGAAACCTCCTCTCCTGGATTGTTCAATTGGATTGGTTGCTTTTAGTCCTGTTTAACTGCTTTTGATCTTGGACTTCCCATTACTTTTCCACTGTGTAGGATCTTCTTATTAAAATCCTGTGTGTATCAGTCAGGGTATGCTAACTGCTGAAACAAACTACTCAATGATTTTCATAGCTTTAAACAATAAAAGATGATTTCACACCCTCTTCATGTCTAACTCAGGTCAGAGTGAGGGCTCAGCTTCAAAACCTGAGACTGACTCTGCACTGTGAGGATCTGCTGACATCTAGATTCCTGAACAAAATTTTCTACATGTGCCTGGCAGCCAAATAAAGAGAAAGAATATGGAGAAAACTAAGGGATCATTGAAGATCAGATCCAGAATTAACATACCCCACTTCTGCTAACATCCACTGAACCTCGGAACTGTGGAGATGCTGCTTCAATGCCTTTGTTCTTAAGAGCCTTGATGCTTTTTGAATAGTTAATTCTTTCTGTAGAGAGAAGAGAGAGAGAGAGAGAGTGTGTGTGTGTGTGTGTGTGTGTGTGTGTGTGTGTGTGTGTGTGTAAATTCTCTGAAGGGCTAAGTGCACTGGCTCAGCTCTGTAATCCCAGCACTTTGGGAAGCTGAGGCGGGTGGATCACAAGGTCAGGAGTTCAAGACCAGCTTGGTCAACATGGTGAAGCCCCGTCTCTACTAAACGTGCAACAATTAGCTGGGCGTATTGGCAGGCTCCTGTAATCCAAGCTACTCCGGAGGCTGAGGCAGGAGTATCACTTGAACCCAGGAGGCAGAGGTTGCAGAAGCCTAGATTGCACCACTGCATTCCAGCCTGGGCAACAGAGCAAGACTCTAAATAAATAAATAAATAAACAAATAAATTCCTTTGAAGTTCATGCCTCGTTTTAAAATTTTTGGTGTTGTGGATTATACAATGATGGGCTTTAGTGTGGATTTTTGTTATTCATTTTAATACTTGAGTCCCTTTCTGTTTGGAAGTTCAGTTGTTAAGTTCAGGGAAATATTCAAGAATGTATTTGAAAAGTCCTTCCTACTTCATTTTCTGCCTTTTATTTCTGGAACTCCTTTTAAAAATTGATTAATCCCATAATTTTCTGTTCTTTGTTCTACTATTGTTCCTATTTCCCTTTGTGTTTGTCTACCTGGAAGATTTTCTTGACTCTCTTGCTAGTATTCTAAGAATATTTTGAGTACATTGTTCTACATTTGATTTTGATTTACTTTTTAAAATTTAAATAGTTTTTATCAAGTATTATATTTGTCCTAATCAAAAGTCAAAACTCCTCAGTAAGTTATATGATATACACAGATCAATCTTGCCTCCATTCCTGCTTTCTCTGGCCTGTTCTTTCTCTATCCCATAAGTAGTAATTATTATCAATTCCATTGTTACTTATTGTAAATAAAAGGATATGTGTATGGTGACGTGGGGCCATATAAAGAAAAAGATTGTTATCGTCCCAAATCCCACCTTAAATTCTAAAGTCAGATTTTTAGATACACTGTTTTATACCTTGATTTCTCTCTTTATTATAAGCTGTAGATATTTCTAAATTAATAAAGGGAGACAATTTTTTATTCTTTACTATGGATGTACAGTACTAGTTTATATCAAGGTTTCTCAATCTCAGTAGTATTGCTACAGTCATTTTTTTTATTGCATTTTGGGTTTTGGGGTACATGTGAAGAACATGCAAGATTGTTGCATAGGTATACACATGGCAGTGTGATTTGCTGCCTTCCTCCCCATCACCTACATCTGGCATCTCTCCCCTTGCTATCTCTCCCCAACTCCCCACCCCCCACCATCCGTCCCCTATTTCCCCCCAACTAACCCCAGTGTGTAGTGCTTCCCTCCCTGTGTCCATGTGTTCTCATTGTTCAACACCTGCCTATGAGTGAGAACATGCAGTGTTTGATCTTCTGCTCTTCTGTCAGTTTGCTGAGAATGATGGTTTCCAGGTTCAGCCATGTCCCTACAAAGGACACAAACTCATCGTTTTTGATGGCTGCATAATATTCCATGGTGTATATGTGCCACATTTTCCCTATCCAGTCTATCATCGATGGGCATTTGGGTTGGTTCCAGGTCTTTGCTATTGTAAACAGTGCTGCAATGAACATTCGTGTGCACGTGTCCTTATAGTAGAACGATTTATAATCCTTTGGATATATAACCAGTAATGGGATTGCTGGGTCAAATGGAATTTCTATTTTTAGGTCCTTGAGGAATCGCCACACTGTCTTCCACAATGGTTGAACTAATGTATACTCCCACTAACAGTGTAAAAGTGTTCCTATTTCTCCACATCCTCTCCAGCATCTGTTGTCTCCAGATTTTTTAATGATCGCCATTCTAACTGGCGTGAGATGGTATCTCAATGTTGTTTTGATTTGCATTTCTCTGATGACCAGTGATGGTGAGCATTTTTTCATATGTTTGTTGGCCTCATGTATGTCTTCTTTTGTAAAGTATCTGTTCATATCCTTTGCCCGCTTTTGAATAGGCTTGTTTTTTTCTTGTAAATCTGTTTTAGTTCTTTGTAAATTCTGGATATTAGCCCTTTGTCAGGTGGGTAAACTGCAAAATTTTTTTCCCATTCGCTACAGTCATTCTTTGGTATTTTAAAAGAGAGACACAATATTTGTTCCAAGACCCCGGCAGATACCAAAATCCCTGAATGCTCAAATCCCTTACAGAAAATGGCACAGTATTTGAATATAACCTATGCAAACCCTTCCATATATTTTCAGTCACCTCTAGATTGCTGGTAATAACTAGTACAATTAAATGCTATATAAATTGTTGTTATATGGCTTTTTCATTGGTACTATTTTTATTGCTGTATAGTTATTTTTTAATTTTAACTATTTCAATTTGTAGTTGGTTGAATCTGAGAATGTGAATCCTGCTGATATGAAGGGCTGACTATATTTTGTACCAAATATTATTTATTATGAGGAGTTTGCAGGTACATTGTGGAAATTTACCAGCCTGTACTGACTAGAGGCCAGTAGAATCCTTCCCTTGAATTGTGACAATCAAAAATCTCTCCAAATATTGCCAATCGTTTCGTAAGAAGCAAAATCATCTCACATTGAGAGCCGTTGGTATAGATACGACACAGTTTTGTTATTTATTTATTTATTATTGAGAAAGGGTCTCATTCCCATCACTTAGGCTGGAGTGAAGGTGATCTTGGCTCACTGCAGCCTCTATTTCCTGGGCCCAGGTGATTCTCCCACCTCAGCCTCTTGTGTAACTGGGACTACAGGCCCGTGCCACCATATCCGGCTAATTTTGTTTGTTTGATTTGTAGAGACGGGGTTTCTCCATGTTGCTCAGGCTGGTCTGGAATTCCTGGACTCAAGTGATCTACCCACCTTGGCCTCCCAAAGTGCTGGGATTACAGGTATGAGTCACAGTGTCCAGCCAAGTTTTGTTATTGTTGTTACTGTTCTTTTCAACAGTTCTCCTATTATTGGACATTATTTTTCAGTACAAATAATACCATTATAAATAATCCTGAAACATGTTTTCTTATACTTGAACAAGTAAAATAGATGCTTGTGAGTTGTTAGCCTGCTAAGTATTGTTGTTGTTGAAAGTTCTAATGTAAACATTCTTATCTGTACAGGGAACCAGTTAGTACACCTTGAATTTGTATTAACATTTCCAATTCAGATTTAAATTGTTAAGTTTTTATTTAACAGTGCTTTTCACTGTATACCTTTTCCCTGAAGCTCAAATTCTTGTTCTCTTCCACATTGACAAACAAGTAGTTTTGTGAACTGCTTTAATCATATGTATACCTAAATGCAGATATATCATGGTTTGGTTATTGCTGTTCTTGATGTTATTGTTTTCAATAGTTCTCCTAATATTGGACAATTGGGTTGTTTCATATATGTATATGTGTATATGTTTCATATGTACATGTATGAAACAACCCAATTATATATTTATGCAGATGTGTTTGTGTACATATGATACATATTCAAGAATATATATTCTTATGTATATACAAACATATTCTGTCATATATGTGTGTTTGTGTGTGTTTTAGAATACAATATTACTTATAATAATATGAATATGAAAGCATTTTAAGACTGTTTATTTTATTTTATTTTAATTGGTTAACTACTAATATACTCTGTTAATAAAATTCAATTCATGAATCAAATGGGCTAAGTAGAACTTTAATTCTAAAAATAGATCGCAATCTCCAACATTGTCTTATAATTATGTCAATGTGTTTAACAAATATGTTAGACAAGTTGGCATATTTATTAGTCAGGGTTCTCTAGAGGGACAGTACTAATGGAAGAGAGATATATAAAGGGGAGTTTATTAAGTATTGACTCACACAATCACAAGGTTCCACAATAGGACCTCTGCAGGCTGAAGAGCAAGGAGAGCCAGTCCGAGTTCCAAAACTGAAGAGCTTGGAGTCTGTTGTTAGAGGTCAAGAAGTATCAAGCATGGGAGAAAGATGTAGTCTGTCTCTCTTTTCACATTTTTCTGCCTGCTTACATTCTAGCTGCACTGGCAGCTGATTAGATTGTGCCCACCCAGATTAAGTGTGTGTCTGCCTTTCCCAGCCCACTGACTCAAATGTTAATCTTCTTTGACATCACCCTCACAGACACACTCAGGATCAGTACTTTGCATCGTTCAATCCAATCAAGTTGACACACAGTATTAACCATCAAAAGCTTTAGACCACTTATGGCCATTCTTCATTCAGTGTCACTGCATAAAAATACACAGATTTTACACTAAAATGTTTGCTAAATAATGTAGATTGTTGGCATAAGTTTTACTTACAGTGACAATAATAAAATAAAACTGCTGCTCTTTTTTTCTCTCTCTTTCAAAGTTTAACATCGCATGGCAGTTGTTTGTATAAAAAAGGTTCTTTGTGGACTGATTACCAACTTGTCTGAGCCCAGTGAGACAGAAGACCAACATACACATGTTACATGAAATGGATTTATTACTTACAGACAGGCAAGAGGGGCAACAGAAACTGGTTTCCTAAGGCTTGGGAAAGCTGCCTAGGGTAGGTGAAGTGTTGTCTGCACGTGCTCCGCTTGATCCACAGCTAAGGAACCCTAGAAAGTAACCTGCCCTAGGTTTTATACCCCAGGAGTCACATAAAGTGCTGGGCTGAGGCACTGAAGAATATCCTATTTCTAGGGGGGACTGGAACACAGTCAGACTGTTCCGGTCAGTCCCTCATTATCTCAGGATTTTGCATTTCCAGCACATTCTACAGTTATTCCCAAGAACTACAAGCAGAAAACAGGGAATAACTGGGTTGATCCAAAGCCATATACAACACTGGCCTGTAGTATAAAATACTCTTCTCTCTCCTTCCATAAATTCTTCACTTTTAGATTAGGCAGCTTCTAGCTGCATAGTTATTTTTCTGCAGTCTTTCAAAAACCTCAGTTTCTGAATCTCTATGCTTCTGTGGGATCTTGCAAAAAACTGCATTTTCCAATTTCAAATATGTTTTTTATTTGTTTTTATGTGTTTCTGTTGTTGCAAAAAACATCATTGGAACACAAATGGGAAATTGTTATATTAGATTTCAATGAAGAAGATATCTTAATATATAAAGACTTATTTGCTGGAAAGGCAGATGAGAAATTTGGAATCAATGTTAACTCTACATAAAGTATACAAATATGTAATATTCTTAATATACAGTTCACTGATAATACATAATGACTCAATAAGAAAACTGAAAAAAATATTAACACTTTATAATGAAAAATACCCAAATGTCTCATAAGCACAAGGAAAACAAAAGCATTCAACTTCATGAGTTACCAAAGAGATGAAAATTAAATGTGAGCTCCTATTTTTTTTTACCATAATATTAAAGTGATTGAAATTACATTAATACCTTTAGTGAGGGTTTAAGGAAGTGGAATTTTCTCTTATATGTTGCTAATGGGATTGTATATTAGTAACATAATTTTGGATTGAGATTTGGAAGAACATTTCAGAAGTCTTAAAATTAGTGCTCATCTTCAGCAAATGATTCTTCAGTCAGAAAACATCTTAAGAAAATAATAATGAATGCCTAAAAAATATGTAACAGAAAGTTGATTATGTTCAACAATTAACAGGGACTCCATAAGCCCAACTTCCGTTATGCCCTGTACGTAGCCCTTCCACTTAATTGTGCCTGGACATAGGGACTTGCTTCTAATAATGGAATGCAAAGAAAGTGATGGTTTGTTTTGACTTCTGAAAAATTTGTGACTTCCATCTTGCTCAAACTTTTTATCTGGTTCTTCTCACTATTTGGCTCAGATGAAGCAAGTTGCCATGTTCTGAGTTTAAGGATAAGGAACCCCATGTTTCAAGAAACCGAAGATAGCTACATTCTTCCAAATATTCTTCCCAATCTCAATACAGAATTATATTGCTAATATCCAATCCCATTAGTAATACATGAGAGAAAAACCCACTGCCTCAAACCCTCACTAAGGATATTATTATTGTATTCATTACTTTAATATTTTGGAAAAATATAGGGTTTCAGGTTTAATTTTTATCTCATTGGTAGCTGCCAGCCAGCAGACAGTGATGAGCAGAAGCCCTCAATCCAGCAACCCACAAGGAACCACTAAGATGGCTTAGAATTGAATCATGCTCCAGCTGAACCTTGACATGACTGTGGCCCTGGCTGACACCATGGTCTTAGTCTTGGGTGGCACCTCGATCTAGAGAATTCAGGTTTTCATACCTAGATTTCTGACCCAGATAAACCATAAGGCAATAAATATGAGTTATCTTAAGCTGGTATATTCTAGAGAAATTTTATATGTAGGCATAGAAAACTAATAAACATGCAAAATGAACCTGCTATATAGATGAGTGAGAAAAATGTGCTCCAAGCAATAACAAGGTAATTTATCATTCCAGTTTAGGTATAAAAACAACATACACATATACACAAGTGCATGCACTAAAAATGTCTGGGAGAACATCAATAAAATGATAGCTTACTATTATTGAACTATAAGATAATGCCTGATTTTAAAATTATTTTCCTGGAGTTCGTATATTTTTCAACTTTATAATAATGAAATTATTTTAATTCTGATATCTAAGTGAAAAGAGGAAAAAGAAAACACAGAGGGGTAGTAGAACAAAACAATTCTAGAGTCCAGCTTAGCACTTTCCATGTACTTGGAAATCAGTAATTCTGGATGAAGTTGATCAGGAATTTAACAGATATTTCCAGAAATTTCTCAAAACCAAAGAAACTTACATATTTTCTTATGTACTAATATTTGTATCTATGGTAGACACTGTTTTTTTGTTTTACATTTTCACTTTAACTTTCATCAACATGGAATAATGAACTAAAGGAGCAATGATGTCTAAATCAAGGAAACATAACAGAAACCGTAGTTAACTAAGAGTATTTCACTTTGATTTATGTAAATCAAAGTGTTGAGCACATTATCCAAGAGAGAAATGATCAATGGAAGGGGGCTCGGGAAACAAGATAAAACTGTGTGATGGAAGACTATCAGAGTGAAAACATCACGACGCCACCTACGGAATGGTTGCTTGCCTGCTGCAGAAAGGTCACTTACCAAAGCAGATTAGTTTAATATGCCAAACCTATTTTATGTTTTAGTTACATTCAGCTTCTCTAAAGGTCTATATTATGAATCATTTGGTGCACTATAGACATGCTAGCTTGAGACTGAATAAGAGATAACATACCCTGGAGCTGAAACTATCCATCTTTTTAATATGTCTAATAATGGAATAGTCAGACATAATGAATTGTACCATTTTATGTATTTGTGAAACTGTAGACTGATGTGGCTGTGCAAGGCTTTCTCTCTTGTAATTTTTTTCAACACTTATCCCTAGTGAATTTGCATGTGGTATCCCTGAAAGAAAAGCTGTGAAAGCAAAGGACACATTTTTGCATAGTTATTAAAATAGAAATATCAAAAATTATTTCCTTTGATGTTACTAAGCAAAAAGAATCGATTGCAAATTACTTATGGTTGATTTCATAATAAAAGGAGGTCACTACAATTTAGTTGTTTAATTTTTAGTCTTCAAAATTAGCAGCCCTGAATCTGCTTTTCAGTTTTAACACTGGCTACTTAAGGAAACTTTGGATAGTGCATTTAAAACATTTCATACAATATCTGACACCGAATAGCCACCCAATAAATGTTACAAATGTGTGAATCTATTTACGTCTTTATCTATCTACATATATTCTCATTGTTGTAGTGACTTATTTTTGCTTCATCATCAAATATTCGTTTAACAACCACCAAGTGCCTAACACCAAGCCCTAAGTTAAGTATAACTCTTTAGGTACCCTGTTGCAGGGTACCTCATGCCTGTAATCCCAGCACTTTGGGAGGCTGAGTTGGGTGGATCACTTGAGGTCAGGATTTCAAGACCAGCTTGGCCAAAATGGTGGAATCCCATCTCTACTAAAAACACAAAAATTATCTGGCATGGTGGCACGTGGACTGTAATTCCAGCTACTTGGAAGGCTGAGGCAGGAGAATCACTTGAACCTAGGATACGGAGGCAGTAAGCAGATACCACACCACTGCCTGGGTGACAGAGAGAGACTCCATCTTTTAAAAAAATTACCTCTTTATATCTATTTGTTTTTTAGTTCTGATTTCAAGGGGTCTTCATATAAGATATATTTCTGAGTTGATTTGTTGGTAGGAAGTTCTTGTCTTTAATTTTACATTCCAGCTATGTTCTCAGGGCATCAATTAAAGTTAAATTGCCAAATTTCTTCTCTCTGGAAGAACACAAAACATTAAAAAATATAATTTCTATAGTGTTTATGCATTTCTGTATTACCAAAGCACACTTACTTAAATGATTGCCAATAGCAATTTCTGTGGCACCTCAGTTTTTCTTTTAGATCTTTTCATGAAAAGTATTAAATAAATTAGAGGGAAAATTACAAAGATACTTGTCATTCCTCTTTTTTTTTTTTTTAAACCATGAAAGCTAGTATTTATTTTGGTACTGGGAAAATCCCTGAAATTCCATGTGGCTGCACATACACTGTATTTTTGCCAGGACACAATGAAAATGCACCTCCTTTGAAGCATATATTCATAGATGCTCTACCTGATTAGTCAGTGAGCAAAAGAGATAATTTTTTTGACAAGTACTACCTCTTGTGAAGAGGCTTTGTAAGAACTTTATTCTTTTGATCTAAGCCATAAATAAAACAGAGATCTAAGTCTGATATTGTCTCACAAATGTGTGAATAATGGCTGTTTTGCACTTCAATGCAAGACTTTCTTGTGTTTTCATTAAAAAATCCAGTCCAAAGCACTGCAATCTTGAGAGAGACAGAAATAAAAGACCACCCTGTCGTATATCTAATGCAAAAATTCTAGAACCAAAATATGGGAGGAATTTCTAGGAGCTGTAACTGGCTTCCTATATGTAGCAGATATTTAGAGCTGAGCTGTGTGGTCAGAAGAGCACTGGATTAAGTAGAAGAATCAGGCTTTCAGTCTAAGTTTCACCATTAACTTGCTTTATCAAGTTTGCTATCTATTTAACTCTTATACCCTATTTTCCTCACCTGTGAAAAAAAAGAGGCCAGATAAGAAAACCCAAATTTCAACTCTGATCCTGTACTGTGATTTCTCTTGCCTCTGTGTTTTCTAAATCTATAATATAAACTCAGCTTTTGTTTTGGAAGAGAATAATGATTAGGTTCATAATTTATCATCCATTTTTATGAACTGGTCATGGTTCTCTGGACTTAAGTTCTCCATTAGAGCTCTAACTGTTGATGAAAAGACTTCACAGTTTTGCTCAGTTTCCTTTAAAATATTCTTTTTGGCATCCTTAAAGGTTTTCTTTTTCATCCTCCCTTGGCACCTCTCTGCAGTTCTGGAAATTCTGCCGAGATGTTTTCCTGTACATCAGGTTGCCTCAACATGTTCCTCAGGACGTACTGAAGGTCAGCTTCCCAGATTCATTGCTCGAGTACACCATCCCACCTGACTGTCCTGTGAGGCTTCATCAGTAGTGACTATACATAAGCCACTTGATCGTGTTGAACTTGTTACCTCATTTTATAAATGACCACTTTTACTTTGTTATGGTGCTATTGTGAACACCAGAACCTATCAAATTTCAAGTAGTAGAATGCTCTCCAAAATCTAGAAAAAAAAAATAGCTGGCTCTAGGAGATGACAGGGTGTCTGATAGTAATCATGGGCATTTTTTTTTGAAATGGTAATACCAAAATTCCTGCAAGTAGTTTCTAATATTTATTGATGGTGAGTGCAAGTGTCAGGCCTTGTTAGGTGCATCACTTGGCTTAGATGCTGCTAGGTGGGGTGACTTAATCACTCACAAGAAAATCAATGTGCTAGTCATTCTGACTTTGAAACCAGCAGTCTGTCAACAAAGTACTATAATCAACTTGCACATATTGCAAAGGCCACAGAAACTTTTGTCAGGTATTTTTAGTGTGTGGAAGTATGAAAAACAGTCTTCTAGCAACTTTAAAAGAAATAAAGCCATATTTCATCATATGAATGACATAGTCAATTTCCAGATGTTTTAGCTCAGAGAATTTTTATAGGCTCTGAGTTGGCATAAACGTAGGCTCATGAGATTTCAAAAATATAAATTCTGAGAGATATTTTTTACCCTGTTGAAGAATAATGTGCCTTCAAAAGAAGAAACTGACTAAAGAATCTTCATGATTTTAAAATTTATTCCTTCTTCTCCTATTGTACAACATTTCACAAATTAAATAACTTGTCTTGATAAAGCCACAGTATATTATAGTCAGCAAGATAAGAAATAGAAACTCTTAGAAGATTCAGTATGAGGTAAGAATGTCTCTGGCATACATATGTTAAAAATCTGTGACTGTATAAATGTGTGCATGTTTTGATGATTTTTCTTTGCTTTATTTAAGATAGTGCTTACATGAACTTACAAAATTCTTAGATTGGAACAATATTTTCTTTGTTGACCTATACTGGGTCATACTGATTGCTGAGAATTCTGACAGACTGATAATTCTAATGAATGTTCATCTCTCACTGCCTGTGCATGGAAACCTATACTAAAATGTTTTCAGAAATCACATAATTAAAATATTATTTAGTTTATTTTTTCTGTTTATATATTTATTTTTCTGTATCTCAGAGATAAGATTTTATTTTCCTATATGTCAACTACATATACTGGTATACTACAATACATATTGTGAAATGAAGGAACAAAAAAATAAATCAATGAATATTTCTTTGAATAAGCAAACAGATAATTAAATAATAAAACAGGTCTCATCGCTTATATCTTTTTTTCCCTTTTATTTAAGCAGAGTTTCACACTGTTACTCAGGCTGGAGTGTAGCGGTGTGATCTCGGCTCACTGCAACCTCTGCCTTCTGGGTTCAAGCGATTCTCCTGCCTCAGCCTCCTTAGTAGCTGGGACTACAGGCATGCACCACCACACCCAGCCAATTTTTGTATTTTTAGTAGAGATGGGGTTTGACTATGATGGCCAGGCTGGTCTCGAACTCCTGACCTCAGGTAATCCACCCGCCTTGGCCTCCCAAAATACTGCGATTACAGGTGTGAGTCACGGTGCCCAGCCACCTCTTGTATTTCTTGAATTTAATAATTTCCCCAAGACTCTTACCTTTAATTTAAGATGATCTAATGCGATACCATGGACTTAAAAATTAGCAACCACAGGTCAGGCGCAATGGCTCAGTCTGGCCAACATAATGAAACCCCGTCTCTACCAAAAATACAAAAAGTTAGCCTGGTGTGGTGTTGTGTGCCTCTAATCCCAGCTACTCGGGAGACTGAGGCAGGAGAATCACGTGAACCCTGGAAGCAGAGGTTGCTGTGAGCCGAGATTGTGCCATTGCACTGCAGGCTGAGTGACAGAGTGAGACTCCAAAAAAAAAAAAAAAAAAAAAAAAGAAATCAGCAACCACACAAGTAAATTCAAGTTTCATCACATTGTATAATCTTGGATATATCTCAGTTCTACTTTTCCATTTTTTTATCTGTAAATGCAACAATTCTGACTTTTCCATGTTTCTCTCAGAAAGATTGAAATATGAAATAATCATCACCTAGCTACGTACAGTGGCTAAAGCTCAATAAATACATATTTTAATCATGTCAAGTGCCAAGACATCTAAGAAAAGCAGGCTTCCAAAGGAAAACAAAAAAAAGGATAGCTAACTTTTATTTGGATTTTCTTTCAAGGTATACCAATTAGAAAGGGGCTGGATAGAATAACTTATAGTCCCACCCTAATAGTAATGCTCAAACCATACTTAACATCATCTAGGAATGATCCCAGGTCTAATTTCTAATTTTTCATGGCTATTCCTCCCTATGCTTTTATTGGGTTTCTTCTTGTATTCACTAAGCATAACCACGTCAGAACATATTTTCTTCTTATCTTTAATTTTTTCTTCTCTTAAAAGTAGACACATCATTAGTACTGAGACTTCAAATACTAAATTCAACAGAGAAATGGTTAACAATAAAATATTAGAATATCATATACTTATAAAATTATTATGGTGATGGACTCCTTTCTTTCTATCTTTCTTCTAAGCTGACAAATGATGAAGTAGACTGAAGTCATCATCTTTAATCTTAAGATTGGATCTTACCACTTTTCCCCAATATCTAAGGTCTCCTTTCTGACTCTTTTTTTAGTGATTACTTGTAGATTCTATCTTTCAATACTGGACTTCTTTCCAGCGTAAACATTCTAGCACTACAGAAAGAGAGTCATTTCTGTCAGTTGAGTTGATAATTTGCATGTCTGAGGCCACCAGAATGGCGACCTATTTTATAAATATACTCAGTTCCAAAGTGGAACTTTCGTGCATTTCCTCCTGAATGCCCTAATTTATTTTGTTGATAATTAATATTAACATCATTTATAGCTAGGAGG
Source organism: Sapajus apella (assembly GCF_009761245.1). Taxonomy (NCBI): domain Eukaryota; kingdom Metazoa; phylum Chordata; class Mammalia; order Primates; family Cebidae; genus Sapajus; species Sapajus apella. Next base: position 15,938,039 of record NW_022436980.1, read on the forward strand.
TATATTTGTGTATGGCAGCTCACATAAAAGGAAAATAACATGAATACTGACCATAATAATTGACATAAAAACTGCAAAGTTATTGATGTAAAGTCCTTAGACTAATTGATTTCACAACTTAAAGTGGACAGAGAAGAAAGTATTTAATTTGTCACTAAAATAATTAGGTATTTGAAAGAAAAAATATATTCTGATTCTAGAAATCTTAATTATCACATTGCAGTAAATATAATTTGCTTATAATTGTATCCTTGTTTTATTTCACAGTTAATAAATTAAGTATAAAATATATTTATAGTATTTTAAAATACTTTTTTAGACTTCCTACTAACACTATACTAAAATTATATTTATATCATACAAATCAAGAGAAGCCAGTGGACTTCCAAATCTTTCATCCATATGCATATCCTCTTTCCAGGCAATTTGTATCTCGTAAGCCTCTCCTGTGAAGAAATTCTGAAACTATGACTGTTTACATGGTATTTATATTTTAAAGCTGAAATAAAAATTACAGTAGTTGATGAACAATAGCCATTGGTAATACAAGGTTTCGAGGGCGTTAGGACTCTTTATATGAACCTTTCAACTTTTAGTTAGCATGATGCTTCTGCAAATACTCTTACTGCCCTGCACATGTGTTTTTCCACTGAGTTAGTTTCGCATAATTGTAAATAATTTGAATCTCAGAAGCAGAGTTTCCAGAGCTATAGTTTTACAGCGATTATGGAAAAATATTTGGTCACAACAAACTAGATAAATTCATGCTCACGTGATCCTCTTGTTTTTGTTCATCTTTTTTTTTTAAATGTCATTATCTCATTGCTAATTATAATTCCTGTATTTTAAAGTCTTATCACTCTGAGTATTGTTATCTTCGTACCGTTTCTCACTATTGCTGTAATTCCCAAGGGGAATCTGCTAAAAAAAAAAAAAAAAAATTCTTATTTGAGCGGAAGGCATCAGAGCACAAACCTGGAATAATATTGCATAATTAAAAACAAATAGATAATGCCTTCCAGTGTTGCAGCAGAACTTTCCATACTACCATAAGCCTTTCTGTATGAAGTCATTAGAGAGTAATCATAAAAGGTCGATTTTGAATTTGTGCAATGGCATGGTACCTAATACTTCCTGGATCATACATTGCCTTTGCAATCAATTTGTTACTTATCTGAGGCTATCAGTTTTTCTTTTTCTGTTCCCTTTGAGTGGGTTTAGCATCACATTCTTATTAAGGATAGGGAAATTATTTGAGATTCTGAGAAGAATAATAAATAGTAAGTTCCAAGTCTCTTAATTTTCCCATAATTGTATACCTTATTCTTATATTTTTTATGCTGTAAAAACCTTGGGAAACTCCCCTTTCCCCAGAAAATGATTTCTTATCTGGCTCAGAGACTTTGTGTGTGGTCAGATAAAAGGAATGAGCTAATTCTTTGAAGTCAGAAGATGTAACCTAGTACCTGACTGGAGAGTTCAAATGCAATACACACTTTCAAGTGAAGAAGCCAGGCAGATTTTCTTGGTGATATAAGCTCCCACTGGCAATTAGACATTCATTCCATCTTCATATCCCTTACTAGCCTTTCTTTGCTGAAAGGATACTTTGCAATAGAGCTATAACTGAAAGCAAACTGGACATCAGACTGGACCAGAAAGGATACTACAATAAACTTTTGCCTTCTCAAAGATTCATTTCTAAAGAACTTCACCTCAATACATTTCCCATCAGTAAATGACTACACATTTTAAGTTATCCTAACAGAATTCCTCTTTTCTTTTAAAGGGCTGTGACTTGGCCACTGGGGATGGTGTGGGAGCAGGAGGGAGTGACATACATAGGTCATTTATTTAATTATTCAAATTACTTCCGTCTAGGTTTTTCCAGATGATTCAAATCTATCTGTGAAAATAAGGAATGTCTCAAGGTCCTATCACATAAGTAAATGAGGTATCAAAGTACAGTTTGTTTCCAAATATAGCTAACTCTAAAGGAAAACAAATCGAAAAGAAAAATATCTCTTTGGAATGTGAAAGAGGAAAAAAATGTTGTAGACATCTAGGAAATACCATTGCTAACATAAAATAAGAATCCTTTTTCTTTCTGTAAAGAATCACAATTCTCTCATTGGCCGTAGTTCCATGCAATACTTCCTCAGTCACTGCAGAAAGTTTTTATAAACTCTATCTTAACAGATGTGGTCTGTCATTTCTATGTATCCGCCTACCTCAATGGTTTCCCACTTTCCTTCACATTCCAATAAACTCCTTTTCATTTTTTTTTTTTTTTTTTTTACATTCCAACATCTTTGAATATAACCTTACTTTCAGTTGAATCTTAAGCAGAGTTTTCTAGTTCTTCTGTCCTGGCATTTGGCCCACAAGGAATAGTTCCCTGAAGGCTGGTGCCTTTGCTGAATGGGGGAGGGAAACCTTCTTCTATAAGCCACTTTTTTCTCTCTCACTCTACTGGGGCAGTTTGCCCATTCCTTTAGTCTACAGAGAGTGAGTTTGGGTGGCTGCCACTTAGGGTTTCTCCCAAAGGGCCATTTTCCCAGAGGGAGCTGAGCCTGGGAAAGAAGCAAGAGCAGGATTCCCTTTAGTTCCAGAGTAGTGAGCTTTTTTCTTTTCTTAGTTGTAGAAGAAACACTGCCAACCTGACACCTTGTTCCTTTTTTTAATTCTTATTTTAAAACAATTCTAAATATAGTAGGAGATTCCATTTCTTGGCAAGAAATAATGTAAGGAACTTTCTCAATCATGTTAGGAAGAAAGCAATGTTGGTGTGGTGATTGGTACTGTGGCTATAAAATAATGACCATTTCCTGTCTAAAAAGGTTACTTGACATAGGTTTGCAACTCTGGATAGCAAGAAGGGATTTAGGGAAGCTAGATGTCAGCAGGTCTACGTAATTCAGTGTACCCATTATCAATTTTCTTTGCCTCCTCACTTTCTATAACTCTAAGTAACTTCAAAGTTCTACACAGTTTTATAATACAGACACACACACACACACACACACACACACACACACACACACACACGCACGCAGATACATATAGATATATACATATACTTACAAAAAAAAACCCAGAAAATACATAATTAAAGCAATATTCTCACACTCCTGCTGTCAAATACCATTTCTTTCAGTATACTTTGTTCAGTGTTTGGGATATTTTTTCCTGGAATTGTTCCATGCCTTGGAATGTATATATACAAACATATTGAATAATTTTAGATCTATCGATAACAAATCATGAACATTGTTCTGACTTGATTTTTCTTTTTCTTGTTTTTTTCCTAATTCTATATCTTGAGCATTAAAAAATACATTTTCCTCATTGTTTTTAATGCACTTGGTTAAGGAATATAATAAATAATCCATTCTCCTTGCTTTATTCACATTATTGCAATTTCTACTACCTTTTCCCATTAATTAGATAATTGTAATCATTTCCTTTAGGATGCACAAGTTTCCCAGAGACTTTTATTAAATATTATTTGTTGTTAAGCCCTAAAGACAGAGGATTCCACACAACTAACTGATTTGTTTTTTTCTTAAAAAAAGAGGAAAAAAATAACTTATGAATAATTTCTCTAATCAGACATTTCTATAGGGTATATTAATAATCTGAAAAAACTTCAGGGAAGTTCAAGTGACTTGAAGTAGAAATTAATCTGCTTTCGGTGTTCTTCTTTTATAGAAGTTGAGAAATTAAGAAATATCAATCAATAACCTATTAAATGTATGTCTTTAACTTGTACATTTTTAGATTTAGCAATATTTTTTTCTCATAAAATGTGAAAAGATTAAGCATTCAGTACATATTTATTAAGTCCCTATGCTTGTATTGGGTTGCTTCTTTTATTCACTAAGCATAACTGTGTCAGAGCATATTTTCTTCTTAGATTTATTTTTTTCTTCTCTTAAAATTAGACACATCACTATTTAGTACTGAGACTTCAAATACTAAATTCAACAGAGAAACTGATGGTTAATAATAAAATAAACAAATATTATGTTTCATCATGTTGGTCAGGTTGGTGCTGAACTCCTGACCTCGTGATCTGCCTGCTGTGGCCTCCCAAAGTGCTGGGATTATAGGTGTTTGAGCCACCATAGCCGGCCAATAATTATTAATTTAAACCAGCTAACATATAATCAGAAAGACTTCTTGACTAAGGGATATTTTTATGATAAGTATTTGAAATATCACAGTCAAAGTTTTCCTGTTAGCCCAGGAAAAATTCAGTATTTCTTTCTCAAATATCATATTAAAAACTTGGGTGGTCCATTGCTGGCTTAAAATTGTCAGAGAAAAAACTAGAAAAGTGGTTTTCTATATTGTGTGTGTGTATATGTATCTCTATACACACACATATATGTGCTTTGAAACTTATTCTCCTCATTGTCAGAGTACTGTTTCTTGATAGCTGGCAGCTGGTGTCAAGTCTTAGCTCCTAGAAGCTCTTGTGTTCCTTGCCATATTGTTTCCTCTGTCTCCAAGCTGACATGTCAAATCCTTGTATTTTGAATCTCTCAATTCTCTGGTTTCTGACCTCTAAACCCAGATTTAAAAGGTTCATGTGATTTGGTAAGGCCCCCACCCAGTTAATCTCTGTATTTTAGCGTCAATTAATTTGTGATATTAATTATATTTGTAAATCCCTTTGCCAGGTAAAGTAACTAAATCATGGTAGTGCTATCACATTATACTCACAAGTTCAGTCCACATTCTAGAGGAAGAGATTATAGAAGAGTAAGAATCATTTTAGAAGTCTGCCTTAGATTTCTCAAGTGCTTATTATTTGTCTAATGAGATGATCATATTATGTTTTCTGGTTTTTTGAAAATTTATGTGGTAAATTTTTAGATTTTTTTTAGATTTTTTTTCTGTTAAACCAAACTGTCATTTCTGAAAGAGAACCACCTCATCTGAGATACGTTATCCTGTTGGTAATTTGATGAATTTAGTTAATATGTTATTTAAATTTTTTTGAATCTCATGAACGTGATAATATTTATTTCTTTTTATAACTTGTAAAGTTTTGCTGTCAATTATATACTTGTTTCATATAATGGGTTGGAAACTGTTTCCTTTTTTTATCACTAGAATGTTTTGCAGAAGATTGCTGATATTTCTTTTATTGTTTTCAGAGTTAACCAATACATTTTTAAACAAATATAATTTCTGTAATAGATATATAATTATTTAGATATTCTATTCTTTGTTCAATTTTAGCAGACATGTGTTTATTTCCAGAAATTTTTTTCTTACTATATTTTTAAAATTTATTATCATCAAGATGTTTATATTATGTTACCAATGCAGTGCTTTAAAATCTATAGAAATTCCACATTTTTTGTTCTTTTTTCAGCGACTTATTCCTTTTTATCTTAAACAGATATAAAACTAACTTTGGTTTTTTAACTGCAATATTTATTTAGTATTTTATTACTTTTTTCCTTTTTTATTATTTTCTTATTTCTACTTTTCTCCCTATTATTTTCTAAGTACTGTGGCATAGGATAAATGTTCATTTTTAGCCACAAACAGAATGCTTTAAAATAAGAATTATGATCAAGTATCAGAAAAAGTGATGTCAATCTGAAGGCTGAATCCCTTTTGATTGATGTTCTGGTTTTATGGTGCATCCTACGCTGTGCTCTGGTGTTGGCTTTGGGTGCCACCTTCTAGGTCATCTTTGTAGCTCCATTGACTGTCTCATTCCAGTAATTTTCTTAACACAAACTCATAAACTCTTTTTCTAGGTTTGGACCCATAGGCTGTCTTGTGTAAAAGTTTATCTTAAATTCTCACTGACTCATATTTATTTTTCATATTTCTCATCAAGCTCTTTTTCATATTCTATAGATTTATTTCCTTCAAATAAAATCTCATTTCTCTGCTATAAATCCAAACTAATTTCTTATTTGAAAGCAATTTTTTCCCATTCAGCAAATTTTGTTCTTCCTCTGGATCAGATTATTAATTTCAACTTCCTCAAATACCACTTTCATATTATGTGTTTGGTGAAAACAGTGAAACTTATCTATGCTCATTCTTGTTGCCAGTTGTCTTTTGCTTTTTTTTTCCTTCCTAATATATATATTTCCCATTTATCTAATGATTTTTGTTTATTTAATAGAATGATTTCTAACTGTTCTGTCCCTTTGAGCTATATCAGTTGCTCTTCTTTGCAAGTAGACTTCATATATTTTGGTTTCTTCAGAGTCAAGTAGAATGCTAAACACATGATTAGATAACATATATCGATTGATTAGTTTTTAAAAAATCAGCATGCTAAATTAGTTGAGCTGCCATGTGGACAATCAAAATATAATTTCTAATTTAAAAATCAAAAATTGCAGTTGGGGTAGGACTTTAGAGGAAACATTTATGGAAATCATAGAACTTTTAGGACTTTTGTAAGGTCTGGATTTGATTAGCTCTGAAACTCACTCAATTGTTCCATAGAGCTGATGTTTATGGTTTATTTGAATATACATGGAAATGAATTCTCCTAGTCCTAAAACTTGAGAAGGTTACATTTGCCTTACCTGGTTCCTTTTCAAGAAACCAACCATCAGGCTTCCCAGATAGTATCAGGGAGCAGAAACTGACCAGATCACTGGATCTGGACAATGAGAAGTCAGGCCCCTCACTTGCCATGATTGCCTAACTGACCACCTGCTTCCGGTTGACCAGCTCCTCTTGCCTACTCCTCCTTAATTGTATTTTTCCCACACATGGTGACATTTCTTTCTTGCTATATAAACCTCTAATTTTAGTCAGTCAGAGAGACAGATTTGAGACTGATCTCTCATCTCCTCGGCTGTAGCACCCAATTTAAAGCCTTCTTCCTTAGCAGTACCCACTGTTTCAGTGATCTGCTTTCTGTATGGTGAGAAGCAGGACCTAGATAACGCTTCATTAGGAGTAAATCATTTTAGTTTTCTATTAATCATGCAGCAGTTGAGTGGGAGGATATGTATAACACGTCGAGTTTTTATCCCTTCTCCATTTCACCTCACAGAATCAGATTCAGAATTGTAAAAGTGACAAACAGCTGCTCTCTTCCCAGAGACAGGATTAGAAGACATCCAGAAAGCTTCTTTTCCCTATTCTAGATAAAGAGAAAAATGTGGCTTTGGCTCACATTCAGATATTATTCCACCGTCAATAAGAACAGTATGAGTATTCTGAGCTTTGAGCCTTTATCTTTTCCTTTGAAGGTCAAAGGGAGAAAAAAACATGTTTCTTTACTGGGAAATAATCTAAATTTAGAGGAAATAAACATTATAGTGATTTGAATGTCTGTGTTATATTTACTGCTAACCGGATTGTTAATTTAATTCATGAAAATACAATTACAAAAACATTTAAAAAAGAAATTAAAGCTACAGGTGAGATTATGTTTGTACTGGCTAGTAACCTTAACTAAAAAAAATGTCATCTCTGGAAGAGTGACTCTTTCTAACACTAGCAAATATTCACATATTTTTATTGACAGATATTTGGATGTTTTCCTGCTTTGGCTGCAATTTTAGCATGCATAATGAATGCATTGTATATAAAGTAGATTTTGAAGTGAAGTGTGAGGAATAAATGATTATTAAATGCCTAAGGGTGAAGAGACAGCAAATAGTATATTCCTAAAACATGAGGTAAGAATGCATATGTAATGTAAAAAGTACTAGAGTGTGAGTTTGGTTATATGGATTAAAGAGGCAATGTAACACTGCACAATGAACTTCAATTTTGAAGGCACACATACCTGGCATTGAAAGGTAGACACATCATATACAAGCTAAGTACAGTTAGGAAAGTCAATTAAAAACTGTATCTCACTTTATTCATCTGGAAAATGGTGACATTATTATCCAACCCAAAGGGTAGATATAACTTTAAAATGGGTGCTGGGCTGGGTGCGGTGGTTCCAGTAATGGATGCCGGTAATCTCAGCACTTTGGGAGGCCAAGGTGGGCGGGTTATCTGAGTTGAGGAGTTGGAGACCAGCCTGACCAACGTGGTGAAACCTGGTCTCTAACAAAATTACAAAAATTAGCCGGGCATGGTGGTGAGCCCTTGTCATCCCAGCTACTTGGGAGACTGGGGCAGGAGAATCACTTGAATCTGAGAGGTGGAGATCGCAATGAGCCAAGTCAGGGTCATTGCACTCCAGCAAGGGTGACAAAGTGAGAGCAGAGGGCTGGGGATGGGAGAGATACTAAATAGAGCCATACAAAGTTAAGGAAGGCCTTTTTCATCCTAGGAGTTATCAGAAGTAAATAGCAAGTAAGGGACAAAACACCAAGCAGAGACTGAGACAGGCTGCACAAAATAAGTTTACATTTCGGGAACTGAACAAAGTCAAATATTAAAGTAGGAGTTAAAGATAAACTGGAATACAGAGGAAATGGATGCTAGGCAACATTAATACCAAGAAAGAAAATGAATGATAAAACTCATGTGTGAATAATGGAAAGCAGACTGCACGCAGTGAAACACTGTAAATAGCAAAGAATATTTCTACTCTAATCCTATTACTTGTTGAATTTAATGGTGCAAATTAGAATTTTTATGGGCCACTACATTTAAAATTGCATATGTGTTTCCTCCTGCGGTCAGTGTTGTTCTATTAGGTATTTGGTCAGACCCTAGACTCTTCATTGTTTTAATTTATGCATTGATTCTATACCTATTGTTTGAGTAACTACTTCTGTTCAGCATTATAGACTTAAATGAAGTAGAAAGTAATCCCTGTCCTTATAGTGGCTGTCAGGCAATAAACCTAATAGATACTTAAATAATGTATGTGTGTTGGAAGGCGATCAGGTGTTTGGAAAAGAATAAACTAAAGGTGTACCAAAACGATTGCATCAGTAAATCAGGCAAGGTTGTCCTCATTGAGAAAGTAAGTAAAGATTTAAAATAGATGAAGAAGTGAGTCATGCAGATATATACAGGAAAATTTCAGGAAAACAGATTAAGAGAATAGGTAGAATGAGACAAGGTCAGAAAGATATAAGGGGGCTGAATAATGTAGGGCTTTGTAGTCTATTGTAAGAATTCTGTCATTCATTTTGAGTGAGAAAAGAAAACATGGGCTAACTTGAGCAGAGGAGAGCATAATATGATAAATGTTTTAAAAAGATTACTTTTGCTGCTATGTTGAGAACAGTTTCCAGATGGGGGAAAGGATAGAAGCAGGGAGACCACTTAAGAGGCATTACAATAATCCAGAGAAGAGATGCTGTGGCTTGACCCAAAGTGATAGCAGTGAGGTGCTGACACGGAATCAGAATACGAACACATGCTGAATATAAAACCCACAGAATTTCTTGACAGACTGGATGTGGTGTGCGAGAGAATGAGATGAATCAATGATGAGTCTTTGACTTTTTAACCTTAGCAGCTAGAAGGACAGAACTGATTTTAAGTGAGATGTGAAAAACTATAGGTAAAACAGGGTTGGGAATTAAGATCAGGAATTCAGTTCGAAAATTTGAGATAAAATTTGCGATGTATTTTAAATACCCAATGGAGACATTGAATTGGAAGTTGAATATACAAGTCAGAAGTTGAGAATAGTGGTCTCGGATAGAGATAAAACTGGGCATCAAAACCTTTAAATAATGTGAAGAAAGTAGTGTGTGTCAATATAGAAAAAATGCTGTAACTGAGCTCTGATGACTTCAATACTAAGAGATTATGGAGCAAAGTAAGAGCCAAGAAACAGGACAGGAAGTGTATCAGTGAGAGGTGAAGGTGAAGGGAAAACAAAACTGATATGCTGTTTTGGAATCCAACTGAAAAATGAGTTTGTAAGAGTAGAGAGTGATTAACTGTGTCAAATATTATTGATAGGACTTGTAAGAAGAGTACTGAGACTAGATTAGTAGATTTAGTAAATAATGGTCACTGATCTCCACAACCGCCGTTTCAACAGAGGTCAAGTTGGATTGTACTGGAGCTGCACTTTTTAAAGTTGAGTCTTCCTTCCTATCTTTCGAGATTTGGATAAATTCTGAATAAATTAAGGGTAGGGCTACAGTGAGTGAGATTTACTTATTTATTTATTTTTCTTTTAAAAAAATTAGTTACAAAGGGATAGCATTTGGCTGTCATTCAGGATCCTTGAACACAGCCTTCAAATAGCTCTCTATTACAACTACAGGTTCTGGAAGGAAATATGAAATGGGATACATCAGGAAAAATAAAATGTATTTATTACTATAAGGGTTTTGTTTTGGTTTTGTTTGTTTGTTTATTAATTCCATCTCCAGTGAAACTGCTTAGTGATCTAGGGATGGTCTTTGGAGAAATAAGCAAACAACTTGCCAGTGCTAGATAAAATGTTATGAAAATGTAAGTAAAGGCAGCCACTGTTTCTATTTTATACTTGGCTTAATATAGAGTGGAGAAGTAAGTGACACTAAGAAAAACATGCAAAGGAAAATGATAGAAAAATTGAGTTTCTCTCTAAGGCATAGATGTCTATGTAAGTTGTTTATCCTGACGCTTTCCTTGATTAATATCAGTTTTTATTAGTTTATTATGAGAAGAAGTTTAGAAGTAAGCTTCTTTTAGAAGAAAGGAGACCCAATCTGGTTGCATCAATCCACTAAGGACTTAGAACTTCTAAAATGTTGACCAAAAAGTCAAGAATTTTGAAGAAGCTGGATCCCAGGAAAAACTATCAGAGTACATCTCAATGGAAGCATAAGGTTTTAGCTGAATTGCACTTATGCTTCAATGTATAGCAACAGAACTCAGTAAATGCCTCTTGCTTATGACCATCCATATCAATCTTATTACTTCTTGAAACTTATAATGGAAGTTGAAGATGACTACAGAAAAATCTAGATGTGACTAACTTTCCTCAGTGTTCAACAAATATATATTAATTGAGAAAACCTTATGAACAGTGATTATCTGCAGTTCAGAGGAAGCTTCATTATTTTCTTATTTACTATCCTCTGACTTTTCATCATTTTAATGCTCCCTTCCAAACTCTTTTATTCCCAGGGTCCAGACAGTTTTAGATTTCTGTATTTTGGTTCTTCTGAAATCCTAACAGACTCATAGCCATCTTCAGTTCTTCCGCATCCCTGAATGCTAAGGTTCATTTGGAATTCTCTAATTGTATAAAGCCACAAACACACTTAGAATTTGTATTTCTCTTCCTACAAGACCAACAAGGCAGTGGCTGTCTTCAGTTGGTGTTGTTTTCAGGTTTTCCCCCAACTTGTACTAATGAGTGGACACACTCATTAGCTGGTTAGCTACAAGATTAACTACAGTCGTAATAGACTTTATGCTAAAGATTTGTTACTAAAAAACTGGGCACAGACAACATTTTGGTAAATTCAACAACATTTTCTATTATCATGTATCATCGAACTTTTGGCCACGTTAGAATGACTATGCTATGTTGGCAATCATTTGCTGGTAAAGTATGAGAAGTGGCATTCAATTTACTGAATCATGGAAACTTAGTATTGTAAAAAAGTTTAGATGTCATCAGATTCAATGCCACCCATTTCACCATTAAAAAATATAAGGGCCAGGAGTAAAAATGACTTGGGGAATCTTAGCCAGACCTGACATCTCTTAATAGCTGGTTTAATATTCTTTCCTATGCTTTAGGTATTCTGGTTCTTGCCAAGACATGTCGAAATAGAAATACTTTACCTTTCTGGAGGAATGCTTAACATTTTAAAACATTTAGTTCCCTTAGTTCTAATCATTTTTCTCCTATAACATATGCTTTTCTTGGACATATTTTTCGGCATTGTAATTTAAGCGATGACTGTATTTTGGAGAGGCGGTTCTGGGAACTTGCAAGACAATAAGGTTGCAATGTTTCTTTCAGCCAGTGTGTAAGATGGAAGTTAAGTTGACCCAGCAAAACTTCTCTAGTTTCAGCAAATAAAGAGTTTCTTTTTTCTCCTCTCTGCCCGCTTGAATTACAAACGACTTCTTGAAGCATCTGTTTTCACTAAATTTGACAGCCAGGAAGGAAGGTTCACAATTTCAGCAGCTGTTATTTGTTTTTTTCCTTTACCGAGATGAGCAGCAAGACCACAGTATCTAGAGATTTGTTTGATTACTCAGCAGGACAGTAGAAGCGAAAGCAGAAAGATGATAGAAAACATGAGAAGACGAGCAAAGCATGACATGAGCAAACATCAAAAAGGCATGGTTTGATAAGCAGGACTCAAGAATAAAGTTCACTCTAATGACATAGTGACCAGAGGGAAGATTACTGATACCAAATAGCTGAAATCAAGGACCGATTCAAGGGCATTTATTAATGTGTATCGTATACAAGCTGAGTCATAGATATCATTATGTCCAAATCAGATTTTCATATTATTGAACACAAGGTTGACAAACATTACTGTGTCACTCATAATGCCCTCTCTTTTGAATAAGTATTAATACGTTTCAAAGTAGGAGAGTGTTTGTTTCAAATGGCTTCAAGGGAGAATATTTGCTGCCTTGCTCAAGAAGTGATTAAGGAGACAAGTTTGAAACCAGGGCTTCAAACACACACATTGCCAGAGTGTGAAGAACCAATACAGAGGAAGCAAGGAAGGGTATAGAATAAATCTGAGCAGAAGACTCGGGAAAGATGCATTAAAAAGCAGAATGTCAAAGTCAGCATCAGAACAATAAAAGAAAATGAATATACTGGAAACAATAGAACACAAAGCCAATCAAATTTACTGAAAGACAACATAGGTATAACATTCAGTAAAGGGTTAGGAACTAATGGCTATTTCTTAGGAGTAGAGAGCCTGGGGTGTGCTATCGCAAAATTTGCTTCTGTGCAGCAACTCACATCATGAGACAGGAATAAACAGTATATTTTTGTGCAGAGCAAAAATCTGAAGAGTGTAAGACAGACAAGGAAAGGAGGTCCAATAATGAAAGAGGAAAAATTATAGGAAAAATATTCTCTCCTGAACCTGCAATAGGAGATGTGCTTTGTGAACAAACAATATTATTTAAAAGTATAGTCAATGTTAAGACCCCTACTTCCAAGCAACTATAAACAAAGCATCTGATAGTTATTTGCCAATAATAGAAATAGAAAATGCTGAACAAGAGTTTAAAAAATGGAAATTCTTAGTCTAGCTTCTATAACAGACTACCATAGGCTGGGTGGAATATAAACAACGGAAATTTTTGTCTTATAGTTCTGGAGTCTGGGAAGTCCAAGATGAAGTCGTCAGCAGATTCTGTGTCTGGTGAGGATCTGCTTCCTGGTTGACTTTCTGTTGTGTCCTAACATGGCCAAAGGAGCAAGATAACTCCCTGGGTCTCTTTTATAAGGGTACTAATCCCATTTATAAGGACCATGCCCTCATCAACTAATCACCTCCCAAAAGCACCACCTCTAGATATTACATTGGAGATTTAGGTTTCAACTTACAAATTTTATGGGACATAAGCATTCAGTTTACAGCATTCTATCCTGGGCCCCCAAAATTCATGTATTTCTCATATGCAAAAAAAAAAAAAAAAATTCATTTCATTCCAACAGTCCTGCGCAAATTTAACTTTTTCCAGAATCAAGTCAAAAATCTAAAGTTCATCATCTAAATGTCAACTAAGTCAGACATGAGTGAACTCCAGGTATGATTTATCCTGAGGCAAATTTTACTTTAGCTGTGAACCTGTGAAACCAAACATTGTGTGCTTCCAAAATACAATGGGGAAACAGGCAGGGAAGAGCCACTTCCATTGCAAAAGGGAGAAATAGGAAAGAAAGAAGGAATGACAGGCCTTTGGAGTTATTCTTTCATTGTCTTGAACAATAGTCCTGGGCTTCTGTTGTGTTGGCTGATTGTCTCCTTATCAAAGAGTCTTTAGTCACCCTTGGGGTGACCTTTCCCCAAAAGCTTTTCAATATAGATAGCCTGAGAATTTTCCAAGTCCTTAATTTCTTGTTCCTTTTTGCTTAACATTTCCATCTTGAATTTGAATTTTACCGTAAGCAGTCAGGAAGAGCCAGTCCACTGCTTTAGCACTTTACTGAGATATTTCTGAAGACAAATATCTAGTTTCATCACTTGCACGTTATACTTTCCACAAAATGCTAAAAGAGGAACACAATTTCCCCAAGTTATTTGCCATTTTATAACAAGCATAATCTTTCTTACAGAGTCCAATAATACATTCTTTGTTTCCATCTGAGACCTCATCAGATTGGCATTTACCACCCATATGTCTACCAACATTCTGTTGAGAATTACTGGGATGTTCTCTAGGAAGACTGAAACTTTCTTGATAGCTCTCCTTTTTTCTTTCTGAGCCCTTACAGGAATCACCCTTAATGGTCTGTTCACAAGCACGTAGGCTTTTCCTAGCATGCCTCTCTAAACTCTTCCAGTCTCTACTCATTACCCACTTCCAAAGTCGCTCACACATTGTTAGGTATTTGATATAGCAACACCCCCACTTTTGGGTACCATCTTCGGTCTTAGTCCATTTGCGCTGCTAAACTAATACTGTAGACTGGGTGGCTTAAAAATAGAAATTTGTTTCTCACAGCTCTGGAGGCTGAGAAGTTTAAGATCAAGGCACCAGCATATTCAGCTTCTGGTGAGTGTCTCTGCTCTCTGGTTCATAGACAACTGTCTTTTCACTTTTTATCTTTATATGTGAAGCATGGTCTCATGTTGCTAAAGGGGCAACGAAGCCCTCTGGAAGCTCTTTTATAACAATATTAATTCCATTCATGTTACTTTCCAAAGGTTCCACATACAAATATCACACTGGGTATTAGGCCTCAATATATGAATTTGAGAAGAACATAAACTTTCATTCTATAACAGTATCTATTTCTGATTTCCTAACATTGTGAAGATACCAAGACAAAGCATATTCTGCATGATCATTAAAGTGGGAATATAATTTTAGATAACAGAATTTTTTCAACTAACTTTCTATTAAAACTTAGAAACAAAGTACTTTCTTTTAACATAAGATATCTTTATTTTATCTTCCCTGTGGGTCACAATGACCCTAAGTTATTAATACTTTAGAGAACAAAAGAGTGCTTAATGCTATGTGTGTAACTTTACAGAAGTTTGCTAGCATTTTATAATTGAGAAGCCTGTAACACAAAAGAATTTCTAAGACAAAGAGCAGTTTTAAAACTGAGCTTTTGCTACCAAGATAGCGCTATGCATATTTGGAGGGGAAAAGATGCATGGACAGTGTGTCATCAGTCTTTCGACATTTGCTTGACATAGTTTAATTTATTGGCAGATTAGATGAATAAACCAAGAGAAATATTTTCCTTTTGTCCTCAAATTTTGATTATTTTAATTAAAAATGCATTATTATTCAAAGGTCATCTTGATTTTAGAGGAAAGAAAGTTAAAATAGAATTGACTTTTTTAATTGCTGAAAATGTTACAGAACTGTGGTGTTTACAAAATAAATGGGTGGATAGAAAACCTGATAGGATTCATGTTGAAGAGACAGGTATGCTTCAATTCAGACAGACATGTTTTGAGACAGAATAATGGATGTGGTTTAGTTAAAAGATATGGAAAAAGCAATGTTGGAACAGTTGGTGAGCATAAAAATCTTGAAGTTAAGTTTTGGAGGAGATATGTTCCATGCAGTTGCAGATATAAAATAATTTTTTATAAATTGTGCAAAATATTCAAATGATGAAGCATCTGGCAGGAAAGAGAAATTCAATGAGCTTATAATCATTTCAAAATAACTATAAGAAGTGCTATTTACAAATTTGTAATTTGGGTTTAGAGGAACTAATGAGGCCACATTGCCATTACATTTTTAAAAAGTTGTCATCTTGCATTTTAGACCAATAAATATAGATTTTTGTCTTTGGGAAACAAGATATTGGTGTGAGGATATAGCATGAATAAGAGTAGTCAAGTGCATTTTACGGGTTCTACTTAAAATTTTAAAAAGCAGTGTTCCTGGGCCATGGAAAGTGACTTAATCGGTTTTTCATTTTTAAATCTCTATCTCAGTTGAAGATGCGGTCCCTATATGAGTTAAAAGCACACTTGTAGTTATCGTTGCTTTTGCTGCAATCCCAACATGTGATCATTGTGATTTTGCTTCCTAAAATTTTTTAACTCTTTTTGATTTCTAATCTCACTATCCTAGTTCAATTCTTGTGATTTGCCCTAAATCTATTGAATAGCTTTGCAATGAATCTCTTTGGCTCCAATTTTGAATATTTTTGAATATCTTATTGAGTCTTTTTGGCTCCAATTTTACTACTAAAGCGTTTTCTTAGTTAAAAAATGTGTCTATATATATATGTATATGTATATATATGTATGTATATGTGTATATATATATATATATATATACATATATATACCCATATATATGTGTATATATATATATATGTGTATATATATATATATATATATATATATAGAGAGAGAGAGAGAGAGAGAGAGAAAGAGAGGAGCGAGAGAATAAACAAGAACAATTTGAAAGGTTATTTCTGATGGTGAGATTATAGGTGATTTGTGTGTGGGTGTTACACTGTATTTCTATTTTTATTCCTACACTGATCTTGAATTTGTTTTCTGTTAAATTACAATTAAAATTTTTTTTCTAACTTAGTCATCTATATGATCTACCTGGATTGGAAAAATTGTAATGACTATTGAGTCACATAAACTCAAAATTCACTGGTTAAACTTTTAGAGTTATATTAGTCATATTAGGTTACTATATGCTGAATTAACCAATAATCTTTAAAGATTAGTGCCTTCACACACACAAAATGTTTATTTCTTGCTTGTAAAAGGACTGTTTTCTTAGGGATGAGGCCTTATTCACTATTGTATCTAAAGCAAGGCACACAGTAGATTCTCAATAAATCTTCATTGAATAAATAAAATATACACATACATATACACACTATTCTCTTCTCAGTTTCAGTTGTCTATCATTGATGGGCTCAGCATTCCAGCATGTTTTGATTTCATTGCCATATGCTCTGTTTCCTGTAAACTTGGAACATCATGGAGAATCATGTTGCTAGCTCAGTAATTCTTCCACCTAGAAGTAGTGGATATAAGTCAGGCTTAATTATCAGTGTTCAGAGTTAGTTGTGGGGTGTCTTAGCTTGCGCTGCTATAGCAAAATATCATAAGCTGGGTGGATTAAACAACAATTATTTTTCGTAGTTCTAGAGGTTGGGAAATCTCAGATCTAGTCACTGGCCAATTCAGTGTGCGGTGAGGGCCCACTTTCTGGTTCACAGTAGGCTATCTTCTCATTGTATTCTCACATGGCAAAGAGAGGAAGCAGACTCCCTAGGCAATCATAAGGACACCAATCCCATTCATAAATGACTCATTTTATTGACCTTATCTAATCCTAATTACCTTCCAAAGACCCCACCTTCTAATGCCATCACCTCAAGTGATAGGATGTCAACCTTACCTATTGAGGAGGCACAAACATTCAATCCCTAATTCAGGGCAGAACTCAAACAGCATGTTTCTGGAAGGAGAAGAGAACCAGAAAATTTGTGAAACATTTGTCATTTTCACCACAATTAACACTTGTAAATTATATAAGAATAGAATCTAATGATCATCAACAATTAAGTTTATTGGCTCAATGAGAAAGACTATTTAAAAATTAATATAATTGGGTGAGTCATGGGCTGTTGCAATATGCAACCAGTCAATAATTGCATAAATATTAGAGGCAGTTCATTCCTCAGAAGAGGGTCAATTATATATTGAAAAACTATAAATATTTATTTATAATTATAAATTAAAAATAAAAACCAATGATCCTGTAAGTCCTATACAAATAAAAGAGAGTATAAGAGGAATAATTCCTCAGAAACCTTCTGAGGTTGTCTCAAATTCATATATAATGTGAACCATGACACTTATTTTTCTCTTCGCATTTACACACATGTATTCCCTTAGAAAACATCAGTTGTCACTGGTCCTGAAAAAGCCTGAAGAAGTTAGTAAAAAGTTTATGAGACGACGTTGGGTATTCTTTCAGTTTATAGTAGTAGTTCCCTATAGTAGAAGTTGACAGATCTCTTCAAGCTTTTGCCTCTAGGGAGAAAGTTGATAAATTTATATAAGCTTTGGTTTACCAGTATTTACTGGTATATAAGTGACCAGTCTTTCCAAACAACAGTGGAAGTTTAAAGCTTGTAGAATATTAGTGAAATATTACAGACTTGAAGAAGTGATAAATTTCCCCTACATTTCCACTTGATTTAAATGAGAACCTGCTGTGACTTCAGCTTATGATCATATTGTAGACATTTTCTAATATTTCAATGTATAATGTGTTTGGTAATCACATATTCATTATATATCTTATACAAATGGAAGTGGATAATAACATAGGAGGACATCCCCTAATGGTAAAGAGTAGAGACAATCCTAGAACCCTTTTATCTGAAACTGCTTATTTAATGCCAATCACAAAGACATATCTACAAATCCACAAACATCCTCACCTTGTACACACATCACAAAATTTCATAAATCTTCTCCAAGGGAGAAAACACATCTTAAGTACCATATGTGGCAGATAATTAATTAATACTAAACCACTTTTATTTTATATAATAACCCATGTATAATTCTTTTATATATATACCTCTTAGATTTAAATTATAAGAAAAATTTGTTACTGACATAATATTTTTTGATGATCACTGTTTTATAATAACTCTGTTTTTTTTTTTAAATGAGACAGTGTCTCACTCTTAAATGAGACAGTGTCTCACTCTGTCCCCCAGGCTGGAGTACAGTAGCGTGATTATGGCTCCCTGTAGCCTCTATCTCCCAGACTCAAGCAAACCTTTCACCCCATCCTCCATAGTAGCTGGAAGTACAAGTGGACACCTCAATGCCAGCTAATTTTTAAATTTAGTTTCGTAGAAGTGGGATTCATAAATCCTAAAGCCCTCTAATATCAGTGCTGGAATAATTTGTTGTTTACGTGTTGATAATGGGATCTAACTTGAAGATTATGTCAATACAATTGAAGGAGTAGTTTAAAAAAAGACAAGCTATAATTAAATTAATACTGAAAATATTTATTCTATTTGAAGGGTACAATAGTTTATACATTCTTGCATTTTAAATAGTCAATTGATGATTAATCTGAAATTAGGGCTTAAAATATATGAAGAGAGGCTTCTTTTGGTGTTTTAGTCATGAAGTCCTTGCCTATTCCTATGTCCTGAATGGTTTTGTCTAGGTTTTCTTCTAGGGTTTTTATGATTTTAGGTCTATGTTTAAGTCTTTAATCCATCTGGAGTTAATTTTAGTATAACGTGTCAGGAAGGTGTCCAGTTTCTTTTCTCTGCACATGGCTAGCCACTTTCCCAACACCATTTATTAAACAGGGAATCCTTTCCCCATTGCTTGTTTCTGTCAGGTTTGTCAAAAATCAAACCTAGTTGTAGATGTGTGGCCTTGCCTCTGAGGCCCCTGTTCTGTTCCATTGGTCTATAGCTCTGTTTTGGTACCAGTACCATGCTCTTTTGATTACTGTTGCCTTGTTGTATAGTTTGAAGTCAGGTAGCATGGTGCCTCCAACTTTGTGCTTTATGCTTAGAATTGACTTGGTTATATGGTCTGTCTTTTGGTTCCATATGACATTTAAGGTGGTTTTTTTCCAGTTCTTTGAAGAGGATCATAGGTAGCTTGATGGGGTAGTGTTGAATCTATAAATTACTTTGGGCAGTATGGCCATTTTCACAATAGTGATTCTTCCTAACCATGAGCATGGAATGTTTCTCCATCTGTTTGTGTCATCTCTATTTCTTTGAGCAGTGGTTTGTAGTTCTCCTTGAAGAGGTGCTTTGCGTCCTCTGTTAGTTGTATTCCTGGGTATTTTATTCTCTTTGTAGCAATTATGAATGGCAGTTAGTTCATGATTTGGCTCTCTGTCTGTTATTGGTGTATAGGAATGCTTGTGATTTCTGCACATTGATTTTGTGTCCTGAGACTTTGCTGAAGTTGCTTATTGGTTTCAGGAGATTTTGGGCTGAGACGATGGGGTCTTTTAAATATACAATCATGTCGTCTTCAAATAGAGACCATTTGACTTCCTCCTTTCCTAATTGAATACTCTTTATTTCTTTTTCTTGCCTGATTGTTCTGGCTAGAACTTCCAATACCATATTGAATAGGAGTGATGAGAGAGGGCATCCTTGTCTAGTGCCAGATTTCAAAGGGAATACTTTCAGTTTTTGCTCATTCAGTATGATATTGGCTGCAGGTTTGTTGTAAATAGTTTTTATTATTTTGAGACACGTTCTGTCAATACCTAGTTTATTGAGAGTTGTTAGCATAAAGAGCTGTTGAATTTTGACCAAGATCTTCTCTGCATCTATTGAGATAATCATGTGGTTTTTGTCTTTGGTTCTGTTTATGTGGTGCATTACGTTTATAGACTTGCGTATGTTGAACCAGACTTGCATCCCCGGGATGAAGCCTACTTAATCATGGTGGATAAGCTTTTTGATGTGCTGTTGCAATCGGCTTGTCAGTATTTTATTAAAGATTTTTGCATCTATGTTCATCATGGATATTGGCCTGAAGTTTTCTTTTCTTGTTGAGTCTTGACAAATGGGATCTAATTAAACTCCAGAGCTTCTGCACAGCAAAAGAAACAATTGTTAGAGTGAACCAGCAACCAACAGAATGGGAAAAAGTTTTTGCAATCTACCCGTCTGACAAAGGCCTAATATCCAAAATCTAAAAAGAACTAAAACAGATTTACAAGAAAAAAATAAACCCATTCAAAAGTAGGCAAAGGATATGAACAGACACTTTTCAAAAGGAGATATATATGAGGCCGACAAACATGTGAAAAAATGCTCACCATCACTGGTCATTAGAGAATTGCAAATCAAAACCACATTGAGATACCATCTCACATCAGTTAGAATAGTTATCATTAAAAAATCTGGAGACAACAGATGCTGGAGAGGCTGTGGAGAAATAGGAACATTTTTACACTGTTGGTGGGAGTGTAAATTAATTCAATCATTGTGGAAGGCAGTGTGGCGATTCCTCAAGGACCTAGAAATAGAAATTCCATTTGACCCAGAAATCCCATTACTGGATATATAACCAAAGGACTATAAATTGTTCTATTATAAAGACACATGCAGACATACATTCATAGCAGCACTATTTACAATAGCAAAGACCTGGAACCAACCCAAATGCCCATTGACCATAAACTCGACAAGGAAAATGTGGCACATAAACACCGTGGAATACTAAGCAGCAGCCATAAAGAAACGATGAGTTTGTGTCCTTTGTAGGGACATGGATGAATCTGGAAACCATCTTTCCCAGCAAACTGACACAAGAACAGAAAATCAAACACCACACATTCTCACTCATAGACGGATGTTGAACAGTGTACATGGGGACTCAGGGAGAGAAGCATAACACACTGGTGTCTGTTGGGGGGCACTTGAGGAGGGGCAGTGGGGGATATGGATTTGGGGAGGGATAACATGGGGAGAAATGCCAGATATAGGTGACAGGGATGGAGGCAGTAAACCACATTGCCATGCATGTACCTATGCAACAATCCTGTATGTTCTGCAAATGTACCCCAGAACCTAAAGTGCAATTAAAAAAAAAAGAACACTTAACAGAAGATCCAACCTCTTAACAAACTGTTGAGAGCATAATAAAGTATCATTAACTATATAAAAAAAATAGATAAAGAGAGGCTTCTGGTTCTCTATTAAAAGTTTGAGATTTTAAAATAGCCAAGTGGTGTCTAGGAGTGGTGGCTAATGCCTGTAATCCCAGAACTTTGGGAGGATCCTTCCAAGGTGAAATTGAGGCCAGGAGTTTGAGACTAGCCTGGGACATAGCAGTACCCTGTCTGCAAAAAATAGTAATTAAAAACAATTTGCTGAGCGTGGTGATCCACGCATGTAGTCCTGGCTACTTGGGAGGCTGAGGTAGGAGGATCACTCGAGTCCAGGTGTTCGAGGTTGCAGTCAGCTGTTATACCACTGCATTCCAGCCTGGGTGATGGCACAAGATTCTGTCTCAAAAAACAAAACAAAACAAAATGCCCAAGTAGGAATAAAGAAGTCTTTTTTATTTAATTGTAAAATTAGTTTAGTCATTAAGCAGTTAGAAGTATGATTGTATACAGCTTAGAACATATAAACTAATGTACTTCTTTTTCTTCCTCTTTATTTTGTTGTATATTAAAATACCTAAATAACATATTAATATTTGGTCTTATGATTTATATTGATATTTTCTTTTTAACTTGTCTCCCTCATATTTAAAGTATATTTCTTGTAAACATTTAGTGGATTTCTTATTTTTAGCTGTCTTTCTTTTGATGTTTTATACATTTATATTTAATGTAACTATTGACATCCTAGATCATTTTCTATTTATCTGCTTTATTATTTATTTCTTTGTTCCTCCTTTTCTAATCTTTTTTGAAGGGTGAATTGAAGATTTATTTTTTCAGGTCTATCACCTTTTTATTTGTAACTTTTTCTAATTAATGGTTTCTCTAGAGATCACAAAATGCATTTCAACTAATAACAGTCTATTTTCAAAAATTGTCAGGTACTTTACAATGAGAGAATAATAAAACGCATATTTATTTGCTCCCTATTGTCATATAGTTTGCTTCTACATATTCAGTAAACTCATATTATTCTTATATTTTTATTACTTTTACTTTTGAACAGTCAATTTTTAGAGTTCAAATAAAATAATATCTAATAAGCATTTTATATTTAAAAAATATACTACATATAAATTATACATATTGTGGTATGCAAAATAATAGCCTTAAAGACATGTCTATATATTAATTCCCTGGACTTGTGAGTATATTATGTAACTTAACAAAGGAGATTTAAGGTAGCCAGTTGCTATGGTTTGAATGTTTGTGACACCTCCAAAATTCATGTTATAACTTAATGCCCAAAACAACAATATTACAAAGTAGAACTTTTAGGAGATGATGAAGTCATGAAGGCAGACTCCTGTCCAGATGATGCAGAAACATGTTGCTATCTTGAAAGCAGACAACAGAGGTGCCTCACCAGACACCAAATCTGCTAGTGCCTTAATCTTGGACTTTTCAACTTCCAGACTTGAAAAATAAATTTCTGTGATTTATATTAGGTTGGCGCAAAAGTAATTGTGGTTTTGGTCATTCCTTTTAATACCCAAAACCACAATAACTTTTGCACAAACGTAATAAAGTATCTTGTCTGTGGTATTTTGTTATAGCAGCAAAATTGGTATCCAAATATAGCAAGAAATTGGTATCAACAAGTTGGATGTTGGGATTAAAAAAAAAAAACCTAAAAATGTGGAAGCAGCTTTCAAAGTGGATAAAGAATAGAGGCTGGAGCATAAAGGCCTATTTTATTAAGGGCTGAGAAGAAGAGAGGAGTTGTAGACAGATCCCCAATCTTCTTAGTGATTATCTAAATGATCATGATCGAAATATTAGTGGCAATGTGGATGGTAAAGGCCATTCTGATGAGGTCTTAGATGGTAATACAGAATATCTTATTGGAAACTGGAGCAAAGGCCATCCTGGTTAGAAAGAAGCAAAGAACTTGGCTATACTGTGTTCATATTCTAGTATCTTGTGAAAGGCAGAACTTAAGAGCAGAGAATTATGATATTTGGTAGTAGAAGAAATCTCTAAACAAAATGTTCAGGGTGCTCCATAGCTTCTCTTAATTTCCTATAGTAAATTGCAAGAAGAGAGACATATTTTAAAGATGGAATTTACAATTAAAAGAGAAGCATAACTCAAAAATTTAGAAAATTCTCAGCCCAGCCAGATTGTAAAGAATCAAAAGGTATCTTTAGGAGAAAACACTAAGTGTTTGGCCAAGTGAATATTTGACAAGGTTACTCTGAATAGAAGGAAGACAGATGCTATTTATCAGGAAAATGCAAGTTTAACTCTGAAGGCATTTTGGAGATCTTCGAGACCGCTACTCCTGTTATAAACCCAGAGTACCAAGAACAAGAGGGCAGAATGGTTTCAAGGGAGGGCTCAGTGTTCTCATGGGACCTCGGGGTTTGCTTTCCAGAGCAACCTCAAGTTTCTGCCTCATACACCAGCACAGCATCCCTCAGCTTCGCAGCTGGCTCAAGCTGACCCAGGCACAGCTCGGGCCACCACGTCATAGAGCACAGGGGCTACAACTTAGCAGTGTCCACAAAGTGCTAACTTCAGATTCTCAGAATGCATGAGTCATAGAGACATAGCGACCTCAATCCAGATTTCAAAGGATGCCTCAGAGAGTTACTGGGCCCAGAGAGCCACCGAAGAAGTGAGGCTACCACAGAGGTCTTCACTACGGCAAACCTTAGCAGAGCTGTGGGCACAGGACTGCTCCAAAGACCTAAGAACCACTAGCCTGTAAAGCCAGTTGAAGAGAGTAACAAGTATCTGACTCCAACAAGTGAGATTTTCTGCATGGGCTGGGTGCAGCAAAGTCATGGGAATTGTGGCCCCAACCTCTACCCCAGTATGTTCAGAAGTCAGGGCATGGAGTCAAATAATATTATTCTCATGTCTCAAGATTTAATGTTGTTTACCTTCTTAGGTTTTAGACATACTTGGGAACTGTCAGCCCTTTCTTCTTTCTTGTTGCTTCCTCCCTTTTGGAATGGGAATGTCTATCCTATGCCAATCCCAGCATTATATTTTGGAAGCACATGCCTTGTTAGATTTTACAGGCTTACAGCTAGAGAAAAATTTGCCTCAGGATGAAACACACACCTTTCAGTTCTACCCACATCTGAATTTAGATGATATTTAAGTGAGATACTGCACTGGACTTTTGAGTAGTTGTTGGAACAAGTGTAGACTTTTTGGATTATTAAGATGAAATAAATGTATTTTTTATGTGAGAAAAAGAAAAAAAAAAAAAAAGGTCACCAGGTCTTGACTGTTTGTGTTTCCTCCAAAATTCATGTTGAAACGTAACCCTCAATACAACAGTATTAAGAGTCAGGGCCATTAGGAGGTAACTAAATAATGACAGCAAAGTCACTATATGTAGAATTAGGGATCTTATGAAAGGTGGAGACAGCTGTGTTTATATCTTTTAGCCTTCCGTCCCTTATAGCATGTGAGGACCTAGCACACATCTCCTCCAGAGGCCAAAATCCACACTGGACAGTCACTGAGTATACCAGCACCTTGATTTTGGACTTTCCAGCCTCCAGAATTGTGAAAAATAAATTTTATTATTTAAAAATTATTCAGTCTGTGTTATTTTCTTATAGTAGCACAAACAGACTAGGGAACTAACCCTCTGATCTAAAATAGGGAGTTTATCTTGGATTATCTGGGTTGGCCTAGTGTGACCACCGGGGTCCTTCAAAGTGGAAGAAGGCGGCTGAAGAGATGAGCAATGTGCTCCAAAGAAGACCTAACCCACTGCTGCTGTCTCTGAAAATGGTGAATGAGAAACACGTGTTAAAGAATGCAGGAAGGCAGACTCTAGAAGCTGGAAAAGGCAAGGAAATGGATTCTCCTCTAGAGCCTTCAGAAACAAATATAGCTTTACCAACACCTTGATTTTAACCCAGTAAAATCAGTGTTGGACTGATCTACACAAATTTATGTTGTTTTAAGCCACTACATTTGTGATAATATGTGATAGCAGCAATATAAAACTAATAAACAAATATATAATAAAGCAACATTTAAAAGTTATTTATTTTTATCAAACTATTTACTCTGATCTTGCCTATTTTTCCTACAGATAGGCATTTGTAACCGAAATCATTTTGTTTCAGCCCAAATAACTTCTTTAAATACTACTTTTAGGGCATGTCTATTGAAGATAAATTCTTAATGTTTTGTCCACCTGTAAATGTCTTTGACCTTTTGTTTCATTTTGTTTTTGAATGAAATTTTTGCAGTATAGAATTCTGAATAAAATGATTTTTTAATTTAGCACTTTAAAGATGTTTCATAACTTTTTCTAATCTTTACTATTTATGAAGCAAGGTCAGCCTTTTTCTTAGTGTTATATACCCACATGCAATGAATTTACTCATTTTTGCATCTGCTTTTAGATTGCTTCTTTATGCTTGGTTTTCAGTAGCTTCCCTATGCTATGTGAAAGTGAGGCTTTCTGTGTATTTATTCTGCTTGGGGTTCACAAACATTTTAGATGGGTGGATTGATGTCTTTATACATTAAAAAATTATTTCCCATAATATCTTCAGATATTTCCTCTGTTTCATTCTCTTTTTTCATTCCTTTTATGACTAAAATTACATATACATTTGATTGATACTGTCCTACAGGTCTTCAGAGACTCTATTTTTATTACACTTTTGCTTCCTTTGTATATTTTAGTTTGAATAATTTCTATTGAGATTTCCTCAGTTAACTGATAACTTCCTCCTCTTCCTCAAATATTCTAATCTATCAAATTAAATCTCAAATTCTCATATTGTAACTTTTATTCATAGCATTTATATTTGGATCTTTTTCATAGGTTTCTCCTTGTTGCTGAAAATTTTCATTTATTCACAGATATCATCCTCCCCCTGCCCCTGAAATATCATCATAGTTATTTTCTAAACTTCTTTCAGGCTATTTGTATATCTGGTCCCCATCTTTAAATTTGGTTCTTTTGACAGTTTCTTTAGTAACATTAATTTTTTTATTCATGTGTCCTATAGTATATTATTATATTATATGAAAAAGAACTATGGAGACTAAAATAAATTATTATTTACACCTAGAAAAGGGTGCAGCTTTCTGTTAGATTTCTGGTGTGGGCAGCAGAGTCTTAATCTGTGATTAAGCTGGGTCTGGGCTTTGTTTTTTCTTTAGCTAGAAACATTTACTACCATATTCAAAGAATTTTAGCACCGGATGTGAGTCTCTTTTCAGCAGGACTTGGGATTTGAGCCTGGAAAGACTCCAAGATCTCTTCATGTTTCAGAGCCCAGCTACAAGCTTTCAAAAATGTGAGAATATTCATTCTGCCTTAAACTCTGGCTGTCAGGTTTTGAGGCTGGCGAGGAACCCTCTCCTGCCATGGAGGTCTGATCTCAGACCTCTTCATTCCGGCCGCCCATTCCTCAGATTTGGAGTGGGCAATGCTGTAGCAGGGCATGGGTTCTTCAGTAAGGGCCTCAACTGCCTTAGTTGTATTTTTCCTCATTCTCTTTTTTTGTCTACAATTCTCTGGAAGTTCTGTGTACTGATGCCTGAGGGAGCTCTCTCTATGCAATCCTTCCTCTGCTACTCCATTTCCTCTCATCCTCATCTATGGTGTTTTTCCCTTCCTTCCACTGCTCCACCATGAAGATAATTAAGATCTTTTCTCTTCCGTCAGGAGATTATAACTTTTTTGAATTTTAGTTCATTCAGGTTTCTTTGACCTCATTTCCTAATAGGTTTTAACAAAATAAAATGTTTTCTGTGCTATATGACTTGTTTTCACTTATATTGAAAGTAACGCTTTAACCAATTTCTAAATTTTAAGCTAAGTGTAAAGTCTAATATGTTCTTTTAAGACTATGTTCACCTTATTCTTATTTATTTTCTTTTTCATTATATTAATTTTTGGGGTTGTGAAGTTATTCTTACAATGAGATGACTGCATATTTCTGCCATATTAGCTATTTATTTTTATATTTTAAAACCATGTTGAAAAAATTTCTGCATGATTCCTAGAAGTAGATACCTATTTATGCTTAATCTGCTAACCAGTAATGAACATATTAAAGTCTCTGGATAATTTACTCATAACAAATGTTCTTGCAAAAAATAAAAAATAAATGAAGGAACTAAGTGATTGTTGGAAGGTTATTTAAATGTTCTCTTACACTAAATTTTTATTTGAATTTCCCTTGTTTTGGTAGAAAATCACCAATATTGTATTAATTATTGATTTGTTCTGATTCCCTCTTACCTGATCTTCATACATGTATTATTATAACATAATACTCAATTCAATAATGGCATGCGCCTCTTCTCTTCCAGAACATCTACTATCTTGTTTAAAGTTAGAGCACCTGTCACACATAAATCAACTCTTGTAGCTTGCCATTGTTCACCTAGTGTCCTATGAAACACACATTCTGTCTTTATACCTTGGAATATTTTTCTGATACTTCCTTTCCTTTCTGGTAAGAGACTCAATCAATTATTGCCTTATTTTATAACACTTATTTTATAATTTATTCAAAATCATCTATTTTTGTCCTGGCATTTTCTCATATTCTGTTATTTCATTAGCTAACATTCTGACTGTAGCAGCATTTTTCCAGTTGATGCAATTACTTCTTTGTAAGAGGAGCTCCAAAGGATAACGACTTTTATTTCATAGTTGTATAACACAGAAGAAAGTGATGGCCTGTATTCTTTGGTGGCTTAGAAGTAAACATTATTCATTCATTGAATTAATTTTTAAAATACATGGGATTAAGCCATACATCAAATTATAGTTCACATTTCAAAATTGTTTCATCTTTATTCTAGCATATAATAGCTTTTATGTGAAGTGTATATCCTGCAGAATGGTGTTAAAAATATTTCCCTCCGAATATGACTGCATTTCTTAAGAAAAGAAAAAGGGTATTAGAGGGAAGGTAGTGCCTCTCTCTCTCTCTCTCTCTCTCTCTCTTTCTCTTCCTCTCCCTCCCTCTCTTTTTCTCATTCTTATAGCTAGAAACAGTCTACCAGCCTACCAGTTCCTTCAGGATATTTACTATTATTTTTATTTCAAAAGTCACCAGTCTAAAAAGTTCTAAATTTAAAACAAGATCCTTTGTGATAGTAATCTAATTATACCCCTTTCTTTCCAGAGCCTTGGGAAATATGTTGTTATAGGAACGTGAACCTAACCGTCAAGCTTCTCAAAATCCTAATTCCGGAATCAAAAGTTAATGGATTATGTATGGAAGGGGTAGAAATGTCCTATTTTGTTAAACAAATAGTTCTGACATTTTTACAAACATAAGCAATTGTATTTGCACTCTTTACATTCTACTCTAAATGTTTCAAATCTCCACACTTGCAAAGCTTGAGATTTTTGTTCCAAACAGATCATAGTGTTGTATAGTATAAAGGGAGACAAAAGGCATAGATAGTTTTAGCAGGTAAACAGTTGATTCAATTATTCTCATGATATTACTTGAGTAAGGGAGAAGAGGACTGGCCAATGCATGGTGATTGATTTTAAAATGCTGACGTAAGGTAGGAAAAGAAAGCAAAGGCTGCCTGAAAAGCTTGCGAAGTAGCTCATAGCAGAACATTATGATGTTTGTGCTGATTTAGTTGTACCCCGGAGCAAGGAGAGGTTATTAATATTACTGTTTGAGTCTCCTCAGGCATCTGCATATGCGATAAGGTTTAACAATAAGGAAAATTTCAGCCCTGGTATGTGTGGTTAACTTTCATCATAGTGGTGCTAACTTGCTGTCTTCTTTATGCACAGTTGATTCTATGTAAAAATCTTGTACGTGGTAAATACCCATAAGTGGATGATAGTGTTCAAGTTGTTTTAAAAATATCATTTTTGGCTGGGTAACATTTTAAAGCATGTTATTGCGTGTTTTTCTTATCTGTATGCTTTGACATTTTCCTTCCTCAGGCAAGATATATGGCAGGGCCTCAGGGAAGACATGAAGCAAGGCCAAGGGCACTTTTCAAAAGTTAGGGATTCTTGCATCTCTTTATTGGTACACTCAATACAACTCACCC
The DNA here is from genome assembly GCF_009761245.1 of Sapajus apella. NCBI lineage: Eukaryota > Metazoa > Chordata > Mammalia > Primates > Cebidae > Sapajus > Sapajus apella. Next base: position 15,967,826 of record NW_022436980.1, read on the forward strand.
CCAAACGTAAGCGCTAGATAGAATTTCTATACCTGATTGAGAAGATACAAGTGATATAGGAAGTGTGAAAAAAATAAGTTTAGTGTGAAAAAAATGCACAAGGAGAAAAGCATTCTCCCTGTAAAGCCAAAAAGAGATTTATTGTGGCTGTGTGCAATAGGGAGATCTGTGACCCTGGGCAATTTAAATCATGTTCTTTGGGAACAGCGCAAAAGGAATAGCTGCATGGTCTGTTTGCATGCATGACACTGAATCTACAAAGGCCCTGATGGCAAGGAGAGTGGATGTCTTGTAGTAACATGTTTGCCCCTATGCAATCTCAGCATCCAGAGAGATAGCACTTCCACTTCGTGTCTACAACAAACTCCCGGTGCCTTAGTACAGTGTATGGCTCTAAATCTCTGGCATAACTAAAGAAAAAAAGAATGGGCAGAGGAGATGACAAAATAGAATTAAGATTGTAATCCTATGGATTCAGTGGTCAGATCTTAAGTTGAACTCCTAAAAAAAAAATGCAATTTCTTATATATGTACCTTTGTAAAATGTGGTTCAAAAATGCTATGGCAGCTGATTGTACTGGCTTTCACCTGTAATCCCAGTGCTTTGGGAGGCCAAAACGGGAAGATCGCTTGAAGCCAGGAGTTCGAGACCAGCCTGGGCAACATAGCAGGACCCCATCTCTACAAAAAGAGATTTTAACAAACTTAGCTGGGTGTGTTGAAGTGTATGTATAGTCCTAGCTACTGGGCTGAGGTGGAAGGATCACTCGAACCCAGGAGTTTGAGGCTACAGAAAGCTGTATTTTACTTTAGTCTGAGTGACAGAGCGATATTCTGTCTCTAAAAAATCTAACAAACAAAAAAATATGATGCATACTCGTGTGCACAGTATGTTAATGAGTGGCTACGAGAATTAATTTCCAATAATAAACACTTCTGTCATCTGGATGAAGTACTCTTACTATTCTTTAGGCAAATAAATGTTGATTATTTTCAGATGCTAAAGTTGAGCTTCAGAATCATGTCAACCTTCCTTTCAATAATTCAGTCTTCTTAAAATGAAGACAACATTAAGAAACAGCTCCTTATTATTTCATGGTATATAGGTATCATACTTTCTTTATCCAATCCGTCATTGATGGGCATCTGAGTTGATTCCATGTCTTTGCTATTGTGAACAGTGCTACAGTGAACATTCACATGCATGTGTCTTTATGGTAGAATAATTTATATTCTCACTTAGAAGTAAGTGGGAGCTAAATGTTGAGAACTCATGAACACAAAGAAGGACACAGACAATGGGATCTACTTGAGGTGCCTGATGAGAGGACGGAGAGAAGCAGAAAAAATAAATATTGAGTACAAAATTTAATACCTGGTAATACCAGGTTGATGGAATAATCTGTACAACAAACCCCCATGACACAAGCTTACCTGTATAACAATCCTGCATTGTTACATTGGTAACAATGCAGGATCATATTAAGTATATAATATTCCTGAACCTAAAAAAAAAGTAAAAAAGCAAAATGCAAAAAACAGCTACAAATAGAGTCATACTTCAGGTGTCCTCCTGTCTGTGGGAAATTATACCTGCATGAGGTTCACATAATAGATACATCAAATAAATCCGTTAGTTTTTTGATCAGTCTAGGATATAGCCATATAGGGAACTTTAAATTTTGATTAGTTTTCTTCTATCTTTTCATACTATGAAGTCGAGAAGGTGAAATGATTGGGGTGGATTGGAGAAGAGGTTAAAATTAAAAGAAGCCAAAGAGGACAACACTAAAAGACTTTTCATAATCAGGGAGTCCTAAGGTTCCTTTTGTATGAGTTGGATTTTATTGTCATGTATAATCTGATGGTTTCTTTGTCTAGCTCTTTCCTGTACAACTGTCAATTTCATTATTATCTCCTTACCCTTTATAAAGCTGCCACTTTTTTTTTTCAAATTATTGTGACTTAGTAATTATACATATTGTGTGTATAAAACTCTACATATATTTTAATGATATTTTCTTTGGTACAAATTGACTACAAATATCTTCATGCATTAGAGTGTTTTAAGGACACACCTTAATAATAGGAAAATATTAAATGAGTTACCTTGAGCTTTGAAATCTGATGCTCTGAATCTGAAACCTTATCTCTGTGTGATAAATTAGTTAATATAGGTAGAGTACTTAGAAAATAACCTTAAATCCTGCTAAATGTTATGTAAATGTGTGCTATGACCATTTTTAAATTATGTTCCAACTTTTTATTTTGAAATAATTTTAGATTCAAGGAAAAATTGCAGAAACAGAGAGTACCCTTATACCCTTCACCTAATTTGTCCTAATGTTAACACCTTATAAAACTAAGGTACAATTATTGAAACCAGAAATGATAAAATTACTAATAGAAACTCATCGGCTTTTGGTGTTAAAACACAAGCTATCTCATCCCAGCTCATTGACTGTATAGTTCTAATATCTTCTATATGTTGTGTGCCCAAACGCCTCATCTTTAAATTAGAAACTGGTGTAGCATTTCTTTGTTTACTTGGACCCCAACTAGATAATAGCTGCAATGTAATTAACGTTTCAGACAGACATCTTAACATATGGCCTTACTTTCTGAAAGTTATGCAGATAAGCAGGACACACAAAAACCTGAGCCCAATTTAATTGCTTTTGACTACTTCCTAAACTACATTTTATGCTATTTTAGATAACTGTATACTGACTGTATTTTCTACCACATAAATCAAGCATCTCTTATAGGCCAGTCTGATAATAGAAAAAAATAGAAGATTTACTCTTCTCTCTTAATGAGACTAGAGCCTAGTGGATTGTCAAATGATTTCTCAAGATTGATTTGTGTGTAGGGTCAAATATGAACCTGTCTGCGGATCACAGGCAGAGAAGGAAGTACCCTCATCTACACTGTGCAGATACGGAAGGAGTCTGAAAACAAATGGTTTTTCAATGTTTACGTATTGAATGGAAAGGCTTACCTCTCCAATAAGCATCTCTCTTTGACACTTGTTAACTATACAACTGAAAAAGTTACTTTATATAAATCAAACAGCTTTACGACTATGTTTTATTCCCACAGTCCTTTCAGAGGGACACAATTGAGAATTATCATGGAGGACTTTCTTAATGTGAACTAAGATATTAAATCAAAATTAAACCAATTGAAGGGACATAGAAATTTATTAAAATGAATCTATATATAAGATTATAGAGAAAATGCCATTAAAAGTAAATAGCAAAGTTTGTTGCAAAAGAAAAAAAATGGTGGGAAATCAACCAGTAATTTTCTTGCAAATTTTTTTTTCTCATTTAAATAACCCTGCTGAGGGTGATGCTTTTATTCCAAGGCTGGACTATAACTTGTAAAGCATATGAATGCATATAGTGTGAATTAAAGATTATATTTTTGAAGATATAGATAAGTATGTTTAGGGTAGAGTAAAAAAGTGTAGTTGAATTTTAACTAATAATAGGCTATGATATATGTTATAAATGAAAGGCTTGATTCTACAGAGTATCCAAGTAAAACAGGAGAAAGGCATACCACAGGATTGCAGAAAGATACTTGGCTCTTGACTGGGATCAATTGCTGATATAATGAATGACTTTAAACCTTTTTATAAAAATGTTTTAAAATTATTTTTAATTGTTTTATTGTACTTTAGGTTCTGGGGTACATGTGCAGATCATGCAGGATTGTTGCATAGGTACACACAGGACAATGTGGTTTTCTGCTTCCATCCCCCCGTCACCTACATCTGGCATTTGTCCCCATGTTATTCCTACCCAAACTCCCCACCCCCCCACTGTCCATCCCTTGGCCCCCCCAACAGTCCCCAGTGTGTGATACTCCTCTCCCTGTGCCCATGTGTTCTCATTGTTCAATACCCACCTATGAGTGAGAACACGCGGTGTTTGATTTTCTGATCTTGTATCAGTTTGCTGATAGTATTGGTTTCTAGATTCATCCATGTCCCTATAAAGGACACAAACTCATCATTTTTTATGGCTGTATAGTATTCCATGGTGTATACAGGCCATATTTTCCTTGTGCAGTCTATCATCAATGGGCATTTGGGTTGGCTCTAGGTCTTTGCTATTGTAAACAGTGGGGCGATGAACATATGTGTGCATGTGTCTTTATAATAGAATGATTTATAATCCTTTGGGTATATACCCAGTAATGGGATTGCTGGGTCAAATGGAATTTCTATTTCTAGATCCTTGAGAAATCACCACACTGTCTTCCACAATGGTTGAACTAGTTTATACTCCCACAACAGTGTAAAAGTGTTCCTATTTCTCCACATCCGCTCCAGTATCTGTTGTCTCCAGATTTTTTAATGATCGTCATTCTAACTGACATGAGATGGTATCTCAATGTGGTTTTGATTTGCATTTCTCTAATGACCAGTGATGGTGAGCATTTCTTCATATGTTTGTTGGCCTCATATATATCTCCTTTTGAAAAGTGTCTGTTCATATCCTTTGCCCACTTTTGAATGTTTTTTTTTTTCTTGTAAATCTGTTATAGTTCTTTGTAGATTCTGGTTATTAGCCCTTTGTCAGATGGGTAGATTGCAAAAGTTTTTTCCCATTCTGTTGGTTGCAGATTCACTCTAACAATTGTTTCTTTTGCTGTTCAGAAGCTCTGGAGTTTAGTTAGGTCCCACTTGTCTACTTTAAAACTTTTAATTAAGAATGAGAAAAATATGATTTTATTTTATAACTAATGTCAGAAGGAAAGGAAAATAAAATCAATATCAGAATATTAGGAATTTAGGGCATAAGGCACTCACGATATATTAACATTGACACAAAAAACAAATAGCACATTGATTATCTGCTTCCAAATAATAAATAAAAGTTAAATGATCTCTGGAAGATAGATATAAATAGAGATCTTACAACTAAAATAAAACACAGCAAACACACAAACACGCACAATAAATTATCAACAAGATGAACTTGATAAAAGTCTCAGGTTTTTTTATAGATACCTTCTCAGTTATTGTAAGCAAATCCATTGTTTCCTCAAGGTATCTTAATAATTTTTATTCTCATGTTCCACTCTTTGAATATTGAAAGGGACTGGTCAAATATAAAGTCAATAGCTGATGCACTGAATGGCAATGACATACAGTCAGCTGAAGGAGAACTTTATACCTGCTGCAAGTCATCTTAGAAACTTTGTTATTAAAAAGAGCTAAAAAGCCAGCATTATAGAATTCTGATTTTGGGGGTTATTTTTGTCATTTCAATTAATTGTCTAAAAGCACAATCAACTGAACAGGCTCATTGTAAATCCTTCCTGTGGCAATGCACCACAAAGCAAACAGTTAAACTAGATAGTTTTATTAGGATGCAATTAACACTTGGAGCCCAAAAAAGCATCCAACCCATCTTTTTATTTAGATCAAGTGAAGAAACGCCACATAATGTTTCCATAGCAAGGTTCTGACAGCCAGAGAAGCGTTGACAGGCACTGTCCTCTGGTGACAAGAAATTACAGTATGAAGATATATTTAAAATCCCTATGTTAGAATAAAATTAAATTTTGTTGTTCAAAATCCATAGCCCGTCCCTTTCAAAAACAACTAAAAAAGCTGTGGGTCTTTTACCCAAAGTTTTAGAAGTGAATATAAAGGAAAAAGCCTTCTTTATAAGTTCACTCTAAAATATTGCTCTGAATGTGTTTGTGTGACTAAGAATCATAATTTAGATTGAAATGACTGTGTGTTTTGTTATAACTACACTAAGTTTTTTTAGATTTGAGGTTTGAATTTATCCTTCTGAATAGTCCAGATATTGATATAACAGAAATTCAAAATTAATTTGGTAAGACCAAGCAGATTGGATACATAGGTAATTCAGTTAAAGCAAACATAACACACAATACATTCTTCATCAGCTTTACAACAAGTTTTATTGGGTGAAATGTGTTCTATATTTATTGAAGGCATATTTTCTGTATCTATTCTCCATAAAGTAGGTAAAGGGATTGAGAATAAATCAATGGGCATCATGGATCAATGTAGATGGAGACAAAAAAAAATTCAGTAGAGTTTTAAATATTCACTATTCTTTGATTCATGTGAAATATTCTAAAACTTCCAGTCATATTGCCTATGCTATAGTTAAATGATGGCATTTACTCTAAAATTCCTATTGAAACCCAATCCCCAATGCAACAATATTAAGAGGTATGGCCTTTGGAGGAAGTGGTTACATCACAAGGGTTTCCCCCGTTTTGGAAGCAGAGAAAGCAGCCTTCACCAGACACGAAAACTAACAGCACCCTGATGTTGAACTTCTCAGCCTTCTGAAACGTAAGAAATAAATTTCTATTGCTTGTAAATTACCCATCCTTTGATATTTTGTGAAAACAGCACAGGTGACAGCAGAAATTGACACTGAGAAGTGAGAGTGTTGCTGTAACAAGTACTTGAAAATGTACAAGCATCTTTAGAACCGGGTAATGAGAAGAGACTGGAACAGTTTTGAAGAGAATACTGAAAAAAATCTTCAAAAAAAAAAAAGCCGCAAAAAAAGGCTTTGTTGCCATGTATGAAGCATTAGAGAAAATTCTGGTGAGGGCTAAAAGGAGAACTGTAGAGAAAGCCTTAGTCTTAGAGATTATCTACGTAGTCATTAACAGAACGCTGGTAGAAGCATGAAGAGTAAAAGCCATTCTGATGAGGTCTTAGACTGAAATGAGAAATATCTTATTGGAAATTGGAGGGTCCCAGGGTACCCATGGGAACTTGGGGATCACTTCCCATGGCTGGCTAAATCTCTGCTCCCCACATTTCAATGTAGCTCTCCTTGGCCACCCCAGTTGTGGCTCAAGAATGTCCAAGTGTGACTCAGGCCTGTATTGCAGAGGGTACATCAGTAAGTCTTGTTGGCATCCACAAGGTGCCAACTGTGCAGGTGTGCAGAGTGCAAAAGTTGCGAAAGCATGATTTTCTCCACCAGGATTCTGAAGGTTCCTCAGTAAGCCTCAAGACCCAGGCAGGGATCTGTCATAAAAGTGAGGCAACCTCACAATGTTTCCTCTAGGACAATGAGCCATGGTTGGGGCCACTGCAGAGAGCCTCAACTATGGCAATGCCGAGTGAAGCCATGGTGTCGAGGTTGTCCTTAAGAACACTGACCTGTAAGGCCTCAATGTGCCATGCCAGCCTGGGGGAGCTGCAGGCACCTGACTCCAACTCCTAACATATGTGGAGTGGCTGTGCCCAGCAAATCCATGAGGGCAGGGCCACTAAGGGCCTTGGTTTCCAACCCATGCTTCAGTCTGTCTGGAAGATTAGACATGGGGATGAAGATTATTCTCAAGCATTAACATTTAATGCTGCTTTCTCTGTTGGGTTTTGAACTTACTTGGTACCTAATACCCTTTTCTTCTTGCCTATTTCTCTCTCTCTTTTTTTTGGTATGGGAATGTTAAACAGGTTTAGAAAATGTATGTCATTAGCTCATAGTTAGATAGCTAGTAATCGATGTGACCATAGTTTTGTGTCTGATGATGTCTTCACACATGCACACACGCACACACACACACACACACACACACACACACAGAGTGTGCACAGCTGTCCTTCCTTATTTGCAGTTTCACTTTTCATGGTTTCAAATCCTGACATTAACTCTGGTCCAAAACCATTAAATAGAAAAATTCTAGAAATAAGAAATTTATACTTTCTGAATTGCACAGAATTCTGAGAAGCATGATATAAGCACATGCCATCCTGTTCATCCTGCTGAAAATTGTTCCTTTGTCCAGCACACCCAGGCTGTCTACACTACTTGCCTATTAGTTACTTAGGAGCCATCTCAGTTATCAAATCAACTATCTCAGTATCACAGCACTTGTGGTCAAGTAACCCTTATTTCACTTAATTTTAATTATTAGTGATTGTTAAATTTTTGCTATGCCTAACTTATAAATTAAACTTTAGCATAGGTTTATTTGTATAGAAAAAACAGAGGATGTATCGGGTTCAATACTGTCTGCAGTTTCAAGCATCACTTGGGGTTTTGGAATGTATTCCTCCCAAATAAGTGGGGACTATTGCATATTCTGAAACATGCATTGGGAAATATGAGTAAAGTAACTGGCATTCAACGACAAAGAACAAATTATTTGTCTATTATCCTCCCCCATATTCTCTTTTAATTCTTCTCAGCTTACCCTTCACTTTATTCTCCAAATACATGAATAATACATTGTAAAGTGTTAACTGAAAAATGTTACTGACAGTGATGTCAGTATGGGTCAATAGGATCATAAATCCACAGATATGTAGAATACGAGCTTCATTCTTTCTTCCTAACAATTATGAACCAAAAAGCATAAATAATTTTTCTGGGGAACATGAAGGAGTCCATATGGGAGCATCATATAGTCTCCTATTTGTCTAGTCCAAAATATGAATTAGGTGTAAGGATAAAAGTAGGGCTTAGAGACAATGCAAAGAACATGACAAACGTGTTCCCTACACTCATAGGTTCCTACTATTATAATATTTGAAATGTATACTAGTAATTACGCATGTAGCATAACAAAAATGGAAATAAAATATCTCCAGGAGGAAAATAAGCATCTCAGCTTCTCTGAGAATACAGGGAGCACTTCCCTGAAGAAAGTGGGATTGAAATTCAAACTTTTAGAATAATTAAGAGCATTACAAGAGAAGCAGGGAAGAAGAGTGTGCCAGGCCAAAAAGACAGCTTGGGGAGTAAATGGAGGAGGTAATAGGAGAAGGCAACGGCAGCCTAGGTAGCTCCAGGAGAATGGCACACCATACAACTTTAGAGGAAGGCAGGAACGAAGTAATACCATTTTTTAACTATGCAAATATTTTGAGAACGGGAGTCCACTGAAAGCTTGTAAGCAGGGCTTAGTACAACTGATTCATACTCTTGTTGCTGAGTATAAATAGTAGACAAGCAAGGATGGAAACAGGGAGACCATTTAGAAGGATACTGACACTCCCAACCAGAAAAGGTGAAACTTTGAACTATAGCAACACGATGTTAAAGGAAGCTGTAGAAGATGGGTCGTATATGATTAGATTATTGAAGATGAGAAGAGGAAACAGATATGGGTCACTCCCAAGTTTCTGACCACAGTGATTAGGTAGATACTTACTGAGTCTGGGAATGCTGGAGGAGGAGGAGTTTTGTGAAGTGGTTAAGTAGACTTTAGCTCTTATTTAAGGGCTCAAGGAGGTGAGCCCTATTACCTCCTCCATTTACTCCCCAAGCTGTCTTTTTGGCCCGGCACACTCTTCTTCCCTGCTTCTCTTGTAATGCTCTTAATTATTCTAAAAGTTTGAATTTCAATCCCACTTTCTTCAGGGAAGTGCTCCCTGTATTCTCAGAGAAGCTGAGATGCTTATTTTCCTCCTGGAGATATTTTATTTCCATTTTTGTTATGCTACATGTGTAATTACTAGTATACATTTCAAATATTATAATAGTAGGAACCTATGAGTGTAGGGAACACTCTGTTTGCCTTTCTGTCCATTCTACAGTGTAAGGACACAGCTTTCATCACCTCAGGAAGATACAGCACCAAGGCGTGATCTTAGAAGCAGAGAGCAGCCCTCACCAGCTGCCAAATCTGCCAGTGCCTTGATTTGGACTTCCCAGCCTCCAGAACTGTGATAAATAAATTTTGTTATGTATATATTATGCAGTCTCTAGGATTTTGTGACAGCAGCATACATGGAATGAATTTGGAATGTATGCAAATTTGTTAGAATGAGATTTCACAGCTGTCAGTCACAGTTATGGATATAGACAATTGGCTAACACTGGAAGTCTGCCAGCTCATACAGTACCCTTATATTCTCTGTGAGGTAAGATAGATGATAAATCTAAACATAAATTATTACTTTATGTTTGCCTGATAACCCCTAGGGATAGGCACCTTTTATATGGGATCTCTTTGGCTTAAGAGAGTTGTATTATAGGCATACTTTCCTGCTAAGGAGAAACCCCTAAAGATCAATTATCTTTAGCATTCAAAAATTGTTCTAATGATAATGCAGATATGATGGGCAGTTGGCAAGGCATTTTGTTTATTGTTGGCTTGTATATACTTCTGTGGTGAGAGTACTTTCTGGAACTGCTTATATTTCCCCTTTTTAAGAGTGGCTTTGACTGACCCAGCATGGGAAACAGAAGACTGTTCTGACATTAGTTTTCCCAGAACAAAGTGGAATCAGTACTGCATCAGATAGAGCCTAAAGGAATGACCCAAGGGCAGGTCTCATGGAAACCCTGACAGGACCAATACCATCAACTCCAGATGCTGCCTTTGATAGTCTGATGAAAGTTATGAAGGTGTGTAGGTTTTCACATTTTCTAGACACAGGATTATTTATAAGCTGATAAATAACCATTGTTTAGACATTGGCTGTTTAAAATTACATGTTATCAAGTAAATTGCTTTCTTCTTTTTTAGTAGTGGTTCTCAATGCTGACTGTGCATGAGAACCACTGAAAGAATTGCTTAAAGTATGCAGATATCTAGAAGTCATCTCTGAAAAGTATAGCTCAGTATGACTGAGGTAAGGGGTGTGTGGTGGTTAATACTGAGTGTCAACTTCACTGAATTGAAGGATGCAAAGTATTGTTCCTGGGTATGTCTATGAGCGTGTTGCTGAAGGAGATTAACATTAGAGTCAGTGGACTGAGAGGGGCAGACCACCCTCAATATGGGTGGGGACATCTAATCAGCTGTCAGCATGGCTAGAATAATGCAGGCAGAAGAAGATGGAATGACCTGACTTGCTGAGACTTCAGGCCTTCATCTTTCTTCCGTGTTGGATGCTTCCTGCCCTAGAACATCAGACTCCAAGTTCTTCAGCTTTTGGACTCTTGGACTTAAAACAGTGGTTTGCCAGGGACTCTCAGGCCTTTGCGCTCAGACTGAAGGCTGCACTGTCAGCCTCCCTACTTGAGGTTTCGGTAGTCAGACTTGCTTCCTTGCGCCTCAGCTTGCATATAGCCTGTCTTGGGACTTTACCTTGTGTTCATGTGAGCCAATTCTTAATAAACGCCTTCATATATACATATACTCTACTAGTTCTGTCCCTTTAGAGCACCCTGGCTAATACAGGGTATAAGACCAAGGAACCTGTAGTCCAAGAAGCGTCAGGAGCGAAAGGCCCAGGACTGTGTATTTTTTGTGTTGATCCTGGGAGTATATTCATATTTCTGGCTGGGAGTCATTAAATGCTATCAAAGCACTTGGCTAATAACCGTGATACTTTCTTGGTGGCTGTATCAGTGGCAGAAGTCCTCAGGAGAATGATCTTTTTACACATTTCAAGACTGCAGTGAAATATTTCCAATGCTGAAAATAAAAGTAACTTTTGGCTATAAAAATGGCTCAATCCCATCCCTTTGAGACAAGGTAATAAATCTCTATGAATTTGTCCCTGAGGAAGTATTTTGATTTTCAGAGCACTTTGCCATTTTTATAATGGGAGAAAGAGCAATAAAATGCTTGTGGCAAAACAGCAATTCAGAGCTGTACTTACTGACTTCTTTTGAATGAAAGCTGATGCTGTCAGTGAAAATTGTCCCTCCCCTTTGGACACCAAAGAAGGAATAATGTTTTCATATTCTTTTCTATTAAGTGCAATAAAGATATTTCAGCTTTGGGAAAGAGAAATTGTATATTCATGTACCTATTTTGTCATTTTAATAGAATAATGACAAAGTTTATATTTAATGAGAAAATCTCTTGTCTTTTTTATCATTCCTAAGGATGTTGGGTATGAGTCCTTCATCACCCAGAAACCCAAGTAATACTAATTCACTTCTAAGAGATAACTTTGACATAATTTTTAGATATGCTTGTAACTGTGAACAAGTTATTTAAACTCTATCTCAGCTTCCTTATTTGAGAAACTAGGGCACATGGTGATATTTTCACATTGTATATAATATTTAGTATGCTGGGTTTCGGGGTGCAGCAAACTACAGCCCCCAGACCATAGCCACTGACCACCTTCTTTTTTGTAAATAAAAAGTTCTATTGAACACCACCCTCATCCATTGACACATTGTTTACAGCTGACTTTGCATTACAACAGCAGGGTATAGTAGTTGTGACAGAGAACCTGTGACCCACAAAGCCTGAAATATTTCCGATGTAGTCCTTAGAAAAAGTTTGTCAAGTCTCATTTTATACTGTTTGTTACATAATAGCCAATTGAAAAATTGCTTTCACTTTAATGGATTAACTATTTCACATATCCAGATATAGGTGTTTCCTTAAATGATGGTTAGTTATTAAGGAGGCTGGACTTTCTTTGAACTCTTGCATAGAAAGGGCTGACCTTGTTTCCCAGATCCTTCTCTGAGATACTTCAAGTCTTATGCCTTCTAATGCTGCCCATAAACCAGAAAGCTTCCTTGGAGTCATTTAAGCTTCGAACTGTGAACCTGCCTCAGCCAAAGGATATTCCCTCAGTAATGAAAAGGAAAGCAAACAAGTCATGTTTATGCTTTTTTTCTTAAAACAAATTGTCTGAATTTTTAAAAATTCTCATTTTGTTTCTATAGCTTTTAGAACACACACCATGATTTTGTTCAAAAATAAATTTTTGCATCATAGACAGCCAAGGACATTTTCCTGGTTTATTCTTGGGTCAAGATAAGTTTTATTTATTTTTCTACTTGCATTGTATTAACTTAGGAAAGAAAGAGTATTTTATTTACAAACCGATGTTAACTTATATGATTTTCTCTTTGAAACTTACATAATTTTGCAGGTTAATTTTCATGAATGATGTTAAGTAAATTAAAACCAAGATTTTGCCCAAAGCTGCCATTAGTAGAAAGTACTTTGAAATCAAAAACAATTACTTATATATGGCTGGTATCTGATTCTATTAGATTACTCCAAACATTTTATCTTAGAATGGAGAAAGATTCACAAATGCAGAAACATTTTTCAGCAGGAAAGTAAAACAAATTATATTTCCAAGTGTAAAATTTTATGTCTACATATATTTTGATAAAGAAAATTAAATAGAAATACCATATTATTGAACTTATTAATTGGTATACAGTGTACCCTTTAGCTTTAGTCAACTTAAATTCTAATGGATGGAACACAATAATTTCATATCTTACACAATTTCTTTATACAAATGTGTTTACATATAAATACATATTTAAATAATAATTATATACACAATCTTTATCTGTATATATTTTGGCTCAATGTCTCTGATTAATAGATCAATATTTAAGAATCAACTAAAGACCATTGAACTTAATGAATAAAATATACATATATACATAATTAGGAGAACCATAACCTACTTACTGGTTAAAAGTAAGGTCTTTGAAGGTATATTTCATGTCTATTGGTTAGCCATGAGGTCTTCTAAATTTCAGTTCTTTTATCTGCAAAATTGGATAATAAAAGTGAGCATATTGAGTTGTTTGAATAATTGAAAGTGTAAATGTGTATTAAGCCCTTGGAGTGATATCTAGCACAGAGTAGGTATACCTAGCACAATAAAAGTTGATTAATATCACTGTTGTTAATAGTATTACTATCATCATTATTATAATTCCATGTTGAAGAATCAAAGAATAAAACAAGTGCTAGCCAGACTTCGAGGTAACAGAAACTATAAAATATTTGTTTAAAAAGGTTAAAAGTTTGGGAGGCCGAGGCGGGTGGATCACGAGGTCAAGAGATCGAGACCATCCTGGTCAACATGGTGAAACCCCGTCTCTACTAAAAATACAAAAAATCAGCTGGGCATGGTGGCGCATGCCTGTAATCCCAGCTACTCAGGAGGCTGAGGCAGGGGAATTGCCTGAACCCAGGAGGCGGAGGTTGCGGTGAGCTGAGATCGCATCATTGCACTCCAGCCTGGGTAACGAGTGAAACTCCGTCTCAAAAAAATAAAATAAAATAAAAAGCTTAAAAGTGTAAGATAAACAATGTGATTAGAAATGGGCAAGAAATCTGAAGAGAAAGTTCTCAAAAGAAGACGTACAAAGAGCAAACAGGCATATGACAAGGTGTACAGCATCAAACATCATTAGAGAAATGCAAATCAAAACTACACTGAGAGATCATCTCACCTCATTTAAAATGGCTTTTGTCTAAAAGACAGGCAACAACAGATGCTGTAGAGTAAAAGGAACATTTGTACCCTGTTGGTGGGAATGTAAATTAGTACAGCCACTGTTGAGAACAATCTGTAGGCTCCTCAAATAACTAAAAATAGAGTTACTATATGATCCTTCTATCCCACTGCTAGATATATAGCTAAAATTAAAAAAAAATCAGTATATTAAAGAGATATCCACACTCCTATTTGTATTGCAGTAGTATTCACACTAGCTAAGATTTGAAATCAACCTAAGTGTTCATCAACAGATGAAAGGGTAAAGAAAATGTGGTACATGTACACAATTGAATACGATTTAGCCATGAAAAAGAATAAGATCCTGTCACTTGAGACATGGATGAACTGGAGGACATTATGTTCAGTAAAATAAGCCAGCAACAGAAACACAAGCTTTGCATGTTCTCACTTATATGTGGGAGCTAAAATTAAAACAACTGAACTCAGAGATAAAGAGTAGAATGATGGTTACAGAGGTTGAAAGGATAATGGGATGGGGGAAGTAGGAATAGTTAATGGGTCCGAAAATACAGTCAGATAGAATGGATAAGACCTGGTACTTGATAACACAACACAGTTATTACAGTCACTGATAGTTTTCTGTATATTTTAAAATAAATAAAAGAGTATAATTGGATACTTTGTAACACAAAGAAAGCATAAAGGCTCGAAGTGATGGATACCCTATTTTCCCTGATGTGATTACTATGCATTGTATGCCCATATCAAAATATTTCATGTACCCATGTGTAAATATATAAATTTACTGTGTATCCACAAAAATTTTTAAAAACAACATAAAAAGTATATTTTAAAAAAACCATAACATATTCATGCATATTATTAGATGTATGTATGTACAGATGTATGCATATTTACATGTCTATTAATGTACTGGTATATTTATATATATATATATATATGTTATGGTGTATAATATATTTCGTGTATATGTGTGTATATACACATGGTATATTTATATGTATATGTGTATATATACATATATGGTATATTATATATTTTGTGTATATGTGTATACATATATACATACATATATGTGTATACATATATTACACATATACACAAAATATATAATATACCATATATGTGTGTGTATATATACCATAACATATAATATATACATTATATATAATATGTGTACAATATATATAAAATATATAACATATATTATATATACATATACATATATACACACACATATATATATATATATATACCATAACATATATATACATATCCGGATATGTTTACATAACATATAATATATATACATATCCGGATATGTATACATAACATATAATATATATATACATATCCAGATATGTATATATAATATATATGTATATATATTATAATATACATATATATTATATCATATGTATATTATATGTATACATATATATTATATGTATATTAATATATATACACATGTATACATGTATATCTGGATATGTATATGTATATGTATATATATTATACATACATATACATTATATGTATGTATATGTATATGTATATATAATATATATACATATATATTATAATATATATACATATATATTATATATACATATCTGGATATGTATACATATGTATACACATCTGGATATGTATATATATTATGTATTATATAATGTATATACACATATATATGCATATATATTATATGTACATATATGTTATGGTATATATATACACACATGTATATGGATATGTATATATGCTATATGTTATGGTATATATACACATACACACACATATATATAATACCAGCATATTATAGTACAACATATATAGATATATATGTAATATACATGTACATATATGTGCAAGTTCACTATCATAACAGTACACATTTTCTTTTTCTGTGCTTGAGGCCAATATGTAATAAAAACACAAAGATGAATTTAACAACTAAATAGAGCTGTGGATAGAATTACCATGAACACAGCACAAAAAGATAACAATAAAAATGAGTGGTTAAGAGATATGGAATAAAATGAGATTTAACATATATCTAATATGATTTCCACAATAACTAGATAGGGTAAGTTAGGGTAATGTGATGAAGAGAAATAATTTTAAAAAACACTGAGATGATGAATGAATGAAAGGCTGAAATAATGAAATAAAATGAGCCTTCTGTTCAATAACTATACCAACTGTGATAAACAAAAAGTAAAGACATACAAAAAATATATCAAAGGACCTAAATTGAATAGAAGTTCAAGTAACAGCATAGATACATTGCCAAAGCTTGCTGTTGAGCTAAAAAAATAATGATGTGTCAAAAGGGTTTGTATAATGTCGACTCCATCTAGGTGAAATTAAAACTGTAGAAAATTTTTAAATATAAACAATAAATTTTAAAAAAATACATTTTTTATTCATACTGTTTATGAGTATGAATGCATGACAAAGTTTAAAATCATTTTGGAAATAATATACAGTGGATTTAGTAAGATTGAAACCGATATGAGGTTTAAACTGTATCTCAAATATTTTGTCTTTAAATAAATTATAAAAAAAAGAAAACTGAAGCCAATATAATAAAATATTAACATCTGCTAATTGATAGTGTTTGGTGTATAAGAGTGTGTTATATTCTTTTTTATACATTTAAAGTATTTTACATTTAAAAATTGTTGAGTTCTGCTAAGCTTTAGGATTTTAAAAATGATAAATCTTAAGAGAAAATTCTGTGAGAAATTCTTCATTAATTAGGTGATTAACTCAAAACTTTGGGAATAGGAATTTTTTTTTTCTGTCCAAAAGACCCGAATAAACTGAACTACAGGGAATGTATCTTATCTCTCAGAAAATTAAGGAGCTTTGTCAGTCTTGCCAGGAACTTAAACTGCTTCCAAAAAGTCTAAGAATTTCAATGCTGATACATACTCCACTAAGGGTCATTTCAAGACACATTTATAAAACATATGCTCCAAATTCAACCTTTACTAGCACAATTATAAAATGATTTAATGTGACACGTCTATTAATAGTTTTCTTAGGAATTAAACATGTCTCTACTGAAAACACAAATGTTAAAGATGAAGCAATGAAAACAACCACATGCAAACTAAATAATGCAAAATCATGCAAATGCTCTTTCTCTATGCTTGAGGTCAATCATTTGTTTCTACAAGAACAGTACAAAAAAATGGGAGTGACTGAAATGGAGAGGACAAAACTGGGCACTCCTTTTGTATATGCAATGATTTCACTATGTTTTTTGTTTACAAGGCAGTTAAGGTTCAATGATAAAAGCAATTTTACAGTAGTAAGGGTTATATAGAATATGAGATCAGTCAGGTGAGTCAGGTATCTTTTGCTTTTATTCCTCTGCATTGCTCTTGTGCTGATCCAGCAGGAGCTTTCTAAAAGCAGGAGGAGTGAGCACTACATTTCCAGTGGTGTCATCTTTCAGTCAGGATATTAGGCTAAGGTCCCGTCTTGATTCTGGTGACTGATGGAAGGAGGTTATCGAATTTTAAAAATCTTTCAGCATTACAGCCAACACAGTCTGTTTGTTAACAGCACGGTGAAAAATGTAGATGATGGAAATTAATTCTCTGCATCTTCGTTGTGTTCTTTTTTTTAAATAGTTTTAAAAATTATATCCACACATGTATATCCACTGAATAAAGTTGTAATGTACTTAAAATATATATACCTATATCTAAAAGTTACAATTATACCACTCAGGAATAATCATTATTAACATGCTATTTACTTATATATTTACATATATTATTTTCAAAATACAAATTGACTCACATTTTACATGTAATTTTGTAATTTTTTGAATTATTTTGCCTAAAATATACAGAAAATGACTCTACATATTTATCAATTTTTAACTGCTTACTGCCATTTCAATGCATTTCCATTTATTTTAAGGTTTGGGGGCTCTGAACATTTTTATACACATATTCTGCATGTGGAATAATGTAGAATTGTAGCATCCTATGAAAGAAACGTATGAAGAAATAAAGCACAGTACTCCTCAGTGACAGAACTTCTTTACTCTGACCTTGAAGAACTAATCTGAAAACTAAATCTCAATCATACTCTGAACTTATTCCTGTACATATGAATCCCAAACAAAAAGTTACCAGTTTTAATTTAATAAGACAATGTTATAATGCTACATTTTCTGTAGCCCATAAATGCATGCCAGTTGGAAGAATGGGGTCTTTAATGAAAAAGATGATAATGATGATAATCAGTATTGTCATCATGAGAAATATTGCTACTACTTAAAATACTGAGTTAATAGACTGTGAACTTAGTGAAATTAGTATTGAAATGACATGTTGTGAATTTTACTCAATTATATAAACTTGATGCCTCCATTACACAGTCTTTGTTAATGTTATTAATAAATAATGTAATCAAAAGATTGTATTTAAGGTGGTTGACTATGGATATGAACATTTTGTGAAAAATAACAAGTATCTCTTTCAGAACTACTTCTCAAGTATGTTGTTATTCCTATTACAGAGTCTCATGTAAATAGCTTCAAAACTTCTGCATTGTAGTATGAATATGTTATAGAAAAAAAATTAGGGCTAAGTATATTTTCCCTAACTCTTCTGAATCTATCTGTCTATCATCTATCTATCTATCTATCTATCTATCTATCCATCCACCCATTCATTCATCCATCCATCTTAGATAACAGATAATATTTATCTTGCTGCATGTATGTATCTGTTTGCATGTAAAATGAAGACTTCCTGATATTATCAGATTGCTCTGAAAGCTGATACTTACCAGTTGTCTTAAGGAAGATCTTCTGAGGCAAGAAGGTCTTGAGGGTTATTGAAGAGGAATTTTATTAATAATTACTTTTATTTAAAAAAAACAAAAGCAGTGCTGTTGTAAGTTACATTTTTCCTTGCTATTGAAGACATATAAGAGTGATGTGAGGAACAAAGGCTATTGAGCAATCCTCAGTCAAGTAGGAATGAATGCCCAGATCAACAGTGTTCTGCAGAATATCATACTCTTATGTACTGTGTTTTCAATTACAACATATGATATAATTGGAAAGACAAAATAATTATTTACTTATTAATTACAAAACACTCTTCCCTAGGCTTTGAGAATAAAACATGCACTGGATAGAGTATGCCTATGGATTCTGATCCAATATTCATGAAGATCAGTTACTCTAAACCCAAAATGAATGAGAAAAAGAAGAGAAATATTAACTCTGTAGTTATAAATTAACCTTAACATAAATTCCAGTCTAACTAAAAGATTGGAATACTTCTTATGAAAGTTGATCATCAGAAATGATTTGCAATGGGTTGTTTCTGGTTTAATACTTTACTACTTGAAAATGAAACATGCTTAAAAAAAGCAACTATGGATTTAAAAATTGTTTGGAGTTTCTAGTGATGCCAGTAATGTTTATTGAGCACCTGCTATGTGCTAGGTGCTGTTCTAGGTATTGATTGGAGACACTGTAGTGAACAAGAAAAAAATGCAGACCCTATTATCTTGGAACTAACTTTGAAGATAGAGTTAAAATAAATTTTAAAAATTAAAGAAATAAAAATACAATAAGTGCTGTGAAAAAAGAATAAGCTATATAAGAGAAAATGAAAAAAGAATGGTACATAATATGTGGTCAATAACTATTTTCTGAGATATCATACATAAATGATGTCAGCTAAGATACAAAGGAAAAAATAATAGGCCTGTAGTTATCTGGGGAAGTATATTTCATACAAATAAAATGGTCTACATCAACCCTGAGGGAGGAATCAGCTTAACAATTTTGAGAAAAAAAATAGCTGGTATGACCAGGGCTGAGATCAGAGTGCTAGTCAGTTGGATAAGGGAGTATAAAGCCTATATACTATACACAAGCTCATGAAGAGCTTGTATTTGTACATGAAGAGGTAGTATTTGCTCAGATTTTATTTGTAGAGAAAGAGGAAGCCTCTGAGGATTTTAGGTAAGAGAGAAACCCCATATGATCCATGTTTTGACTAGACGACACTGGTCATGTGAGGTAAGTAAAAGCAGAGAGACTGCAAGGGAGGTGATATCACAAGCATCTGGTAGAAAATGAGGTTCAGAATAGGAAACAAAGTTCATACGGGTCCTTTGGGAGGCCGAGGAGGGCAGATTACCTGAGGTCAGGAGTTCGAGACCAGCCTGGCCAACATGGAGAAACCCCGTCTCTACTAAAAATACAAAAAAATTAGCCAAGCGTTGTGATGGTCACCTGTAATCCCAGCTACTGGGGAGGCTGAGGCAAGAGAATCATTTGAACCCAGAAGTCGAACTTGGAGGTTGCAGTGAGACTAGATCATGCTATTGCACTCCAGCCTGGGCAACAGAGCAGAACTTCATCTCAAAAAAAAAAAAAAAAAAAATAGAGATGTGTCAAGAATCACTTGTAGGTTACTTGACTTGGGCAACTGAAAGGATGGAATAATCGTCAACAGAAATGAGAAAAGTCATGGATTTGTGTATAATATTAGGAGTTTATTTATATTTAAGATATGGTGTTTTGTTCATGAAATTGATAAATAAGAGAAAATAATTCAAGTACGTTAGTTATGGCCCTGCATCATATTGCTTTACCAGGTTTAGTATAATAGTCACCTTAAATATAGAGCCTCTTCTATGATTGTAACCAGTTGCCTGGATATTTATTCTATTAAGTTTTGCATGTCAAAGATGTGTGTATATGTGTCCTGAGAGATTTAGTGACTTGATTTCTAAAATCCTGAAGTTAAATAGCCATAGTCTGTGAAATAAAATTTATATCTACTGATGTTGTGTGTATGGTGGATGAAATTAGTCATTTATTCACTATTGATGGATATACAGAATCATCTTACAATTTTCCCTATGGCGTCTAATGAATGACCTTAATATTCTAAGGGATTTCATTGTGTGCCCTAGCATTTACTTTCTATTTCATATATTTTTATATGTTCAAACTATGGAAGTAGTTTGAATAGTTTGAATGCAGATAATGATTTTCATTGGGAAGGGGAATTTTCAAATATGAATAAGTGCTCTAAAGGAATGAAATTAAAATTACTACATTGATTTGCCTTAGATTTGCAGGTTGAGCTTCAATCATTATTCTTGAAACAAAACCAGTAGGATTTATCATTACAGTTACATACATTGTCAGTATTGTTCCCCTCATTCTGCCATACAATAATTCTATACAAATCTAATGCTTGTTAATTAGACATGAATATTCCTTTTGACTTCCTGTTACATTAGATATGGAGATGATTCAATTATAACACATTAGTTTGGAACAAAGCACCATATGGTACACATTCTACCTTGAGATAAGTAATTCTGGCCAACATCTTAATTTATGTTTTTCTACATATACTCTCTACTTAGAATCCATCTATTAGACAAACAAACTTCAAGTAACATATAGAAATCTATTGACCAGGTTAAGTTCAGTTCAGCCAAGTAAAATGTTGGAAAATTTAATTATAGCTTATCTAACCCAATGCTGTCAAGTGAGTAAAACTGGATCCCAGAGCCTCACAAAACAGAATTTCTGATGAGATTTGTGGTTCTTTTTATTTTCATGACTTTTGGATAGTCTAAGAACAGCTGTCTGTGTTTTTTCTACAAGAATCAAGTACAGAATGGCATAAAAATGAAAGAGAGTTAATAATGATTACAACTTATGGATCTGAAAGGGTTCCATTCATTGTTTTAGCACACTTGGTTTATGCATTTCAGAATGAAGAACACTTAGTCTGTATATTTTTATTTATGTTACATTTATTGCCATGTATTAAACCTAAGAAGATCTTTAAGATCACAAACATTTTATGACTTACATTACATTAGAGGGAGATAAAGAAAGTAAAATTATCTTCACAAAGACAAAGTGCAAAGGCTTTAATTCCACAGTTTTTAAATTTGCTCAGGTTTATCTTCAGAATTTCATTTGAACTCTTTCTACCACATGGTCTATGAACGCTGAAATTTTTATCTTCACTACATAGAGAAGCACTATGTAATCAGTGACTTGAAATAAAAGGGTCCCTCCTCCCTTTTTTTTTTTTTTTCTGAGGCAGGGTCTCACTTTGTCGCCCAGGCTGGAGTGCAGTGGCCTAATCACATCTTGCTGCAGACTCAAATTCCCAGGATTAAGTAATGCCCTTGTCTCAGCCTCCTGACTAGCTGGGAGTACAGACAGGTTCCATCATGTCTGGCTAATTTCTTATTTTATTTTTTTGTAAAGACAGATTCTCAGGATGTTACCCAGGCTAGTCTCAAACTCCTGGACTCAAAGGATCCACCCCCTTGACCTCCTATAGTGCTGGGATTACAGGTGTGAGCCACTATGCCCAGCCAAGTTCTAATTTTTTAATGCTTTATTTTTGTTCAGAGGTGGTCTTCTATAAATCATGTGTTCCCTATAATCTTCTGATGTTTCCCATTAAGAAAAAAATTTCAGCAGAAATTATTGTGATTTTATTTGCTGATGTTTATGCAAAGTATCTCCTTCAACTTCCCCTCTTTTATTTTACCTGATTAATTATCTGCTTTATTTTATTTACATGTGTTTTTTCAGCTTGATGGAAGTATAGTAGAAAAAATAAAAACTGTATGTATTTATGATGTATGATATGATGTTGTGATATATATTTACACTGTTAAATAATTGAGACAATCAAACTCCTTAACATAGTTATCACCTCACATAGTTACCTTTTGTGTGTGTATGGTAATAATACTGAAGACCTACTTTAAAAGCAAATTTCAACTATATAATACATTATTACTATTTATTGTCATCACGCTGTACATTAGTTCTCCAAAATTTATTCATCTTATAACTACAGCTTTGTACCACTGGATCGACATCTCTTTATTTCCCTTAGCCTCAGAACCGTGGTAACCACTCTTCTACTCTCTGTTTCTACGTTTCTATGTTCTTTATTCTATGTCTACATTGCTCATTTTAATGTAGAAAAATATTAACCTCTGTATTCAGAGAAAGAAAGAACTTCTCAGAAATAATAAAAAACATAATTGAGTTTAAAGGAGAATAACGGATATCAGAAATAATTTGATACGTTTAGACAGCAAAGATGATTTCTTATTTTCTATGGAAAAGAAATAATGGCTGGCATAATCTCATACCAGGGAAGTTAGGACTAAATGATGTCACATCCTTTAAAACTGTGTGAAACCACATTGAGAGTAAATGGATGTGTATCTGGAGATGGTAATGCCTAATCATTACAGACAGAAAGTTTTAGGATACCATCAACTGTCTAAGAACATAGTAAGTTATTACTGCTGGGCTAAAGTTAATATTTGTTTAGCTTTTTTGTTTTGTTTTGTTTTTTGTTTTTTTACCTGCATTAATTTATAAACTTGTTTAGGTCTTTATAATTAAAATATTGACGTTATTTTATTGTTATGCACATTTGTTACTTTCTTTTTATTGACAATTTTCAAAGGATTGCTCCAAATAACAAGTTGCTTCATTGGGTGAACTTTCTATTTTCTTTCCTGATTAATTTTGCAAATGTTTCTTGATGCTTACAATCTTATCCCGCCGGATAAGAAAAAATTACCTTATTCAATCTCCTGTAAATTATTCCAAGAAAAGAAGCCCATTCTTTCTGTTGGCTTGTAGTTCTTGATGTCATTATCTCAGCTTTCCTCTTGATTTTAATAGTTAATTAGTATTTAAAAAGCGGCCGGTCGCTATGACTCATGCCTGTAATCCCAGAACTTTGGGAGGCCAAGGCAGGTGGTTCACAAGGTCAGAGTTTGAGACTAGTCTGGCCAATATGATGAAACCTCATCTCTACTAAAAATACAAAAAAAAAAAAAATTCGCCAGGTGTAGTGGCGCATGCCTGTGATCCCAGCTACTCGAGAGGCTGAGGCAGGAGAATTGCTTGAATCCCGGAAGCGGAGGTTGCAGTGAGCCTAGATGGCACCACTGTACTGCAGCCTGGGCGACAGAGTGCAACTCCATCTCAGTAATTAAAAAATAATAATAAGGCCGGGCGCGGTGGCTCACGCCTGTAATCCCAGCACTTTGGGAGGCCGAGGCAGGTGGATCACGAGGTCAAGAGATCAAGACCATCCTGGTCAACACGGTGAAACCCCGTCTCTACTAAAAAAACTACAAAAAATTAGCTGGGCATGGTGGCACATGCCTGTAATCCCAGCTACTCAGGAGGCTGAGGCAGGAGAATTGCCTGAACCCAGGAGGCTGAGGTTGCAGTGAGCCTAGATGGCGCCACTGTACTCCAGCCTGGGCGACAGAGTGCGACTCCATCTCAGTAATTAAAAAATAATAATAAAAGAAATTTATGATAATAAGAAGTATAAAGGAGGCAACCTTTGTAACTAGCAATTTAGCTTTTACATTAATTTAAATATATTACAGAGGAAATATATGAAAATAAAGATATAGAAACAGGCAGGAAATAAAAATTATACATGATTGCCTACCAAGAGAATATCACTCTTAACATTTCAGCATTTGTCTTACAGTAGCCTTTCTACATTTCTAATAAACACATGTACACATATACATACTACACACAGAGAAAATAATGTTTTCAGGTCACAGGGTTAAGAAGGCAAAAATCTTTGCTGCCTCAGGTATCCACTTTTTTCTTGGGCTTTCCATTCTTTCTTGAGCGTGTAAAAATGTTAGATTTTTGTCTCTGTCACTTTGGAACCTTAGAAAATATAAGAGACTATTTTTGAACTAATTATTTAGGTACTCCATGCCACTATACCTGTCACTCCTGGATCATCACATGGTTGTTGAATAGTTTTTTTTGGGGGAAAGGTTGTTCTAGATCCTTTTATTTCATGGGCTCCCCAAAGAAGAAAGATACTCATCTCGTTTGTGCTCAAATACTCAAACTCATGTACCAATTTCATAATCCCCTCTTCAATAGACGAAGTCTGCAGAAAGGTGGGGCTGGGAAATGGTCGCAGAGTACAGGGTATAGGATCTCTCAATACATTCTCTTCCCATTCTTCAACCCAGACTTTTTGGAAAATCTTATTTATGTGATAGCAAATACTACCTCTTCATATACGCCATATGGTTTATCTTTTAACTTTGTAAGGCTTAAACATTTAAATTAAAAAAAAATCAAGTTCTTGCACACAAAAACTTTCCTCATAGCAAGGACTAAGAATTCCAAGCTTACCTAGAACTTAAATGTCATGAATTAGATTATTTTGCAGTATTATATGATAATTTATCATCCTTTGTGTGCATTTAGCATGAGCTCCCAGTTTTGTTGCTGATAAAGGATGTAAAATAGAATTAGATAACCAATAACTGAACTTTAAATTATACTTCAAATTGTTGTTCCTATACTTCATCTCTATATATTCAAAATATTTTAATTTATGCATGACTATCTGCAAATGGCCTTTGTAAAACATTTTTGAGTTAACTATGTATGATAAATATCTCTTTGAAAGACTTGAAAATGGCTACCTATCAATCAATTACATAAATGTACAGAATATATGTGTATAAATCATATTGGTAATTTGAAATTAGGCTTATATATCTATTGTGTTCCATTTAGGTATTCATTACCACCTACAGCTTTAAACTCACTTCGATCTCTTTTATTTGGGTGAGGTTTTGTAAAAAGAAAACTTTGAGCGTATTTTAACTTTCTGAAATATTCTGAAATTATGTGATTATGCACATAGGTAAACTTTTTGACTGGAATAACATATATTGTTTATTAAAATGGAGAAAATAATTCGTCTGAAGACATATCATTAAAATAGTCTTCCTCAATCAAGTGGCTCACAATAACACTGAAATATATTCTTGTTAATTTATACAACATTAAATTTTGCTATGTTGCTGGGTTTTTGAAAAATCCATAATTTGTGACAGTTTTTAAAATATAGTTGCATACACTAAGCTCTCAAATTTTAAAGCATAATGAGTGTGTATATATATATTTATGGTAATGTGTAGCTTACTTTGTAGGCAACACATTAATCTGTACTTTTAAAACTTTGGATGTGAAATATTACCTACAGTTTTAGTTCTTTTTCTTTATTAAAAATCTGAGAATATGTATCTTTAATGACTCTAGTTGAACTAAATCTAAGTAGTTACTCCAATGTTAGTAATCTGATACATCTCTTGACAGATTACGTATTCTTCAGGGAAACAGAAACGATCTATAAAAGCTTTCAATAGTCTTTTTTGTGACCTTTTTTAAAGTTCCATCTTAATTTTCCAAAGGAATGAAAGTGAGAAATCTTCATATATTTCTATATTTTACAAGGCTCTAGGCACACTTTTCAAAAGGTGGAAACTTTTCATATCTGGGCACAAGTTGCCTCACTGCATTCAGTAAACATACTTGAAGAGTGGTTCCATTTACTGGAAACAAGGCAATTTTCTATGAGCATTTGAGATCTCTTCTATCAAAACATGTTTAAGAGTCAGATGGGCTTTCTTGTGTGAAAAGCATTTTCTTAATGGGTACTTGCTCACAATGTTTTGCTACAGCTCTTGTTGCCTTAGAGACAGCGGGTCAATGGATAAGTAAATGGGAAATCTTGAATATCAGGTCAATGAATAATCCATTTTAGTAATCTTTGTCTCTGTCAGAGGCAGTGCCTTAATAAGTTAACACATATATTTATTTTTATATACTTTATTTAAAAGGAACTTTATGTTTACTAAGTGTTTGAGCTACATGGATAAAAGACAAATAATTAAATAGTAGTATAGTTATCTATCTTGGTAATAAAATAGCTCAGAGCTGTATACAATAAATTTGATAAGCTTCAGGGATAATGAACTGATTTCAGAAGTTTTTTAGGCTTACTTTTAAAATCACAAGTAAATGTCATTGTCCTTATCATGGAGAGCACAAATTCTCTTCAAACTGATATTTGGTTGAAAAGAACAAACTGATTGATTTTCATTCTGTCCTTACAATTTAAATAATAATATATAAACTAATTTACATTGAATACCCAAACAACTCATGAAACCCATATCCACTTATCCATGTATATATAATTTATGCTGTCATATAATGGAATATCCTTGTGCAGCTATATAACACTTACTAATGTTTACAAAGGATAAAATATCATAGAAAATACCCTATAAAACAGAAATTTAAAGACAGTATTACAATGAAAATCACTGGAAATCACTTCAAATATGCTTACAGATGCTCCTCAACTTATAATGGGGTTAAGTTTTGATAACCCATCATAAAATATCATCAAGTCAAAAGAGCATTTAATACACCTAACCTACCAAATAACATAGTTCAGCTTAGCCTACCTTAAATGTGACTCACAACGTGTTCATAAGCGTACAATTGGGAAAAATCATCTAATACAAAGCTTATTTTGTATTAGATAAAGTATTGAATATCTCATATAATGTATTAATTGCTTAACTGAGGGTGAAAAACAGAATGATTCTATGGTTATTCACAGTTCCTATTGAATGTATATCACCTTCACACAACATCATAAAGTTGAAAAGTCTTAGGTCAAACTATCTTAAATTGGGGGCCATCTGCAATCAATTTGTCTGATATTACAAGTTCTATATTTTTCACAACCAGAAAATAATGTCAAAACTATGTTTTATTCTTAATTCGTTTTATTTAATGTGGTATTTTTAAATTAAATGTAAACTTTGGGTTCTTATTAGAAATTTAAGTTGTAAATGTAATCAATAATGTGTAACTCTTTTTTGCATAATCTGGCACTTCTAAAGATAGAAAAATATATAAGAATTTCTTGAGAAATCATTTTCCTTCCGGAAGAAGCTTTGTTAGGGAATAAAATGTAGGAAAGTGGAATGAGTTTGGGCTGCAGGATATTTTTGGATAACATCTGAATTCTTCAGTTTCAGCTTCTTAGCTCTTAGGTGTTCAAACTCAGCTTCACCTACTAATAAACACAGAAGGACTGTCTGTTAATCTTCCTTGCTGGTGAAGAGAGCACTATAAATTCTCCCCATGATTGTTTTTGAAATCAACTTAAGAAAAATAATTTTTGATGGAAATATAAGCTGGAATTAATAGTAAAAACCAAAAAGGATTAAAAAACAGATGTTTTAGAAGTATATATTTTTAGAGGTAAGGGAAAATTGATTGTAAGTTAAATAAAAGAGATAATTTATTTGATGTTTCTGGCTCAGAGGTTCTATAATTCAGATTCATGAATAAGAAGAAATAAATTCTAAATAACTAATAGCATAATTTACCAAGTCTCTTGATGTATGTGTGTGTATGTGTGAGTATATGTGTGAATTCTAATTTGATGTCTACGATTTTGTTCTGAATGTTTTCTGATGTGAAAACCTTCATTATTTCCTAGCATTACTAGACACTCAAATGACTTGAAAAAGGAAACCTAGAACCAATATTTACTTTGCTCACAAGTGTTTGTGGGTGTGCATCCTGCCAGAGTGGCCTCCACGCCTTCCTTGACTGCACATTAAACTTGGTTTCTTTCACATTTCTTGGACGAAAAAGTCACATCTCTTAAAGGATAGTTTCACATTTCTCAAGGGTTCTGCAAATTAAATGTGAGGTCTGACAGAGATTTAGGCCATACTCTTTCATCTCTTCATGATTTTTTTCTAGTGATTAGAGAAAGAATGAAGATTTATTAAGTCTAATTTGCAAAGATCCACTGTTTCTGATTATAGATTCCTAAATATGCTCCTGCTTCTTGGAAGAAAATAAAATGGATAAAATAGCTTTCCAAGTAGGGCTCATAACACTACGTAAATCATTTGATAAAAGAAAAATTAGGACGGATTATTATAGAGTAAGAATGCTGATAAATTAAGAAATACTTAGTTTGCTCTATTTTATTTACTGTTATATGTTCCTTGTCATCCTTACCTTATTTAAGTGATATACTTTTCTTTGAGGAAGAAAAAGTTTATTATATAACTGAAAATTTGCTTACTTGCTACATTTGGGATTTTAGAAACGCTTTGAATTGTTAAAGTTTGAAATAACAGAGATGAAAATATCCTACACATAATGAGAAAAACTGCATCATTTTCTGTATACTTTTTTAGTATAAGCTTATCTAAAACAGGATGCTTCACTGCCTCTTAAATTTTAAGTTTGTCTCTATTCTGCATTGTAAAGCTCCCTGCTTTCGCTCTTCTTAACAAAATAGCACCAACTTCCATCTAAACAAATATTTATTCTTGCCCTTTAGAAGATGCAATACAGATAGTTGAAGCTAATAAAAGGAAGAAATACAGTTTAATGATGTAGATCAAGGAACGGGGTATACCTAGCATGATTGTACTTACTTTGTTACCAGATGATAGTCCATTTATTTGCATTTTTATATTTTTAGCTATTAATGCAGAAAACAGAAATTACACATGCATCTCTTACTTTCGTGTGTGAGTGTATACACGTGCATGTTTGGATGAGTTCAGGAGTGTGTGTGCGTGCATAAGTGGAGGCTGTTGTTGGATAATCTGTGTGAAGTGCTTTATTTTTCTGCTCGCAGGTAATTTCTCAATTCTGCACATAATTATTAAATAAGTTGCTCCTATTTGGGGGGATTCATTTCATTTATATAACATTCTGCTGAACCTATATTATTGTATTATAAAAAGAGTTTCATATATTAAAATGAAACTATTCAATACAGACAAACAATCTGACAAGAACGTTGGTATGTATAGTGATTCCTCTTTCAGACTTAATAATTTCCAGTCAATCTCTTGGTTATTATTGAAATTATGCTGGTTCCTCTCTAGAAAGAACACGATTTTCCATTGAATTATCTCAGATATCCCTCTACTTTCCAACCTTTTTCCATTCCAACTAGCTGCATTCTACCCTCTAAACAGACTTGCAGTCATTGGTGTGTTTTCAGTGTCTTCTTGGTCTGCAGAAACAAATTTCACATTTTCTAGCCATCACCTGGGAGCTATAAACCAAACTGTGTGATCTAGAATAGACATTAATTACTGTCTTAAATCTCCTTCTCCGGGAGAAGGAGATTTAAAAGAAAATATGGAGATGCTAAATATGGAGAGTATTTAGCATTTAGCTAAAAAGTAGAAACATAACTTGGGAAACGCTGTCTTCTGGAGTCAAAGCACGTGTGTTTTGTTTGGCAGTCTTTATATACTTTTCCCTTGCAGATCAGTTTTTATCCTTTAAAGCTCTTTAGAATAACATATGGATCCACACTATAATAGTACAATGTATTAGAGCATTCTATTTTCTGTAGTTAAAAGAGATTTAACTCTGTACCCAGTGATTTCTCATTACTGTAGATCATTTTAACTTCTCATTAGAATTGGCCAGAATGTGACAGATGTTAGACCATTAAACAGACTAAAACGAAGGCAAACAGAATGGATTTTGGATACCACGCCTTTTTTTCTGACAATTTCTTATGTATGAAGACATTGTACCTCTAGCTATGTAATTGCAATTTTCTTTTCCCCCTCATGATAGGGCCCAGCCACTTACATTGTTTTTTTTTTCTGAGAAGTGGTTAAAAATCAGGTTCTTGGATGGTTCTGAGTTCATGTTTTTTTTTAGATTTACAACTTATTCTTCATAAGCCTCAATTTCTTCAATTTTAAAATGGAGAAAGCAATGGTAAATTGAGAATTAAACCAGATATTACATGATAATTATTTAGCATCATTTAGCAAAGAATAAGTACCCAATAAATACTGCGTTGTGGATTGATGGTGATAATGATAATTATGATGATGATGAGAATTACCTTAAAATACAGAAGCAAAACCAGTGAAAGTAAAAATTACAGTGTTAGGTATCACGGACTTCCAGTTGCTTGTTTTTGATACAGGTAGTAGATTTAAATAATGATCACTCATTATCTGTGAAAAGAAGGAAAAACAAAAATCTTTTCTATTCTCCTCTTCCCATTTTGTACCCAGATTGATTGAGGCTTAAAAGGATGAAATGTGAGCAGTATTCCATTATTTCTCACTTCACAGGTCAAAATTGGATTTTAAAGTGGGATATCGTATTTACTTCTATAAACCCTCTCCCTTTGGTCCCAGGTTCACCCCGTGGGCCTAAGCAAATGATTGTTATCTTTACTTCAGGGGAAAAATACCCATAGTAATAAGTTTTGAGACCTTTTTAGGAATTTTCTCTGATCCTTCCATTAGGTCAATGATGTTGACAATTAAATCATGAAGCATTATTCTTGCTGAAAAAGAGGTGAGTAAATGGGGCAGAAGCAGTTTTCTTGTTGATCATTCAAAGGCAATTTAATTAGCTGATCATTACCCCTTGGAATCCAAATCTAGTTAATTGGGCTGTGGGTAGAAAGTGACTTTCTTGACAAGCATGCTTAGTTAGAAAATTACTTTAATCTCTCTGATCGTCATAGGGACCTGGTAAGGCCTGGAAATTCTGAGATTCCATGGAGATGGGAATAATTGCTCTGATTTATTTTTATGCTTCTGTTTTCACTTTTATGCCTCATGTTTAGTGTTTTGTGTGCTAAATTTATAAAGATTTTATTTGCCTAAAATATAACAATAGATCTGAGAGATATGCTGCCATTTGTGAAATAGAATGGAATCATTCTGACTTGTTGTAAAGCAAAATGAGGATCCTATTATGATAGTTGGCTTTCTGGTCCTCAGAGGAAAGTAGTTCGAATCTCTTAACCAATATTGCATTAAATTAACACTTGTTCCCTTTTCAATGTCTCTAATCAATAGAGTAAGACAAAAGTGTATTTTTTTTTATCCTGACTAGTTAGAGGGATGTCAGTATTATCGTATTTCTATGTTTAATCCATATTATTACATCGCTCTTTAAGCCAAATAAAAAAGACAAAAAAATATATTAACAATAAAATCTTAGTAAAACAACTAATCCCTTGGTGGGAGGCAAAATATAGGATTGGATTAGTATTCAGTTACAGACTAAGGATCAAATACTTATCTTCTAGGGGAAGCAATAGACAACTTTATCATAACTGACACAACAATTGAATAAAATACCTATTTCTGAATACCTTAAAATAAAAAATAAAAAAGCAACATATTGGAACCACTTCTAAAAATAATTATCAGTTTCTAAATCAGACCAGGTTGGTGTAACTGAAACCTCCACCATTAATATTTTCTTAATATGTGAATATATGTTTCTGTTATAGTCTTTATAAGTATAAGGCCTATTATAATATCTTCTGATTGTTGATGGTTATAATAGAAAGACAATGAAATGTCAATCCACTGCCTTATAAAATAAGTATTCTCTGAAAATATACTAAAGGTAGAAACATTGGGAAATGACAGAAATTTCAGGAAGACAAAGATATGGTACAGCTATTTAGAGACTCATCCCTTCACAGTATAAAATGTAAGCAGACAAATTATGATAGAATATGGACACTTACTAGTATATATGAGAGCAAAGTAATATGGAAACCTAGAAGGGAAGCAACTCGTTGACAGTGCTTGATAGGATTTCCTATTCTGGTGCTTTGGTTTGACAGTATCTGCTACTCTGTCCATCATGTGGATCAGTAGACACAAATAATTTACTAGAAATCTGATCTTCATTTTTGTATCATAGAGATTAAATTTTATCTAAACAGAGAACATAGATTATTGTATTTCAAATCTCAGCTATTTTATTTTATTTGCATTTGCATTTAATTTGGTAGAAAGTTAAAAGGGATATTTTTACGATATCCTCTCATCAACTTTGAAAATATGAATAGATTCATATATTTTTGAAAATGCAAATTGCTTCATAGGAGAATCTGTTTAGAACATGTTATGTTAGACACTCTGTCACATGCCCATATTTATCAGTATCTCTGTGGCCAGTTAATGGAGTGATTCTGAACACCATGCGAATAAGGTCAAAGTGATGGATTTGGCCTTCCCTCACTTTGTTACTTGGCTACAAATAGATTTTCCTTTCAGCTAGCCTTCTTGCAAATATCTGCATTTGATCACAAAAGGTACTTTAAATAAATCAATGCAAATCTAGCAGCCATACCTACACCTGGCATTGGATAAGTCACGCAGATAAACTTGTTTGCAAACAAAATGGGATGAAAAGAATGTCCTGCAAATGCTAAGTGTAAATATGTGTGTATATATATATATATATTTTTTTTTTTTCTAATCAGTTTGCAAGCCATTTGAGAAGATGGTGGTACATCTTACTCTCTGTGTCCCCTGCCCCCATTAATGTAAGGTGATACACACCTACGTTTTTATAGACATCAACTGTATAGAAGAATAGCTATAATATAATGGCCATTTTATTTTTTATTTTTTGCTGTTGGAAGAATGGCTATAATACATTACAAATATTTGCATAGCAAATAAACTGGAAAACATAGTGATCATTTTAAAACTGACATTACTTGAGTACACATATGTAAACCCATTTAAATAATTTTAAATATGAAAGTAGTCAATTTGAAGAAATATAGTTGATTGAAAGTTTAAATCCTATAGGGACTCTAAAAGAGAGAGAATTGATTTCTCTTGAAGTGTGGCTTAAACTGAACACTTTTTAGTTACATGAAAGTATATGTTGTTTTATATTATCAGTGTGATGTGTGTGTGTGTGTACATATGGCAGTATACAAATCTTGATCCACATATTATATATATATTTTATATATAAAATATCAAAGAATATACATATATAAATGTTATATATAAAGGTTTTATTTATAAATGCACATATATATACATATTTTTGAGACAAGGCCTCACTCTGTTGCCCATGCTGGAATGCAGTGGCAAGATCACAGCTCACTTCACATGGATCACCTGGGCTAAGTGATTCTCCCACCTCGGCCTCCCAGGTAGCTGTGACTATATATACAAAAAACACCCAGGTAATTTTTTGTATATATATATATATATATATATATATATATATTTGTTTTTTTCTTTGTGGAAATGAGATTTTGCCAGATTGCCCAGGCTACCATCCTATATTTTTATTGTAGCACATAGTATAGTAGAAAGCAAACCTTAATAGTTTAATTCATACTTGAGTTTTCTCTTTCTCACTTTCACTTTTTTTGGTATGTTCCTTTGTTAGGGTCTTTGGCTTCAAATCTCTACCTTCTCATCTTTAAACTGGAGATAATAATGTAAACATACCTGAATAAAATGGAATGTTAGTGTTTTGGCTCTATTCTCAGACATTTTATGCTTCAAAAAAGCACCTGCAGCAGTTGCTGTTCCCGCACATGAGCACCTGGTGGCCCCACAGCAGATGGTGCAGCAAGACTGGTAGCTGTCGTCATGGTACTGGTATGCACACTCCAGAAAGCAGTTCTTGCAGTTTTGGCACTTTCCCCCAACGAAGAGGGGGTGTTCCAGGGTGACGTGGAGGCTCCCACAGGAGATGCAGGTGTCCTCGATGTTCCTGCACTTCTGCCGCACCTCGGACACCAGCTGCCCTCTTCTGCACTCATCCACGATCTCCTTGACCTTGGGCTTCTCAGTCGTGCTTTCAGCGGCTTTTTGGCTGGTGGAGGTGGGGTGTAGGCAGCTGACTCAGGTTCCATCCACGTGTCCATGTACACTTCTTTGTAGGGATTCTTCTCGTCTTCTGGTGGCTCCAGGCCCTTGTGGCTAAAGCCCTCCAGGGCCATTCAATCATCTGCTTGTTCTGCACATCCGTGACATTGGCAGTGTCACTCACGTCGCTGTTGTGGCACGCCTGGAACAGCTTCCCAGTACGGCTGCTGGCCACCCACAGGACCTCGTAGTGGGAGCCACTTGCTAAGGTCCCCCACAATCTTATATTGGGTGCAATTAGTAAAGAAAAAAGTTACTTATCAGAGTCAAACTTGGTTGAAAGCATCCTGCTTTTAGGCCTCTTTCATATCTATGAGACAATGCTATTTTCAGGCTCTTCTCTGTGAATACCCCTTCCCATCTTCTTTTGATACCAGGACATTCCTCAGAGCTCCTCAGGATTCTTTTGCTTCATTCTGCAACCTGTTTCTAGGTAATCTTCCCATTCCTAATGGCTTATAACACTCAAAATAGGCATGTAGCTACCCATTTCAGATCCATTCTAGATTTTACTCTTTCACGAAGGACATGTTCTAGAACTACTCATTGGACATCTCCACTTGGATTTCCAACAGGCGGCAGAAATCCCTAAATCCCGCTCCCTCTTTTGAGGAAACTTTTCTACGTCGAGAACATAGTTTTTCCAGTCCTCACAAGACCTACTTACTCTTTTTATAAATTAATGATGTAATTAATCACTAAGTTTTATGGTTTTACCGCCAAGATACCAGTTATAATTTGTGCCTTTCTGTTTCTATAAGTAAATTATTTAACTATGCATTGATTTTTAGTTGTAGAAAGTATACAATCTCCTTTTATATAATATTGCTTATCCTTACGAAACCTACCTCCACAGTGTAGCTGGGAGTTATTCCCCAAACCAAACAGCTCTGTGTCGCAACTCATCTGGGTAAGGCGTCTCTCTGTACAATTCCCAAGCAAAACCCACTTTCACATGGAGAAGTCTTTTTTTTTTTTTTTGCATTTTGCCCTAGAGAAATTAAAGACTGTGTGCCTTAGAAATAAAGGGACTGATCAATAAGCAACTTGTAAAGCGGCTGATAGCTTGCATTATAGCGATCAACTGTGTTTGAAATTTCAGTGTGATCATTGTCTTCTACTTAAGTATGTAACTGCTTTTAAGAATATGGCCTCTAGAGGTAGACTATATTATTGTGAATCTTTGAATCTTAACTTAGTCCTTTTATGACTTTGAAGAAGATAATCTAACCTCTGTGTCTCAGCTTCCTCATTTGCAAAAAAAAAAAAAGTGTAAAAAACCATACCTATTTCGTTTGGATTGCTTATGCTTGAAAATAATAACTAGTATTTTTTAAGGGTGCTCTTTAAAGGATAGGTGCAGTTTATTGTTGTTTCGTTTTCAGGGGAAAAAAAATTATTTTTTTTTTCAGGGAAAAAAATCATTTTCCCTGAACGTCTGCATATACTTGATGCACTTGCGGGAAATAATCCCTAAACATCTGGTGACTTTTGATATCATTGAATTGCCTTTTCAGTACCTTGCCTGACCACTTCAAAATAAGAGTCAGAAATACACTCAGCTAACCTTATATGATGAACGGCACATTGGCAGTAAATCTTGACTAGTCTGAGGCAACTAGAATAAGCTCTTTGGGCTACCACTCCTACTACCATTGCAAGCCAGAGTGCTACAATGACTAAATTTTCAGAAACCTAAAGTATTTTACCTTTTCCAACCATGTGTGAATGAACCAACTTTTTTTTTTTTTTTTTTTTTGAGACAGAGTCTTGCTTGGGAGCCAGGCACCAGGCTGGAGTGCAGTGGCACGATCTCGGCTCACTGCAACCTCTGCCCCCCGGGTTCACGCAATTCTCCTGCCTCAGCCTCCCGAGTAGCTGGGACTGCAGGCGCGTGCCACCACGTCCAGCTAATTTTTGTATTTTTAGTAGAGACGGGGTTTTACCATGTTGGCCAGGATGGTCTTGATCTCTCGACCTTGTGATCTGCCCACCTATGCCTCCCAAAGTGCTGGAATTACAGGCGTGAGCCACCGCGCCCAGCCCCCAGCTTTTTAAATACTTAATTGCAAGCAAAATTCTCCACCTTCTTTTTTTTTTTTCTATAAGAATTCACTATAATTTGCCTGAATTAAATATCAGGAAGAATAAGAATTTATCTCTTACAGTTTTTATTAACTTCTGTGCAGCAGGTAAAGGGCCATGCATATACAGAATAAGTAGTCACCATTACTCTCCCTGGGTTAGAAAGTGGTAGGGTTATATCAGATTGATATACTTCCTTAAATTTGTATCGGTTTCTGCTATCTTAGATCAAAGCCCAAATATCTTAGATTGGAATGTCATTTGTGATGTATCCTGCTTATAATTTGCAGAATCACATATGTACCCTATGTTCTAGATAAAACAAGCATTCACAAATCCTATAATGTCTTGTAACAGGATCAGCTGCAAGTTCTTGGCCTCCCTAAGCCAGAGAAAGGGAAAGGGGGACCTCGGTATCGTGGTGAATGCTACAGTTCAGACAGAACCCCTGGACCCAAAAGGGTGCCGTAGCAGTTTATTAGGCAGAGTGAGGCTTGGGCTGCTAGAGCTTTTACCCCTGAGTTATTCCCTACCCATTCTTGTTCTCGTCCAATAAGAGAGGATCCTTCAACCTTTCTCTGGATTAATTGATCTTTGAATCCTTTACCTGATTGGTTACTGTTTTAAAACCCTGAGTCACAGAGCCCCCACCTCCAAAGGCCAGAGGTGGGAAAAGTTGCTGTCCCCAAGATAGCCTCTAAGAGCCAGAGGATGGAAAACAAGAGGCAAAGACCTAGCTGGCCAGAGACAGAAGCCTTGTGCTTGGAACCAATACTCCAGCTGAATCCAGGAATTCCCTCTAACACAGTCCCTCAGTATCATGATTTTTCTTAACACACGTCTTGCCTGCTTCTCTTGCCTGCACCTTTTTTTTCCCTATCCGCTCCCTCTACCTTATTTACTAAAAACCTACTTAACCTTCAAAATACAGCTTGAAATTTACCTCCTCTGAAAAACTAAGAGCCTATGTTCCTAGGTAGAGAACGATACAGAAAGAGACCTCCTAAGCAAAACTGAGTGCTTCCTTTCTACAACTTCACCTTTGTATGCACTTCTGCTATAATACAGCTGATGACTTACCTACATATATAGCTCCTTTTCTGGATTGGGAGGCACCTTAGGCCAAAGATTTGCTTAGTTTACTCTTTAATCCTGTGAACTCCAAATATCTGAGACAGATTTCGGTTAATTTAGAAAGTTTCTTTTTCCAAGGTTGAGAATGCCGCCTATGACACAGCCTCAGGGGGTCCTGATGACGTGCCCAAGGTGGTCAGGGCACAGCTTGGTTTATACATTTTAGGGAGACATGAGACACTAATCAATATATGTAAGATGTACATTTGTTTTGTCCAGAAAAAGAAACGACAACTTGATTCAGGGAGGGGGCTTCCAGGTCACAGGTAGGTGTGAGATCAATGTTGCATTCTTCTGAGTTTCTGATTAGCCTTTCCAAAATATGCAATCAGATGTGCATCTATCTCAGTGAGCAGATGGATGACTTTGAATAGAATGGGAGGCAGGTATGGCCTAAGCAACTCCTAGCATGACCTTTCACTTTAGCTTAGTAATTTTGAGGCCCCAAGGTTTATTTTCCATTCACAATCCTCAATGTTATACATGGAGCTGGCAAAGTAGGGACTAAGGAAATGATGCTCAATGATTATAAAATCTGTGCCAAGAAATTGTTCAGGCTCATAGAGTCATTTCATTTCAGAGCTTCCTGATGCTAATGTGACAAAACTCTCACTTTATAGTGTACTAACTGGTAGGAAGAGTTCTTTATTGTTGTGAGAGGTACTATTTAGCATTCTGGTTTCAGTGACATTTTGGAGAAATTTTCTGGGATTTTTTAATTACTTGTCAAGAACTTACCTCAAGTTTAAAATTGGTAAAAGTGTAATAGTGATCAGCTACTTATCTTTTAAGTAGTTTTTAATGTCCAACCATAGACCCTACCAAAAAAGGAACATTAGTGTTTACATGACAAATCACATGAGCTGAAACCAAGAACTTCGTCAGTGAAGTTTATGGCAGCATCATTGATTTATCTCTCTGTCTAGTGGCACATTAAAAACATGCACAGTGGCTTTAGTTGGGGTGCTACTAAACAAAGAACAAGGAATTGTAAATGTATTTAAACATAATGAATGAGATTAAAGTAAGTCTATACAGATTTTGCTTTGAATTTTTCTTATATTTAAATATTTGAAAATAATGTTTTCCTTATTATTGCATTCAGATAATTTGTTCCTACTTGAGTTTTCCATTATTTTTTAAAAAGAAAGACCACCGAAATTTTTAACTATAATAAAGTACTTAGGTTCTAAATCTTTAATTCTAATGTTTAACAAAAACAATTCTATAAACAAATATCCTTCATTGTATATCACAACTTAGAAGTCTACTTAGAAAACAAAACATTTTCTAAGTATACATTACTATTTTTTTCCTGAAATGAAACAAGTAAGTAGAATGTTTTCATGATTACAAGTATTCATCAAATTTGTAGAATTAAAGGAGCTCCAAATTCATTTTAATCAATATCACTGTACCACAGAACATTTTGGTATTATGAGGTATGATCTGGTTCCCATGTTGGTTATAACGTGATGAGAACAGCGATTTTGGAATCAAACCAATCTGGATTTAGTATTCTGGCTATACCGCAAACTGTGAGTTTGATCCCTTTCTAGTTATTTAACCTACCTTGACTCTGTTATCTCCTTTCATTTCATTTAAACAGTAAATAATTACTTACTTTTGTTTTGAAAGATTTTAGCCAAAATAAATTGAGCTTATGTATAGAGCAATAACGTTTATTGTCTAAAACATACTAAATAATTGTTTATTATTAGTTTTTCACTTGTGTCCATTAAAATACAGTAATTCCCCCTTATCCACAGTTTTAATCTCTAAATTTTTAATTACCATGGTCAGCCATCATTCAAAAATATTAAATGGCAAATTCCAGAAATAAACAATTCCTGAGTTTTAAATTGCATGCTGTTCTGAGTAGCATAATAAAATCTCACCCTATCCTGCTCCATCCTACCTGGGACATTAGTGAAATTGAACCTTGGGGGAGACAGGGCAGTTGAATGCTGCCGAGAACAGGGTCAGCTCAAGACACAGGCAAGCCTGGTCCTGTAGTCCCACAGTAGTGGGACTTGGGCTTGGGCTTAGGGAGCATCCCATTTCCTTAGGAATATCACCACCTGCTTCTCCACCACTGTAGAGATTGGCCTGAGAACATGTTACTAAGGGCTGCCTAGGGACTGACAAGCAAATGGCAATAGGTATAGGTTGGCCCGTTGGTCCTTAGGCATTTTAGTTTCCTAATAAGACCTTTGACACATTAAATCCTCAGACAAGAGCAGTGTCAGGGTCTGACATACAGAGAGTCACAGGATGAGAGGATTACCCAGTGAGAAGAAAGTGAATTAGGAGAAAGATTTAAGACAGTCTCAGGGAGCTGTGAACCCTTTCCCTTGGGGCATGCACCTCACCCCTCTTAAAATTAAGACAAAAAGAAAGTAAGCTTAGAGGTACAAACAACCGGATATCTAAGGAACTTGAGAGAGAGAAAGGAGAGAGAAAGAGCAATCCAAACAAACTATAGTAGAAGATACAGATCAAGAATTTTAAAATATAATAATTATCCTCTAAGATATGAAAGGGCTTCTATTACCAGAAAAATTACCAATAAACTATACTGAAAATTAATTTAACCACAAAGTATACCAAAAGTCTAAATAACATTAAAAAAAAATCTCTTCTTCCCTCCCTACCATGGTTCAGTTTGCAACAATTTTTTTTTTTTAAATTCTAAGAGATGACATCAAAATATGTGCAGGAATTCAAAGATAAGCTACAATGATGGGGATGTCTTATTTCTAGTACATTAGTCTTTCTGTTTAAAAGGACAGGAGGCAACGACTTGGTCCCAAGCTAGATGGGGAGTCAGATTTTAAAGCCCCATATAAGGCCAGAATCTTTTGTTACTAAACTTAAAAAAAAAAAAAAAAAGTCATTCTTTAAAAAGAGGGAGAATAGAGACTCCCATCTTGGTTCTGCGAAAGAGAAAAAAAAAAAAAAGACTTTCCCCAGGAATCATAAATATATATCAACACTTATAAGCAAATGCAGCAATAAAGCCCAAAAGTTTAATTTAAAGCAGTCCTAGGCTGTTATTACTACCTATCAAAGCAAATTTTATTTTGATCAAAATACACCAATGAAGTTCAATAGTATGTACTTGTAAGGTACAATTGGAAAACAATTTTATTCACATAGAATCCCATCTTATTCATGCTCGCTTTACATGATTAGTTCCTGTCTTGCTCCTGACTGATCTCTATAAGACCTCATAAATTGTTTTTATTTGAAAGTAATCATTTAAATTATTATATTATTTTAAACATAGAACAGTCTCAACCAAGAAAATAACTGTCCATTTAAGACTTTTAAAAAGCAAAAGAAAACAAAACAAAATATGAAAACTCAGAAATCAGAGATCCAGGAAGAAATTTACAAATTATGAATTTCTTTACAAATGTATAGATTTGTAAAGAAATAATCATGGCTTTTTCTCTCACTGCCCTATCTCTACCCCTGCATCTCACCCTGCCCAAATTTCCTAAAATGAGGAGAATTGCTGAAAAAGGTAGGCCTGGTTGGTATATTCTCTACATCATTGTCTAACATTTTTATGCTTCTCAATTATTACATTGCTTTGAACTCCTCCAGGATTAAATTGAAAGAAAAGAAGAGAAGAAGGCATGCAAAAAAGCTTTTCCTTGACTTTCACTAATCTAGCATTGATTTCTTCTAGCAATCAGCAATGTTAATTTTTTTTTCTTATGGGCACATTCTCAGATAGCTGAAACATTTTCCCTTTATTTTAGAATCCCTCACCATCAGTTTCCTTGACATGGGCAAATTTATCACCCTGAAGAGTTGTTCAAAATTCTTTCCTCTGCTGAACTTCAAAAAGTACTTTCCCATCCTCTTACTTCTGATATCCTTCCATCTTATTGGACTCCTTAGGCATCATTTAATATGCCCCAAGACTGGCTCCCAAGTGACCTGTGGCTTCTCCACAGGAATCATGAATTTCACACCATATACTGCTGAAGAGTAAAAGTGCTTCTTAAATTCAACCCTATTTTAATATATTCATCTAACAAAAAGTTCCATACACATAATTCCATCCTGTGTATATTTCAGGAATAAATTGGAGGAGTATATGTATGTAGAACCAGCAAAAAGGACTTTAAAACTCTTATTATAAATGTATTTAATGGAATATATAGTATTAGTGAAATAAAGAATCAGAGAAATAAAAACTTGTAACACCAAAGGAAAATTCTAGAATGGAAGAGAACAACAATTGAAATAAAAACTTCCCTGAAAGGACATAACAGCAGAGTAGAGATGGCAGAAGAAAAAAATTGTGAATTTAAAATAAAGCCATAGAAACTACATAGTTTGACATCAGAGAGAAAAATGTTTCAAGAAAAATATGTGACCTGCTGAATCATGCTAAGAAAATGATGTAGAGAAAAAATAGAAATAAAATCACACATTATAAGCACATTATGGTCAAACTTAAAAACTGAAGCCAATGAAAAAAGCCATAAAAGCAGTCAGAGAAAAATGACACATGCAGGGAAATAATGTATTCACAATTATTTCTATAGATCCAGGTTTCTATGTGGAATCATTTTTGTTCAGACTCACAAATTCCTTTTCATTTTGCTGGTAATTTAGGTGTGTTTTTAACAAATTCTTTTAGCTTTCAATTATGTGAAATTGTATTTTTTACACCACTGTTTTTGAAGGTATTTTCACCAGATGTTGAATTCAGAGTTAACATTTTTCTCCCTCCTCCTTTCATTGTTTAGACAATATCAATATATTGTGTTCTAGTCTGTATTATTTCTGATCATAAAATTTATGTTGAAAGTGCAAAGCCCATGAACAAATAGCCTTTAAAAAAATACTTAGTACCTGATTTCAAGATTTGTCGTAAAGTCACCTTCAACAAGACTGTGCATAAATGGCAAAAAGATAGATGTATAGATCAACAGGATAGAAATAGAATCTCATATTAGTGTCATTTTAACAAATTATTTTGAAACTATAACTGCACCAGATGAATCTGGTTGAAATTTAATGTAACAAAGTTGTGAGTAGGTTTTCAGTTGCCATGGACCACCAGGTTGAAGGTCACTTGACCTGAACATGTCCAGATGAACCAACTCTGCAACCACAGGGGGAACCTAAGTGTTTGGTCCTAGGAGCAAGGACTGGATTAAGAAATGGACACTACGTGGCTGGATTCAGGATCCAGTCAGATCATGCCTCATGGCATCACCTCATTCTAAGATCCAATCAAATCCACCTCATTAAGTTATAAGTTATTTTATTAACTTATAAATAAACATACATTTTTATATATTTTTATTTTTACCATACTAAAATAACATGTTATTTATATTATTTTATTAACTTATAAAAACATAATTTATATTTTAAAATAACCTATATGTTATTTTATTAACTTATAAACCCCACACAAAACCCAGCTCAGGGAAAAAGATTTGAGCTTTTCCTTTTGTCTCCTTGCCAGTTGACTCACAATAAAGCTTTTCCTTTCTCAAAAGCTGATGCTATGATATTGGCCTCTATATACAACAGGTAGAAAGCCCATTGATTGCTCTGTAACAAAACAATTGCATATCCATGAGATAAAAAAAATTATAATGTCATTGGCAAAGGCAATTTTTTTACACATAATATAGAAAGCATGAATCATAAAAGAAACAAATAATAATTTCAACTTTATCAAAACTGAAAACTGCTCTTTGAAAGATAACACTAAGAAAATAAAAAGACAAGGCTTACAGTGGGGAAAATA
Source organism: Sapajus apella (assembly GCF_009761245.1). Taxonomy (NCBI): domain Eukaryota; kingdom Metazoa; phylum Chordata; class Mammalia; order Primates; family Cebidae; genus Sapajus; species Sapajus apella. Next base: position 16,011,655 of record NW_022436980.1, read on the forward strand.
TTTATAACAAATATATCAGGGAAAGGGCTTATATCTAAAATATATTTCTGACTTTTATAACTCAACCATCCACTATAAATAAAAAATACTGCGAACAAACACTTCAAGCAAAAGACAAATAACCAATAAACTGAATATTATTATTAAAAATGCAAATTTAAGTCATGATAATGTAATTTTACATCTACTTGCATGGTTCTAATTAAAAAGTAACTCGATTTCGTTGTTATATTGACTAAATTAGGTTTGACAGAAAATAATATAAACTATGTAACAGCATTTATATGAAGATCTAGAACAGGAAAATGTAGCCTAGGGTGATACATAATAACCAAATCCATGGGTGTCAGGAATAGAAAGTATTGCAGGGATTAACAGCAATGAACATGAGGGAATATGCTAAGGTAATTCTAATGTTTTTAGATATTTCAAAAAGCATGGTAATGACACAGGAGCATACATCAACATTAATCAAGCTATCCTATTAAAGTTGTATGTACCTTATTGTATGTGTATCACACATAATGTATATTTTTTTGTCTATAGAGATATTAATATAGATTATTCAATAAATCCAAAATTGAGGAAGATGCAAAGAAATAAATACAGAAAAAGTAGGATAAATAGAAAGATAAAGTCATAGGATAGAAATAATAAAAATATATCTGTTATAAGGAAAATTATGATTTCATTATTGATATGAAAATAATCTCACGTTATGAATAAATGTTATCTTACAGAATTTTTTTAAGTACCACAGTATGCATTTTATTAAAGATCCATTCAAAAAGATAGAAAACTGAAAGATTAAAAATAAATGGTGTCAAAACATATATGTGCAGAGCAAATATTAACATAATGCTGGGACATCAGAGTAGTTGATAATGATGAATTTAAGAATATGTAACAATTCAGAACTTATATGTGTCTAATTGTATAGATTCAAAAACCAAGAAAATCAAAAAACTTGATTGGAATTATAAGGAAAAATGGATAAAATTAACAATATAATTGGAGAATTTAACTTTGTAGTGATGATATATTAAATAGTTAAAACCATCCGTAAAGATAGAGAAGATTTGAACAACGTATTATCACACCTGAAATAATGAACATCTATAGATCCTTCCATCTAACAATTGAAGAATATTCATTTTCTTCAAACTCAGAGGCAAGATTAATGATAATTTACCATATTCTAAGTCATAAAAAGGTTAACACATTAAAAATTTTATATTACGCAGGTAATATTCTATCAGCAGAAATTTAACATAAATAAAATGAATTTAATTTTCTTAATACAAGTCTAAATAAATAATATAAAATTCTTTATAATATATTAAGTAATTTGAATCAGTTTATATTAACTTAAATATGAAAATTAAAATATAAGTAAAAACCTTTGTTTTAGAAATTCAAAACAATTTCTATATTATTTTTAAATTATAGAATATATAAAAAAAGAAATTTAAAAAATTTGTCTAATAAATAGCATGCAATATGTTCATGAGTAAAACTGTGAAAGAGCTAAAAGAAATGAAGGTATATATTCGTATTCATGTGGGATATTCTTCATTAATACAGATATTACTTTTCTTAACTGACTTATGATTAAATACTTTCAATAAAATTTGAAGGAAAATTCCTGAATAATTTTTTCTGGTCCTTGGCATACTAATTCTAAAGTAACTATAGAAGTAATAGAGGCCATAAAAGGGCCAAAACATTTTGAAGCAAAATGTTAAGATTAGGTGACCCTAGCTGATATAAACATTTTAATGAAGCTAAATTAATAAAGACATAATGATAATGGCACAGGATTATCAGTGGCAAATGTTATACAGAAGATAGTTGGTATTGGGAGGGGATAGCAAATAGAAAAACCAAAAGAGGAAAATTGAATAAAAATGTATTGGCAAGGGAACACAAGCATACGAAGACTCAATATATAAAAGCAGTGAGATGGATAGGAAAAGATGATCTGTTCAATATGGTACTGGGGCAATTACCAAGTCATATGGCACAATGACAAAGGATTTCCATTACACACACACTCCGTGTGAAAAGCACTTCTTTGTGAGAACTAATGTTATAAAGCATTTAAAAGAAAAAGAAAACAGTTTTTATTTTGAGGTAGAAAATGATTTCCAGGAAAAGTCAACAGAAACATGTACAAAAATAAAAACATTAATAAAATGGATCATCCTAAAGTGTGTTTTTTAAAACTATAAATTTCAAAAGTGAGAAGATAATTTTCTAAATGGGAGATTAAACCTGTCGCATATAACCCGAAATAGGCAAATATAAAACAGGTACAACTTTTTTAAAAAATCAGTTAAAAAAAAAAACAAACCTCAGCACCATATCGCACTTACTCTAAACTTGACCACATAAGTGGAAGTAAATCACTCCTCAACAAATGCAAAAGAACAGAAATCATAACAAACAGCCTCTCAGACCACAGTGCAATCAAATTAGAACTCCATATTAAGAAACTCACTCAAAACTGCACAACTACATGGAAACTAAACAACTACTCCTGAATGACTGCTGGATAAACGATAAAATGAAGGCAGAAATAAAGATGTTGTTTGAAACCAATGAGAACAAAGACACAACATACCAGTGTCTCTGGGACACACTTAAAGCAAGGTCTAGAGGGAAATTTATAGCGCTAAATGCCCATACGAGAAGTGAGGAAAGATCTAAAGTCAACATTATAACGTGACAATTAAAAGAACTACAGGAGCAAGATAAACAAATTCAAAAGCTAGCAGAAGAAAAGAAATAACTAACATCAGAGAAGAACTGAAGCAGATAAAGATACAAAAATCATTCAAAAAATCAATAAATCCGGGAGCTGGATTTTTGAAAAGATCAACAAACTAGATAGAATGCTAGCCAGACTAATAAAGAAGAAAAGAGAGAAGAATCAAATAGATGCAATAAAAATTGATAAAGGGGATATCACCACTGATTCCACAGAAATACAAACTACCATTAGAGACTATTACAAACACCCCTATGCACATAAACCAGTAAATTCTGTAAAACTATGTTGTCTGATAGAGTAGCCACTAGTCACATGGGACTATTGAGCACTTAAAATGCAGCTAGTCTGAATTTACGTGTACTGTTAATATAAAATTGACACCAGAACTTGAAAATGTTGAATCAGAAAAACAAAAGAAAAAGTTAAGATATGTCATATGATTTTTTTATAATGAACACTTGTTGAAATGATAACATTTTTGGATAAAGAGTGTTAAATAAAAGACATATTTAAATTAATTTACTTTTTACTTTTTAAAAATTATGGCTACTAAAATGTTGTAAAATACTTGTGTGGCTTGCATCATATTTCTAATAGATGGCATTACTCTAAGAGATTAGAATCTAATAACAGAGAGAAAAATGTCTTTGTAGATGGGATAATTGTATTTCTCACCCTTACTGTGTTCTAAAAGTAGGTAGCAAAGAATTCTGAGTTAGAAAAATTTAAGCACTTTTGCAAACTTCTTGAGCAGTATCACGCTCTTTAGCACTTGTCATCTCTTTTGTTTGCTGTGTATTATTTTAATGAATCTTTCAATGCCCTCAGAAAAAGTTAAATCAATTTATTTTACCTTATCTTGAAAAACAAATAATTTCATTACTTTGCTCTTGTACATGCCGAGTCAGACCCTGAAGGAATTTCACTATGATTTTTGTTATGAAAGTTGTTTTAAAAAGTGTGTTTTTTAAAGAGTGAACTTATAAGTGGTTTTTATGCATTGATGGTGGTGTCTTTAAATTCAAAGCCCAAGGTAACCTATTTCTTCCATCCTTTCTAGTGTTTATTTAGCATAAGAAAAAATAAACAGATTCTAAGGGTTAACATCCCTGTTTTCTTTGGAAATAGTGTGGCTGGTAATCAGTGCTGAGAGACTCATTGGCATGTTCTGCTATACAACTAAGTGTTGGCTGGGGAAGGATGCTGATTATTTAACACCAGTGTTTGACAGGAAGCTTGTGTTTACAGTGTGAAAAGGTGCAAGCATCTAGAAAAATGCACGTTCAGATGTTACAAAGTGCCTTTAGGGAAGGATCTCCGCCAGAGCAGCTTCTAACTGTTGGAACTGGGTTTCATGTGAACACAATGTATTGTTGTCTGCTGGCGTCTCCATCACATGCTATCACATGGCGAGGCATAAATGAAGGCTGCAGTTGGAACTACATAGGCTAACGTAACTCTGTTGTGCCAGGAAGCACGGGACAACTATTGTTGTTTGTCATTGCCTTAGAATAAAGCAAAGGCTGACTTCAGTTAAAAAATGGGGACAGGGATTGCTTTAGAAAGAACAAAATTATCTGTAATGTTAATTCATTTTATAATCAAGCCCCAACCTATTTATGCATGGTTAATTTCTCTCTCCAGTAGATTGTGAGCTTCAAGAAGGAGGAGATTTTTGTCTGTTTTCTTTAGTTTTAACTCCAGTTGCATAATAAGGCCTAGCATTATAATAGGTTCTCCATAAGTATCCGTTACATCCAAACTGTCTACCATTGTTTTGGAACCTGCTTTCCCTTCCTTGTATCTATTTCTTCATGTATCAGCTTTTTGGAACTGGCTTCCCAAATGGTACCTATATGGCCTTCTACGATTTTCCTTAATGTCTAATAATTAAAAATCAATTAACTATTTGTATCGTCAGAGTTTTTCTTAGAGCCACTCTAAGCCTTCTTTGATGTTTGATTTAATTTCAAAATGACCAGTTGTCTGATCCATCTGTTCACCATTACCATGGTGAAATTCTTGTGTACACTAGAAAACTGGGCGCCATATGTCTCACCATATGGTGACTATAGAGGAGGATTATTTAAAACAGGACAATTCTGCATTTAATAGAAGATTAGTTTTTGTTTTTTGGTCTTCAAGATAGCAATATTCTGACTTTCTAATGTGTAAGTTTTAATTTGTATTATAAGGGGCAGGCCTGCTATTTGGGACGAGTACTAAAAAAGAAAATTATGTAAGTTTTGTGGGTTTACTTTTGCATTGCTGTGGCCACTGGAGGAGTAATTAAGCAGGGAGATAGGGAAGCATTGCTCCAGGAAACCTATTTATGAGTCTGATAATTCTGTATTTTATAGTGTGCAAGGAGTGATTTCAATAAAATATATGAAACAGAATTGATGTTTTCTAAAGTCAGAATGTCTTTTAAGAATGAAATTTTAAGTAGATACTTTGTGATATTTCCTTTAAACCCTACAGGCTAATGGGTTTTTTGAAGTACTTTCATGTATCGTGTAAGAACCCTCAGCTTATTGAAATTAATTTAGCAAATAATTTCTAGCCCAACCATGTAGCAGGAACCATGACATATTTGTTCAAAGAGTAACAGGTCATAAGATCCCTGTCCCGAAATATCTCCTTCTGAAGCAGGAAAGGCTAAAGCACACATGCAACATAGACCTACAGACAAAGCAGTAGAGGAAATGCTGACCTCCTGATATGGTTTGGCTGTGTCCCCAACCAAAATCTCCTCTTGAATTGTAATACCCACGTGTCAGGGGTGGGACCAGGTGGAGGTAATTGGATTGTGTCAGCGGGTTCCCCATGCTGTTCTCATGATAAGGAGCGAGTTCTCATGAATTCTGATGGTTCTGTAAGTGTCTGGCATTTCCCTGCTTGCCCTCACTCTGTCCTGCCACCCTGTGAAGAGGATGCCTCCTTCTCCTTTGCCACCAGGATTGTAAGTTTCCTGAGACCTGCCTAACAATGTGAACCAGTGAGTCAACTAAACTTTTTTTAAATAAATTACCCAGTCCTAGATATGTCTTCACAGCTGTGTGAGAATAGCCTAATATGCTTCCTGTAGGAAAAAATAGCCATGGGAATACAGAAGAGGACACACCTTCATCAGGTGTGCTTTACAGGCATGGCAATCTTTAAATGAGCATTGAAACATAGATGGTTTTACTTCCTTGGGTAACCTGGAGGTTGGGGGTGAGGTTACTGGCACAGAACATATAACATAAGCAGAACAAATGAAAAGAAAGATGTGATGAGTCTAGCCATACCCTTAGTCTAGCCGTGACTGGTGTATAAATCCAGAAGGCATATTCCAATTGTAGTCTATGTAAAGGAATGTGCCTTGCGTAGCTCCAAAGGATGCCATTCATGTCACCTACCATATGAATGTACATACTGGAGGTGGGAAACACAGTGGCATAGTGTTCAGCCAACTCTAGGTAGTCTAGTCATTTGGAATTACTTGAAGAAAAGTTGTGGGAAGTGAGTCCATACATACCTACAGTCAGAAATTTACAAGATTTAGAGCTAGGGATAAGTAATTTACAAGCAGAGGAGGAAATTAGATCATTAAAATAAAATATGGATAACTATGCTTTCCTTTGAAATTTGTAATTCAAAAACTAAAATTGAAATTTGAGAGTACCTTTATTGTTTGTTCACGATCTATGCACCATTGAGCAGTAATAAATATCTTAGCACTTAACACAAATACAATTGCAAATACCTGTAACTGTATTTGTAGGACTATCTGATCATGTAGCATGACTATGGGCTATTATAAAAGTGAAAGTTTAAGATTCTGTGTGAAAACACCGGGAAAAATAGAGTACAAGCAAAAAGGTACAGGACTTTTTTTGAGTACCGTGATGTGAATTAAGATATAAAACAATATCACCTAAGACAAGGCAGGCATTTTTGATTCATTAGTTCAAATACTTCTATTTGTATCCAAGCACTTCTTTTCCTCCTCCCTCCATGTCTGTTTTCACGGAATTGGATATTCCTTAGCTTCCTTCTAATAACAGGATAAGTGACATTCATCTCTTCAAGGGAAAATAGCAATTTTTAAAGTAGCAAATACAATCCTGTTCAAAGCGGAAATCTGAGGTGTTACTTATATAGTCACAGGCAGGCTCTAAGTACGTAACAGCTGTCTGGTTGCTTCTCAAATTGGTTGTGTGTTTGAAGCACCGCTTGGATATTGGTCTGCCCTTGCCTCAGATGAATCATTCTCCTAATGGACTATCAAGTACTTGGATAAATCCATCAGTAATGCAGACCCTGGCTCCTGTACTTTCCTGAAATGCCTTCAAACCAATTTGGTAAATTATAACCGATGTGAGAGTTAGATGGTATGTCAGGAAAGATCAAGCTTTTTGGTAAAATGTCATTTCTTTGAAAGACTTGTATTCCCTCTTTAGAGATAAAGTCTTTTGAAAGGGAAAATATACCATTATTACATATTTTACCAGTTCACAGAAATGTATAGCATTCAAAAAGTTAAAGAACACATATAAGAACTGGATAAAAATATCCTTGACCTGTAAGTTTCTTAAGCATTATATTTTTCTTGCATAATATTAATCTGACATAAACAGGGGAGTTTATACACAGCTATGTAAAAGTAGAAAGAATAGTGTATCTTCTGGAGTATTAGCTTGTATTTTCTGAACATTATTAAAATAAGTATTATTTTTCTGTAGCTTTGCACTATGCTATGGAGTATCTGTACTGAACTTAATATCAAAAGCAAAATATGTTTGTGCTTATTAGAGATTCCATAGCCTTTTACCTGCTAAAAGGACACTCTCTAAGGACTATTTATTAGTCTTGATATACTACTTTCAAATACTTTGAAATATTTGCAAGGTGGAGCACGTTTCTTATTAGAAAGCAATATATGTTTGGGGAAAGAAAAGTTGGGGAATGCAGAGAAAGGGTAATACATTTAATATTCAACTTATAAAAGATCTTAATAATAAGTATAATAAGTATTCTTAAAAATCAGAATTTGAAGAATAACTTAAATTTGTTTATTAAATCTGGTAGTAAGAAATTAAATGAAATGTGAAAACAATAATTGCCAAAGTGCTCTGTCTCCTCAGCTCCTCTAATAGGAGCCTACCGCCATTTCCATGCGGAAGAGAACATGCCAAGGGATACTTTGGCCCTCTGAGAACTGTGTCAACCTTAGCAAGTTACATTATTACACCCATTATGTTTTGCATAAAGTTTTATTTTATTCACCATAAAAAAAATTAAAGCAACCTTTGCTTTGTTCTCATTATTTTGCAGAGGAAAAGAAAATTAAACTCCATTTTATCTTATCTGAACAAAGATAACCAATAAGGTAGGTATCGTTGAAGATGAAAGCAGTAACTTTGGGGATCATTTTTGAACATTTTTGACAGAATATTTTAAAATACCTAGGCATAGCATCAATTGTCTTCTTTAAGACTTCAGCTAGAGAAATATCCTCATATCCAAGATAGCTTCATCTACAATTTCTTACTATACACCTCAGATTTGGCTCTGAAGCCTTCATCTGAAGGGAGAGGACAGTTAGTCAGGGTGGTTAATTTGAAATAGCTTTTCATAGTTTGTGGGAAAGGTTGGTGTGATAGCCATAATATGAACAACTAGAAGAAAACAGCAAGCAACTGTATGAGCACTGTCTGATCCACTATCCTAAAGGTAGACCTTGAGACACTTAAGGAAGATTTTACTCCTGTTTTGCAAACACTGTCCAATTTAGTTGTTTAAAAACATGTGGAGGCAGCTAACATCAACAGTCAATTTAACAAAGTTAGATGATAGATTTAACTAAGTTAGATTTAATTAAGTTGGAACAATCATAACCAAGTTACAAAGCCAACTTGGTAAGCTTCTCAGGTGGCATCTCATTCTTACTGCTCCACTCTAAGTATGCTGACAATGTGAAGTACTCATTCAATAACTTGTGAAAATAATGAATTATGCAAAAATTATCACTGAAACCATATGGTCATTAAATATAACGTTTTAAAGCTATATTTTTTTATGGATTGCTAAGACATTATAATGAGTTAAGCACACAGACACTGGAGTCAAGACTGTTAGTTCTTAAACTATAGCTCTGTCTCATAAAAGCTTTGCGACCTTAAGCAAGTTACTGAACATCTCATTGCTGGGCATTTTATTTTCTTCATCTGTTCAAGGAGGTAGATAATGGCAATTATCTCATAATGTTGTGACAATTTCATGAGTCAACATGTATTTTATTAAATTAAAAATCAAGACACAAAATAGTATGTGGAGTAGCATGCTTTCATTAGTCCAATATGATGTACATGTATGCTGGTATATGTACATTTTTTCTATAATGATATACTGAAATTTTCTAACACCTATAGAGAATGGTTCTGAGAAAATGGTTTGAATGGTGAGATAAAATTTATGTTTGTTTTTAGGCCTTTATATACAAATTTATTTTTAATTTTATGCTGTATTCGTTTATTTTAATACTTCCATGAAGTATTACCAGGGCTAATTTATAAAGAAAAAGAGGTTAAAAGGACTCACAGTCCCACATAGCTGGGGAGGCCTCACAATCGTGGCAGAAGGCAAAGGAGAAGCAAAGGCAAGAGCATGTGTGCGGGGGAACTGCCCTTTATAAAACCATCAGATCTTGTGAGATTTATTCACCATCACAAGAACAGCACAGGAAAACACCACCCTCATGATTCAATTACCTCCCACTGGGTCCCTCCCATGACATGTGGAGATTATGCAAGTCACAATTCAAGATGAGATTTTGGTAGGGACAGAGCCAAACCGTATAATTAGGCTCCTGGCCCCTCCACAATCTCATGTCCTTACATTTCAAAACCAGTCATGCCTTCCCAACAGTCCCCGAAAGTCTTAACTCGTTTTAGCATTAACTCAAAATTCCACAGTCCAATGTCTCATCTAAGACAAGTTTCTTCTGCCTATAAGCCTGTAAAGTCAAGAGCAAGTTAGTTTATTCCTAGATACAATGGGTTAGCTACTTCCTAGATACAGCCATTGGGTAAATACACCCATTCCAAACGGGAGAAATCACCCAAAATGAAGGGGCTGCAGGCCCCATGCAAGCCTGAAATCCAGTAGGGCAGTCAAATCTTAAAGCTCCAAATGATCTCCTTTTGACCCCATGTCTCACATCCAGGGTACAATGATGCAAGAGGTGGGTTCCCATGGTGTGGGACAGCTCTGCTCCTGTGGCTTTGTAGGGTATAGCCCCCTTGCTGGCTGCTTTCACAGCTGGTGTAGAGTGTCTGTGGCTTTTCCAGGTGCATGGCTTTTTCCAGGTTCATATTTCCCATTTCCCTATTGTCTTGGCAATTAACATTTGGATCCTTGTTACTTATGCAAATTTCTGCAGTGGGCTTGAATTTTTCTTCTCAGAAAATGGGATTTTCTTTTCTATCACATTGTCAACCTGCATATTTTCCAAACTTTTATCCTCTGCTTTATTTTTAAACGTAAGATCTAATTACAAACCATATCTTTGTGAATGAATAAAACTGAATTCTTTTAAGAGCACCCAAGTCCCCTCTCGTATGCTTTAGATTAGAAATTTCTTCCACCAGATGCCCTAAATCATTTCTCTCATGTTCAAAGTTCTACAGTTTTCTAGGGAAGGGACAAAATGTTACCAGTCTGTTTGCCAAAACATAGCAAGACTCACCATTGTTCCAGTTCCCAACAAGTTCTTCATCTCCATCTGAGACCAGGTCAGCCTGAACTCTTTTGTCCAAATCACCATCATCATTTTGGTCAAAGCATTCAACAAGTCTCTAGGAAGCTCCAAAGTTTCCTACATGTTTCTATCTTCTTTTGAGACCTCCAAACTGTCTCAACCTCTGCCTGTTACCCAGTTCTAAAGTTGCTTCCATATTTTTAGGTATCTTTACAGCAGAGCCCCACTACCCAGTACCAATTTACTTTGTTAGTCCGTTCTGACACTGCTAATAAAGACATTCCCAAGACTGTGTCATTTATAAAGAAAAAGGGATTTAATACATTAACAGTTACACATGGCTGGGGAGGCCTCACAATCATGGTGTAAGGCAAAGGAGGAGCAAAGGCATGTCTTAGATGGTGACAGACAAGAGAAGAATGAGCAAAAAGGAAAAAGCGCCTTATAAAACCATCAGATCCTATGAGACTTATCCACGATCACAAAAAACAGCAAGGGAGAAACCTGGTGCTGCCATGATTCAATTACCTCTCGCCAGGTCCTTCCCAGGACACATGGGAATTATGGGAGCTCCAATTCAAGACAAGATCTGGGTGGGTACACAGCCAAATAATATACGCTTTTTAATTTTTATATAAATAAGTGCATTTCGAATAATAAATAGCTTTATAAATTTCCTATTTACACAAGACTCAGGTTGAGACATGTACTATCCCAAAGTTCTGGGTGCGTTATATTTCTGGAAATAACGAAATGTACTCATTTTTGCCCCGTTATTTGTTTGTATTTAAGAATAAAAAACTCTACAATTTCTTTTTGTCCATTGATTAAAAGACATGGAGTCCAAAATTACAAATTCAATTGTCCTATGGAGACAACTATTAGACATAAACCTAAAACAGTGGTTTTCTTAGGATGCAATAACCTGAGTGAAAATTAAAACTTGGAGGAAACAACATAAATATATTGTACAGAATAAAAATAAACATTTCCATGAGGAAAAGTAAAAATAAATAAAGGCTGTAGTCGTCGTGTAATAAAATGACCGAGTTACCGAGAGATTAGGTTGTGTGGTTACTCAGAAGTTACTTCACATTCACTGCATCCTTGATGTATGTACAATGGTAATATGCTTGCAGCTGGCCTAAGCAATGGACACAACAAAACCAAATTATGCCTGTTCTAATAGAGTTATTGTATTAGATAGGGCTCTCCAGAGAAACCGTAACAGTTTTTATTTATTTATTTATTTTTTGTGCGTTTGTGTGTGTGTATGTGTGAGTGTGTTTAACATAAAAAGAGAAAGAAAAACAGAGAGAGAGAAGGAAAGAGATTTTAATGAATTTACTTGTGCAATTGGGTATTAGCATGTCCTAAACCTGCTGGGCAGGCCAGCAGACTGAAGACGCAGAGAAGAGTTGAAGTCTTAAGTCTGAAGGCAGTCTGGAGGCAGAATCTCTTTTTTTCTTGGGAGACCTTTTTTTTTTTTTCTTAAGGTCTTTAACTGAATAAATGATTCCACCAATCTTATGTGTGGTCATCTGCTTTACTCAAGTTCTATTGATTGAAATATTAACCATATTTCAAAAATACCTTCACAGCAACATTAGACTGCTGTTTCACCAAACATCTGAGCACCATAGACAAGGCAACATAAGACATAATGTTAACCATCACAGGTGTAATAAAGACCAGTACTAGATTTCTCTTTGAGATTACTTAAATATGTTTATTTTAGAAGGAAATTCTGGCATTTATGTGTTTATGTATTAAAAAACAAAAGGAGAATCAACCCTTATTGAACAGGTATTTCACTTTGACCAATATGTCACCAAATCCTGCCCTCCCTTCAAGCTCCCCAGCCCTTTGTAACCATCATCCTAATCTGTACTTCTTGAGATCAACACTTTAAGATTCCACATATGAATGTGATCATGCAACATTTGTCTTTCTGTGAGTGGCTTATTTTACTTAGTGTAATGTTCTTCAGTTTTATCTATGTTGTCACAAAAGATACCTTTTTTATGGCTGAGTAGTATTCCGTTATGAATATATATTACATTCTCTGTAACCATTCATCCATTGTTGAATTAATTCCATATCTTGACTATTGTGAATAATGCTGCAATACATTGTTTATAATTAATAATACATTGTATTCTTGAAAAATGTTAAGAGAGTCGATATAAAGTGTTCTCACACACACACAAAAAAAAAACTTTTAAGAAACCCAGGATAACTATGTGATGTAATACAGGTATTGATTAACTAGATATAGCCATTCTATTAATACAATGTATATATGCTTCAAAATATCATGTCATACACATTAAATACATCTTATTCTTCCTGTTAATTTAAAAACAAATATATACAAAGGATCTGCCCCAGAAGACAGAACTTCTGGTTACTAGATTTACATTTTACAGGAGCAGTGTATTTTATACGCTCATCCTACAAACACATATTCAAGGCTTTCTGGGAAATAATTAGAAGCTACAGTACTTGTGTTGTCTGTAAGAATGGTGTTAATTCAAAACATATGATTATAATTTTACAGAATGTCATACAGATAATTAAAAATTAATGAACAGCAATATTTAAGAAAAGTATTTAAAGCAGTTTTCATGTGTTTCTCCAGTTTCCTCTCCTGTCCCATATCATCCTTTCCAACAGTGGACTCAAATTTTGTCCTCCAACTGAGCCGTCTGGCGACATAAACTTTCTTACCCAGCCTTGCCTTTATATACTTTATTTATACCAAAAGGCCAATTACTGAAAAAATGTTTAGAGGGTTGTATCCCCTTAGGGCAGGAGAGACCAGGGTATTGCGTTAAAAGAAAGAGTGTAAATTAGTTCTATAATTGTGGAAGACAGTGTGGCAATTCCATAAGGTCTAGAACCAGAAGCGCCATTTGACCCAGCAATCCCATTACTAGGTACTTACCCAAAGGATTATAAATCATTCCGCTATAAAGACACATGCACGCATATGTTTATCACAGTACTGTTCACAATAGCAAAGACTTGGAACCAACACAAATGCCCATCAATGACAAACTGGAAAAGGAAAATGTGGCACATATACACCATGCAGCCATAAAAAAGAATGATTTAATGTCCTTTGCAGGAACATGGAGGAAGTGGAAACCATCATTCTCAGGGAACGAACGCAGGAACACAAAACCAAACACTGCATATTCTCAGTCATAAGTGGGAGTTGAACAATGAGAACTCCAGGACACAAGGAGGAGAACACCATACACCAGGGCCTGTTACAGGGTGGGGGACAAGGAGGGGGATAGCATTAGGAGAAATACCTAATGTAGATGATGGGTTGATGGGTGCAGCAAACCACCATCGCATGTGTCTACCAATGTAACAAACCTGCACTTTCTGAACATGTACCCCAGAACATAAAGTATTTAAAAAAACAAAATGAAACAAAACAAAAAGACAAAACCAACCAAACAAAAATCTCTATACATATACTTAATAAGTATATATATAGTATTGAGAAATTAGTAAGGATGATGGGGTACTTACTATATTAAGGATAAGTACTTCCTATATATGTCTCTCTATATATGGTACTGAATTATATATATATTTACTACATATATCTGTGTGTGTGTGTATATATAGATAGATAGATACTTACTATATATCTATATATATCTTTATAGAGAGAGTACTCAAATATGCTTATGAAAATTTCTTTTTTAACTTTCTCCTTTACCAAGGATAATTTAATTCTGTATTGTGAAATACCTATTCTCCTAAATGTATTATGTGATACTATACTTTATTAAAACATATTAATTTTTAATTTTCAACAATTTTAGATTTACAGAATCATGAAACTAGTATAAGAGTTCTCACCTGCTCTACATTACACTTTACCTAATGTTGATGTTTCATAAAATCATAGCGAATTTATCAAAACTAAGAACTATTAACCAAACTAATTCTTAATTTATGATGAATTATTTTTAACTTAACACATGCCTGGTAATATTTCATTGAATGTACCACTACTGTAAATTTTATGATGTTCCTTTCTGGATTTTATTGAAATTTTTTAAAGAACGTTGGATTCTGTTCTGGTACACAGATAAGTAGTTTGTGGCTTAGTTTGACCCATTTAAAACTCGCAATAGGCTTTGTTTGGAAAGATTCAACGTAGACTTTCTCTCTGGGACCAATTTAATCCCACGTACTAAAGCATGACACTAGACAGAAGACGTTAGGTAGAAGACTCAGTCTGTTGTTCTTTATATTGCAATATCTTTCTTCGATGTTCAGTAGGATCACGTTATTAACAATTTTTGTGGGTCTTAGTGGTGATCAACCTATTGCTTCCAAGCAGTTTATTTTTTCTCTGGGAGTCTTCTCTAATACATGTACATATCAGTATTCAACCAAAGACTTAAGCACATCTCTCTTAAGTTCTTCACTGTGCAGTTTTCATTCTCCTGTATTATGCCCCCAAAATTCTTTTTTTTTTTTTTTGACAGAGTCTCGCTCTGCCACCTAGGCTGGAATGCAATGGCGTGATTTTGGTTCACTGCAACTTCCACCTCCTGGGTTCAAGTGATTCTCCTGCCTCAGTCACCCAAGTAGCTGGGATTATAGAAGTATGCCACCATGCCCATATGCCCCTAAAATTCTAGCTACTTTGAACTTCCTGAACTCTCATCTCTGTATGCTCAACTCATTAAGACTATCAGAATTTCAACTGGAAACTCTATAACTAACAAGCTGGGGCATTGTAAAACTCAGTATATTCATTTCTCTTCTTGCAGATTATAGCCTTGTGGTGTTTGTTGTCCAATGTCAAAAAATGGTTGCTTTATACATTTTATCTGATTTTAAAATTGTCAGATGTTTTCATTGTTTTTGGGGGAGAGCAATTAGGAACCAATCTTCCTGTATCAACTTCTGAAGATGGAGAAATGGCTCTGTGTGCCAGAAGAGTTAATAGTTTCCCATGTCATGAATAAACATTAATTCGTTAAATGTAAAATTTGAAATTTACTTTTTTAAACTTTTAAGTTCAAATTATATATCTGATTATACTATGTTTAGGTATAGTAAAATAGAAAAAAACTATCTTTACTATTTTATAGTAATACTAAATTAACTTTTGTTGTACAAACAAAACTCATTTTATAGAGAATTAATCCCATGTATTTACTCAGTTAATCACATATGCATAAACATTTTTATGCATTTAAACTTTAATATATCAATTTTTGTGATAAGTTGAAGTGCTAAACAGGGATAACATGCAAGTCTAACAAGAAAAACATCCAAAGTCTTAAATAGCTCAGGTAATATTATGAATTAAATAAATACATATTATCAGTAAAGATGTTTTAATTATCCCAGTGGTATGTACAAATGTCAGCATATAAACTTTTAACTGAAATAATAACAAATTCAAGACCAACATTTGTATATTATAATTCAAATTAAAATACATTTGATTACTTAACAGATCAATTCTTATTTATTTATTATTATAATAAAAATGGGATCTCAGTATGTTGCCCAAGCTGGTCTTGAACTGTTGGTCTCAAATGATCTTCCCAACTTAGTTTCCCAAAATGCTGGTGTTGTAGGCATAAGCCCCATTGCCCGGCCCTTATAGAACTATTCTTGATTGTAAAAATCTGTGAATATACCGGCATTGGTCTTCTGCATATAGTCAACTTTATTTTTTATATTCAATTTTAAAATGTGGTGGGGTTTGAAAAGATAATTTCACATTATTGACATTATTTATTGAGGGTTGGAGACAGTATATTTCTACTTGGGATGCTTCCTTTATTATAGATTGACATTCTATAGACAACAGGGTCTCCAAATTTGCATATCATTTAATGGCATTCCTCAATCTGACATAGATGAAAGCCTTCAAAACCTATTTATATTTAGCAAACTTTATTGATTTCTCAGTGGAGTCTGCATTTCTTTAGCTTTAGGCAACAAATCTATGTTCATTTTAGTGACATCCTATTGAATCTTGAATATCTCTCATATTTTTTCTTCCTTTGAAACCACAATTCTAGTTATGCTAATAAAACTTTTTAAACACACAATCTGCTCTAAATTTTTCTCCAGATCTACCTGTCATTTCTGAATTCTATTCTTCTCTTTATTTTGAAAGCATTTACCTATCATTAGTCTTATGGCATATTTTCCCTTTATTATGATTTTTTGGGGATTACTGACAGGTGTTCTGAAATTACACTTATGAATTAAACTGACATAGCAGAATACATTTACTGGGCTTATTGTCCTAATCTAATATACGCAATTACATGAGTCCTAACACTTTCTTCATCTAAGTTTTACTTTTGCCTTATTTCTTCTGCTCTTTCTAGTTTTTATAACTGGAGACCGCAGGTATAAAACTTGTTATATAGTTTTCAATGTTTTCTTAGCTATTATCAATACACTCTCTTCATGAAATAGTAAATATATTCTTTCTCTCTTCGAACATGGTTTATAGTTTATAAACACTAATAATTGCCTCGATTTTCATTTATTTTGTTATGATGCTACTGCAGGTAATATTTATTCAAATGATGTAGAAAATGCCTTTGACTCACAGGAAAAAAGTGCTTCAAAATTTAGCCAAATTTCTGGAGTAATGACAACAAGATGGCAGATTGAGTCAATGACAAAATATCACCTCTCACAAACCAAAGACTAAATAGCTCCATTACTGAATTCTATAAACATTTCAAGATAAATTAATAACAATTATTTTTACTCTCTTCCAATAAACTTGAAGTAGGAAGAGTACTCCCAAACTTATTTTACAATGTGCATTAGTCCATTTCCATGATGCTATAAATTAGCCTGAGACTGCCTAATTTATAAAGGAAAGAGGTTTAATAGTCTCATAGCTCAGCATGGCTGGAGAGGCTTCAGGAAACTTACCAACACGGTGGAAAACACCTCTTCATAGGGTGGCAGGAGAGAGAATGAATGCCAGCAGGGGAAATTCCAGACTTTTATAAAACCATCAGATCTTATGAGAACTCACTCACTATTACAAGAACAACATAGGGGAAACCATCCCGTGGTGTAACAGTGTCCCACTGGGTCCCTTCCTCAACAGTTGAGGATTATGAGAATTATAATTCAAAATGAGATTTTGGTGGGGCACAGTCAAACCATACCACAAGGTTAGCATTACTTTAAAACTAAAATCAGATGAGGACACTGAACACTACAAGAAAAGAAAGCTACAGGCCAATATTCTTGATAAACATAGATGTAAAAATTATCAAAAAAAGTTCATAAACCAAATTCAAGAACATGTTAAAGGAATCATTCATCACAATCAAGTAGAATTTATTCCTGGAATGCAATCATGGTACAACATATACAAATCAATAAATTTAATAAACCACATTAAAAATGGAAGCATAAAACTTATATGATCATTTTAAAACATGCAGAAAGAGTAATGGACAAAATTCAACATTTTTATGATATAAACTCTCAACAGATTAGGTCTAGAAGAAATATGCCTCAATATAATAAAGGCCATGTATGACAAACCTGTGGCTAACGTCGTTCTCAAAAGTGCAATGTTGAAGACGTTTTCACTGAGATCAGGCAAAAGAAAAGGATGTTCAGCTGAGCCAAGGCAGATGGATCACGAGGTCAGAAGTTCAAGACCAGCCTGGCCAACATGGAGAAACCCCATCTCACTAAAAATGCAAAAATTAGCCAGGTGTGGTGGCACATGCCTATAATCCCAGCTACTCAGGAGGCTGAGGCAGGAGAATCGCTTGAAACCAGGAGGTGGAGGTTGCAGTGAGCCAAGATCATGCCATTGCACGCCAGCCTGGTTACCAAGAGCAAAATTCCATCTCAAAAAAAAAGAAAAAGAAAGAAAGAAATGAAAAGAAAAGGATGCTTACTCTCACCACTTCTTTTCAACATAGTACTCGAAGTCTTAGCCAAAGCGATTAGGCAAGAGGAAGAAAGAAAAGGCATTTTTAATAGGACAAGAGGAAGTGTGGATTTGTTTTATTTGTTGATGACATAATCTTATGTATAGAAATCTCTAAAGACTCCATGAAAAAAAAGACTAGAACTGATAAACGAGTTCAGTAAAATTGAAGAACATAAAAGCAATGCACAAAAACTTAGTGCCATGTCAATATATTCATAAAAAATTATCTGGAAAGAATATTAAGAAAACTCTCTCATTTACAATAGCAATAAAAAATTAAATTTCATGTGTAAATTTAACCAGCAGTGAAAAACCTATATACATAAAACTGTAAAACACTGATGAAAAAACACTGAAGTAAACACAAATAAATGGAAAGATAGCCTGTGTTTATGGATTAAAAGAATATTGTGAAAACGTAAAGAATACCTTAACAACCTACAGATTCAATGCAATCCCTATCAAAACTGCAATGTAATTTTACATGAAACTGGAAAAAAATCCTAAAACACATGCAACCATAAAGGACCTTGAATAGCCAAACCAATTTTGACCAAAAAGAACAAAGCAGGAGGCATCATACTACCTGATTTCAAGACATATCATAAAATGATTGTAATCAGCACAGCATGGTACTGAAATGAAAACAGACACATCAACAGGGTAAAAATCCCAGAAATAAATCCACATATTTGGGGTTCACTTATTTTTGACAAAGGTGCCAAGAACACACAATAAAGAAAGGATAGTCTCTTCAATAAATGATATTGAGGATACTGGATATTCATTAGGAGAAGAATGAAATTAGAACCATATTTTACGTGATATAGAAAAGTGAACTCAAAATGAACTTAAATGTAGTACCGGAAACTGTAAAACTACTAGATGAATAAACAGGGGAAAAGCTCCAAGACACTGGCCAGGGCAATGATATTTTTGATATGACCAAAAAGCACAAGCAACAAAACCAAAAATAGGAAGATGAAATGGCACCAAACTCAAAAGTTTCCGTACAGCAAAGTAAATAATGAACAAAGCAAAGAGACAGCTCACAGAATAAGAGAAAATATTTGCAAACCATAAATCTGATAAAATGTCCAAAATATATAAAGAACCCAAACAATTCAACACCAAGAAGAGAAATACATCAATTTGAAAAATGGGCAAAGGACCTGAATACATATTTTTAAAAGAAGACACACAAATGGGAATAGGTACATGAAAAAATGCTCAGCATTACAAATCATTAGGAAAACGCAAATTAAATTCACAGTGGGCTATAATATTAAACTTGCTTGAATGGCTTTTATCAAAAAGATCAATACAAGTGCTGGAGAGGATGCAGAGTAAAGGACACTCTTTCACATTATTGGTTGCAAAGCAAATTAGTATAGCTGCATGGGAGATAGTTTAGAGGATCCTCAAAAAATAAAAAATAGAACTGCAATACAGTTTAGTAATCCCACTTCTGAGTATATATCCAAAGAAACTAAAATCAACATATGAAAGTGATATCTACGCTCCCATGTTCATTATTCATAATAGCTAAGCTTAGCAAACAACCTAAGTTTCTATAAATGGATGAATGGTTAAAGAAAATGTGGCATATGTACACAATGGACTGTTACTTAGACTTACAAAATGGGGAAATCTTGTCATTTGCAACAGACTGTGTGAATCTAGAGTGCACTATTCTAAGTGAAACAAGCAGGGAACAGAAAGACAAATACCACATGATCTTACTCCTATGTGCAATCTAATAAGCTTGTACTTATAGAAGTAGTGAGCAGAATAATGCTTACCAGAGGCTGGGAAGGCTAAAGGTAGAGGAAGATGGGAAAATGTTGATCAAAATATACAAAGTTTAAAATAGAAGAATAGGCTTTGAGTTCTATTGCACAGCATGGTGGCTATAGTTAATGGTGTATTATATATTTCAAAATAACTAAGAGTAAATTTCAAATGTGTCACCATAAAATATGATAGGTAAGCTACGTGATAAATATACTAACTTTATTTATTCATGTCTCATTTTACACATATATAAAACAGCACACTGTACCCCATAAGCGTGTACAATTATGACTTGTCAATCAAAAATAATATTAATAATAAATTAAAAGTGCCAACATTAGCAAACAAACCTTCAGCCAACTTTGGAAGGGAAAGCATTTTTAAGTAACTGTATTTATTTAAAAACCTCATGCTTTTATTATTCATTTGCAGCAAATATGATCATAGAAGTGCAAAGTAAAATAAATGATGTCATTAGCCTACTATTCCAGGGTATTTGAATTTACTCAGTATTATCATGTAGCTATCCTGGTAACTAAACCCAGTTTGTGGTTGAAAAAATCTCTAAATCCTGTAATATCATTAGTGGGAGTTGCAAATATTCTTCTTGTTCTATGGAATAGGAAGATTTTTTTCAACCTTGCCAAAATTTTTGAAAAAGGAAATAATTTTAACTCTCCCTAATCCTTAGAGTTTAAATGTTACTTTATAAATAGAAATGGCAAAATACCATTATAGAGACCAAAAAATGCAAAAAGAATAAATCTTACTAAACAAACAAACAAGTCAGTGAATGCACTGCAATCTATAAGTATTAGTTACTAAAGCCCAAGGAAGGATATTATGTTATTCATATGAGACCATTAGATATCTTGTTATAGTGACATTGAAATATTAAGCTGTCCTAGAAAGCAATTTTCTTTTCTGTGAACAACAGTAATTTACAGACCTTAAGTCAAGAAGGAAGAAATGACTTTAATAAGGATCCTGAAAACATTTTAAGGCTGGTGTATTTACAAATAGTCAGTATTCTGATCTAAAATTGTTTCATCATGATTGTATGCAAAGCACCACATCTTTATGATTATCATGGAGATTGAGAGTATCACAGATGATAATTCCTAAAATACTTATATGATTCATATTGAATTAGTAAAAGAGGAATGGACTTATTTCCCAAGTTAAGTTTAATATATGAATATTTATTTTATTACTAAATGGAAACATTGTTTCAATCATAATGAATATCCTAAGTAACTTCAGATATTTTCACCAAATTAAGAACATTATTGAATAAAGCAAATTTTAATAAACTGTGTTTGTACACATTGTGAAAATTGCAAATGACTTTGTTTTGAAAAACTTAGTTTGGCACTTAGAAATAATACATTTCAAACACCTAGTGCTTGACACCCTATGGTGAACTTTTGCTGAGATCTGAAAATGCTGTGCACTGACAGCTTTGTGGATCAGGGCACGGCACAGTCTCACAGGGTTTCAAGTCTCACACTGGTTCCGCAAGCCAGCTTCTTTTTGTTCGGCACCTCTGCAATAGTATGACTAAACATTAGGGAACTCTGAGTTTAAGATACAGTCACTGGAGTCTCTGCTTAGTTATTTTACAAACACAATAGCTATTTGCTGACACCATATTATTGTCACATCATTCCCAAAGAGATATACTATATCAGAATCACTAAGTTACTGTATGACTTACTATTACATATAAAATGCATTTCAAATTTTTATACTTCTGATGTTATATATTTAAATTTTTTACAATACAAGCTAATAAGAAACATAACGTTATTTCAAAATACACAGAATTGTTCAGAAATGAATTTTGAATTAAATATCCTGATTTTTAATCCATTTTTTAAAAATGTATTTTATGGTAATTATTATGGAATTTTTAGACATTATTTTTGCTTTGAATATATAGAATTTTGATTGAAAACATTTATGAGAAACAATTTTAGCCTGTTTTTAATTGCTAAAAAGTAATAATATAGAAGTACCTTAATTTTCAAATGCAGATTGATGTTAAGTGTTTGAAAGTAGTTTGATTTCCTCAACAATCTATGCCAGAGAAAGTACTTTATAAACATTTTGAAATGTCCAGGCAATATTTTCAGCTAGCAAAGATATCTTAGTTTCCTAACCTGACCCCAAGAATACACTTAAAATAACATTACAAGGTCTCAATTCAGTGGGGTTAGAATTAATAATGTTTCCCTATAACTGGTAATTGGCAGAAATCTGTTTACTTCTACTCTGCTTCCCTTTGTGCTTAAATGTTCTGTTGACTCCATCATGAACTTCAAGGTGAACTTCAGAGGTTCACTGAGAGGTTTATTCACTTTGGCAGAGAAAAAGGCTGACTCTATACATAGCTAAACTTTAAACTACATTCCTGTACCTTGCAAAACCATCAACAATTTCTCCACAACTGGCTATTTTCCATTTTTGATATGAATAAGGCCAAAACAAGAGCTAGTTAAGAAACCAGAAATTTTTTCAGCTCTGGAAAAGTAGAGAAAGAACAAGAAATATCCAGCAGAAAACATTGGCTGTACGCTCACCAAACCAATCCTTCAATCTAATTTCATTTTTAAGACAAATTGGATTATCTTTTCCTTTTAAAATCTGTTGAATTCACTATAAATACAAAATTCAATTTAATTTACATATGCTAATCAAGAAATCTTTCTATTGTATTGGAGAACAAAAGACCAAATATAATTCTGAATGTCATATTACACTAAGCTGTATGTCACCTTTGGATGCCAATTTAAAGTCTGAGGCATAATACGTTTGTATTAATCCTTTGCCTCTACTTATTAGACGAGTTAAGTGCAGCCCAGATTTGAAAGCCTGGTTATATATTATTGTCTTTTGATTTGATTTATGAATAAGTTTAGTAAAACATAAACTTTGTTCCTTAATATTTGAAATATGATAGTTTTAACATACCCCATGTCAACTCCTTTCTTTGTATGTGTATTATTTGAAATGTTATTATCTGACAGCTTGAGGGGAAAATTTAAAGATAAAATATCTGTGTAGTTCAGTCAATAAAGCCAAAATATTCTTAGTTACTAAAAGAAATTAGGTTTCTTATGTTTGGGTATTTTAAACAATGAGCAGAACAGTATTGCCTTAAAATTCTGATTATGATTTCTGGATCCTAGGATTTAGTTCTAAGCTCTAGGACCGTGTCTACATGTTAAGCATTCTAAGAGGGTATTGGTGTAGAAATTAAGTGTAGCTGATCATTGTAATGCTTTTAAATGCTCTGCCATTCTTAATTCACATCCATCAATTGCAATCATTAATCAAGTTGAATGCAATGGTTTGGGTGAATACTTAATATTGATTCTAGCTTAAATTTCACTGTAATTATAACTTAATGGTAAGCAGTATGTGTAATATTTAAACATAATCTAGTTTAAACTGTCAGTTAAGTGACAGCAGGGAAAAAGGACAAATCCTGCGACCTGAACAGAAATCATAAGGAGATCTTCTCTGAAACAGGAAGAAAGAAGCCAAAGGGTCAAAAAATAAAAATAAAAAAGAAGCGAATATTTGCTGGCACATGTAAGCTTAGTGTTGCCACTAGCATGTTTACAAAA
This sequence comes from Sapajus apella, assembly GCF_009761245.1. NCBI lineage: Eukaryota > Metazoa > Chordata > Mammalia > Primates > Cebidae > Sapajus > Sapajus apella. The sequence continues at coordinate 16,035,576 of NW_022436980.1, forward strand.
GTACTTTGAGACATAAATGGAAAAGCAAGCACAAACAGAGGATGGGCCCTTTGGTTATTAGAGGACAGCCTTAATTTCAAATTCCCAAGAATTTTCTGATAAAATTCAGGATAGTCCTCCTACATGGAAAGTTCACTTATTTATTATAATACCCTACATTTAAAAAGAAAAAAAGCAGATCAGCTAATTTATCTCCTGTCCCAAATGTGTTACTTGGATTTTCATAAGTCAACTTTGTGAAAGTTTTTTAATTTCACCGATTCTAGTTTTCTTCATTTGAAAATGAATGTTTCAAAACTAAATCATCTCCAAAGCAATGTAAACCTACCTTCCTTCCAAACCACCACATTCTGCTATTTTTTTTTCTTTAGCTACTGGTAGCCAGCATGCAGTTTTCAGTAAGATGAATCAGTCTTATAACTCTGAATCCAGGCATCTGTTGAAGACTTCAGCTCTGATTCCAGCAGTTTGAGGCTATCTGTCTGTTTAGGTCTACCTGAAGAGAAGTCTCAGTCTGCTTGAAGAGATCCCTAAATCTGTGATTCTCAAAATGTATATCCCCAACCAGTAACACTGTCATCATCTGATAATTTTATAGAAATATAGATTATCAGGCCTCCCCCCACACATACCAAATAAGAAACTCTAAGGGCTAGGTCCAGCAATCTGTGTCCTTCGGGTGATTATAAAAGTTTGAGTACCAGTCTTCTTACAAAGCAGCAGGTATTAAATGCAAAATAGACAGAACAAATGCCTTAAACTTGCCTCTCTCCTAAATCCCACTAAATTGACCATAGATATTAAGTAAAAATAACAAACAGAACAAGTAAATAAATCTGCGGCAATAACAATTTTATGGGACTTATCAATATACTGTATCTGTGAGCAGATTCTGGAAAGAAAATACCAACAGGATGAAAATGATGCCAATATCCAGTATATGTGAGGAATTATTTATGAAAGTAAAGTAGAAAACTTTTAAAAGATATGTCTCCTCCCATCCTCGGAATAACTTTAGAATCTGAACTCCAAGATCCTTGCAGTGAGACAGGGATAATAAGGTTGCTGATATGAATTTGCTGTCATTATGATTTAAAGGCTGAGGAAGATCTGCCTAGTGCCATGTTCAGATATAAAGCCACAAACAACACTTTGAAGCAGTTCTGACATTCTAAATGATCAGACTACTGGAAACTTTTAAAGTTATGAGCCCTACTATTGTAGTACAGTAATTGGATGTTACAAAAACAGTGGTAGGTGCATAGGCTATAATATCACTAATGGCAAATGCATATGTATACACATTATACAGGAATATACATGTATCTTACATGTATATGCAGTTTATATGTATAGGTGTTGTATAAAATATATATACATATATGTGTGTATGTATTTCCAGGATCCTAAATATTTAAAGAAATTCATTGCTCAAGAAAGAACAAAAAGAAAACAAACTCATACCCTCAAGCAACTACTCAAAGATAACTAAACATCTGTACATGCATCGTAATAGTGAATACAGCAGGCAAAATTTATTGGACTTCATCTCATAATGCTAGAAAATATATAAATAATATGTAAAAATAAAATATGAGTAAAAGAGAAAATTAATAAATTGCATATTAGAAGTTTAGATATAGTCATTAAACAAGTGGCAAGTTCTTTGTAAAGCTGTATAAACAAGACACAACTTTGAATATCTGAAAAATGGAAAGAATTAAAGAAGCATAGAGAAAACACATAAGTAGCAAGAACAAGGTAATTAGTATATATAAAGAGGCCACTAAAGTATTAAAAACCACATAATTAAATTTATATTAATAATTTTGAGAATACAACATAATTAAATTTATATTAATAATTTTGAAAATCTCACTGAAATGATGAGTTTTACAAGAAATACAATTTACTTGAGGTCAACAGTTTAGTAATGGAATTAGTTCAAAGTTTCTTGTATCAGATGCTGTTAATTGCCAGCTTGAAATCTACCCTACTACCCATTTTTTTTTTCTGGCAATTTGGGAGATGATTTTGATTCAGATATCTACCTTCTTTTACAAGGCCAAGTAGTTCAGAAGAAGCAGCCAATTTCCATAGCCCCAGGGAGAGAATTATAATAGGTTTAATCCAATTCCAGAACCACGTATTAACTCCGCCAGCTTTCTCCCACTGACTTGAAATAACAGCTTTGTCATTCTTTGAGATCACACATATGTGCAGATCTATTTCTGGAAGCTCTTTTTATTTTTTTTTGTAATTGTATCTTTGTCTTTGGTTATGCCCTGCATTAATATAATATTCTTTTAAAAACAGTATTCTTTGTATTAAATTTTAGCATGTGGAAATAGAAGTCCTCACTTAGCTGTTTCATTCGATACTAATCATTTTTTTATTTTTAATTTTTCTGGGTACATAGTAAGTATATATATTTATGGGGTATGTGAAATGTTTTGATACAGGCATGCAATGTGAAATAAGCATAATGTGCAGAATGGGGTAGCCATTTCCTCAGGCATTTATTCATTGAGTTGTAAACAATCCAATTGCACATTTTAGTTTATTTTAAAATGTGCAGTTATTGACTATAGTCCCCTATAATGCTATCAAATAGCAGGTCTTGTTTATTCTTTCTAACTACTTTTTGTGTACCCATTAACCATCCCCACTTCTTTCCCAGGCCCCCACTACACTTCCAGCCTCTGACAACCATCTATCTACTCTCTATGTCTATGAGTTCAATTGTTTTGATTTTTAAATCCCATAAATACGTGAGGCCATGTGATGTTTGACTTTCTGTGCCTGGCTTATTTCATTTAACATAATGATCTCTAGTTCCATTCATCTTGTTGCAAATGGCTGGATCTCATTCTTTTTAATGGTTGAGTAGTACTACTCCGTGGTGTATATGTACCACATTTTCTTTACCCATTCACCTTTGATAGACACTTAGGTTGCTTCCAAATCTTAGCTATCATAAACAGGACTGCAACAAACATAGGAGTGCAGATATCGCTCTTTGATATACTGATTTCCTTTATTTTGGATATATACCTAGCAACGGGATTGCTGCTATCATATGGTAGCTCAGTTTTTTGTTTTTGGAGGAACTTCCAAACTGTTCTCCATAATGATTGTACTAATTTACATTCCTACCAACAGTGTATCAGGGTTTCCTTTTCTCCACATCCTTGCCAGCATTTATTGCTTGTTTTTTGGATAAAAGCTATTTTAACTGGGGTGAGATTACATTTTATTGCAGTTTTGATTTGCATTTCTCTGATGATCAGTGATGTTGAACACTTTCCCATATGCTTGTTTGCCATTTGTATGTCTTCTTTTGAGAAATGTCTATTCAAATCATTTTCCCAGTTTTTTAAAATCAGATTATTAGATTTTTTTCCTATGTAGTCGTTTGAGCTCCTCATATATTCTGACTATTACTCCCTTGTCAGGAGGGTAGTTTTCTCCCATTCTGTCTCTTGACTTTGTCATTTTTTTTTCTTTTCTTTTCTTTTCTTTTTTGAGGCAAGGTCTTCCTCTGTCACTCAGACTGGAGTGCAGTGGTGCAGTCTCAGATCACTGCAACCTCTGCCTCTCAGGTTCAAGCAATTCTCCTATCTCAGCCTCCAGAGTAGCTGGGATTACAGGTACTTGCCACCATGGCATGACTAATTATTTTTTCTTTTTAATTTTTAGTAGAGATGAGATTTCACCACTTTGGCCAAGCTGTTTCAAACTCCCAACCTCAGGTGATCCACCTGCCTCAGCCTCCCAAAGTATTGAGATTACAGGTGTGAGCCACCACACCTGGCCAACTTTGTTGTTTTCTATCCTTTGCTGTGTGAAGCCTTTTAACCTGATGTGATCCCATTGGTCCATGTTTACTTTTGTTGCCTCTACTGCTAGGGTATTGCTCAAGGAATCTTTGCCCAGATCAAGTCCTGAAGATTTTTTCCAACGTTTTCTTGTAGTAGTTTCACAGTTTGAAGTCAGATTTAAGTCTTTATTCCATTTCGACTTGATCTTTGCATTTGGCAAGAGATGGAGGTCTATCCATTCTTCTACATATGGATATCCAGTTTTCCCCGCACATTTACTGAAGAATCTCTCTTTTCCTCAGTGTATGTTCTTGGCAACTTTTTCAAAACTGAGTTCACTGAAAGTGTGTGGATTTGTTTTGAGGTTCACTATTTTGTTGCATTTGTCTATGTGTCTGCTTTTATGCCAGTACCATTCTGTTTTGTTTACTGTAGCTCTGCGGTATAATTTGAAGTCCAGTAATGCGATTTCTCCAGTTTTGTTCTTTTGGCTTATGATAGCTTTGTCTATTATGGATCTTTTATAATTCCACATAAATTTTAGGATTGTTTCTTCTATTTCTGTGAAGAGTGTCATGGATATTTTGATAGGGATTGCATTAAGTCTGTAGATTGCTTGGGGTAACATGTACATTTTAACAGCATCAATCCTTCCAGTCCATGAACTTAGAATATTTTTCCTTCATTCGGTGTCCTATTCAGTTTCCTTCATCAGTGTGTTATAGTTTTTACTGTAGAGATCTTTCACTTCATTGGTTCCGTTCATTCATAGGCATTTAATTTTATGTGTGGCTATTTTATTTTTATTTTATTTTATTTTTTCTTTATTTTCTTCTGATGTGTGGCTATTTTAAATGGGATTGCTTTTTTATTTACCTTTCACATTGTTTGCTGCATTTAAAAATGCTACTAAATTTTTTATGTTGATAATTGTATTTTGCAACTTTACTGAATTTATCAGTTTTAATAATGTTGTTGCAGATTCTTTAGGTTTTATTCAAATATGGGCTCATCTGATTAGCAAACAAGAATTATTTGACTTCTTCCTTTCCAATCTGGATGCCTTTTGTTTCTTTCTCTTGTCTGATTGCTCTAGTCAGGACTCCTGGTACTATGCTGAATAACAGAGGTGACAGTGAGCATTATTGTGTTCCAGATTTTTGAGGAAACATTTTCAGTTTTTTCCCCTTCAGTACAATACCAGCTGTGGATCTTTTGTATATGGATTTTATTATGCTGAGGTATGTTCCTTCTATCCCCAGTTTTTTGAAGGTGTTTATCATGAAGGGATGTTGAATTTTATGAAATGCTTTTTCAGTATCAATTGAAATGATCATATGGTTTTTATCCTTCATTTTGTTGATATGATGTCATGTTGATTGATTTACATATGTTAAATCACCCTTGCATCCCAGGAATAAATTCCTTTTGAACATGATGAGTGACCTTTCTAATGTATTGTTTAATTTGATTTGCTAGTATTTTGTTGAGGATTTCTGTATCAATATTCATCAGAGATATTGGCATATACTTTTCTTATTTTTCTTTCTTTCTTTCCTTTTTTTTTTTTGATGTGTCTTTGTCTGGTCTTGGTGTCAGGATAATACTGGCCTTCTAGAAAGAGCTTAGAAGTATTTCTTCCTCCTTTATTATTCAGAATAGCTTGAATAGAGCTAGTATTAGTTCTTCTTTAAATGTATGGTAAAATTTGGCAGTGAAGCCATCAGGCGATGGCTTTTCTTTACTGAAAATCTTTTTACTACAGATTCAATCTCATTACTAGTTATTTGTCTGTTTAGGTTCTGGAGTTATTTCTGGCTCAGTCTTGGTATGTTCCATATATCCATTTCTTCTAGATTTTCCTTTTATTGATATATAGTTGCTCATAGTAGCCACTAATGATCTTTAAATGTCTGAACTATTAGTTGTAATTATTCCTTATCATTTCTGATTTATTTATTTGGATCTTCTCTCTATCTTTCTTAGTCTGGGTAAAAGTTTGTCAATTTCATTTAACTTTTATGAAACCAAATTTTTGTTTCATTGATCTTTTATATTTTTAATTTCACTTTTCTTTCTGTTGTGATCTTTATTATTTCTTTTCTTCTGTTACTTTTAGGTTTAATTTATTCTTGTTTTTCTAGTTCGTTAAGAGACAGGATTAGACTGGTTGGGTTATTTAAGGTTTTTTTCTTCTCTTTGATTTAGGCATTGATAGCAATAAATTTCCCTCTGAGTACTTCTTTTGCTTCAACACATGGGTTTTGGTATGTTGTATTTCCATAATTATTTGTTTCAATAAATTTTTCATTTTTTTTCTTAATTTCTATATTGACCCACTTGTCCTTCAAGAGCATATTTTTTAATTTCCATGTATTTGTATAGTTTACAAAATTTCTCTTGTTATTTCAATTTATTCCATTGTGGTCAGAGAAGATGCTTAATATTATTTCATTTTGTTCAATGTTTTCAGACTTGCTTTGTGACATAACATGGTGTATTCTTTAGAATAATTTATGTGCTCGGGAAAAGAATGTGTATTCTTCAGCTCTCAGATGAAAGGTTCTGTAAATGCCTATTAGATCCAGTTGGTCTGTAGTGCAGATTCAGTCTGATATTTCTTTGTTGATTTTCTGTCTGGAAGATCTGTCCAATGCTGAAAGATGGGGTGTTGAAGTTTCCAATTATTACTGTATCAGGGCCTATCTCTCTCTTTAGCCCTACTAATACTTCCTTTATATATCTATGTGCTCCAGTATTTGGCACATACCTATTTAAAATTATTATATCATCTTGCTGAATTGACCCCTTTATCATTATATAGTAAACTTCTTTGTCTCTTCAAATAGCTTTTGTCTGAAATCTATTTTGTTGAAATCTATTTTGTCTGAAAGAGGTGTAGTGACTCCTGTTCCTTTTTGGTTTCCATTGTCATGAACTATCTCTTTCTATCCCTTTATTTTCAGTCTATTTGTGTTTCTTTGGGTGAAGTGTGTTTCTTATAAGCAACAGATCAGTGGGTCTTGTTTCTCCATCCAGTGAGTCAGTGTATGTCTTTTGATAGGAGACTTCACTTACATTCAATGTTATTATGGATAAGTAAAGACTTACTCTTGCCATTTTGTTGTTGTTTTTTGGTTGTTTTTTAATATTCTCTTTCTTCTTTATTTTATTGCTGTCTTCCTCTAGTGAAGGTAATTTTCTCTGGTGATATTATTTAGATTCTTGCTTTTTTATGTTTTGTGTATTCATTGTATGTTTTTTGGTCTGAGGTTACTATGAGGCTTGCAAATAGTGTCTTATAATCAACTAATTTAACTTTTATAACAACAATATTTGTCTAAACAAAACCAATAAGCAAAAAGAAAACTAATAAAAATTCACCTTAAATTCATCCCTCCACATTTCAATTTTGGTTGCTTTAATTTTTGTCTTATTGTACTAATTATGTCCTGAAAAGTTGTTGTCGTTATTACTTTTGATTGGTTCATCAATTGGTCTTTCTACTTAGGATAAAAACAATTTACACACCACAGTTATAGTGTCAAAATATTCTGTGTTTTTCTATGTACTTATTATTACCAGGAAGTTTTGCAAGTTCCTGTCATTATTTATTGTTCATTTATGCTATTTCTTTCTGATTGAAGTACTCCCTTTAGCATTTCTTGTCAGACTGGTCTGGTATTGATAAAACCCATCAGCTTTTGTTTGCCTGGGAAAGTATTTCTTTTTCGTGTTTGATGAATATTTTCAACAGGTATATTATTCTAGGGTAAAAGTTGTTTTCCTTCAGTGCTTTTAATATGTCATGGCACTCTCTCTTGGCCTACAAGGTGCCCACTGAAAAGCCTGCTTCCAGAGGTACTGGAGCTACATTGTATGTTATTTGTTTCTTTTCTCTTGCTGCTTTTAGGATCCTTTCTCTATTCTTAACCTTTGGTAATCTCATTGCTAAATGTTTTGAGGTAGTCCTTCAGTTAAATCTGCATGGTATTCTCCAACCTTCTTGTCATTGGATATTAATACCTTTCACTAAATATGGGAAATTCTCTGTTGTTATCCCTGTGAATATACTTTCTACCCCTATCTCTTTCTCTGCCTTCTCTTTCAGGCCAGTAGTTCTTAAACTTGCCCTTTTGAGGCTATTTTTTAGATACTGTAGGCATGCTTCACTTTTTGTTTTTTAATTTTTTCTCCTCTGACTTTGTATTTTCAAATAGCCTGTCTTTAAACTTGCTAATTCTTTCTTTTTCTAACCATTTTGTGATTAAAAGACTATTATGCATTCTTCAGTGTGCCAGTTGCATTTCTCAGCTCTGGAATTTCTCTTTGTTAAATTTATCTCATAGAATTCAGAATTTTTTCCATTGTATCTTGAATTTCTCTGAGTTTTCTCAACACAGCTATTTTGAATTATCTGCCTGAAAGATCTCCTATCTCTGTTTTTCCAGTATCAGTCCCTGGTGCCTTAATTTATTTGGTGAGGTCATGTTTTCCTGGATGGTGTTGATGCAAGTAGATGTTCTTTGGTTTCTAGGCACTTAAGAGTTAGATACTTATTGTAGTCTTCGCTATCTGGGCTTATTTTTCACCATCCTTCTTGGGAAGTCTTTCCAGATATTTGAAATAACTTGCGTATTGTGATCTAAGCTGTTTCTGCTTTAAGGAGTACCTCAATCCAGTAACACTGTGACACTGTGATTCTTGTAGACTCATAGAGGCCTTGTCTTGGATAAGATCTGAGGAAATTCTATAGATTACAATGAAGAGAGTCTTGTTCTCTTTTTCTTCATTTACTTTCTCTGAAACATACAGAGTCTCTCCCTTTCTCTCTCTCTCTCTCTCCCTCTCTATTCTGAGCCACCTTAAGCTGGGGTGGAGTGTACACAAGTGCCTCTATGGCCGCTACCACTGTTACTGTGCTGGTCAGACCTGTCGCTAGCACAGTGCTGGAATTTGCCCAAGACTAGCTGTAACTACTCCCTGGCTGCTGTCTCTGTTCAAGGTTCTGGGGCTCTACTATCAGAAGCTGGCAAAGCCAGCCAGGCCTGTGTTCTTCCTTTAGGGTGGCAGGGTCCCTTAAGTCCCAGGTGGGTCCAGAAGTGCCATTCAGGATTTTTAGATTAGAATCAAAAACTTTAGAATTCTACCTTGTATTTCTTTGCATTGTGGCTGAGCTGGCACTCAGACCACAAAATGCAGTCCTTCCCACTCTTTCCTCCGCTTTCCAAAGGCAGAGGAGCCTCACCGAGCAGCCACTGCCAACCCTGGCCACATGGAATACTGCCAGACTACCACCCATTTTCCCTTAAGGGCCAAGGTCTCTTAAGTCAGCTGTGGTGAATGGTGCCTAGCCTGGGATTCACCCTTCAGGAGTGAAGTCCCCTCTGGCTCGTGGTAGGTCCAGAAATTGTCATCAAAAATCACATCTTGGAACTGGGACCCCAAAGAGCCTGCTTAGTGCTCTACTCCCAAGTGGCTGTGTTGGTACATTGAGCCAGTAGGTCTCAGATGCTCACACAAGGCCCTTGATATAGCACCTGAGTATTGTTGATTATTATTCAGGGTCCACGGGCTCTTCAGTAAGCAAGTGATGAATGCTAGCATAACTAAGTCCTTTTATTCAAGGCTATGGGTTTCCTTCTTGCCCAGGGTGTGTCTCAAAATGTTATCTTAGAGCAAGGGCCTGGAACGGGGGCCTTACGACTCTGATCAGTGCCCTATCCTGCTATGGCTGAGCTGGTGTTTAAGATGCAAGACAAAGTTTTCCCCACTCTTCCCTCTCCTCCCTTCAGGCAGAAGAGGAAGTCCCGGGGACGACAAGTTGTGCAGCCTGAGATTAGGGAAGGGGTGGTGCCAACACTCCCTTGGCTGCCCCAGTTAGTGTCTCAGTTTGTTGTGTGCCGTGCCCTCCTAGTCCACTGTCTCTGGGCCTAGTTCAGCCCTAGAATTGCCTAAGAGTTGAAGTCCTTCTGGTTTAGACTGTCTTTCAAATTTACTGAGAGACTGAGAGCACTTTGGCCCTGAATGAGGAGGTTTGAAGGCACACAAAAGTTCCGGCCATGGGTAGGTGATTCTCCTCTGCCTCGGATTGATTAAAGGCTCCCTCTATGGGTGAGCATCAGCTGAGTTTGGCTCAGCTTTTCTTTCTGATTTAACAGGACAGGGCTGAGTTTAGTGCCTCACAGTTGCTGTGTTCTTTCTCCAAACCAAAGCAGTGGCTTTGGTGATTCAAGACTGTTTTTTCTATCTTTTCAACACCTCTTTCAGCAAAATGAAGTTAAAACTGGGTACTATGAGTGCTTACCTGATATTCGGTTCTTAGAAGGTGTTGTGTGTGTGTGTGTGTGTGTGTGTGTGTGTGTGTAGACAGTTGTTAATTTGGTGTCCTTGCATGGAATACGATTGGTGAAGACTTCTCTTCTGCCATCTTGCTCCATCTCCTGTGATATTAAACAGTTTTTAAGAAGCCATAATTTTTACACCAGGGAATATACTTTTTACAATTCGCTTTTGAAATGGGCCTATTTATTTAAAGCTTCTTGATATGTTTAATTCTACCATTAATGTTTTGTTTATGTAATGTCTTATGCTCCCTTTGTTATTTATAGATCTTCTTATTCTCTTGTTGTGCCCAAGAATTTTAGAACAAAGTAAAATGAAATTGTTTTAAATGCCATGGAGGATCATTAAAGTTAAATTACTTTAGTTTTAAATAATGGTTTTGTTTGCATCCATCATTGTTTGGAAAAAAAACTCATTTATGATAATTCCCTGTGTGTACTATAACTTTCTTATTGTTTTATATTTATTATTTATTTTTATAGGGTATTTACCATATAGCTTTCCTCTCATTTTCAGTGGAATTAAAGAAAATACATGAAGACATTCTAGTCTAACTCTTATTTAAATTAAAATTCTAAATGTCATGAATTCGGAAAGCAATTTCTATAATGCCAGGGTATGGCCACATCTTTGAAAATGTGTAGAATCTTAGGCTATTAGAGTGAGGGGGCAAGGAAACATGCAATTTAGATGAGATGGCTAAGACTTCTAGAGGTTAGTAGTCCCATCTAAAGTGTACATCATCCTGCCCCTGAGCAGTCCTCACTGAGCAGAGTACAGAGTGTAAGGGATGAAACTCTGGTTGATTTGTCCCCCATCAAGGCCATAGACATGAATTGGAGATCAGGTACAGTACTTTAATTAAGCCAGATATGACAAGCAAAATGAAAGAAGGACCCAGGTTGTAGGGGAATTTGGGAGCTAGGTAAGCCTCTAAATCAAGAGCTAAAGACAATAATAGCAGAAAGAATAATCCAATTGAATAATATAGGATTATATAACAATGGAAAGTATGTTGGCAATTCCATCAGACATCCAGCAGAGTTACATTGTATTGTTGAGTATAATGCAGAAGGCCCAAGATGAAAGTGATGAACTACCAATGTGATAAACTGATTCCAAGCCCTTCTGGCTATGCACATGTTAGTGATAGAGGGGGGAGAAAGGAGATTGCTGGTAATGTGAGTGAGTGAGATTACTTATATTTATCCTGAGTTATCATTAAGTTGGCTTGAAAACTGCATCAGAGCAGCTTTTGCTATAGTTAAAAGCTCAATGGCTTAATTAAAACCATTATCTAATTATAGAGTTACAAGAGGCAGAGCTAAAAAAGTTAGGTAATAAAGTTCAGGGAGAAGCTGACTGGCACTATCATGTTTTGCTTTTTCAGTAAACTGTTTTATAAATTGCTTCCTATTTAGCTGAGTGGATTAGTCATGAAGTTGATCTGACTAGTGTAAATATATTAAAAACATTGATCCGCTTTAATTCTATTTTTATCCAATAGAAGAAGTCTGTGGTTATCCTGTGTTGTAATTTGTTTGCTTTGCCGATTTACTTTAAGTTTTTCCCTAAAGAAATGACATAAAATGTCAGTGTCTTTTTGGGAGTAGAAAACACCCCTGATTTTGAATAAATTTGGTTCAAGTAAAGGCAAGAAAAAGACAATGTTCAAATATACAAAGTAACTGCTTCAACAAGAACAAAAAGGATTATACAGATTTAGCCACAGTGCTTGAATCTTCCCAATTCAAACACATTAGAATAATCATGTACAATTCAGTCTACGTGAAAGTGGTGTGACTGTGAATATAATATTGTGTTCTTAATTCTTTGTTAATCTAATTCATTTCCTCATGTGACACAATACCCCATGTTCACAAATTTACTCTTGAATCAAGAAGAAAGAAAAACTTGAGTTCTGGAACAGCGTGTCTTGTTTCACATCCTGATATTATCTAGTTCTTTGGTAAGGCAGCATGGATGGGGAGCTGACTCACTGGGGAAATTAAAAATATGCAACAGCGCTTTTTAATATGAAGTTTCCCAAGAACCAAGCAAATTGGGATTGGCAGTATCAACATCAGCTCATGTTGGGTGGATCTGCTTTGCTCCGGGTGGCCTTTATGCACTTCCTGGTGGGCAGCTTGTTTGGCTAAAGGCAGAGAAACAGGCTTCAAGGATTTTGAAATTATCAGAAAGATAAGATGAAAGAAAATGGGCAGAGGAGAAAGTACTGTGCTTTAGGGTTTGGGCAAGATACCAAGAGATCAATTTAATGAAAAGAGCAACAAGTAGGTTTGGGGAAGGGAGATTTTTGTATTTAAATTTATTCTTGTTTCTTCCTATAACTCTTAAATCTCTGGTCTCCCATGCTTATTCTGTTTAATGCCCTAAATCTTACAAAGCACAAGGATTCACTTTTCTCTTGTCTTAACCTGCTTCAATCCCATCCACATAAGTTCAGAAGCAGAGAATGATGCCTTCAAAGAATGTACATCACCAGTATACAGATTCGATGTATAAATGCAGGTCCCCTTTGGAGATAGTCTGCAAAACACAGTGAGGACAGAGACTAGACTGACAGCTGAAATATTACCCACCTGCTGCCTGTTGTGCTCATGAACCCATTGAATGAATAGTATTAAATACAGGGAAGAACAAAGCTATTTTTTTCCTTAATTTCAACCTGCAATTTTTAAATACAAAATGAAGAGAAATGTGTGTCCTAGGGTGAGTAAGATAGAGAATATTTCAGTTCTGTATGAATGATCAATGTCCACATCCTCAAATAAAAATCAGGAAACCAGTATTCATTTTTTAAAGAAAGAATTCTACAGATGCTTAAAATATATTAAGAAAAAGAGCTTCATGAAAATATGCTATATTGAACAACACTGAATAATTAGAAATATTTTTTAAAATTCCTTTTGTACTTCGGGATTTAAGCTAAGATATTACTGGTCAGCATTGAATAACATCATGATCAGAGTTATATGGTTAATAAGATATTTTTGTTCTTAAATATCTAATGTTTATAATATCTCTTAGTATTACTGGCAGGGTCAAATATACAGCCTAATACCAAAAGATAAAACCAAAGCCTTGTATTAGAGTTAGCAAAAGTTAGCTGTTGGCAAAATTGTGAAATTGGTTAAGTGGCACCTTCCCACTTTCATGATTAATTTTTCTGCCCTCCCACTTGGCTCCTGTTATTCTGTGTATGAATAATTGATAATTTGTGTGATTTTCTGTTTATCGCTTGCCTCTACTTAACTTGCTATAATATGCATATGTGTGGAGACTACACTTGTTTTTTTGGCTACTATATCGTTCTATCCTCCTATATTGTACTTAATTATGGAATATGCCAACTTATTGAATGAATGAATAATGTGTTTTTTAAAAGATCTTGACCCCTTTTGGAGCATTATATAACACAAAAATAATTGTTCAGTGACTGTGTCTTAACTGAATGGATTGTATAAATGAGGAACTGAAATGGTTAAGATATGAATCATTCTGGGCTTGCATTTCTGCAAAATGTTGCCAAGACCTATCATAAGAGGGAGGGAAGAGTAAGACCTCTCAATACACAGTATATTCACAAGAACTGCAAAACCTTCAATGGTATGTTTCTTTACCTGGCAAGCCTCAGGTTTCAGCCTGTTCTCTCTAATGCCTGCCACTATCTACCTGATCTCTTGTGATTTCTGTCTCCGTGTAATTGGCTGCGAAATGAGATGCAGTTTCATTTTCCCTTGCTATTTTCGTTTAATGGACAGAAGTCCTTATTTAATCACTTGGAAAACTTACCAAAAGGGGAAGAAAGCAAGCCACATGGAAATTATACACTACTCTTATTAATATAATCTTAGGATATTTGTACTGTTTTGGTTTCTGGGCCATATTATAAACTTTTTGGTATGGAACAATAATAATCAAAATTGCTTACATGTATTGAGTACATGTTATACATTATACTCATTTGACACTTTAAACTGTTTTGTCACTTAGTCTTAAAATGGTTTGGATTTACCAATGAGTACACTGAGTCTCAAAAAAGAGTAGGCCGTTTTCTAAGGTCACTCAGCTAGTAAGTAACAGAGATGGATCTGGAATCCAGGTCTTGATTGTCCCAAAGCTTTTATTCTTACTGTCCAAAGACTGATTTAAGAGAAAACGTTGCTGGCTTCCAATTTCAAATGAAAAAGTGTTATTTCTAAGGATGTCGAGAATGGATGAAATGCAGTTTGTTAAACTTCTCTTATTACACATTTTGGCAATTCCCTCTCATCTTTTTAGTATGCGAAGCAATGACTCAGAAAATAAATTCCCAGAGTGAATGAATACTTTTAGCCCCATAGTGGCCTAATAATGTTATCCACTTCACAGCGAGCTGGGATAACTCAGAAGCATTTCCTCCTCTGACTGCCTGTCCCCCTAAGACAGACCCATGTAACAAAAAATTCTTTAAACATTTTTATTTAGTAGGACTTGAGAGACATCACAACCTTTTTACAGCATCTTTCTTGCAGTATCCACTGGTGGCCTGTAAGCACCCTCCTCAATTGTTTGCCACTACATGATCTTTCCGTGCTAAAGAAAATTCATCTGCTGAAGAGAGAAGTGTGGGTTTGGGAAAATGCTAGGTTAAAAACAATTTTTAAAATCGACTAAAAGAATAAGAGTAATAAGTGACAAGAAGGTGGCTTTAAATTAAATGTTCTCTCATTTATTGGTTCACTCTTTAAACACCTGTTGTATGAGAGTTTACTATGTGACAGGGACTGTATGACATTATTGATTTAAAGACAAGAAGATTCAGTTAGTACTATTAAGATGCTTACTGTCTAATGAGAAAGAGGACATACCAGCAAAATTGTAACAATGTATGCTAAGTGCTATAAGGTACTCTAAAAACATAAGGGGGCCATAGAAGAATAGCTCCAACATTCACCTGAAGCTATCAAAGAAGGTTACACTAATTAGATAAATTCTGATATGAAATCTGACATCTGAATAAGAGCTAGCCAGAAGCAGAACTGGGCAGAGAGAATTCCGGGCCAAACATAAATGCAGAAACTAAAGACTCATGGTTGGAGGTTCACAGGTAGTTGGATATTGCTGGTGTATATATATTACAAAATGTATTTTCCTGAAATTTATGGGAAATGCTTGAAGTCACTGGAATCATAATATTCCTTGCATTTTAGACTAATAGTCTGTCAGCAGTATTTCTATTGCAATGAAACACAATAGGAAGTATTAGGGCCTGACCAAAGGTTGCAAAATTGGCTATTAAGACAAAAGAGATGGAAGAAACTAAGGAGATAGAATATAATAATGTAAGAAACAGCTATTGATATGTTTTGATGGAGGCTTGGGAGCCTAAAGAGAATAATGAGTGACTGTGCCTCTTCTCATGTGAAACCTGATAGACAATGCTGTAATAGCCTTTGCCGCCGTCACCACCACACTGCCATGTTTTCCCTTTGCCAGGTCAGCTCATTCAGCCCCCCGCCCGAGTGTGATCTACATTGCTCAAAGCTGCCAGTCTTCTCCTAGAGCATTGTTCTCTGCTGATAGGAACCACTTAGCCCAGGAAGTGACACTCCTCCAATCTTCATGCTAAGGACACCTTCAGTTCAATACTGCCTGACATAGATGACAGACTTGATTCAAGTTGGGACTAACTCTGTGGTGTTCTTTGTCCTCTAAAGCAAATTCCATGAGGTTATGCAGTAACCAGTATCTAGTTGAGTCCACATTCTTTTTACTTAGCTTCTTACTTACTTTGTTCTTGGCCTATATTAATTTCCTCTTTCCAATTCTTTTGGTAGTATTTTCAGAAAAAAATTTATTTGGAAAACAGGCTCTGCTTTTTGGGAACCCAGCTTAGAATCAGAAATGACCTCAATTTACTGTTTCCCTCTCTTCCTCTTCACCAAGTAGAACATATATGAGAAAATGTGATGAGTCACAAATAAAAACGCATCAATCCTTAGTGAACACGTGAGTCAGAGCGTGAGGACCCGCAAGACCTGTTTCTGCTGCTATCTTGATCCCAGTTCCATAGTTGTCCCAGTCTGCAACCCTGACTATGACTTTATTCATTTACTAAGCATCAACCTATCTGTTCTGTTGATGTGGTCTTGACCCATGTTTCTGACTGTATCTTAGCCTATCATGTACCTTGTTGCTGATAAACTTTTGCATCAACCAAGCCCTATGATACTGGCTGACGCTGCTCCCTGCCTATTAATCACGCTTCTCTAAAACTTCTGCCTAAAACATGCCCTGAACACAAATTGGTCCTTTGCAATTGTGTTTTGGGCTTAGGCCCCACAACACTGGCCTTCCAATGTTGTAACTAATATTACTTTTTAAACAATGCCTTCCCATAGGAACATTCATTTAAACCTCATATATTTGGTAGTTCCTCTATTCTAGTCATCGTGCTAACTGCTAGGCATATAGAGGTGAGCCAGAATAAATAAGACCTGGTCCTTATTTTAAATGAATATAAACACAAACACATACATATATACATACATACATATACATGTATATACATACATATATATACACATATATGTATATGCATACACATATATATACACACACACACACACACACACACACACACATATATATATAAATCTGGCAGAAAATGGGCTGAAAATGAATAAGCCTATATTAGTAAACCTATAATAATTAAACCTATATAATCAAACCTATATTAATAAATCCACATTGAGCAGTGAACATTTAAGTGTTTATTGGATGAGCATATGCTCTTCCTTAGTCATACTGCTTGGGTTTGGATCCTGACAACTACACTTTAATAAATATGATAGTTGTCATATTTATGACAAAATTTTCTTATTTTTCAAATAAGAAAATATGGGCCATTTTTCCTTTTCTTTTTTAAAGGAGAAAGTAGGAATGGTATACTTTTAAAATTTGGAGGATAAGAGCCCCTGGCAAACCACTGGTGTACATCCAAGAGTCCAAAATAAAAAGCAAAAAAACCTGAGTCTGATGTTTGACGGTAGGAAGCATCCATCACAGGAGAAAGATGAAGGCCTGAAGGCCCAGCAAGTCTTCTTCCACCTTCTTCTGCCTGCTATTCTTGCTGTGCTGGCAGCCGATTAAATGATGCCCACCCACACTGAGGGCATGTATTCCTTTCCCAGTCCATTGCCTCAAATGTTAATTTCATTTGGCAATTTCCAGAAACACCCTGATACACCTAGAAGCAGTGCTTTGCATTCTTCAATCCAATCCAGTTGACAATATTAACCATCACAGATGGGAAACATTTAATAATTTTTGGCAGAGTAGTGAAAGATCATATTGATTTATTAGAACAATTAGATCAAGAGCTGTTTGTTCTAGAAGAAGGTAAGACCAGATTTCGGGGTTTGAAGTTTGCTTCTGCAGTCTAGCTAAGAGCTAACGAAAGCACAAGTACTTTATGGGCCATGATGAGACAGAATAGGTATTTGATAGAATCTAGACGATGATGTAGAGAGAGAATGCTAAGAAGTTTCTGGGGATACTACTGAGATGATGATTTCTATATGTGTTATCTAGAATTTCTTACACTGGTCAGGTAGATTTTATGCTTCGCATGACCATTATAATTTAAATAAATAAATGACTGTGATGGCCATGAAAATGTGCTTGCAGACCAACTACAGGAAGCAAATCAACTGACAGCCCAGCTGCTCTGCTTTTAAACGTGTGGCTTCCTGAAGCAATGCTTCCAAAGGGTTATTCTTAGGCAAGATTTGATGTAGTAGGAAGACGAAGACAAGCTCATTGCTGGGAGATGCCAAAATACTCTGATAGACAACTTTGGCTCAAGGCCTCTCCAAAATTTTACTGAACCTCCCTGAGAGTGTCCGACAGTCAGGACATTTCCATCCAACTTCTCTTTTATTTTATATCAAATTTGCATGCATCACAATCTGATGATCTCATGGAGATTTTTTGCTATTCTTTCTCAATTCCCCCACATAGATTTGGGAGCTCCTTTCCATCATTCCCCTTTGTTTCTAAGGGGAAACCCTTACAGAAGTTAATGGAATGAACTACAATCCATTTTTCTTTTTCTTTTTTTTTTCAGCTCTGGCCAGAGCCATCATCTTTCTTTTTACTACCCATTCCGAATTCCTCACATCTTAAGCTATTGTCTCTGCTGGTCTTTGTGGTTTATGACCCAAACCTTCATACCTGAAGGGACATAATCTTTGATAGGCACACTGTTCTCAATTTGGGGTTGCAGCACATGTTCATTTATAATTAAAATGGAACAAGGGAGTACTAAGGGGCACCATGAGGATAGCCTGGGTTGCACAAATATTCCTCCTTGTTTCCATTGCGTAAAAGAATCCTTACCTACTGCTGAATGGGATGAATTATCCCTGACGATACGATGATTTCTGGTTTTTTCCTGCTTGCCGTTGGATACAATATGCCTTAACTTGTAGTTCACCGATGCTCTGGCTGTGTCTCTTGGTAGAAGTGTGTTCCTTTTAGGAATCAGAACCTCCAATTCTGTAAAAACCAGAGTTGTGAAATGGTGAATCCCACAGTGAATCACTAGGAGTGATAGTAAATGTAGTCATTTCTGTTTCTGTATCTTGTACCCTGGATGTAGGTTGCATGTGGGGCTTTGGGGGAAGTGGGACACAGCACCATACAGAAATCTCCAGTATAATGAACTTCATGCTGACAGACGCTTCCTTTCAGAAGGGTTCCTCTGATCTGGTCTTTCAGCTACACCGTTAGAAGGCTGTTCCAGCATTCCTAAGGTTGTTAGCCATTGAATGATACAGCACATGATATAACCAGCAGATTCCATTGCTTTGGGCCTATCCCATAACTTTTTTATTAGCAAGTGGATCCCATAGTCAGATGCTGTGTTGTGTGGCATTCCATGTCTGTAGATCAGGAATTCTGTAAACCTTGCATACCTGGAGCTTGGTGGTGCACGCACACGCGCGCACGCGCGCACACACAAACACACACACACACACACACACACACACACACACACACACACACACACAGTTTGAGCCAGAGTTAATTGGGCCTTGGTAAATGGGAGTCTATGCTGTGAGGCCCTTACATAGTCTCAGTCTTTGCCACCTGAACCACTCTTTTCTTGTGTCCATTGTGCCACTTTTGAGAAAATCTGGCTTCTGTCAAACAGCTGACAGCATTTTGTCTGCTTGCTTGTTCAGTGACTTTCCATGGTGGATGGTTTTTGCTTGGCATTAGCGTGTGATACAAAATCTTTACACTTTATGCACATGCTGGTATGTATATCTATATGCTTCTACACTTAGGGCAGAAGGGTAGGATCAAGGCCGTGGGGACGGATGGGGATCCTTCTAGAAACACTTACTATTAGGAGGAAGCTTTCATTGATATTATGACAAAGAGATTATTGAATAGCCATTTGTACATAGCTAAATACTGGGATTCTGAAGGGGCTGATGTAGAAGTGGAATCAGGTCTCCCCATGGAGCTTACAGGATTTATGAGAAAAAGAATACAAAGTAACAAATGTAAAATTAGACAAAAATGTAATTATTTATTTAGTACGAGGAAAAAATTTCAAAAAATGAATGGACCTAAAGATTCACATCCTTTTTGTTCTGGGAATTTTTAAGGCATTTACCAAAATTCTTACATAAGCAGAAGGGTTGGGGGCAGAGAGTATAGGAGAAATCTCTGTACCCTCTACTCAATTTTACCGTGACCACAAAACTGCCCTAAAAATTGTCTACTGAAAGTATTTATTTTCTGATTTTAATCTGGCTGCTGTCCCAGCTGAAATACTCTTTAATTCTGCTGTATCTCTCAAAAGTCATGGAGCCCATGTTGGCTTGTGAAGGGCCTTAAAGCTCAGGCTTCATTGCCTTCACAGCATCTACTCCTGAGCTGGCGAGACCAACTACACGCCAACTACAGCTTGAGCTGGTACCAGTGGCATCTCGTCCATTGGTTTTTAAATCATTGCTCAGTGATTTTCCTTCCTTTTTGGAATTTTTTTTTGTCTCTTAACTTTCTTTATCTAGCCACCAACTTTAGAGTTCTTTGAGGTTTGGGCCTAGTTTTATTTCTTATTCTATACTCTCTCATTAGACATTTATATTGACATTTATATTTCAGTTACCTGTTAATGCACATACAACTTATAAGATCACATTTCCAGACCAGATCCCTTCTCGGCAGCACGTCCAAATGCTGTCATATCTGCATACAAAGGCCAGGGTGATCTCTAAAAATATATAAGTTTCATTAAATCACATCCCTGCTTAAGTCTGGTCAATACATTCCCCTTTCTCATAAGAAAGATACTGAATTACCCAGCGATGTTCGCAAAGGTGTGGATGGTCTGGTCCTCCCACTGGAGCTTCACCTCACAATGTGTTTGATTCCGTCTACTTATGCCATAGGGTGGTCCCTCACACACACCATGTGTCTTTCTGCCATGTCCTTCATAGGTGCCAGAACACAGTTTCCACCATTCTCAGGTAACTTCTAATCATTCTCAATATTTCAGTTCAATCATCATCTGAGAAAGTTTTCCCAGAGTTTCTCATTAGCTGTTATTACCTAACTAACCATCCTCATAATGATGAGAGTTTTACACGTTCCATGTTTTTTGCCATCTTTCCCACTATATGGAAGGCTCTCTGGTAATAAGAAAATCTTTACTTTTGTTATTCTTGAATTAGCAGTACCTAGCACAGTCCTTGCTACCCAAAACTCAATGTATATTTATTAATGAATGGATGAAATGTATGTAGTACTGTTATTGATAATTTTTATGTATAAGAGAGGTATATTTAAAAGACTTGTTAGCTACTACCTTGGTATTTCAAAGATCTTGCCTCGAAGGTAATTTTAAAAGGTCTTTTTTTTTTTTTTTCCGGCAGAATAGGACTCCTGCGGTCTAATAAAATATGTTTGTGTACGTGTACAGAGTAGAATTCAGGGAGTAAACTGCATAAGCTAAATGTGTTACCGACCAATTTTCCTAATGGTAGTATTTGATCATAAATGTTCGTTGTCACCGTGGTCATCTAGTTAAATTACTAAATATATTTGTTATACACATATCAGGTTGATTAGAGATGATTTGCTGATCTGTTTTACTTTAGGGAAATAGATGTCTAGTGTTCCAAAACATGCAATTGAATTGATTTGGCAGACTGCTAAAAGAATACTTAACACATGTTTTCCCACCCCAGGGTATTCAGTCTGAAGTCATAGCATCAGCCAAATTGAATTCTTTGTGAAGAGCACAGGGGAAGCTGGTTCTATATTGGCTAGACTGGTGTTAAATGTAAGACTTATAGGAAGTGAACCGTGAGAATAGAAGTCAGCAAGAGGAGGACATGGGTTTGGTGTCTTCAACTACAGATTCCTATTATATTTGAGTTTAATTACAATATCTCATCATTCTTTACAATAATACTATAGAAATTATTTTTATCCCAATTTTACAAATAATGAAGCTGATGTTCAATTATTAACTATTAGGGACTATCCAAATAGGTGACATTCAGAAAATATTTGTGGCACCCAATTTCTACACTTTCTCTTTTGTCCTTAAATGTCAAGGGAAGATTTCCTTCAATGCTGAAGGTTACGGTAAGCACTGCACTATGGTGTTCTCATTGTATCCATCATTTTCTTCATCACATCATATTGTAATTGTCATATTCATCTGCATATCACAGTTGAGTGTACATTTTCCAACACTCAGATTATATCTTCCCTGTTTATCATTTTATGCTCTATTATAAGAGTTTGGCTTTAAAAGGCTGCTGAACAAATAAATTTCTAAGAGCACTTGGCATGAAATAATTTGGTTGAAATAATTAGTTGTATTTCTAACCCCAAACCACACTTTGTCTTTCACATCATGTTTCTTAAAAGGTATCCTTATTATTATTTGGGTATGGTGAGGCCAACAGATCAGGAGATGATTGCAATTGAAGAATTTATTAATTTATTACTCATACTTTCCAAGAGGAGGAAGCATAGAGAGTTGCCAGGGTTGGCCAGAAGGAACAAAAGGAAATGTGAGCAAGGGGCTCTATTTTAGTTTTTGTAAGAACTCAAGACAAGGCAGGGTAAGCAGGTTTAGGATTGGTTTGTTTGAAAAAAAAATGTGCAGGCTCTGGCCCTAGAGTGTGTCCATAGGTGTTTGGTATATGGTCGTGCGGTGATCAGGGCATGGAGATAAAGACTCTTTGTGTATTAGTTCATTCTCATACTGCTATAAGGACATACATGAGACTATGATAAAGTGGTTTAATTGACATGCCTCGGGAGGGCTCAGAAAACTTACAATCTTGGTGGCAGGCAAAGGGGAAGCAAGGTACCTTCTTCACAAGGCGGCAGGAAGGAGAAGTGCTGAGTGAAGGAAGAAGAGCCCCTTATAAAGCTATCAGATCTCATGAAAACGCTGTCACTATCCTGAAAACTGCATTGGGGAAACTGCCCCCATGATTCAGTTACTGCTACCTGGTTTCTCCCTTGACACATGGGAATTGTGGAGATTATGATTCAAGATGAGATCTGGGAGGGTGCACAAAGCTTAACCATATCGCTGTTTTTGGGAGCTCTGTGACAGCCCAGTAAAGAAGGTGGTTGGAGTATGGGCTGCAGATCGGTCGGTTTGCATAAGAAACGCACACTTGCAGGCAGGTTTTATTTTTATTCCTTGAGTTTATTTCATTTATTTAATTATTTTTAAATTATTTTATTGTTTTTGTTTTTCAAATATAACTTTAATAAAAACATACAAAATGGCTTAATGAACATCATTCTATAAATATATTTTATGTACAAGTACATGTGTTTAATTTATTCTTTTTTCTTTTTCTTAGTTCTTACTTTAGGTTGGGGCGTACATGTGAAGGCTTGTTACATAGATAAACATGTGCCATAGGGGTTTGTTGTAGGTATTATTACATCACACAGGTATTAAGCCCAGTACCAAATATTTTTCTTTTCTTCTCCTTTACCTCTTCCCACACTATCTCTAGGAAGGGGGTAGCCCTGCAAGGAGTAATCTTTCCAGAGTCAGTAAGGCCCAGGTTTCAAAATATCAGAATAAGAAGACATGCTTACTATACCACGTCAAAAGTTAAGAGAAAAGAATGAGTGCTGTGAGTGCTGAATTTAAGTACTGCACATTAAAAGCACTATAAAGTTGCTGCTATTCATATACTGAAGGATACACAGAGGTCTTAGAGATGATATTCCATCTTACTGTATTCTGAGCATACCAAATTTAAGTATTTTCAGGAAAATTTCTTTTCTCCTCTGACTTTATAATATGCTTCAATATATCACGACAACATCTTACATCAATTTATTGTATTTTGGGTAAAGTTTGCGTGTAGGTAGGAAACTTAATACGAATACTGCCATAACTAAAGAGTTTAGTTATGGTTAAGATAGAGGTTAGCTTCTAAGAAAGGATTGTGTTCATTCAAAATAAGTGTTCTGTCATACTTCTTGCCATGAGGGTCACTGATGAAACAATAAATGATTAAAAGACATATTGTATTAAATAAAAAGTTGTCAATAAATATTTACAGCAACAGATTTTGTTGGCCCTTTTTCATGACTTCTGTTCTCAGTAAAAATGTTATTGTCACTAAGCAAATATTTTCATGGCTCTCATGATCTGAGAGATCACCAAGCTCCCTAAAAAATTTAGGCAATGTTTTCCTCTTTATCCAGAAAAATCTTTCACGCGAAATTATGTATTTGTGTAAGTATATGCATGCATAAGTTTGGGTGCACTTGGTGAATGAGGCAAACACAATTGCCCCAATTTGTATTTTTCAGTTATTTCTTGAAATTCAGAGTGAAATAGGCTAAACTGATTTCTTTACCGTTTTTGATATTTTGAAAAATGAATTCCAGGTGGAAACTTGCAGGGAAGAACTTTAGTCTGACACAGTTGGAAATGTTTAAACACTCAACACAATGAAGTTCACAATGGAAAATCTGACAAACCTTTTACGTTAGTAGCAATGTGAGTCTCTACTGAAATTACCAAACAGACAGCAAATGCCATAATAATAGCACAGTTTCTAGAAATTGTGGGGAGAAAACCTGTAGCCACTCTTAGAGAATTATTTCTCTAATTGTGTATTCCTTACTAAAAGGAGAGCCTGATTGTAGCAGTGTGTTCCTCTATTGTAGTTTATCCATTTAGTTTGTGAATAGCCATGTTAGATTAGCGTTGTTCTTAAGGCTTGAAATGCAGTGTTTTTGTTGTAAAAGGAAAAAAAAAAAGGAACATAAAGAGCCTCTTTTAGCAATTTAGGTTCATGTCTTTGAGTTAGATGGCATATGATGAATGTTTGATTTGTTTTCACAGATAGTGGCCTAAAAAGCAAATCAAAGAGTGACTTCCCAACGTGAAAAAAAGAGGAAAGAAAAATATGAGATTTTTGGTATTTTTGTTGCACATAAGCAAGGATTTTTCTGAAAGGCAATGAAATAATAAAGGTACCTTCTCAAGCACTGTCAATGTCTTAAGTTGAAAATAGAAAAGCATATAGTCAGCAAAAACTCGCTTTTAAAAACATTGTCACCATATAAAATGTCTGGAAATCTCTACTTAACATCTAATGCATCTCAGATAAGATTTAATTTATTATTTACTTAAATATTTAGTGAAAGATTACTGTGTGTCAATGTGTTGTTTTGAGATACACAGTAGAAAAAAAAAAAAAACACATGCTCCAGAGGTATACGTTTAAAAGCATTTCTCTCTTTTGATAATTACTAGTCAGTTCTAGAATGGAACCATTTGTAATGTTGGTATTTACTTCTTTGTAGTGTCTTTTTCTTATATGGATGTGTGTGTATGTGTGTGTGCGTGTGTATATATACTTTTGTGTGTGTGAGAGAGTGTATATGGGTGTGTCTGGCTAGAAGAAAGTAAAGATTTTTATTTAATAACTATAAATTTTGTAGCTTAAAGAATAAAACCTATAAGTGAGGACAAAATATATTTAATAGCTGGCTCAGTAAAAACTAGATCTCCTCCTTCTTAGATCTGATGTTTTCCATCCTCTGTTTTCATGATTCTGTTTCTTCTATACTGCAGTCAATCTTAACATGACTGTCTAGCACAATCACCTGTGGAGATTTAAGAATTACTGATCTTGAGTCCAAAACTCCCCCATCCTGAGAATTTGATTTCATTAGTCTGAGGTGAAAACTGACATGAAGAATTATAAAAGACCCACTTGTAAATCTCATATTTCACCAAGGTTTAAATCCACTACTCAGAAACATCAGCTCTTAAAATGTAGTCTCCGCAGCTCCAACATCCCTTGGACATTAATCAGAAATGCAAATTCCGACCTGGCACAGAGGCTCATGCCTGCAATGCCAGCATTTTGGGAAGCCAACGTGGGAGGATCACTTGAACCCAAGGGTTTGAGAGCTGCTTGGGCAACATGGGGAAACCCTGTCTCTACAAAAATTCCTGGTGAGGTGGTGTGCCTATAGTCCACAGCTATGAGGAGGCTGAAGTGGGAGGATCACTTGAGCTCTGGAGGCTGAGGCTTATGAGGCTACATTGGGTTTTGGGACAAGCCACTGCCAGCATAGGCAACAGAGGGACACCCTTAAAAAAAATTTTTTTAAATGCAAATTCTCATGCCTTACCCTAGACCTACAAAGTCAGAAACTCTAAGGGTATGGCCTGTACTCTACCTTTTATCAAGCTCTCTGGATGATTCTGGAGCAGGTGAATGTTCCAGCGTTGGGGTAAGACTGAAAATTTAATTTGCATTTCTAATCAAGTCCTAGGTGATACTGATTCTACCTCTGTGAACTACTATAAAAACTGCTATGAGAACTACTGCCTTGTCCCAACTCCCATCTGATTACTTCATGATACATCTGCTCACACTTGATGGAAAAGGTTATTCAGGGAAAAAAATGTAACATCTGAATATCTGACAGATTCAGTTAATGCAGAAAATCAATACTTTATTCTTCATGATATGTTCTTATCTGATGGCTTACTGTATTGTGGGGGTAGGTAGTTTTAGAGTAGAAATCAAGTTTAAATTTATCTCCTACTAGCACAGATATTTCAGCTGGAATATAAATTGGTTTAGTTGTTAGTCTCTTGCAGGCAGGAATAAATATCCAAGTATTGGAGCCACAGAAAACGCACCTGACTCAGAGCCAGCTTTTGTGTTTGGCTTGAAGGTAACTCCCAAACTTTGCCAGACATACTGGCCACCTGTGAAATATGTGATCAGTCTGCTGATCCCGCTGCAATCTCCTGTATGCTATAAATTCCCGCTCTCCAGTGGGAAGACAAAGGGTGTCCGGCAGGATGGCAGTCTGATATGGGCCAAGTCAGCAGGAGAGAGTTGACTCAGGTTTGGTTGGCACAAATAACTCAATTTGCCCCCATTTTCTGGACAACCAAATCATGCATTTTAGTTCTAACTTACACCAGTTCATGGTATAATAAGGTCCCTTTGTTTATGTGAAACCAGGTCGCATTGCTGGCATAACTGACTCACATAAAATATCTTAGAATAATAAACCACTATTAGTTTCCATTCTATACTTCCTAGCATCTGGCTTCTTTAGGAGTACACATCTGCAGAATTTGATAGTACCTTCTTTTTGTCCAGAAAAAGTCACATGACTTTTCATTTGTCTCACAGATTGTGGGACTAAAAATAAGGCAAAGAGAGAATTTATGATAGGGTTCTGATATCAGCCAAGGAAAATGATGGGGTTCTGATATCAGTTAAGAAAAATAGACACAACTTAAAAAAAAAGAAACTCAAAGAATTTTAATTAAGTAAATAATCATAGATGTCAACCAGCCCAGGGAATAAAAAACATGCCTGATCATCAGAATTATCTAGGATATATAAAAGTAGAAATACTGGGGCCCATCTAGAGATTTTTCTTTGGATGAGGCTGGAATGGGAGCCAGGTGATTCTGATAACTTTCTTAAGCCTCTCTATTCCCTGCTATCCCACTACCACTTTGTGATACACTGGCTTAGACCAGACTTCTCTAAAGCCTGACTGATCTTTTCTTAAAAAAAAAAAAAGAAAATCACTTTTTAAAAATCACATTCAAATGGTCTCTTAAAAAGATAACGATTCTGGATTTAAAAAAAGTTAATCGATGAATTCCTATGAGACTTTGTTTCTAGTCCTGTCTCAGCCACTGACTATCTACATGAATTGCTTTAAGACATATTTTAACTCAGAATTTTCTCTAGTAAAATGGTAATAACAGTAATTCCATACAGTCAATGTAAGGATATGATGAGGCAAAGAGAATTAAAATATTTTGAAAATAACAAAATACAACATACATTTTTGATATTTATTAGTAATAGCAGTATAAAATAACATTTACTAAGCTTGAAGGATGAGATTCATATTACTTATGTTGTAAGATATTAAAAGAAACTGATTTTCGGAATATTGATTTAGGGCAGTGCAGAAATCAAATTTATATGAAACAAAATATGAAACACAGCACATATTTGGCTAACTGGTGGTGGTACCTAAATATTATGTGATTGCTTATTAATTCAATAAATATGTATATTAAGTTGCTATTTTGTGCCAGGCATCTGCTGAGATTACCAATTCTTGACAGAACAAGTTTTGACATTTGCCATTTATTAGCAAAGGAACAACTGAAAACCTGACTAAAACCTTCTGTTGGGCTTAGGCTTTTTAAGCGAGAAATTTCAAATCGTTTAGCATGACATATAAAGAACTTAACAATATGGGTTCTACCTTTTTTCAAATGTCATATGTAGGACATGCTTAAGACATACTGACTTTTTTTCTTTAAATTGGGTAAGGCATCCTTTCAGGATTTTGATCATTTGTGTCATATTGCTGGAAAGAAAATTACTATTAATTTCTCTATAGAGGGATGTCAAACTTTGGTTTTAGGTTCTAGGAAAGCAATATGTTTACTGGAGATGGAGTTTTAAGTTTCAGGATCCTTCAGGGCAGCTCCTGAACCCTAATAATCAACTGGGGAAGCAAGTCAGAGCCAAGCCATGCTCATACCTAACTCAAGTGCAAATGTCCCTCTGAGGCTTCCCTCTGAAGGCAGAGCTTCTCTTCCCAAAAGCCCCTATTGATATTGCCATAATAACAAATATAATATGCTTAATATCACCTGTTCACATTTCTTCTCTTTTTTAACCATAAGTTCAAAGGCAGGATCTCATGTAATCATTTCTCTGTTATAAATACTGATTGCTATCCTTAGCACACATTTTGTCCTAAATAAATATGTGAGAATGAAAGGAAATAAAAAAGACTGAAAGAAAGGAAAGAAAACAGACTTAGCTGTTAGCCAGATACCCACTTGCAACTTACATTATGGATTTTGTAACAGTTAACCAGGCGTTCCAAATGATGAGGCTATGAAAACAAAATGTGTTTAGAGATAAACAGACATTTCTTCAGATAATTAAAAAGAAAAAAAAAAGGTGAAGTCAAGTGTGACACTATGTTTGAGGTCAGCATTGCCAGCTCCTTGGGCAGGCAGCCAAAGAGGAACAGGGAATTGGGAGAGGCTCTGTTGGCCTCCAGGTGTGTTTATACCCATTAAAACTATTGCACTGATGGTACACAGGAGAGACAGCCAAACCAGGAGAAGTTTCTAAATCTAGTCCTGGGAATATCTAAGAGAAAACTGTGGCCACTGATTCTGGAAGATAATAGATGGGAAATGCTAGTACATGCTTCAAGTTTCCTTACTGAGAACAATGGAAAGTCTGTTTGGAAACCGAGCATCCTTGGAAGTTGTCCTTCCACCAGATGCTTTGCTTATGTCAAGGAATTTGAGTTGCTGAGATAGTCAAGGCTTTTTCCCAGCATGACCACTCTCTTAGCATCATGTTGAGATCAAATTAAAAACGGAGTTTTCTTTAGAAAAGGTTACACTGGAGTTTCTCTCTTGCAGTTCATATTCCATCATTATCTTCAAAACAATTTCAGTGCAGAGGTTCCTGCTGGTCTACTGGTAGTTGCGCTGGTGACTGTTCACCTACTGTAAAAAAGTAAAGATCTAGTATCTTTAGTAACACATATTACTACTAGCCAAAACTTGCTGCTAGTATATAGATATATGCAGCAAATTAAATACATCGGAGGGTCATGCAATATTCATTTCTTAAACAAACATTTATTAACAATGTATTTTGTCTCAGTCATTATTCTATGACCTTTGTGTGTAGCTGTGAACCAGATAGAAGTAGTACCCATCTTAATAAAGCTTACATACTCATGGCATAGATTTACAGTTGTAAATAGATAATTGTAAGAAAATAAGACAGGCTAACTTCACAGCAAATGACTAGGCAACTTTTGATAGTGTAGTCATTCAGAGTATCTCTCTGAAAGAAGAGTAAAATGGAATATTTGAACTGAGGCCTGAAGAATAAGAAGATGCTAAATATGCAAAGACCTGCATGATCCACATAGAGAGAACATCAAGAACAAAGTTCCTGAGGCAGGAACAAGTTCTACATGTTGAGATGACAGGACCTGAGGCAGAAACAAGCTCTACCTGCTGAGGAAGAGGGAGAAAGGTACAGTGGAAGAGTGCCAAGTAGGGCCTTTCCAGATAGACATAAAAATTTGGAATTCTTTTTAAGTCAACAGGGAGGTTTTGGAAAATTTTAAGCAAAGTAATGATATAAAATAATTTATGTCAATGAACTTCACTTTGCCTGAAAGAAAAAATGAAAATTAATTGTTGCCAACAGGGAACAGAGAATGTTTCCCGGTGGAAGGATTTTGAATTGCATCTTAAGGAAAGCATAAGTTCAGAAGATGAATAAAAAGGAGAAAAGGCCCTTCAACTTTAAAGATACCTTAAAGCAAAGCAACAAATTATCCGGGTGCATAAATGTGTAATGTGAGTGGGATGTTTATGTCAGAAGTGGCCACACACACAAAATTTAGGTTTAGGTAATATAAAACTTCTTACAAATATTTAGTCCTTGCAATGTACCAGGCATTGGGCATCACCATTTACTTTGATTGACTGCCAATCCACTGTATTTTCTGAGTATGTTTATCCTTTCATTCCCTAAGTATTTTATCTCTCTTCAAGCCTCAGACATTTAACACGTCCTTTCCCCTTATATTCTTACATTCTTATATTAATAGGAAAATAGAAGCAATCAGAAGTAAAATTAATTTTACTTCCACCATATCTACTAATGTCCTTCCACTTACCTCTCCCTGTTCTATCTTTAACATTTTTTTTCAGGGGTACACGTGCAGGTTTGTTACATTGGTAAACTCATGTCATGGGGGTTTGTTTTACAGATTATTTTATCACCCAGGTGGTAAGCCTAGTACTCATTAGTTATTTTTTCTGATCCTCTAGATCATCCACCTTCAGGTAGGTCCTATTGTCTATTGTTCCCCTCCATGTGTCTATGTACTCTCATCATTTAGCTCCCACTTATAACTGAGAACATGCTGTATTTGGTTTTCTGTTTCTGCATTAGTTTGCTAAGGCTAATGGCTATCCATGTTCACACAAAGGACATAATCTCATTCTTTTTTTCTGTCTGCATAGTGTTGCATGGTGTATTTGTATCAGATTTGCTTTATCTAGTCTACTATTAGTGGACATTTGGATTTATTCCATTCACTATTGTGAACATATGCGTGAATGTATCTTTGTGGTAGAATGATATATTCCTTTCGGCATACAAAGTTAAGAGATTGCTGAGTTGAATAGTATTTCTGTTTTTAGGTCTTTGAGAAATTACCACACTGTCTTCCATAATTGTTGAACTAATTTACACTCTGTCCAAGAGTATATAAGCATTCCTTTTCTCCACAACCTTGCCAGCATCTGTTATTTTTTTGACTTTTTAACAGTAGCCATTCTAACTTGTGTGAGATGGTATTACATTGTGGTTTTGAGTTGCATTTCTCCCATGATCAGTGATGTTGAGCTTTCTTTCATATGCTTGTTGGAAGTGTATGTCTCTTTTGAAAACTATTTGTTCATGTCCTTTGCCCATGTTTTAATGGGGTCTTTTTTTGTTGTTGTTTTAAATTTATGCTTCTAATAGTTGGTGGATATTACACCTTTGTCAGATGCATAGTTGAAAAATTTTTTTCCCATTCTGTAGATTGTCTCTTTACTCTGTTGATAGTTTATTTTGCTGTGCAAAACTCTTAGTTTAATTAGATCTTATTTGACAATTTTTGCTTTTGCTGCAGTTGCTTTTAGCATCTGCATCCTAACATCTTTGTCCATTCCTATGTCCAGAATTGTATTACCTAGGTTGTCTTTCAGAGTTTTTACAGTTTGGGATTTTACATTTGAGTCTTCAATCTATATTGAGTTGATTTTTGTATATGGTGTAAGGAAAGGGTCTAGTTTCAATCCTCTGAATATGGCTAGCCAGTTATCTCAGCCCCATTTATTGAATAGAAAGTCCTTGTCTCATTGCTTATTTTTGTCAGCATTATTGGAGATTAGATACTTGTAGGTGTGCAGACTTATTTCTGGGCTGTGTATTCTGTTCCAATGGTCTATGTGTCTGATTTTGTATCATTACCATGCTGTTTTGGTTGCTGTAGTATTCTTAGAAATTGGGTAGCATGACACCTCCAGCCTTGTTCTTTTTGCTTAGTATTGCCTTAGCTATTCAGGCTCTTTTTTGGTTCCATATGAATTATAAAATAGTTTTTTCTAGTTCTGTGAAGAGTGTCATTGATAGTTTGATAGAAATAACATTGAATCTACAAATTTCTTTGGACGATATTGGCCATTTCAACAATATTGATTCTTCCTATCCATGAACATGGAATGTTTTTTCCGTTTGTTTGTGTCATCTTTGATTTCTTTGAGTAGTGTTTTGTCAATCTTATTGTAAAGAACATTTCTCTCCCTGTTTAGCTGTATTCCTAGGTATTTTATTTCTTTTGTGGCAATTGTGAATAGGATGGCATTTCTGACTTGGCTCTTCCCTTTTATCTTGTTGGTGTATAGAAATGCTAGTGATTTTTGTACATTGACTTTTTTTATCCTGAGTATTTGCTGAAAGGTTTATCGAATTAAGGATTCTTTGGGCTAAGACTATGGATTTTTCTAGATATAGGGTTATGTCTTCTGCAAATAGGGATAGTTTGACTTCCTCTCTTTCTATTGGGATGCCCTTTATTTCTTTGTCTTGCCTGACTTCTCGATCCAGGACTTCCAATGCTACATTGAATAGGAGTGGTGAGAAAGGGCATACTTGTCTTGTACTGGTTTTCAAGGGGAATACTTCTAACTTTTGCCCATTCAGCATGATGTTGGCTGTGTGTTTGTCATAGGTGACTCTTATTATTTTGAGGTATATTCCTTCAATATCTAGTTTATTGAGAGTCCTTATCATGAAAGGGTGTTGAATTTTGGACAAAGCCTCTTCTGCATCTATTGAGATAATCATGTGGTTTTTATCTTTATTACTGTTTCTATAATGAATCACATTTATTGATTTGAATATGTTGAACCGACCTTGCATCCCAGGGATAAAGCTACTTGATCATGGTGGATAAGCTTTTTGTTGTGCTCCTGGATTCTGTTTGCTAGTATTTTATTGAGGATTTTTGCATCAATGATCATAAAATATATAGGCCTGGAGTTCTCTTTTGTTGTTGTGTCTCTCCCAAGTTTTGGTATCAGGATAACACTGGCCTCATGCAATGAGTTAAGGAGGAGTTCCTCCTCTTCATTTTTTTTGAAATAGTTTCAGTAGAAATGGTACTAGCTCTTTTTTGTACATCTTGTAGAATTCGTCTATGAATCCATCAGGTTCTGGGCTTTTAAAAAAATTTTATGTATTACTGATTCAATTCTAGAACCTATTATTGGTCTATTCAGGAAATCAATTTCTTCCTGGTGCACTCTTGGGAGGGTATATGTGTCCAGGAATTTATCAGTTTCCTCTAGATTTTCTAGTTTGTGTGCATAGAGGTGTTCATAACATATTCTGATGGTTATTCACGTTTCTGTATGGTCAATGTCTGTTCTCACATTGCTATAAAGAAATACCTGAGATGGGTAATTTATAATGAAAAGAGGCTTAATTGGCTCAAAGTTCCATAGGCTATACAGGAAATGTGATGCTGGCATCTGCTTGACTTCTGGGGAGGCATCAGGAAACCTAATAATCATGGTGGATGGCAAAGAGGGAGTGAGGCATCACACATGGTGGAGGTAAGAACAAGAGGAGCGGGAGCCGAGAATGGTGCCACACACACTTTTAAATTGCCAAATGTCATGAGAACTCACTAACCATTGCAAGGACAGTGCCAAGGAGATGGTGCTAAACCATTCATGAGAAATATGCCCTTATGATGCAATCACCTCCTACCAGGCCCCATCTCCCCTATTAGGGATTATAATTTGACATGAGATTTAGCAGGGACATAGATCCACACCGTCTCAGTGGCCATGCTCCAGTCTAATGCTAACTTTTCCACTTGTGCCTTAGATTTCATTCTCTTTTATTTTTCAAGGATTTGCTTCGGTAATTATTGATTATTTGATCTTAATTTGTTATCAGTGATTGCTTCTATATTCTATCATATTTTTCATTATCAACCCATGGAGTAACCTATTTAATTAAACAACAAACAAACAAACAAAACACAAAACGACCTGAACTGCTTAACTGCTTCTAGGTTATACTCCATTTTTCTGCCTTTCTTTGCAGCAAAACGTAAGGAAGTTCCCTCAGATCCCTATGGTTCTATTTGTTATTGAAACCACATCAATCAGATTTTTATCACCACTCTTTTGAAACCACCCACAGTCACACATGATCTCTCTGTGGCAAAGAAAGCTCACAATCAATTATTTTACTCAACCTTTCAATAACATTTAACACAGTCAGTAACTCTTTCTTTGAAGCTTTTTGTTCAATTGGCTTCTAAGACTGCACTTTCACCTAGTTCCCTCCAGGCTTGTTGGTTACTGCTTTTAACTCTCTCAAGTTGAGGTATCATGGTTTCCTAAACTCTTGGAATGTTATAAAGCTCAGTTCTTGTATCTCTTTTGCTCTATCTACCCTCACTCCCTAGGTAATATTTTTACCCATGACTTGAATGCCATATATATGCTAATAGATCTCAAACTTACATATTAAGCCCCCTACCCTATTCTAAAATTCATCTGGCCTTCTCAGCATTTTAGGAATCCTACACACCTCTCATCATCTCTCTTAGTTTTGAAATCAGATGTCACAAACATAATATTTCCACCTCAAAACTGACTCTGATCCTACCCCATCACGAGGATTTCACATATAAGAAAATTGTCATACTCTTTACATACTACTTTCCTGATTGTACTAAGATATTATTTGCCTTAATCATACTGTTTCTCTCTTAGCTGTAGAGTGGAGTTCTCCAGAGTTTATATGGAAAACATAACAGCATCACTTTTTACAGTTAATGTAATTTGTGCTTGTGTATTATGTGTATTTTTTAAATATCTCAGTTTTGATTGGAAAACGGAAGTCTGGCATTTCCTCAAAGGTTAAACATAGAATTACTATATGATTAGCAATTCTACTCCTAGTTTTCTATCCAATATGAATGAAGACACCCATAAAAACAAAAACATGTGCACAAATGTTTATAGCAGCATTATTTGTGATAGATAAAAAGTGAAAACAATCAAAATGTCTATCAAATAATGAATAGGTAAATAAAATGTAGTATATCTACACAATGAAATATAACCTTGAAAAATTTTAACTGATGGAAGCTAGTCACAAAAGACCACCTGTCATATAACTCAATTTATATAAAATATCCAGATATTCGGAATAGGCAAATCTGTAGAGATGAAAAGCAGATTAGTGCTGGTTTTTCTGGAGGTTCATAGAAAGAGATGAGTAATGACTGCAAATGAATACACATTTATTTTGGAGGTGATGAAAACATTCTAAAATTAAGTGTAATGCTTGCACAACTCTGAATACTAACAAACTATTAACTGCATACTTTAAAAAAAACATTTAATTTCAGGGGTGCAATTGCAGGTTTGTTACATAGGTAAACTTGTGTCATGGGGGTTTATTGTAAAAAAAACTAACAAATTGGAACTAGGATTAATACCTGAGTGAGGAAATAATCTGTATACCTTAAGCTGGTGAATTTTATGGTATGTGAATCATATCTCAATTTTATTTTAAATTATTATCATTATTTTTTAAATTGTGCTTTAGGTTTTGGGGTACAAGTGCAGATCATGCAGGATTGTTGCACAGGTACATACATAGCAAGGTGGTTTGTTGCCTTCATCTCCCCATCACCTGTATATGATATTTCTCCCCATGTTATCCTTCTACATCCCCCACTGTCCCTCCCCTAACCCCCCAGCTGAGCACGGTGTGTGATGCTCCCCTCCCTGTGTCCACGTGTTCTAATTGTTCAACACCCTCCTATGAATGAGAACATGTGGTGTTTGGTTTTCTGTTCTTGTGTCAATTTGCTGAGAATGATGGTTTCCGGATTCATCCATGTCCCTATGAAGGACATAAAATCATCATTTTTTATGGCTGCATAGTATTCCAGGGTGTATAGGTGCCACATTTTCTTTATCCAGCCTATCATTGACGGACATTTGAGTTGGTTCCAGGTCTTTGCTATTGTAAACAGTGCCACAATGAACATACGTGTATACATGTGCATGTGTCTTTATAATATAACAATTTATAATTTTGGGGGTATATATCCAGTAATGGGATTACTGAGTCAAATGGAATTTCTATTTCTAGATCCTTGAGGAATTGCCACATTGTCTTCCACAATGGTTGCACTAATTTACACTCCCACCAACAGTGTAGAAGTGTTCCTGTTTCTCTACATCCTCTCCAGCATGTTATCTCCTGATTTTTTAATGATCACCATTCTAACTAGTGTGAGATGGTATCTCAATGTGGTTTTGATTTGTATTTCTCTAATGACCAGTGATGATGAGCACTGTTTCATAAGTTTGTTGGTCTCATAGCTGCCTTCTTTTGTAAAGTGTCTTTTCATACCCTTCGCCCACTTTTGAATAGGTTTATTTGTTTTTTTCTTGTAATTCTGTTTTAGTTCTTTGTAGATTCCGGATATTAGCCCTTTGTCAGATGGGTAGGTTGCAAAAATTTTTTCCCATTTTGTTGGTTGTCTATTCGCTCTAATGATTATTTTCTTTGCTGTACAGAAACTCTGGAGTTTAATTAGATCCTATTTGTCTATTTTGGCTTTTGTTGCCATTGCTTTTGGTGTTTTAGTCATGAAGTCATTGCCTATGCCTATGTCCTGAATGGTTTTGCCTAGGTTTTCTTCTAAGGTTTTGATTTTTTTTTTTTTAAACAGGGTTTTGCTCTGTCACACAGTCCGGAGTATAGTGGCACAATCTTGGTTCATTGTAACCTCCCGGTTCAAGCAATTCTCTTGCCTCAGCTTCCTTAGTAGCTGGGATTACAGCTGCATGCCACCATGCCTGTCTAATATTTTTACATTTTTAGTAGCGATGGGGTTTCATCATGTTGGCCAGGCTGGTCTCGAACTACTGACCTCAGGTGATCTGCTCACCTCAGCCTCTCAAAGTGCTGGGATTACAGGCAAGAGCCACCACAGCAGGCCTTCAGTTTTGATTTCTAAAGTGGTAGATAGATAGAGCTCATATAAATAAAATTTCTTTGAAGTTCTCAATAATTTTTAAGAGTTTAACTTTTAAAAGTTTAAGAACCTCTTTCCTAATATAAACTAGAATCTCCTAGTTGGTCTTGATGTTTTTATTCTAATTCCCTGATGGTTTACCTTTAATAATGATTAAACAAAGATATCCTTTAAAAATGTAAGTTCAATTATATCATTCTATTTAAAAGCCTTTCAGAATCTTTCTATTAATTAGGGTAAATCTTATAGCCCTTATCATGACCTTGTTATCTTTATCAATAGTCATGTTCTCCCATACTGGCATTCTTACTATGTCACAAACATACCAAGCATGATTTCACATCAAGACCTTAGAATTTCTATTTTCTATGCCTAGGTCATCTGAAGATATTCACCTGAGTCACCTCATTACTTTATTTAGTCAACAGCTCAAATATCACTTTCTATTTTAGTCCTTTTCTGACATATTTCCTCCCATAGAACCCTTCATTTCTCTGTTTCCCCTTTCTCTTTTCTGAACTACTCTATTTGTGGACAGAGCAGATCATAATTACCAAATAAAACTCATACTTACTCAGCATCCCTTTACCAGTGATTGATAAAAGTTGATAGTAAAAGTATTCCAGCTCCTGTGATCCCAATGTGGTATTGCTCTTGAGACATAATGTTCTTCACTGGCACCTAGAGTTCACTAGTGGTATTAAGCTCCAGTTTTTCCACAGAAGCAAACTACCCAATAGCACACACTATATTGGTGGATTTCCTTTTGCAGTCTCATTTTCCTACTTTCTTAAGAGTATTTCCCAGTATTGCCTACTCACATTAAAATATTTGTTTCTTACAGTTATCAGATTTGATAATGTATTATTATATTTATTTATATTTGCTATTGCATATTTTCTCTTTCAACTACTAAAATATAATGCTAAGAAGATAAGAATCTTGTTTTTCTTATTGTGCTTATATTGCCTGGCACGATGCCTTGTTTAAAATTGGCACCTAGTATTTATTGAATGTAAGAATAAGTAATTATTTATTCCTTACAGTGATCCTGTAACATAGGTGCTATTGTCTCATTTCTCTATCATAGCTGATGAAAATAAGATTTCAAAAGGATAACTAAATTGTCCAGTGTTGCACAGTATGTGAAGAAGTGTCTCTGCCCTACCTGTGTGATATCAGAGTCCATACTTACAACAAAATTCATAAAAGAGAAAATTCAGCTTTAAGATCTAAGATAAATTATTAGAACACAATAGCAGCAAGTGACATTATA
Organism: Sapajus apella; assembly: GCF_009761245.1. NCBI lineage: Eukaryota > Metazoa > Chordata > Mammalia > Primates > Cebidae > Sapajus > Sapajus apella. Next base: position 16,073,790 of record NW_022436980.1, read on the forward strand.
AAGGACATCTTAATATTCTTAGATTCCTCCTGATAAAGCTCGGGATTAAGTAAGGTAAATCTTCAAAACTTAAAGGAACATAAAGGTGAAATTAAAACAAATTAGTATAGATTCTTATGAAGATCTGAGCTCCTCCCCTCTAAGTTTTTTTCCCCCCCATTTATTTATTTTATTGCATTTTAGGTTTTGGTATGTGGCTTACAGGTCTCCTATACTCCTCGATGATTGCTGTGGTCACTTTTCCCATCAGAAAACTTGATGCAACTTATGATTCTCTGCTTTACCTGGTTAAGGGTCAAATCCATGTCTGTTTTAAGCTACCTCCTTGTGTTTTAAAGTTCAGAGTAAATCCACTATCTCCTAGATCTCCGTCATTTTTTATCTAAATATGGGAGAGCAACCTTTAAACTTGCCTAGGAGAATAGCCGGCACTATCCTCAGCAGGTGGCCATTTAATGGAATTACCCAAATGTAGCAGTTTGTGACCTCTGTTTTCTATTCAGTAATTGAATACCTATAGTATTCTATGACATCAGAACCGAAAGAACAAAAAAGAAAAATTATGAATGTCTACCTTTTTTAAATTATTGTTTCCTTATTTTCTTCAAATCTTAATTTATAAACTAATTTGGCAGATGGAACAAAATTGAAGCATTAGCAGCCCTAAATTATTTTATTTATTTTAATTATGTCTATTAGTGAGGAAAAACACAAATGATTTTAACTTCTTTACTGCTCAACTTAAAAAATTAGTGAGTCCTTTAACAAATTATTTTACAATAGGCCAAAGATATAGATTTTTCTCTCATAGGGTTTTAAACAATAAATAGTGTGGTGACTTGTCACAAAAGTTTCAAACGAAGTGGGCATCTGGTATTAGAGAATATAACAGTAGGACCAAGTGAAAGAGGAAGAGAGGGTGACTTGAATGAAGAGACAGCAGACAAAGCCAATTATATGACTCAAACCTGTTTGCCTGAGAATCACTATTTTAATATTTATCAATTCTATAGCTTTGCCAAAATTATTAAAGTCTTACTGAAAGGATGGTTTCATAGAAAATTAAAAGCAAGGACATTTGTTATAAAACTTGATTTGATTCAGCTCTACTACAATCTGATGACTTGAAAAAAAATCTTCATTGCCGGTGATACAATGAATTCGTTAAAGAATGAGAGGTTCACAAACACCATTTATTGTGTTGACTTCAGGTGCCTAAAGATACAGTCCTCAACTTCATTTATCTCCAGCATCTAGTGAAGTCAGATGATTGAGTTATTATGCACATTTACACAATATATATATGTACACATATATGTCACTTTTATTTATATTATTTATCCTGACATAATCTTTCAATTCAATGATGTTAAAAATTGGCAGCTGACTTGGCTGTTAACTTTTTTTGTTCAAATTCAAACTGCCATGGCATTATGAATACATGGAAAGAAAAAAAAGGGAAGAGGAGATCTGATGGCATCCTTTTACATATGGCTTCCAAAGAGGACTAGAAATGGCCATGCAGGGTTGCAAGAAATGCTTCCAAGACTCCACTCCCCTTTTGTGAAAGCAATAGTTTGATGGAAGAAGTCAAGTGTGACACAAGGAGGTATTTGTTACCTCTCTTCTCCTCACGAAGAGCTTCCCACCTTGAAGGGATTTGGCTCATGCCAGGAATGAAGAATTTCATAGAGAATAAACTGATGGAATAAAGATGTTATCATGGGTTCAGTCCTTTTTCTTTTTTCTTTTCTTTTTTTTTTTTACTCCCTTGGAGGAAAAACTGGGTAGCATCTCACCATTATTAATAGTTGTCCTCCTCATTGCTAAGATCATCATGCTGCATATCCTGGCCAACATTCCCAGTTCTGAATTCAGCAGAAACTTAATTTGAGGTAAATTCAAGGCTAATAAAGGAAAAAAATATAAAAGCAGAGTATATGTATCTCAGAGCCTCACCTGGTAATAAATGTACGTTTGTATATAACTTTACACACAAGTAATCCAGCAAAACCAAAATTAGTCTAGAGAAAATGTCCTTTTACTTTTTCCTGCCATCCTTGCTTCCTATAATATTATATTATTATGTATTCAAATAAAGAAAATATTGGGAAATGTAGAGATGAACTTTTTATTTATAAGTTGGTGAATTTGTCATCTAGGACCTATATATAAATTCTATTAGAAACTTTTGGATTTAAATATTATTGGTAGGAATGTTGTTTCTATAGATATAAAGTTCCAAATTCTCATAACCAAAAAGAGCAAGAAAAACATCTTCATCATAAATCCAGTCTACTAAGGTATTTCTAGACACTCAGCTTCCTGTCTTTGATCAGCAACACAGCAAAGACAGGAACAGGGAAGAGAAGCCTCCTTTCCTTTTTGTCTTTTCTAAAGGAAGTATTGTACTGAAATGTCCAGAGCTTAGAGAGTACTGTCACATTGTTTTTGGCTTGAGGGTTTTGGCTTGAAATCCTTTGATTAGATGAGACAAATAAGATTTTATTGAGCCACTAGGGAGTTAGAGGGTTCTCTGAGCCAGACAGGAATATCAAATGGTAAGAGGTATGCATTACAATTTAACTACACAAATGAACACGATTTGACAGTCTTAGAAATAAAAAGAAAGGTGACATAGGTGATCACAATTATAAAAATAATTTATAGTACCAAAAGTTTTCTTTTTCTTAACACCATAAATGGCCCTTGTTATTTAATGTTATATTTTTATATGTTCAGAAAAACAAATGAAAACTTTTTGTTCTTTTGTAACTAGCTGTGACTAATGAATATTTTTAACTCTTGACAAAACTATCATTATGTTGTTACCATTTTGAAGCAGAGTAAAATAATGTACATAGGTGACATATAATAATAATTGTGTGATCCTATTATTGGTAAGCAGAGAACTATGATTAGCAAGGTTAAGACATTAGATGTGAAATGTTTATGTATTTTTTTTCTTAAATAAGTGCAATGAAAGCAGAAAGTTGTAGAAGTTTCTGATTTTTATTTTATAAATGTGGCTGAATATAGAACAGGTGTCAGCGTCCATAGATTCATTTACATTTCTCTTCTTCCACATCTCCCAGCCTCCCCTTAACCCTCCAGAGCTCTCTCTATCTTTCCACATCCCCACATTTCCCCAGTCCAATCAATAAACTTCTTATCATAAAAATGCACTCGCTTTAACTTTGCCACTAATATTTAGTAGTTACAAAATCATGCTTTAACTAAACGGGTATATTTAATTTCTAGGAGTCACTTTTTAGTGGCCCTGATGTGATCACCCACTTGTAAATTGTCCAGAAGAAATGATTGACCAGATTTTTCTTGACGTTTTCAGATGAAGATAGCTGTCTTTTCTTTTTGATTTATGTCACTTGGCTTTTTACAAAACTCTTTCTCTTCAGAAAAGACCTGGTTTTGTCTAAAACGACTCACAGAGATGAAAGGCCCAAACAATGAGCAGAAAAGCATTCTGTGTCTGGAAATTAATGAAAGCCTTGTTTCTAATTTGAAGACTACATTGTATCTAAATATCCAACATAAAGGTCATTTACGTACCTTGATTTTAAATTAAAGCTAGGTAAGGAAGATTTATTTCATAGCAAGAAAAAACAGTAATTACAGCTCCCCATTCATTTACTATGATACCTAAATACTAAACCTGATACCACTTAAAGAGTCCTAGGACTTTTCCTTTTTCTAAAATCCTAGGGTGTTATCTAAATGCTTCAGAGTGCCTGGTGGTAATCACTGAGGTTGTTTGCTGGGGAGATAATTGCAGGCCTTGTTAACTGATCCACTCACAACAAGAAAACTGTAGACCAATATCTTGCTAAATCTTGCTAGAATCACTCACCTGCTCAAATTAGAGTATGGCCAAAGGTAGGGACTTGAAGGCAAAAGGCAGAAAACTTGACATGGTGCCACCACCCAGGCAATACATTTTACTGAAGACAAGACCCAAAAATATATTTCAGTATCTATGACAGATGAATTATCCTAAAGCTGCTGTCCAGTTGACTTTGGAATAATTGTCAGAAGCCAGATAATTTTTATAGGATGGGATCACCAGAAGAAAAGAATGTAGAAAAAAAACCATACTGGTCAACTCTGCCCAGGAGCCATAAGAATAAATTCCATTGATATTTATCTGTTAGGGGTGGGAAAATGAGTTGCATGATATGTTGGACATATTTTCTGTGAACCTGTATTTACTTTGAGATCATACGCTAAAGACAGAACTAAAGATTTTACTTACAGAAATGCATTTCTGTTGTCCCTCTTATTCTTTATAACTTACAGCATCTCTTCTCCAATGTCTGATCTTGTGCTTTATTTTTGGAATGTCATGGGAAAATTTACTGACCAAGAAAAGGCTACAACACAAAAAATGTGAGAGAGGGAAAAGATTAAAAGTGGTGGGTGTGTGAGCTTTTAAGCAGTATTCTGTTCGATTTATTCCACTTTCTTTACTGTTGTTTTTCAGGGTGTGTCCATTGGGGAATAATTTTCCCCACTCACAGTTCCGTGTGGAAAAAGATTCTTTCTTTGTTGTTCTGCTCTGTTTGAACTACAGCAATGCATAAAGCAGGTCCTGCCAAAGCTCTATGAGAAGGTTTGGTGTATATTGGAAACAAGTTGAAAGTGGGTGGGTGTAGGGAGGGGAGGAAGCTGTTAGGTAAGCTTGTGTGTTTCAGACTCAACAACAGGTTTTGCAAGTTCCGACACTGGTAATGAGTTTGTTCTCTGAAAGAAATCTGGGCCTCTGTGTGGATAAAATAAACATTTTAAATTGAAACGTATAAAAGAATGAAAGAGTCAAAACAACTCTTTCTCTCTTTCTCTCTGAGGGGTAGATGGAAGACTTTGGTATCTGACAGGTGCAGCTTATGAGTAACCTGGACAGCAGCCAGAAGCTCTTGTAAGAACAGACCTAGAAGACCACACCTGTTGATTGAAAACACTGTCTTCCCACATAAAAATATCAAACCACATAAAATGCCATCCCTATTCTCCCATTTCCGGCGTTGGCTGATTGTCATCAAATGAAGATTAACACTAACTATATTATGCAGTTCCAAATCCTGGAAATCTCCGTTGAATAGATTTCATTTGAATAAAATCATAGCCTTGCCTGAAATGGGAAGGTTCATTTTTAAATAGTCTTCCTAGTGTTGTTAAAGAATGACTTTGAATGCCCTTTAATATCCTTGGCAGGGCATTAAGTTAATCTGTTTGCTTCCTGGACATAAATTAGTTTGTATAACTTTCCACAGCTAAAAGCATTATGAAAGTTTGCTAAATGTGAAAGTCATGTCATGTGCCTAGAAGGTGAATGAAACAAGTCTTCAGGGTAATCTCTTTGGAAGAAATACTCACCATCCAATGAGCAATGCAAAGACAGAAGCTGTAAGGGATAGTTGTCTGGATAAAGAAGAGGAAGCTATCTAATAGAAGGGAGCAGGAAGAGACGAGGAAAAAAATCTGTACCAAGAAGCTTCAGAACAGTCTCTGACAAGAATACTTACTAGTAAATTGTTTAAATTCTGTTTAAACTATTGACCTATATGTAAACCTGTCATCTCCTATTTCTGTGCAGTTCTTTATGTCCATTCTGGTTGTTTTTCTTTTTTGAATTGCTGTAATTATAAAACTCCTTCGTATAGAGGTTTAGATGGAGAAGAACCCAATGTAGGAGAATTCCAGCTTTCTCACTACATAAATAAAACGCCTTACTCTAAAAAATTAATGGTGCTGGAACAATGAATTTTTGGCCAAATATTTTATACATATTTTATGTATATAGAAATAGATGTATATGAAAAACATTTGTAAAGCAATATTAATTACTTCCTCCATCTTTATTTCCTCTGTATCCCATATCTAACCCTCAACTTAACATACTTGAGGAATAAGATTTCAGAGTAAGTGAATTTGTTTTGTTTCTGATAGAAGGATGATATAATTTTCTGCCTCCCAAGTAAGAAAAATAGAATAAGCTCTTATTATGTACAAAGCACTGCTAAGGAAGCAGCTAGAGGCAATAAAACTGAGATTATATATCTTCTGTAATTAAATCTTTCTTTTTTTCCCCCACCTTGACCTATACCAGATAATTCCTTAGGTCCCATGAGCATATTTTACATATCATCCTCTACAGTAGCCTTAAGATAAGAAGAGGCAATAAATCAGAAATGTTTAACCCGTGGAGTTTTTTTTAGTTTCTTAAGAAAAATTTGGGAGATGGTGTTTCCATTCAACAGCTGTTGTTAGAAGTTGATTCATGATTCTTACCAGGCACCTATATAGTATTTACTCCAGAATGCATGTGGGTTTCATTGTTTTCTTTGTCTTTAAACATCTTACCCCCAGCCATGTGCACCTCTTTCTACTCCACCTCAGAACACACCCTACATAAATGGCGTTTGGGTTGGTTGGTTGCTTGGTTGTAAAAGTCTAGATGCTTTGGGCCCTATGTGGAAGATATGTGTTGATGAGTGACGGAGATGAATGCTAGGTGTGTGTTTGTTTCTGTCTTATGAGCTCGTGTGACTCTATTTACACTCATATGTTCCTGGATTTATGGATATATGGTAACATTGTTTTCTAAACAGACACATAATGCACTCTCATAAAAAAGGAAGAGCTCAAGAATTAGCAGAAACAAGAAATGCCCCTTTTTCTGTTCTTTACTCTGATGGATTAGACAGGGCTGACTTGGAGCGCCTTCAAATAAATATTTTAGTGCTAATGATCAAACTATCATAGATTTTTCAATCAGTTCAAGAAAGATGGAACAGAATGATTTAAACTTTCCTGACATAGAAACATAAGCATTTCTATCTATGTAGGCCAGGTTGTTACACATCAGTATCCTCTCCACATATTCTTTGCTATTTAGTGGAGATTAGGTGACCTAACTCCACCTGCTGGATGAGTCAGAATTACATTGCTTTGGATTAGGAAGGTGCACTGGCATCATGGGGTGGACAGCAACATAAAAGCTGAAAATTCTAAGAAATTTCTCATTTTCCTAAAGACAAAAAGAGTAATAACACCTCATCTCAGAGGTTGTAGGTATACAGTTTGAAGGACATTTTAACATTATCACAAGCTCTTTTTGGTGACCAAAGGTATTTGTGGTTCTAGACAATACAGCAATGACAGAGACAGAATTGTATGAGAGTTTGTTTATATTAATTAATGCAGACAATACAGGAGCAATATTGGGAACAATTCCAACTTACGTAAAAGAGAATATTTTAAGGAAGAGTAATAAAAATCATGAGAAAAAAAGTTACCTGTTTCTCATTTCAACATGTTATAATTTTTTTCCTGTGACAACATTGTGACCCCTCTGTGCTCACTATGGCAACTCAAATCACAGAAAATCACAACAATACAAACACTCATACACACCCATAAACATACACAGAAAAAGAGGGACCCAATCTTCAGTTCAGATCTTGTGGCCTCTGCCTGCGAATACTCAGCCTCTTGGTATGTCCAGGGTTCACAAGTGAATATTCAAAACTAAACAGATTGAACAAGGTATAATTTCACATTTTGGCATCAAGAGTATTGTTTTTGTCCTTCACCCTGTCAAAAACCACAAAGATCTTACATATTAGGTAAGAAAACTGTGAATAACTAGAGACCAAAGATAAAAAAGCATACTTGTTTAAATGGGATGGTCCTATTTGATAGAAAAGGAATTAAAGGGGAAAAGACTTAAATAAAAGTAGATTTGGCCTTAGGTCCCCAGAACATATGAATGGAGTTTGATGGGCATCTTTAATTTAAATCAATTAGGGTTATGTCCTCTCATGCTCGTACTATTTCTTATCCCTCTTATATGTCTCTTTATTAATAATTTAACCTTTTTTCGCCCGGGTTCTGACCTTTTCAACTCCCTCTTCTGATAGTGTGTTATTTAATTTCTAATATATATTTTTGTTAGTGTTTTATTTAATTTCTTTTTTTTAAGAAAATATATATATTATTGCAGTTTAGGTTCTGGGGTACATGTGCAGAACATGCAGGATTATTGCATAGGTACATATTTGGCAATGTGGTTTCCTGCCTCCATCCCACTGTCACCTGTATCTGGCATTTCCCCCCCATGTTATCCCTCCCCAACCTCCCTAACCCCCGCTGTTCCTCCGCTATTCTCCCCCAACAGACCCCAGTGTGTGACGCTCCCCTCTCTGTGTCCATGTGTTCTCATTGTTCAACACCCACCTATGAGTGAGAACACGCGGTGTTTGGTTTTCTGTTCTTGTGTCAGTTTGCTGAGAATGATGGTTTCTAGATTCATCCATGTCCCTACAAAGGACAGGAACTCATCGTTTTTTATGGCTGCACAGTGTTCAATGGTGTATATGTGGCATATTTTCCTTGTCCAGTCTATCATCGATGGACATTTGGGTTGGTTCCAGGTCTTTGGTATTGTAAACAGTGATACAATGAAAATACCTGTGCATGTGTCTTTACAATAGAACAATTTATAATCTTTTGGATATATACCCAGTAATGGGATTGCTGGGTCAAATGGAATTTCTAATTCTAGGTCCTTGAGGAATCGTCACACTGTCTTCCACAATGGTTGCACTAATTTACACTCCCACCAACAGTGGAAAAGTGTTCCTATACTATACTATACTATACTATACCATACTATACCATACCATACCATACCATACCATACCATACCATACCATACTATACCATACCATACCATACCATACCATACCATACCATACCATACTATACTATACTGTACTATACTGGTATAATTTGAAGTCCGATAGTGTGATGCCTCCAGCTTTGTTCTTTTTACTTAGAATTGTCTTGGCTATGAGGGCTGTCTTTTGGTTCCATATGAAGTTTAAGGTGTCTTTTTTTTCCAGCCTGTGAAGAGGGTCATAGGTAGCTTGATGGGGATTAGCATTGAATCAATAAATTACTTTGGGCTGTATGGCCATTTTCACAATATTGATTCTTCCTAACCAGGAGCATGGAATGTTTTTCCATCTGTTTGTGTCATCTCTTATTTCCTTGAGCAGTGGTTTGTAGTTCTCCTGAAGAGGTCCTTTATATCCTTTGTTAGTTGTATTCCTAGGTATTTTATTCTGTTTGTAGCAATTGTGGATGGCAGTTCATTCTTGATTTGGCTCTCTTGAAGTCTGTTGTTGATGTATAGGAATGCTTGTGATTTCTCCACACTGATTTTTATCCTGAGACTTTGCTGAAGTTGCTTATCAGTTTCAGGAGATTTGGGGCTGAGACAATGGGGTCTTCAAAATATACAATCATGTTGTCTTCAAATAGAGACAATTTGATTCCCTCCTTTCCTAATCGAATACCATTTATTTCTTTTTCTTGCCTGATTACTCTGGCTAGAACTTCCAATATTATATTGAATAGGAGTGATGAGAGAGGGCATCCTTGTCTAGTGCCAGATTTCAAAGGGGATGCTTCCAGTTTTTGCCCATTCAGTATGATATTGGCTGCATGTTTGTCGTAAGTAGCTTTTACTATTTTGAGATATGTTCCTTCGATACCTAATTTCTTGAGAGTTTTTAGCATAAAGTGCTGTTGAATTTTGTTGAAGGCCTTCTCTGCATCTATTGAGATAATCATGTGGTTTTTGTCTTTGGTTCTGTTTATGTGGTGAATTACGTTTATAGACTTGTGTATGTTGAACTTGCCTTGCATCCCTGGGATGAAGCCTACTTGATCGTGATGGATAAGCCTTTTGATTTGCTGTTGCAATTGGTTTGCCAGTATTTAATTGAAGATTTTTGCATCTGTGTTTATCATGGTTATTGGCCCTAAGTTTTCTTTTTTGTTGAATCTCTGCCAGGTTTTGGTACCAAGATGATGTTGGTCTCATAAAATGATTTGGGAAGGATTCCCTCTTTTCGAATTGTTTGGAATAGTTTCAGGAGTGGTACCAGCTCCTCTGTGTACGTCTGGTAGAATTCAGCTGTGAACTCATCTGGACCTGGGCTTTTTTTTGGTGTGTAGGCTATTAATTGCTACCTCAACTTCAGCCCATGTTATTGGCCTATCCAGGGTTTCGACTTCTTCCTGGTTTAGGCTTGGGAGAGTGCAAGTGTCCAGGAATGCATCCATTTCTTCCAAGTTTACTGGTTTATGTGCATAGAGTTGTTTGTAGTAATCTCTGATAGTAGTTTGTATTTCTGTGTAATCTGTTCCGAGAACAATATAACCTAAGATTATGTTTTTCAGTATAGACATTCAATATTTATTTATATCCACTTAACTGAAGAATCAAAATATTTCATATATATATTTCATGTATATGGACATATTGTTTTATCTTTTTTATTGCATCTATTTGATTTTTCTCTCTTTTGTTTTTTCTTAATCTGCATAGTGGTCTTTCTATATTGTTGATCTTTTTAAAACACCAGCTCCTGGATTTATGATTTTTTGAAGGATTTTTTTGTGTCTCTATCTCCTTCAATTCTGCTCTGATCTTAGTTATTTCTTGTCTTCTGTTAGCTTTTGAGGTTTTGGTTTTTTTTGTTGTTGTTTTTTGTTTGTTTTTTTTATCTTGCTCCTCTAGCTCTTTCAATTTTGATGATAGGGTGTTGAGTTTAGATCTTTTCTTACTTCTCATGTGGCCGTTTTTTCCTATAAATTTTCCTCTGGACCCTGCTTTATATGTGTCCCAGAGATTCTGGTACATTGTGTCTTTGTTCTCGTTGGTTTTGCAGAACATCTTTATTTCTGCATTACTTTCTTTGTTTATCCAGTCAACATTTGAGAGCCAGTTGTTCAGTCTCCATGAAGTTGTGTGGTTCTGAGTTAGTTTCTTATTCCTGAGTTCTAATTTGATTGCACTGTGGTCTGAGATACTGTTTATTATAATTTCCATTCTTTTGCATTTGCTGAGGAGTGATTTACTTCCAATTATGTGGTCAATTTCAGAGTAGGTGTGATGTGGTGCTGAGAAGAATGTATATTCTGTGAATTTGGGGTGGAGAGTTCTGTAGACGTCTTTTATGTTCCCTTGGTCCAGATCTGAGTTCAAGTCCTGGATATCCTTGTTAATTTTCTGTCTCATTGATCTGTCTAATATTGACAGTGGAGTGTTAAAGTCTCCCACTATTATTGTGCGGGATTCTGAATCTCTTTGTAGGTCATTAAGAACTTGTTTCATGTATCTGGGTGCTCCTGTATTGGGTGCATATATATTTAGAATTGTTAGTTCTTCTTGTTGCATTGATCCTTTTACCAGTATGTAATGCTCTTCTTTGTCTCTTTCAATCTTTGTTGGTTTAAAGTTTATTTTATTAGAGACTAGGATTGCAACTCCTCCTTTTTTTTGCTCTCCATTTGCTTGGTAAATCTTCCTCCATCCCTTTATTTTGAGCCTATGTGTGTCCTTGCACATGAGATGGGTTTCCTGGATACAGCACACTGATGGGTTTTGACTTTTTATCCAATTTGCCAGTCTGTGTCTTTTGATTGGGGCATTTAGCCCATTTACATTTAAGGTTAATATTGTTATGTGTGAATTTTATCCTGCCATTTTGATGCTAGCTGGTTGTTTTGCCCATTAGTTAATGCAGTTTCTTCATTGTGTTGATACTCTTTACTATTTGGTATGTTTTTAGAGTGGCTGGTACTTGTTGTTCCTTTCTATGTTTAGTTACCATTTGGTAAGTTTTTGTAGTGGCTGGTACTGGTTGTTCCTTTCCATGTTTAGTACTTCCTTCAGGAGTTTTCGTAAGGCAGATCTTGTAGCGACAAAATCTCTCAGCAATTGCTTATCCATAAGTGATTTTATTTCTCCTTCACTTATGAAGCTTAGTTTGGCTGGATATGAAATTCTGAGTTGAAAATTCTTTTCTTTAAGGATGTTGAATATTGGTCCCCATTCCCTTCTGCTGAGCGATCTTCTTTGAATCTGATGGTCTTTCCTTTGTGGGTGACTTGACCTTTCTCTCTGGCTGCCCTTAGGACTTTTTCCTTCATTTCAACTCTGGTGAATCTGACAATTCTGTGCCTTGGGGTTGCTCTTGTTGAGGAATATCTTTGTGGTGTTCTCTGTATTTCCTAGATTTGAATGTTGGCCTGCCTTTTTAGGTTGAGGAAGTTCTCTTGGATAATATCCTGAAGAGGGTTTTCCACCTTGGATTCATTCTCCCCATCACATTCAGTTATGCCGATCAAGGGTAGATTAGATCTTTCACATAATCCCATAGTTCTTGGAGGCTTTGTTCATTCCTTTTCACTCTTTTTCTCTAATATTGCCTTCTCATTTTATTTCATTGATTTGATCTTCTATCTCTGATATCTCTTCTTCTGCTTGATCAATTCAGCTGTTGAAACTTGTGCATGCCTTAAAATTTCTCGTGCTGTGATTTTCAGCTCCATCACGTCATTTATGTTCCTCTCTAAGCTAGTTATTCTAGTTAGCATTTCATCTAACGTTTTTTCAACGTTCTTAGTTTCTTTGCATTGCGTTGGAACATGGTCTTTTAACTCAGAGAAGTTTGTTATTATCCACCTTCTGAAGCCTGCTTCTGTCAATTTGTCACACTCATTTTCTGTCTTGTTTTGTTCCCTTGATGGTGAGGAGGTGTGATCCCTGGGAGGGGAAGAGGTGTTCTGGTCTTTGAAGGTTTCATCCTTTTTGCGCTGTTTTTTTCCCATCTTCATGAATTTATCTCCCTTTGATCTTTGAAGTTGGTGATTTCAGGAGAAATCTCTGAGTGGATGTCCTTTCTGTTGCAGTTGGAGCTATATCTTTTTTGGCCTGTAGAGGCACTGCTGGGCTGCCTAGAATTCAGTCAGGTTGCTAGGTGGGTGGTCTTCCCCAGGGGTTTGTTTGCAGGTGACATTAGCCCCACCTTCCCAATGGTGTCTCTCCTTCCCTGAGCTTGATCTTCCTGGTTGGGGTAAAACTGGTGTATTCAGTACCAAGCTCCCTGTGGGTTTCAGTTTGAGTTTTGTGGGAGGTGGGGCTTGCCAGGCTTTATGACTTATTTCCCTGCTTTCAAACTCTGCCTCTTTCTGTGGGATGCGTTGTTCTGTCCTGCTGGCACTAGTTCAAACTTCAGCCCTAGTCCAGCTGACGACTTAGCGTATCAGGCAGGAGCTGTCACTCAGATTTGAATCCACAACCCACAGTACTCCGCAGTTCTGGTGGGGCTTTCATGGACTATGGGTTGCAGGAGGGATGAGGTAAGCACAGAATCTGAATCAGAGCACCGAGGGAGTGAAGTCCCCTGACACTCCGAGCTGCTGCATGTTCCAGGTGGGGAGGTGCCCCACTCTGTCTTGGTTCATTCTCCCTGGGCGGCTCTCACCCTGCTTTGGCTCCCTCCCTGGGCTACTTTCAGAGTCCTTCCAGTTCCCTCAAAATGAACCTGGCACCTCACTTGGAATCATGAATTCTTCTAGCCCTCTGCGTCTCATTTGCTGGGAGCTGCATTCCAGTGTTGTCTCCTCTCAGCCCTCTTGGTGCCACCCCTGTTTTACTTAATTTCTAATATTTTTTTCTAATGGGCCCCATTTTCCAAGAACAATATAACCTAAGACTATGTTTTTCAGTATAGACATTCAATATTTATTTATATCCACTTAAATGAAAAATCAAAATATTTTATATATATATTTCATATATATGGACATATATACACACACATACATTGTGAGCATATAGATGATATATGTATGTATATATGTCATGAAGACATATCTATATGATCACCACATATGTGGTGATGTGTGTGCGTATATATGTCTTTATGACATACATATGCATATATTATCTATATGATTGCAATATATGTGTGTATGACATATATAATCTATATGATCACAATATTTCCTCCACATATGTATACATATATATGTGGAGGAAAGAATATATCTATATGTCTTTACTAAAGAGCAAGAAAGCCATAAATGCTTTCATTATTTACTAATGTACATTCATGCATTTAAAAATAATTATAACCTCTTTAATGTAATTGGGCGTAATAGTTTTCATTTTTGAAAATCAAGATGAAAAGTTACGAAAGACTCCCCTGAAAGGAAAAAATCATTTCATAATTTAACAGGGTTCATTTTAGTCAAATAGGAAGTAAATCTTTCTTAAGTGCTCTAGGACCTTTCCTTTACTTTGCCTGCAACCTCAAGTATGTGAAGATTCTTCTAGCTTCTCTAAAGTTAATAGAAGAGAATTTAACAGTCATGATTTCACAGATCATTTAAAAATTACAAGTTTACTGAGTGAAATTTACCTATGTATATACACATGTAAATCTGAAACTAGATATCATAATTTCAGTTATGTAATTTTAAAATTTAATTATATTATCATTTGAAAAGTTAATAAAAATAATAGCAGTTAAAACATGAGCTAATGTAGGATGATGGGCCCTGGAATTTAAAGTAAATATCTCAACAATTTGGGTAAGGAATCTGATAATATAGTCAACCTATCCTTACATCTGGAATAAGTTTTTAACATTTGCGTTAGTGAAACCACTAATAGATTCTGACAGGGTTTTCCCAGCTATATTTCTAAGCATTTATTGAAACACAGTAAAAATGGAATCCATGTGTACCTCGTTCATCATTGCTACATTCTATAAAACATGGTTTTATGTAAGCCACTGATGATATGGTCTCATGGCTTTTAGAATGCGTTCTTTCACAACTCCAACTCTTCTTTTTAGTATGAAGGTAAAAATATATTAATCCTATATTTCCATTTTAGAATTGATCTAAAATATCTGGTATCTGTCTTCAAATTACTTACGTCCTCCTGTCAAAACAAATGAATCTCTGATGGCATTTTCATATTTTATCAAATGAATATGACAATTTTTTCTGATTACAGAAGTAAGACAGAATCAATTTTAGATGTTCAGAAAATATTTAAAAGTATATTGATAGCATGGGTTTATTTATATTCCAGATTTGTCCTTTGCATATGCAAAAAAGTCTCTTTAATCACAAAATAAGATGATGTTATTGAACTGCCTGATAGAATGCATTTTTTTCTCCATTTTATATCTCATAGATATAATGCTACAGCAATTACTTTGCTTTACTTCCATCACTTGGAAAAGCTACATACTCTTCTATTCGCAAATATATCATGATTTATTTAACTTGTCCCCTTTCAATTGACATTTAGATTGTTTTCATGTTAATATAAACTACCCTGTAGTGTATGTCCCTTATATATGCCTCTGAACACTAAGCTGATTTTTTTTCTTCTTAAATCCCTAAAAGGAAGCTTGTTAAGTCAAACAAGTTAAGCACTTCTAAAGGTTTTGATTCACATTTCTAAAGGTTTTGCTTAATAGTTCTCCAGATTATTTGTATGAATTAGTATTTGTTGATAGTGTATGCAAATGCATACTTCCCCACATTCTCACGAATATTATTAATGTCATGGATAAGGCACTTACACAATTCTGCTTGTTGATCTTCTATATATGCTTCTAATAGCGCAGTTAAATACTAAAGGGTAAGTGTTTAGTGTTGAGATCTTGGGCTCTATGTAAAACACTGTGACAGATTTATAAGTCAGATAAGACGTCCATTTTGAACTGTAAAGGTTCAAATAAAAGAACTTTATTACGTATTCTTCTAAACACTTGCTTTGTGTTTCAACTTTTTTAGAGGCCCATTATAACAGAAATAGAATAGTGATTTGAGACTTAATGTAGAATTGATGGATAGATTACATTCACATATAGCACCATCTTGCTTGGGGAGTTGGAGTCATTCCCCAAGTTTCAAGTTTCACAATAGAATTTGGTTATGGTGAGAAGATGGTTATAATTCTCTGCCTTAGCTAGGTAACCAGTGATAATTCAGAGTTCAGACTGCAATTTAAATGAAAGGGTAGATTGTTCTAGTGTAGGGTGTCTGTGTGTGCATGTGCATGCATGTGTACGTGTCTATGAAAGAAATTCACTCAGCCAATTTTTTTTTTGTATTTTTGGTAAAAAGATTATATTTCAGTAATCTTCAAAAGCTTTTTCCAACTCAATCTTCCTTCCCTCTTTATTATCACTGTTTTT
This sequence comes from Sapajus apella, assembly GCF_009761245.1. Lineage (NCBI taxonomy): Eukaryota > Metazoa > Chordata > Mammalia > Primates > Cebidae > Sapajus > Sapajus apella. The sequence goes on from NW_022436980.1 coordinate 16,089,884, forward strand.
ACAGTGCTCTTTTTGGACCCAACACTGTCCTTCCTCCTCTTTGCCTGTGGACTGACCTTTGCATGTTTTCTGCAGCTTCTCTTTGTTTATAGGACACATTATCTGTATCATATGTCTTTAGAACTCCTGTTGTAAATTCCCATAGAAGCTGCTCTTTCCTTTGTAGGGCTACTTTTCCCTGTTAAAATTATTTTCCTTTATGGTGACTGGCTTAATTTTAATGCAAATTCTAATGTAAGGCACTGCCTCTTATCAGTTTTGCATTTCCAGTTGTTTTCAGACATGCTCCAATCACTTGATGTGAGCTGCACTGACCTACTATGCCACATTCTCTCCCTTTTGATGGTTTCTTTCTCTTTCAATTTTAATCCTGTCTCATTCTTTGATAGTATTTTCTTCAACTGTACTTTTTTGTCTTTAATGAATTCTTTTGTGTTTCTTTCCTGTTATCATGCTTTCATGTTTAACATTGGTCTTTTTAGTTTGTTTTCACATCTGTGTCCACTGAAGCTCTTCTGTTCTGTCCTGTTCTATTGTTTCCTGAGATAGTCAATCATTTTTTATGATAACATACATACGGCATGGACCTCAAGGAAAATACCGTTAGGTGAGAAAAAATTATGTCTCCCTTTATCAACATATTGACTAAATCAGAATCATGTACAGCTAATGAGCTGGTATCCATTTGAAGGTTTGGAAATTTCTTGAAATATCTATTATGCTCCAGTAAGCGTTAAAAATATAAAACACTCAAAAATGATGCTGAAAGATAAGATAAAAATAAAAATAAATTTGAGATCTAGTAAAATAATGACTCTGCTATCATTAAGTCAGGGCTCAGAGTGATCTTAAATGTCCTTTAGATCACTGTATTATCTAATATCTTAAATCTCCACAACATCCCAAACAAATAATCATTTAGAGCATGATTAAGGAACAAGGATAACCAAAAACAGATTAGCTGATTAGACTTTCATATTTTCCTTATATAGAGTGAAAATCTGTGTCAATGTAGACATGTATTTTGGCCCTAGTTTTACTCACTGACATCATGCATTTTTTATAGATTTTATTTTTAAAGCAGTTTTAGGTTCACAGCAAAATTGAACATAAGGTACCAGAGATTTTCCATATGTCCCCAACCCCCACACTTGCAGAGCCTCCCACATTATAAACATCCCCCGCCATAGTGGTGCATTTATTATCATTGAGGAACCTACACTGACATATCATTATCACCCAGAGTCCACAACCTACATTAGAGTTTACTCTTGATGTACATTCTATAGGTTTGGACAAATTTATGAGAACATATATCTACTATTATAGTATCATACAAAGTGGTTTCACTTCCCTAAATAGCCTCTCTGCTCCATCTATTTATTCCTCCCTCCCTCCTAACTACTAACAACCGCTGATCTTTTTACTGCTCCATGATTTTGCCTTTTCAGAAATGTTATAGCATTGAAATTATATAGTATGTAAACTATTCAGATTGGCTTCTTTCACTTAGCAATAGATGTTAAGATTACATATCTGTTTTTATGGCTTCATATCTCATTTATTTTCAGCACTGCATAATAGTCAATTTTCTGGATATATTACAGTTTATTTTTCATCTACTGAAGAACATCTTAGTTTCTTCCAGTTTTGACAATTATGAATAAAGCATCTATAAACATTCATGCACAGGTTTTTGTGTGGACATAAGCATTCAACTCCTTCAGGTAAATACTATGGGGACATGATTTCTGTGTCATGTAGTAAGAGCACATTTACTTTTATATGAAACCACCAAACTGTCTTCCAAAGTGGCTGTACCATTTTGCATTCCCACCAGTAATAAATTAGAATTCCTGGTTCTCTGACATTTAGTATTGTCAGTATTATGGACAATGGCAAGTCTAAGAGTTGTGTAGTGGTATCTCATTGCTGTTTTAATTTGTATTTCTCTGATGACATATGATGTGAAACATCTTTTCATATGCTTCTTGCCATCTGTATATCTTGTTTTTGGGGTAGTGTCTTTTAAGGTCTTTGGTCTGTGTTTTTAGTTGAATTGTTTGTTTTTCTCATGGCTGAGTTTTAGCAGCTCTTCATTGTATGTTTTGGATAACAGTATTTTATCAGACATGTCTTTTGCAAATTTTTTTTTCTGTCTATGGTTTGTCTTTACATTTTCTCGTCAATGATTTTGACAGAGCAGAATTTTTAAAAGTTAATGAAGTCTGGCTTATCAACTACTTCTCTCATAGATCATGTGTTTTTTATCGTATACAAAAAATCATCACCAAACCCAAGGTTATCCAGATTTCTATGTTTTCTTGTAAGTCTTTTACAGCTTTATGCTTTACATTTAGTTATATGATCCATTTAAAGTTTATTTTTCTGAAGGGTCTAAGGTCTGTATCTAGATGAAATTTTTTTTTCATGTGAATGCCCAGTTGTTTCAGCATCATATGTTAAAAATCATTTTCCCTATATTATTGCCTTTGTTCCTTTTCCAAAGGACAGTTGATTGTATTTATGTGGGTCTATATCTGGGCTATTTTGTTCCATCAACTTATTTGTCTATTCTTTCACTGACACCACAGTGTCTTGATTACTATAGCTTTATAGTAAGACTTGAAGTTGGGTAGTATCAATCCTTTAACTTTTAATTTTCTTCTCCAGTATTGTGTAGGTTACTCTGGGTCTTTTATCTCAAAATATAAAGTTTTGAATGAGCTTGTTGATATCCACAAAATAATATGCTGGAATTTTGATTTCGATTTTATTGACTCAATACACCAATTTGAGAAGATCTAACATCTTGACAATACTGTCTTCTTGTTGATTAACATGGAATATCTTTGTATTTATTTAGTTCTTTGAGCTATTTTCTCTGAGTTTTGTTTTTCTCATGCTAGATCTTGTACATGTCTTGTTAGATCTATTTCAACTATTTTATTTTTAGGTGAGCTAATGTATATGGTACTTTTAATGTCAAGTTCTGCTTCTTTACTACTGGTGTATAGGAAAGTATGAGTTTTATATATTAACCTTGTGTCCTATGGCTCTATAAAAATTGCTTATTAGTTACAGAATTTTTTATTGATTCTTTCATATTTTCTATATAGATCATCGTGCCATCTGAAAACCAAGGCATCTTTATTTCTTCCTTTGTAATCTGAATACTTTTTCTTTTCTAGCTTTATTGCATTAGCTAGGACTTCCAGTGCAATTTCAAAAAGCAGTGGTCATAGACTATATCCTCAACTTGTTTCAGATCTTAGTGAAATCTGATGTTATTATATTATATATCCAGGTTTTTTTTTTTTAACCATTGATTAATGGTATTCTCTATCCATCTTATTGCTAGATTAATTAAAAATAAGAAAAAATGTAAGTTTTCATTTTACCTTCATTTATTTCTTCTCTGATACTCTTCCTTTCTTTACATAAGTGAGTTTTTGACCTATGTCATTTTCCTTCTGTAAATAACTTCTTTTAACATTTTTTTGCAAAAAAGATACACTGGCAGACAATTCCTCCAATTTTTATTTGAGAAAGACTTTATTATCTCCCTTCCAAGTACTAACCAGGCCCGACCCTGCTTAGCTTCCGAGATCAGATGAGATCGGGCGCGTTCAGGGTGGTATGGCCGTAGACTACTTTATTATCTCTTCACTTTTTTTGTTTGTTTTTTGAAACAGAGTTTTACTCTGTCATCCAGGCTGAAGTGCAGTGGCATGATCTTGGCTCACTGCAACGTCCACTTCCCAGGTTCAGGCAGTTCTCCTGCTTCAGCCTCCCGAGTAGCTGAATTACAGGCATATATCACTACATCCAGCTAATTTTTGCGTTTTTAGTAGGGACGGGGTTTTGCCATGTTGGCAAGACTGGTCTCGAACTCCTGACCCCAGGTGATCTGCCCACTTCAGCCTCCCAAAGTGCTGGGATTACAGGCATAAACCACTGCACCTGGCCCCTCCTCATTTCTGAAGAAAAATTTCGCAAGTTATAGTATTCTAGCTTGGTGAGTTTTGTTGTTTTGTTGTTGTTATTTTCTCTCTCTCTCCCAATGCTTTAAATATTTCATTTCATTCTCTTCTTGCTGACATGGTTTGTGAAGAAAATTCAGATGTAATTCTTATGTTTATTCTTTTTATAACAAGTACATTTGCTGTTTTTTTTTCCTTCTGTCTTCTTTCAAGTTTTTTTTTCTATTAAATTATTATTATTTTTCATGAGATCAGGTCTCACTCTGTCATCAAGGCTGGATTGCAGTGACATGATTACAGCTGCTAAGCTCAAGCAATACTCCCACTTCAGCTTCTTGAATAGCTGGAACTACAGGGAGAGGCTACTATTGTTTCTGGCAAAAATTTTTTATTTTTTGTAGAGTTAGGGTATCATTTTGTTGTCCAGGCTGGTCTCAAACTCCTGGCTTCAAGTGATTCCCTGTCTCACCCCCTGAAACTGCTGTGATTACAGGCATGAGCCGTCACATCGAACCATGAATTTTTGTAAATCTTTGATCCTGTGTACTTTATAAATGATATGCCTAGGTGTATTTTTATTTTCATATTTATACTGCTTGTTTTTCTATTGAACTTCTTGGATCTGTGGGGTTTTTTTTAATCTGATACTAATTTTGGGAAATTATCAGTCATTATGTTTTCCAATATTTTTTCTGTTTTTTCCTGCTTGATTTTTACTTCTGATAGTCCCATATGACATACTTTCTGCAGGTGTCCCACAGTCCTTGGATAATTTGTTCCAGGTTGTTTTTTTTTTTTTTTTCAGCCTTTTTTTTTCTCTTTTTCTGTTTTTTAGGTTTCTACTGAGATATCCTTAAGTTCTGAGATTCTTTTCTCAGCCACATTCATTCAATTAATAAGACCATATAAATCACCCTTATTTCTGTTATAGTTTTTTAAAAAAATTATTTACTATACTTTAAGTTCTGGGGTACATGTGCAGACCATGTGGGTTTGTTACATAGGTATACACATGCCATGGTAACGGTTTGCTGCGTCTATCACCCCGTCATCTACATTACGTATTTCTCCTAATACTATCCTTCCCCAATCCCCCCAACCCCCTGCTATTCCTACCCTAGCCTCCCACCCCCCAGGCCCCAGTGTGTGATGTTCCCCTCCCTGTGTCCATGTGTTCTCATTGTTCAACACCCACTTACGAGTGAGAACATGCGGTGTTTGGTTTTCTGTTCTTGCGTCAGATTGCTGAGAATATGCAGCCATAAAAAAGGATGAGTTCATATCCTTTGAAGGAACATGGATAAAACTGTTACAGGTTTTTTTTTTTTTTAATCTTTACTGTCTTCCTAGAATTTCCATCTAACTACTTACCTTGACTATCTGTTCTTGCATGCTCTCTACTTTATCCATTATAGCCCCTACCATGTTAATCATAATTGTCTTTAAATCCCAGCTGGTAATTCCAGCATTCTTCCCATACCTAAATGTGGATTGATGTTTGCTCTGCTTTTACAAACTGTGTTTTTTTGCCTCTTAGTTTGTTTTGTAAGTTTTTGTTGACATCTTTACTTGGTATACTGGATAAAAAGAACTACTTTTAATAGGGCTTCAGTAATGCGGTAGTAAGGTTTGGTGGAGAGGAAATGTGTTCCATAGTTTATATAAAGAGTGATGTCTCAGTCTTTTAGGAAGCCTGTGCCTCTGGAAAGTGAACTTTACACTTGCTTCTCAGGGCCCCTCCACTCATCTTAGGTGAGAGAGGAGGTCTAAAGTAGTTTGGAGTTCGGTATTTCCCTTCTTCCAGGTCAGTTTGGTGCTGATAAAATCCTGGCAGTTAAGGTCTGGTTAACTGAGAGCAGATCTTGTTAAGAACAGAGTTCTCTGTGTATTTTAAAACCCCTGCCTGCAATCAGGACAAGGAAATATTTTTCTGAGAACCTACTAGATCTCTAGGAGGTAAAATACAACAGTAAGGGGGATACTAGGGTCTTTCTAGAGTTCTTAGCTGTTACGACTTGTCCACAGTGAGCCTTCAGCAATTTGTTAATTACAATTCAGCTTTTCCTCCTCAGCACTGGTTCCCACAAAGATTTCAGATCTTTGGTTTCTGCTGCAGTTAAGTTGTGATTCTCAGTATTCTCCTGTCAACCTTTCCCCTTTTTTTGTGTGGCAGAGGTTTACCCTGTGACCTCATTTCTCTTACAGATCTAAGAAAAGTTGTTGACTTTTCAGTATCTTCAGAGTTTTACTGAAGAAGAAGCATGAAGCGGTGACTTCCAAGGATCTTACATGCAGGATTGGAAACCAGAAGCTCCCTCTACATTTTCTTTAAAATATAATTCTATTGTATCATGGTGTTCTAGACATTTGAAAACATATTTTATCTTCTGTTCTTTAGTTTGAAAAATTTTAATGACTAGATATTCCCAGTATCTGTAACTAACTCTTCCATAGGGAGAATTTTTTGTTATACTTTCACCATCCTTGTTATATCCTTTATAGTATATTTCTGTGTGTCTGAAATGTATAGTATTTCTGTGTGTGTGAAATGTAAGACATAAATATATATCACATCACATGATATACATAGATAGATAGATAGATATCACATCATTCTGGAAGTAGTTGAGCAACTGACAGGAAAAGGCCCATCTCATTCTTTAATCAAGAGATTAGAGTAATGTAATATAATATATGACTACATTAACATTTCTGTAATTGAAACACATTGAATTTCTTTACTTTTCATCAATAAGTAATTTCTTTACTTTTCATCAACTGCTCTATTGCATTTGAGTTTTTAGATGTGAATGTCTATTGCACGTCATCTTGCAAAATATGGCTCATCACTCTTATTTATTGAGGGGTTTGAAACATGATTTTATCATAGTATAAATTAAGTTGTTTTATTTCCTTGATGAATATCATTTTCCATTCATGTTATTGATAGTGAACAAAACATATTCAAGGGCAAAACTCTGTGAAATGCTTTACAGACTGACATTTGTCCTCTACCCAACATTATTTGAATACTACTATTCAATCAGTTTAAAATCCATCTAATTGAAATAACATCCAACCCTACTTGAGCTTTAATCTCATGAAAACATCTTATTAAATTATATTTGTTTAATGCATTTCCTTTATCAACCAATCTAGTAATTATTTTAAAATACATTTTATAAGATTTCTTACTGAGGAAGAACCAATCAGGCACACAGATTCTGATCATTCTAACCCAGGTTTTAATTTAAGCAAATTTTGCATATATAAGTGGCTCATATGATCATAGTCTGTCTCTATTTTCTGGGTTACAACAGCAAAAAGATGATTTAGTCCCCTTATTAATTGATGTTGAAGTTCTACAACAAACATAGTATAAACATTCATTTTTTTTTTTTTTAATTTGCTCATTCCAGAGCCAAGACCCACAAGTTCAGTAGAAAATTCTTTGGCATCCTGTAACAAATAGGTATTTCTGAAGTAGGTATTTCTAGTATCATGGCAATAGATTTCCCATAAAGATATGGCAATCATAGCACCTTATATATAGACTATTCAATACTCAAATCCCCAAGTACAGAAACTTAACAACATAAACATATTTGAAAATATATTTTAAATTATATAAAAATCTTCCTACATTTTTCAATTTGAATGAAGTTTAGCAGAGTTTCTCTTTCATTGTTTAGGAAGGTGTGCTATTATATTTTGCCTGCTAACATTCTACATCTTTATGTCGATGTGTCTAAATATAAGCAAGACTACACTGGGAAGGAGCACAAAGGAATTATCAGGAGGATATAAATATAAACAAGTAAAGCACGTACATAGTCAACATACTGGTTTGAATTTATATGTAATCACAAAACTGACACAGTAAAGCTGAAAGTACAACTTCACAGAAAAACAAGATCTTGTTCTTTTCTCCAGTATTTTCTAGGTTATTATTTTTCCACAATTTGATATACTTTGGGGTTGTTTTTCTTTTTAAATCTTGATTTTAGAGCACTTTGAAAAAATTGAAAATGTTCTACCAAAGATATTATATCATCTACATCTAGAGGAAATCAAACTAGAAAAAAAATGTATATTTAATTTTAAATGATACAACTTTAATTGTTCTTTTTATTTGATTCAGTATGTGTAAAAAGGACACAATAAAGAATATGACCAGAAATTCAATAAAACAATTTACATCTTGACAAGGGACTTCTTTTAAGTTTTATAGTTAATGTTAGTTGAGAATTCTAAGTACTGCTATTGATTATTGTAGCTCTTCATCAATTTAATGTTCAATTTAACTTGTATCCTGCATTGAACTTAGGTATTTATTTATCGAAGGGCTTAGGCATGTGTGGGTATGTCTGAAGTAATGCAATAGCAAGTCCTTCAATTGTCCTATTTGCGTGGGAACTCTTGGAGATTCCTGGGAAATAATTCAACCTAAGAGAAGGGGGTTCTAGCAGATGACTTAGATTTCACAGAGTCAGAAGCAGGGTGGTGTGATATACAGTATGCTCTCAGTCATTCATGGTTTTCTGGCATCACTCCCGAATTATTTTTTGAAAGGCTGTAAAAAACATAGTGTAGACTAAAAGCTTAAGAGTGTGAAACGTAAGTAACATTCAAGTAAACTTGTTCTTCAGAGACAGAAAGTAGTAACTTCAGATGTGAATGTATGGGGCATAAATTGTGTTGCCAGATTTACTAAATAAAAATGCAGAATACCCAGTTAAATTTAAGATAAACAATACACACACACACACACACACACACACACAGAGAGAGAGAAACCTATAAATATATATAATATTTCTAGTTAACTTGTGTGTATATACACAAATATATGATATACTTTATATCTCTCATATATATATATATATATATATATATATAGTTTTTAAGTAAGTCTCATGATATTTGAGGCCATACCTATATTAAAAACAATTATTGATCATTCCTTTGCCATTCAAATTTAACTGGGTATCCTGCATTCTGTTGATGGGCATCCAACAGCATATCATCAACATTGGCAGTCGCAGTGGAAGGGGCCAGGACCTATAACTCAGAAATATTTTCCTTTAACACATGGAATATAGAGAGCAGATGCTCCTACAATGAGCAGCAGCATAATTGGAACCCTTAATGTTTTCTGTATATTGGCCCTGAATATGTAGCCATTGAATATTTTTGGCTTACTGTACACTTCCTTTCTCTGTTAATGTGTGCAGTTCCAAGTAATTTCTTTTTTATACTTCAGTAATTAATTTAGAAAAAGAAAATATGTAAGAAAAAGAATAATAAACAAATCAAAAATATAACAAAAATTTTAAAAAATAGAATAAAACAGCAAATTTTTGAGCCAACACTCAACAGACAAGCAAAATAAGATATTACCAATAGAGTGACAATGTTCCTCTATATTCCAATATCTTCTTCCTTAGAAAATACCCTTATTCTGACTTCTGTGTTTATCAGTTTCTTGTCTTTTATGGTAGAATTTTCTTTAGTCCTAGGATTATAAATATTATTATATGTAAGTGTTTTATTCAACTTACTTTATTAAGACCTATCAATCATGTGGCCTATTTGTGTAGTTTCGCTGATACACCATCTTCTACAGGTATAATATGGTACAAACTGTTCAATCACATTCTGTTGATGATTTTTTACCATTTTGATTGTTGTTATTGTAAATAATGCTGCCCTGACATTTTATTTACATGTCTCCAGAAACAGATGTGCAAAATTATTTCTTTAAACACTGCTGTACTTAGGTGGGGAATTGTTGATTTATACAACACGGGCATATTCAATTTTGCAAGATACTGTCAAATTGTTTTCCAAAGTTACATCAATTAAATTCCTACCAGCTATGTCGCTTCTCCATACCCACATTCATACTTAGCATTTGCCAACTTTTAAATTTTGCCAATCGAATGAGTATAAAGTGGTATCTCTTAGGTCTTAATTTATGTTTCCCTGAATGCTAATTAAATTAAACAGCTTTTCCTATGCTAAATGGCCATTCACATTTCTCCTTTGTCAAGAGCTTTTTTTGTTTTTGATTTTTTTGCATTGATTTAAGCATTTCATTATAAATTAGGATAAATAATTATTTTATGTATACGTTGGTTGCCAAGATATTTTTCCAACTTCATAAAACATCTTTACTGTGGTAGCTTATGCGTTCTTAGCTTTTCTTTATTCTCTCCTTCCATGTGCCATTTTAAACGTATTCTTTCATACTTTCTCTGACATGTTATGCAGGATAGTTAGCCTATTCATAATTTTGTCTTCTTTTAAAACATATTTTCTTATGGTTGTTGCTTTTGATATTTACCTCCTTCAGTATCTATGGATTCATGTATTTCATGAGCTTTTTTGTACTCGTAACTTACATGTTACAACTCTTTTTTTTTGTTTTCTTCTTATAGAAATCTTATTAGAGATAACTTTCCTTATTCTATCATACATGTGTTCACATGTACATACACATTTTATTTTTCAATATTGTTATTTCTCCCTGCTGCAATTTAGGTCATTTTATTTTTTCAGATTGAACATATAATTCCCTAATGATAGAAAACAATTGTGTTTAACTTGTTTAATCATGGAATGGAGTTTTTAAAATTTCAATAATTATATTTTTGACAGCTTTACTTGTTTATATCAAAAGAATGTCTGGTTGTTGTTTCCAGATCTTACAGTATAGATACAATTAATTTGCTCTAGAGAAACAGTGTTTTCTAGTATCAACTAAGTGTTAATTGTTTACTTATTTTTGACCCTTGTAGGTATTTCTAACTTTCTTGCAAGCACAATCAGCTTTAAAAAGTAATAACTTTGGTATAAAATCTATAATACTCTTACACTCTTAAAGAAGATCCAATCAAAATACTTGTTCTTCTATATTTCTGAAGTAGAAACTGGTTATTACTCATGACTCTTGTCTCAGGTTGCTTCTCCCTTTTCTGAGAAGACTCTCCTGGCTCCCATAACACCCATGACTAACTCAAGTCAGTTTCTTGAGTTTAGTTTGCATGAAATAAAATTCAGTGGATATTGACAAATGTGTTTTGTTTTCTATTGATAATGGAAGGAAGAATGGGTTTTATCACATAGGAACAAAATTGAGGATGTTGGAAATGTCCAATGCCATAGTTTAGCTGAGGGGTCTAATATATTGATTAGTTGAAATTGTGACATCATGAGAGTTCCCTGATATTTCAGGATAATGTTGAAGGGGCTTGTAGCTCCTGAAGAAAGAAAAGCAGTGCTACAGAATGATTTCACGATCTTGTATTATCTGTAGGCCTCTGTGTCCTGAGAAACATAGGTAATTTAGCCATTTAGAACTAAGGGAACAAAGAACTTTCTTTCTTTCAACTAGTAAATTTGGTATTTCTGATCATAGCACAATATTTCCTCACATTTTATAACTTTAAGGAAATTGGTGACCTTACCGTCATTTGTTTCTATTGAAAAAATAACAAGAAAGTGTATATAAAATTATGACTGCAATCTACTAGCCATCATTAGAACATACTGGATTTTAACAGGCAATGTATAGTTTACAGAAACAATCTTCACAAGCGATCATATTATAGATTTTAGATATATTTTATACTAAAAAAAGACAGAAAGGTACAACTTAATGAGAACAGTTTTTACTTCAACTACTCCCTTATCTCATCTTTATGATGTAGAGATTTTTTTTTCTCACATTTCCCTTGGCTTTGTTGTAAATCATGAGTCTCTTCCCATGTTGTATCACTTTTTAAAATTTTTTTTCTAATATAAATTCTGTTTTCCATTCTCCTTGATGAAATAATTTTAAATTTGAATAGTTGTTTTACCTGAGCTTCTGTGTCCTCTATAGTTCTTACAATTATAGAAGCTTATGTGTACTTTCCTCAGCCAAACAGGTATGTTTCACTTCACTTAATATCTACTCGTGGATAGACATGAGAAAAATAATGAGTCCATGAGAGTGTCAATAAGAAATACATACTGGCAATGGATTCTGGCCATGATATTGCGATTTAGCAGTGCCCAGGAAGGCCACAGCTTGAGCATAAAATGTTATCCCTTTTTCCTCAATAGGACTACACAGACCACAGTGTCTCTTTCATTAACCATGTATAGAAATAAATTACCACAAGGTAAGAGAAATTATGTAAAAGCTCTGTCAATGCTGACATTAGAACCAACTCTACTAAAAATAACTTCTTTGTGGAGAAATGACTTGGAAATGTAATCTCTTTATCCAGATAGGTCAAAACAAAGCCTGGGTGAAGAAATACTCTGCTGAGGCACTGGTGATATTTACTAGTGGTGACAGAAACTTCAGAAAGTAGTGTCAGCTTTTTCCATAGGTTATAACTATATATGCTCAAAGCATTATATAAATACTCATTGAGATAATCTGAGGCAAGATAGATGAGGAAGACCAAAAGTTTCTTAATAAATGCTATGTACATCCTTTCTTAAAATATATTAATTGTATCTGTAGTGCATACCAGGACATATCACAAGTTTCTCAGTTCATCTATATTTCTAACACCTTGAACCATCTTTAATACTGGAGGAAATATTCAAAATACCTCTAATTTAGAATATGACTGTCAGTAGAATAGTCAGTGGGTTTTTATTTGTCTTTCTTATCTTGTACAGAATTGTGGCTGTAAATAATTTTTCAATAATATAAATTTAAAATCAATATTATCTTTATTTTAGATAATAAACTCCACAACCTATGAATAATTTTAATTTGTATTTTATTTGAAATTCAAAAACCATTGTTCCTTTGTATTTTTCTTTACATAAGATGATTATAAATGTGTGAGAATAGCATACAATCTCTTACTGCCTCTTTAATTAAAAAGTTACTATCCCGATGTAGAAATGAGGCGAAAGATATATGAGCTGGAATTAGTTTAATTATATAAAATAATTAAGAGCTACTTTCATTCACAACTCTGTGATCTACATTACAAAATTAAAATCTATATAAAAACTAAATATATAGCATTTTTTTCCCAAGATGGCAGATCAGAGGCTTTTAGCATGCCTCACTAGTTGAAATAGAAATATAGCACATAAAGATAAACTCTAGGAGCTTTAATTCAAGAAAGAGAATGATAATCCATCAGAATCATGAAGAACAGCCCAGATTCTGGGGAGGACAGTGGAGGCAAATAGCTCCCATAATGGCATCTGGCTAACACAGCTTGAATCTCTAGTGGAGAGGTAAATCACAGAAGGAGTCTCCCTGCCTCTCTCACATCTCCCATTGATATGGTTAAGCTTTGTGTCCCCACACAAGTCTCATCCTGAATTGTAATCCCCATAATCCCCATGTGTCAAGGGAGAGACCAGGTGGAAGTAACTGAATCATGGGGACTATTCCCCCCAAGCTGTTCTTTTGATTGTGAGTGAGTTATCATGAGATCTGGTGGTTTTATAAGGGCTCTTCCTTCTTCTCTCAGCACTTATGCTTTCTGATGCCTTGGGAAAAAGATACCTTGCTTCCCCTGCCGCTTCCACCATGATTATACGTTTTCTAAGGCTTCCCCAGCCATGCTGAATTGTGAGTCAATAAAACCTCTTTCCTTCATAAATGACCTAGTCTTGGGCAGTTCTTTACAACGGTATGAAAATGGACTAATAGAGGAAATTGGTACCAGTAGAGTCAGGTGTTGATGTAAAGATACTGGAAAATGTGAAAGTGTCTTTAGAACTGGGTACTAGGCAGAGGCTGGAACAGTTTGGAGGGCTCAGAGAAGACAGGAAGATGTGGGAAAGTTTGGAACTTTCTAGAGATTTGACTTTGACCAAAATGCTGATAGTGATATAAACAATGAAGTTCAGTCTAAGGTGATCTCAGATAGAGATGAAGAACTTGTTGGGAACTGAAATAAAGGTGACTCTTGCTATGTTTTAGCAAAGAGACTGGTGGTATTTTACCCCTGCCCTAGAAATCTTTGGAACTTTCAACTTGAGAGAGATGATTTTGGATATCTGGCAGAAGAAATTTCTAAACACAAAGCATTCAAGATATGATTTATGTGCTCTTAAAAGCATTTAGTTTTATGCATTCACAAAAATATGATTTGGAATTGGAACTTACTTTTAAAAGGGAAGCAGAGCATAAAAGTTTGGAAAATGTGAAGCCTGGCAATGCTATAGAAAAGAAAAATCCATTTTCTGGAGAGAAAGTCAAGCCAGTTGCAAAAATTTGCATAAATAACAAGGAACCAAATGTTAACTTCCAAGACAATTGGCGAAATGCCTCCAGGACACATCAGAGGTTTCCAAGGTAGCCCCTCCCATTAAAGTCCCAGAGGCCTAAGCAAAAAAAATGGTTTCATGGGCTGGCCCCAGGGCCTTGATGCTTTGTGCCATCTGGGAACTTAGTGCCCTGCATCCCAGTCATAGCTAAAAGGGGCCAATGTACAGCTCAGGCCATTGCCTCAGAGGGTGCAAGCTCTAAGCCTTGGTGGCCTCCACATGTTGTTGGTCCTGCCAGTACATGGAATATAAAACTAAGGTTTGAAAACTTCCACCTACATTTCAGAGGATGTATGAAAATGCCTGGATGTCCAGGCAGAAGTTTGCTGCAGAGATGGAGACCTCACAAAGATCCTATGCTAGAGCAGTGCAGAAGGGAAATGTGGGGGTGAGGCCCACACACAGAGTTCCCACTGGGGCAATGCCCAGTGGAGCTGTAATAAGAGGGCTACCATTTTTCTGAACCCAGAATGGTAGATCCTCTGACATTTAGCACTGTGCACCTGGAAAGCCCACAGATACTCAACACCAGCCTGTGAAAGCAACAAGCAGGGGTTGTAGCCTAAAGAGCCCTACTGGTGGAGCTGCCCAAGACCATGGAAACCCACCTCTTGCATCAGTATGACCTGGATATGAGACAGAGTCAAAGGATGTTATTTTGGAGCTTTAAGATGTGACTGCCCCACTGGATTTTGGACTTGCATGGGACCCAAAGCCCCTTTATTTTGACCAATTCTCCCATTTGGAATGAGTGCATTAACCCAATTTCTGTATGTCCATTGTATCTAGGAAGTAACTACCTTGCTTTTGATATTACAGGTTCATAGGCAGAAGGGACTAGTCTTGTCTCAAATAAGATTTTGGATTTAGAATTTTGGGTTAATGCTGAAATGAATTAAGACTTTGGTAGACTGTTGGGAAGGCATGATTGGTTTTGAAATGTAAAAGGGACATGAGATTTGAAAGGGCCCAGGGGAAGAATGATATGGTTATGCTTTGTGTCCCCACCCAAATCTCATCTTGAATTGTAATTCCCATTATCCTCATAATCCCCATATGTCAAGGGAAAGACCAGGTGAAGGTAATTGAATCATGGGGGCAGTTTCCCCATGCTGTTCTAATGATGGTGAGTTAGTTCCCATGAGATCTGATGGTTTTATAAAGGACTTTTTCCCTTCTCTCAGCACATTTCCTTCCTGCTGCCTTATGAAGAAGGGCTCTTGCTTTCCCCTCACCTTCTGCCATGACTGTAAGTTTCTTGATGCCACCCTAGCCATACTAAACTGTGAGTCAATTAAACCTGTTTCCTTTATAAATTACCCAGTCTCCAGCAGTTCTTTATAGCAGTATGGAAATAGACTAATACACCCAGTATGGGAGCACTTTGTTTCTCCTAAGCCCTGGAGCTACCTTGGGGGAATGTCTGGAGATGCTGTGATGCAAAGACACTGGGAAAAGATGCAGACATTTCCCAGATCTGTCATTGAGAGTAGGATTCCCTTTATAATCTGGGCACATATAAAGTCAGCATGCTTTGGCAAGCATGGGATGTAGGAATTTTATTCTCCTATTCTGGAGTGGGATAGGGATCTCCCCAGCCAGAACTGTGGAAATATCCTCAGTAATAGGCACTGGAATTATGCCGTCCCCTGTCACATGCCTAGCATGGGAGGAATGCTGCTAAAGCTATGGTTTCTCCTGGACAATGAGATTTGTAGCCATGGCCAGCTTGGTGACCTGGAATTGGTCTGCATGTATAATTCCTGGGCACCCAGCCTGATCCACTGAGATTGTGATGCAGTTGGTACCCTTTCTGTTCTGTACCCATGCAGATCTTCAGGTATTCAGAGCACCCTCTTGTCTGGATCAGCAGCCTGAGCTATCCCACCCTCCTGTGCATAGACCATGGTGGAGCGGGATCCTCTTCACTCCATGTGTAGGGATACTTCCAGGAATCTGGAACACCTGCTTGCATGAATTAGCAACCTGATTTCCCCACCCTTCCAGTGCAGAGAACCTGTGCATGGTCATGCCCAGGTAGATCTCTAGGCATTCAGAGTACCAGTTCACCTGGCTGAGCAGCCTGAGTCACCCCGCCTTTCCTAGGCATAGATTATGGTGCAGTGTGGCCCTCTAAGCTCCATACCCAGACAGAGCTCCAGGGATCTTGAGCACCCACTATCTTGGATTGGGAGTTTTGGCCACCCCAGTACCCATGCAGACAGCTTGGAGCTGAGGAGGTTTCCAAGCTACACACCTAGGTACACCTCGGGTGCTTTGCTTGATGTCTGCCTACTGGATTCTCCCTTAGCACTGGTACTTGTACCTACCTTTGGAGGACCTATAGGCTCTCCTGCCTGGTCTGACTCCACGCATCTTGCCCCCAGCTACACCTCAGGGATGAGGAAGGACCTCAGATCAATGTACACTCCATGAATTAGTCCCTTTCCTGAGGCAACAAAGAGCTTCTCTCAGTAAACAAGTATATACCCAACCACATTGGCTGCTTCTGGCTTTTATGTGTAAGCACCTTCTACTAGCTTATAGACTGAAATACAGAGCCCAGTATAAAAACTTTCAACAGTCTTCAAAATAAGCCTTTCATAAGGCTACAGAATAATTTTGTATACAAGAATTTTGGCACCATAAATATATGTGAATGCAATGACACCACCGAAGGATCTCCAACAACAGTCTGTAATCAAAATGAAAACTCAGAAATGACAGATAGGAACTTCGAAACACAGATTGCAAGGAAGAGCAACTAGATCAAAAACAAGGTTGTAAAATCCGTACAAACTTTTAAAGCAATCCAGGCCCAGTGAGAAGAGCAAAAACAGGGAGTGAATCCTGCACTAGCAACTGAAGCATGCAGGTTCTCTCACTGGACTGACTCACTGGTTGGTGCACCCCACGCAGAGTGAGGAAAAGAAGGTTGGTGCAATGGCCCACCTGGAAGCCACATGGGGCAAAAGGAGCTCCCACCCCCAGGAAAGGGAAGCAATGAGTGATTGTGCTAAGCCATCCAAGAAACCACACTTTTCCCAAGGATCTGTGCAACTCACAAATCAGGAGATTCCCCCTTGTGAGCACATGCCACCAGTGCCTGGTTCCCAAGCACAGAGCTGTGCAGATTCTCAGCAGTCACTCATCTAGAGACTGCCTAAGACTACCAAATTCCCTGAATGAAGAGTGGCCATCATCACTGCAGCTGTCTGCTGCCTAAGGTGACACTTTCTAGAGGGAGGGGCATCAGCCATCACTGCTTCCAGGGCAAGCAGGCAAGAGGAAGAAATAAAGGATATGCAAATAGGAAGATATAAAGTGAAACTGTCTCTATTTGCAGATGACATGATCCTCTATCTAGAAAACCTCACCATCTCAGCCCCAAAACTTCTTAAGATGATAAACAACTTCAGCAAATTCTCAGGATACAAAATAAATGTGCAAAAATCACAGGCCTTACTATACACCAACAATAGCTAAGCAGATAGCCAAATCATGAATGAATTCTCATTCACAACTGCTACAAAGAGAATAAAATACATAGGAATACAGATAACAAGGGAAGTTAAGGGCCTTTTCAAGGAGAACTACAAAGCACTGCTCAAGGAAATCAGAACACAAACAAATGGAAAAAGTTTCAATGTTTATGGATAAGAAGAATCATTATTGTGAAAATGATCATACTGCCCAAAGTAATTTATAGATTCAATGCTATTCCCATTAAAATACCACTGGTATTTTTCACAGATTTAGAAAAATATATTTTATAATTCATATTGAACAAAAAACAGGCTGCATAGCCAAGACAAACCTAAGCAAACAAACAAATAAACAACAACAACAAAAAACATACACAAAGAAAGCTGAAATCATCACATTACCTGACTTCAAATTATAGTACAAGGCTACAGTAACCACGGTAACTAAAACAGCATGGTCCTGGTACCAAAACAGACAGACAGACAAATGGAGCAGTATAGTGATCTCAGAAATAAGACTGCACATCAACAACCATCTGATCTCCAACAAACATGGCAAAAACAAACAACAGAGAACAAATTTGCTATTTAATAAATTGTGCTGTGAAAACTGGCCAGGCATATGCAAAAATTAAAACTTGATCTCTTCTTTACACCTTATACAAAAATTAACTGAAGATGAATTAAAGACTTAAATGTAAAACCAAAAACTGTAAAAACCCTAGAAGAACATCTAGGCAATACCATTCAGTCATAGACACTGAATGGCAAAAAAATCATGACAAAAATGCTAGAAGCAGTTTCAACAAAAGCAAAAAAATGACAAATGAGATCTAATTAAACTAAAGAGCTTCTGCACAGCAAAAGAAACAATCAGCAAACAGAAAACCTACAGAATGAGAAAATTTTTTCAGTCTATCCATCTGACAAACATCTAATATGCAGAATCTATAAGGAACTTAAAAAAATTATAAGAAAAAACAAACAACCCCATTACAAATTGGGCAAAGGACATGTACCGACATTTCTGAAAAGAAGACATTTATGTGGCCAACAAACATATGAAAAAAGTTTCAACATCGCTGATCATTAGAGAAATACAAATCAAAACCACAATGAGGTACCATCTCACAGCAGTCAGAATGTTAAGTATTCAAAAGTCAAGAAACAACAGATGTTGCTGAGGCTGTGGAGAAACAGAAACACTTTTACACTCTTTGTAGAAATGTAAATTATTTCAACCATTGCTGAAAATAGTGTGGTGATTCCTCAATACCTAAAACCAGTAATACCATTTGACCCAGCAATCCCATTACTTGATATATAAATCATTCTACTATAAAGATACAGGCACACATACATTCATTGTAGCACTATTCACAATAACAGAGGCATGGAATCAACCCAAATGTCCATCAATGATAAATTAGATAAAGAAAATGTGGTAGATGTACACCATAGAATACTATGCAGCTATAAAAAAGAATAAGATCATGTCCTTTGCAGGGACATGGTTGAAGCTGGAAGCCATCAGCCTCAGCAAACTAACAGAGAAACAGAAAACCAAACACCACATGTTCTCACACACAAGTAGGAGTTGAAAAATGAACACATGGACACAGGGAGGGAAACAACACACACACTGGGGACTATCAGAGAGTGGGGATCAAGGGGAGGGAGAGCATTAAGACAAATACCTAATGCATTTAGGGCTTAAAACCTAGATGATGGGTTGACAGCTGCAGCAAACCACAATGGTACAGCCATAAAAAGGGATGAGATCATCTCCTTTGCCGGGACATGGATAGAGCTGGAAAGCATTATCCTCAGCAAACACAGGAACAGAAAGCCAAACACTTGGCTGGGCACAGTGACTCATGCCTGTAATCCCAGCACTTTGGAAGGAAGAGGCAGGCAGAGGCAGGCAGATCACCTGAGATCAGGAGTTTAAGACCAGCCTAGCCAACATGGCAAAACCCCCCATCTCTACTAAAAATACAAAAATTAGCTGGACCTGGTGGCACATGCCTGTATTCCAAACTACATGGGAGGCTGAGACGGGAGAATCACTTGAACCCGGGACGCAAGGGTTGCAGTGAGCTGAGATCACGCCATTGCACTCCAGCCTGAGTGACACAGTAAGACACCGTGTCACACGTGCACACACACACACACACACACACACATACACAAACAAACACCAAACACTGCATGTTCTCACTTATAAGTGGGAGTTGAACAATAAGAACACATACACATGGGCACAGAAGGGGAACAACACACACTGGGGCCTGTTAGGGGGGTGTGGAAGGATGGAGAGCATCAGGATAAATAGCTAATGCATGTGGAGCTTAATACCTATGTGATGGGTTGGTAGGTGCAGCAAACCACCATAGCAAATGTTTACCTATGTCACAAACATTTACCTATGTCACAAACTTGCATGTCCTTTACATGTGTCCCGGAACTTAAAATAAAATAATTTTTTTAAAAAAAGTAATCCAGGAAATGAAGGAAAATGTAAACCTATAAAAAACAAATCAATGAGAACTTCTGGAATTGAATAATTCACAAAAGGAATTTCAAAATACAGTTGCAAGCTTTATCAATGGATGGGACAAAGTAGAAAAAATAATTTCAGAGCTTGAAGACCAATCTTTTAAACTAACTCAGTCGACAAAAGGTAAAAAGAAAATAATTTTTTTAAATGAACAAAGTCTTTGAGAAGAAATAACACCACTCTCCTATAGCTATTTGACCTTTAACAAAGTCAAAGCCATTTGACTTTTGACAAACAAGCAATGGGAATGGCTCCCAATTCAATAACTTGTTCTGGTATAGCTAGCTAGCTATTTGCAGAAGAATGAAACTGGACTCCTACCTTTCACCATATACAAAATTTAACTCAATATAGATTAAAAATTTAGGTTTCAAACTATAAGAAACCTAGAAGGAAACCTAGGAAATATCATTCCTGACATCAGCCTTGGGAAAGAATTTATGGCTAAATCCTCAAAAGAAATTGCAACAAAAACAAATATATACAGGTGGGTCCTAATTAAACTAAAGAACTTCTCCCTGGCAAAAGAAACTATCCACAGAGTAAGTAGAAAACCTGCAGATGAGAGAAAACATTTGCAATCTATACATCCCACAAAGGTCTAACAT
The DNA here is from genome assembly GCF_009761245.1 of Sapajus apella. Lineage (NCBI taxonomy): Eukaryota > Metazoa > Chordata > Mammalia > Primates > Cebidae > Sapajus > Sapajus apella. Next base: position 16,110,816 of record NW_022436980.1, read on the forward strand.
ACAGAATTGTTAAGGAACTTAAACTATGGAACAAGCAAAAACAAATAATCCCACTAAAATGCACAAAAGACCTGAACAGACACTTCTCAAAAGACATACAAGTGGCCCATAAATGTAAATAAATATTCACCAATACTAATCATCAAAAAAAATGTGAATCAAAACCACAATGACATACAATCTCACACCGGTCAGAACGCTGTCATTAAAAATTCAAAAAACAGCAGATGTTGCTGAGGCTGTGGAGAAAAGGGAATGCTTACAACTGTTGGTGAAAATGTAAACTAGTTCAGCCACTGTGGAAAGAAGTTTGGAGATTTCTTAAAGAACCTAAAACAAAACTATCAACATAGTAATCCTATTACTGGGTACATATATCCAACAAGAAAAAAAAAAAATTGTTCTACCAAAAAGACACATGAGCTTGCACATTTCTTACAGTATTTTTCACAATAGAAAAGATATGGAATTAACCAAAGTGTCTATCATTGGTGGATTAAAGAAAGAAAATGTGGTACATATCCACCATAGAATACGATACAGCCTTTGTAAAGAATGAAATCATGTCCTTTGCAGCAACATGGATGCAGTTGGATGTTACTATCCTAAAAAAATTAATGCACAAATGGAAAATCAGATACTGTATGTTCCCACTTATATTTGGGAGCTAAAAATGGATACTCATGGGTATAACAACGGAAGCAATTGACAGTCCATACTAGGGTGTGGTAGGGGAGGCAAGGAGAAGAAATGTTGAAAACTATTGATTACTATGTTCAGGACCTGGGTGATGGGATATGTCATACCTCGAACTTCAGCATCACGCAATATACTCAGGTTAAAAACCTGCACATGTGTCCCCTAAATCTAAAATAGAAATTGAAATTATTTTTAACCCCCCCCCAATTAATTATATACCTGTTCAATGTAAAAATATTATACTTTCTACATCATTTAACATTTGGATGATGATACTTTAGAGGTTTTGTTGCTGGGATTACTCTAAGCTCTTGGAAAGCAGAATTGTGTACCCTCAAGAAGTTTCCTTACTCTTTATAAATATTACATTTTAAATAGTGATTTTACAAGTTTATTAAGCTAAATAATTTACTTTCTATTAGTGATTTTCATTCTAAAACTCAAATTGTATTTTATTATTTATAAATTTCTAGGAAACCATTTGGGACATGTTTTCTTTTTGTTGACATGATTAAAAGCAGTGTAAAAGTCTAGCAATTCACTACTTTTGTTGTAAAAATGCCAGATTGAAATAGATAATTTCTAGATTTAATGTATAAAGACTCTGATATTTCAATGTCTCCTGTATTTTTAATGAACAAAATATACCTTTTTATAATAATGGTTAGTGATGCAGTAGGTACTTTACACTCTACTAAGAAAAATTAAAAATAAAACTAAAAAGACTACAATGATTTTCGTATTGTTAATTTTAAGTTAGTTCTATAAGTGGTGAAACAGAGAGAAAAGACCTCAGGGCTAGAAGAGTCATCATTAACCTAAAATTAGAAGACACCTAATTAGAAGTTTAATCAGCACCACATCTTATGAATCATTAGCTATATTTTCAACATCTGCATATCTGATGACAGGTGTGTCTATAGTCATTATCTGGAAAATTCAAGTTTCACATCAGAGGCTTGTCAAAATTCAGGACATTCTGGTAATAATACTGCTTTGTATATGTACTGTGTTTTCTCCTATACAGTGTATTTCACATAATCATCATACTTGTGTCTTGTTTCAAACCTGCAGTGTAGGTGGAGACTTTAAATAAAACAGAGGAGCATAGGGCTTAGCAAAATCTAATCTAAGTCATTAATAATTAATAGCCAAGATGTTCTGAATCTATGGTTTTCTCATCACCAATATATTGACTTAAATATACTGATTTATACACTACGCTACTGCAAACTTCTGATTTTCTTTGGCTCTGAAAACGTCAGAAATCAAAAAAGAAAAAACAAACAGAAGTAGAGATGCTGTATTTCTACATAATAAGGTAAGAAAGAAACCTCTCATTTAAAGTCTAAATTTGACATCCACTTAAAGCTAAAATTCTTTGCTGTCTTGCTATCACTTATATTCACCACCACCCCCATTGACACACACATCCCTTTCCATTTACAGTTAGGTGCTGCATAACAATGTTTTGGCCAATGACCGACCGCATATGCAATGATGATCTCAAGATTACAGTACATATTTTTACTGTACTTCTTCTATATTTAGACATGTTTAGCTACAAAAGTATTTACCATTGTGTTACAATTGCCCACAGTATTTAGTACAGTAACATGCTGTGCATGTTTGTGGCTTGTATCAATAGAATATAGCACATAGCCTAGGTGTATAGTAGGCTATACCATTGAGTTTATGTAAGTATGCCCTGTGTTATTTGCAGAGTGACAAAATCATCTAATGATGCAGTTCTCAAAATGCATTCCATTGTTAATAAACACATGACTGTACTTATTCTACTGTAACTGAAGAAAAACTCATTTTGTCAAACTCAAAGTGGTTTTTGGCTAATTCATTCTCTCCCTCCTTCTCTTCCATTTTAGCTTCCTTGGTAGATGTCCACATGTCCCATATATATGTGTTCTTATGATTCTCTTCATCACAGTAATGTTTTTTCCTTATCTAGAAGAATAGGAAACATCATAGGTTCTAATTTCAATTTTGCTACTAAGGACATGGCATTGATCAAGTCCATCTTTCCTGCATTCCTTTAGGTCTTCTCTGCACTGAGGTTACCGATTTGTTGCAAAAACACACTGTGATTAATTACGAAACACTGGATATCAGATGAAATTTAATACATAAGCTTTGGAAACATAGCAAAGAGAGATTCACTGTTAAACATCATTGTCTTTCTTGGGTACATTTCCAGGTTTACGGGAACACTATAAAGATGCCAGTTCCTGCAGGGACAGAAAAATGCTTTTCTCAGTTTTAGGCTGGCAACACTTTCCAGGTGTCCTTCAACTATTCAATCATTCAGTCCGGTTTTCCTCACTGTTTTCCTTTGCTATCCAATGCAATTATTTTGATTGGTACGCAACTATGTCTTTGTAAAATGCTTAATAATCTCTATGTGAATTTAATTAAAATACACAAATAGCTGGTATATATCCTTGCTTAGCTTTGTTTTTGGGTTGGATATGAGAAAAGTGAGTACATGAGTAACTGGCTCTTAATGTTCCAATTTAAGGTAGTGAATGAATGGGGAAGTACCTAAAAGACTGTGACATCGCTCTGATTCTCTTCGTTACTCTTGCTCTTTCTTCTCCCCTTCTCTAGAATAAGAAAATTTATGATACAAACTGCACTGAATAAAAAGTGTCCTCATATGGAAATAAGAATGAGCAAGAACCTTAAGGAGAATTTAATCCTTCATTTTATACGTGAAATCTCAAATGACCAGCCCTAGCACACATAGATCCTAGATACTAAGAAGTGTGTGTTGAGGGGAGGAACAGAGACCCTTGATTCACATAGGTCAGAGTTTTTCCTGACGTGATACACATGATATACATCTTTCATTGAAGTCACGTATACAATCAAAACAGGTAGAAGATAAAGCATTATTTATAAGATTTCAAATTTCTAACTTGATCAAGTATTATGTATATGATCTCTAAGCATCCAGTTTGCACATTTCAAAGATACAACATGTGAATAAAATGTACTATTTTAGGTAAACTAATTTTTAAAAAAGAGTATGCTAGTTTCACAATAATTTTTTATTCTCCTTACAGATTTTTAATTTGCTAATGAAAATTGAGTTGGGACTTACAGAGTTTAGTAGATAAACAATCTTATTACCGGCTTAAGTAGGATAGCTAGTTTATATAAGGATCAGTAAAAAAAAAAAAAAAAAAAAAAAGAGGAAAAACTATGTACAGGATAATGAGATATAACATTTATGTGAGCCGTAAATTCACGTACCTGATTGCTTAAGTTGTAAAGCCATTATTACTTTCCTACGAATAAGATTGACAGTATAAAAATATTAGTTTATATCCACACTAATCATCTGACATATATGATAGAAAAAGATTTTTGAATAACAATTTTTTTAAAAACCTACAAGATTTTCACTCAAATATAGATCTGCCAATTTATTTTAGGAAAGAGCTATATCACCAGTTCTAATCTTAGAACATATTAAAAGGAAAACCCAGGAATTCTAACACTAGTGACCCACTTTGAAATACTATACAAAGAATCAGAAAGTTGTAGAAGTGGAAGAGGCCTTAGATATAACTTCCTCCAACTCTTTCTTTTTCCAAGCTACAAATATGGGATTTGGAAAGGTTAAGCGATTTGACCATGGTCATAGAACTCATTAAAGGCAGAGCTGGTCTGGATTCTAAGACTGTTTCCTGACTGTTCTCAGTTTCGGAAACCATTTAAGTTTAAAAATCTGTTTCTACCTAAGGCTGCTTTGAAAATGTTACACGTCTTCAAGATAGGAAAGAAGATGGTAGAAATAAAGAGTATGACTTAGTACTGAAAGTTTTATCTGATTTATTAAATAAAAGAACAACTACTAACCATTTTGAGAGCTGGAGTAGAAGAAGGTTATTTTTAAAAAATATACAACAACTTAATAACAGATTATGTGGTTGCAAGAAGCCAATATGATTATTTATTCTAACAAAAAATATTAAATCATATATAATATTGCATAATTAGCAACTAGCCTGTCAGAACAAGAAAGCTGTGAAGTTGTTGGCTTTTACTTTTAACGGGATACAGTAGAATGAACGTGTTGACAGCAACATCTGTAGTTTACCTGTAGCCTCTTTCTGTTGGAGCTATTTTTTTTTAATTCCATTGATCTTCTGGAAAATTTACCCTGTAGGCATTTTCTTAGGTTTTTAACTAGTGTTTGTCAATTTAGAAATAACTCTTCAAAGTTTTAACTTCTTCTTTGAACATTCTATTCATCTAATATCTTATTGGTATAATGATCCTTGTCATCGTTCTGAAAGATATGTAGATAGGAAGGCAGAAGAAGGTATTAACAATTTTTCCAACATAATTTAGGGAAAAGTACCATATATAGGCAAATTACTGTCATTGTGACATTAATTTAAAAAAAACCCACATTACTCCTAATTTCCTTTTTCTACAGTGTTGATACAGTATTGATTTGTGGCTTCAGTTAAACATGAAAAGCAGAATACATAACAAGCCAGAAATACATAAGTCTTAGAACTTTTGGCAATTGATTTACTAGTATGGAATTTTTAAACTAGATGTCATGTGGGATTTTAACCAGTTTCTGAAACTATTTAAGTTTAAAAATCTGTTTAACTTATGAATTTCATTTGAGAAATGGTTGCAAGACATTAAAAATGTTCTATTAGAGAAGTAGATGGAAATCTTCATTCTGAAGGATACTCAAATATCCAAGACATAGGTGAAAATTCAGAAAAAAAATCTCTAAACAAAGTAAATGTCCTAAAATTGAGTCGCTGTAATTCATACAGTACTTCACGTATAGGAAACCACATGAACATTCAATCATAAATTCTGTATTTTTATAAGGCTGATTTCCAATGAACTTGATTTGCCATTTAGTTGCTTAAATACGTTAGAATTGATGTAAGAAAGGAAGAGGTTGATAAAATAGTCACAACAGGACAAGAGAAGAAAGTGAGACAAATCTGGCAGAAAATTTAAAACCAAGCAAATAAATATTATAAATAAATAGAAATGGACATTCAGAGCAAATACACTTTCAGGTTACTTAACACAGGGACAAATGGGCTCCATACCTCCTTCAAACAAAAATGTGTCACCGCATTCAGAAAGGTAATAGCATTTTCCCTTTCTCTATTAAATATGCTTTTGTCAAGTTGATAGTGAAACTCTGATATGACCTAGTGCACTAATGCTTCGTTCTAGTTTTTGTAGCACTCTATATGTCACAATTCCAATCATTAAAATGCCAGAGTGTGGTGGGAGCAGTACCTCTAAGTGAAGTCTGGTTTTGAGTACCAATTGTGTCACTTCATAGTAGTGCCAACATTGACATGTTTTTTAAATTTGCTGAGCTTATACTCCTTATTCATAAAATGGAGATTAAAAATAAGTGTCAAATAGGCTTGTTTTGACAATCAAAGTATTGTATAAGGCATTCATCATTCTGCCTGCCACATATTAAGTATTAGTTTTTTTTTACTTATTATATGTCAACTTTCTATTTCAGTCATTTTAAATGGAACAAATTTATGACATATGTTATTTGAAAAAATTTAACAAATTTAACAAATTCATGACAGATTTTTTTCTAAAATTATACATTGTATATAATTGTATTCACTATCATTGTTATAGACACTAGTTTTGCTGAGTTTTAATATAGTGATATCAAGAGGAATCACTGAGGTATACAGTTTTACACTATACTAATGTACCCCAGACTAAATTGAATATTTTAAATTTGCATATGTATCTGTGTCTACATATATGTGGCATGTATGGGTATAGTTTTGAAAAGTCCTTCAGTTTCTTCCCTAGCTGTTAGTCATCACCACATGGTTAATAGTGGGTGTTCTTTCAATAATTTCTTCACCTATTTGGTTTCTTTCTATTTGTTGAGAGTTAAGAAAACTAAATTTATTAGCGAAGATGTGATCGTTAATAATGAATGTCAACTAGATTGGATTGAAGGATGCAAAGTATTGTTCCTGAGTGTGTCTGTGAGGGTGTTGCCAAAGGAGATTGACATTTGAGTCAGTGGACTGGGAAAGGCAGACCCACCATAATCTGGTGGGCATAATCTAATCAGCTGCCAGTCCAGCCAGAATAAAGCAGGCAGAAAAATGTGAAAAGACTAGACTGGCTTAGCCTCCCAGTCTGCATCTTTCTCCCATGTGGGATGCTTCCTGTCCTCGGACTCCAGGTTCTTTAACTTTGGGACTCAGACTGGCTTCCTTGCTCCTCAGCTTGCAGATGGTCTATTGTGGGACCTTATGATCATGTGAGTTAATAGTCTTTAATAAACTCCCCTTTATATATACACCTATCCTATTAGTCTGTCCCTCTAGAGAACCCTGATTCATACAGAAGGTCCCAAGTTTGTCTTTGTGCACATGTGTATTGGGGAGTGCGGCAGGAAATGAGTCAGTACATACTTTATTTTGTCGTTTTTCTTATGTGTTTGTTTGAACTTGTGACATGTATTTTAGCTATATGTATTTTGGCTACTTTTACTTTCTATATGGGTCTCTGTGCTCTATTCCTGATATAGTATTTTGATACATTATTTTTATGTAGGTGAGGATTTAGCACCAATGTTAGCCTTTCGTTGAATCTATTTAAAGCCTACTTAAATTTGTTGATTCAGATATTTTAAAAAGTAAAGACTTGTTTGATTTAATTAACAGTATCCATTAAAATATCTGGGTGAACAGATGTATATACTTTACAGAATTTTTCTTCTCTACTCCCAAATTTTTTCCTGTTCCATCCAAGTGAAAAACAATTCTAAAATGTAACATAGGTAGATTTTTCTAGGAAGATCTTTGAAAAAGCAAAAAAAAAAAAATTGCAGTTTTGGCTTGGTTCTCTGACCAAGTAAATTCCATTTGTTTTAGAGATGGTTGTTTCTTTCAGTTTGCTTCTTCTCAATGTCTCTGTGAGTCATACTGCCACCTACTGGCACCCTCCAATATAGCAGCCATGTTTTGAATCTCCAAACGAGGTAAGCCTGCCTTTTAAACAAAACTTGGTGATTGTTATCATTGAAATTATACTCTAATTCTTTCTTTATTATATATTATACAGTGATAGATATTAAATATATATATATATATTTAGTTAATAAAACAGAGCCTCCAAACATTTGTAATTCCATTCTTGCATTGTTGAAATAGCCATTATTTTACCTCTTTCCCCCATGTCCTGCTGTAATGTTGCATCACAAAATAAACTTGTGTGTTGACAGGTACGAAACTTCTTTTTCCTTCTGTATGTTTGATGAAATTAAAATTTTATGAAAGAATGACCAAATTATAACATTTTGATTTTAGACATAAAATGTTAGTGTCCTGAATTATATTTAAAATACTTTTATTCCTAATTTAGCAGTATCCGTTTTGAGTGACATTTAAAAATAAACAAAAAGTCACATGCAAAAGGAATTTTCGGAACAAGGAAAAGGACTTATATCCAAAATGATGAGTTGTGATAGTCTACTCTTTGAAATTATAAAGTAAGTTCTTGGCCTACTTTTAACATAATGGCTGCAAAATTTAGATCATTCTGTAAATATCCAAATTCATTGGAGTGTAAGCAGATCTTGAAGCAAATTTACATCTTTTAGATGGAGCGCAAATACATTTACTGGCAACCTTTAATTATTATGGACTATGAAATACCGTTTATGTCCAAAGTATTTTATTAAATGGGATTAATGGGTTGAAAAGTCTCTTCCCTTTTCCCAAAGATCTCAATGTAGAGTAAGTGAAACTAAGTTATAAAATTGTACTTAGGAAATCAGTGAATTGGAGGACAACCTCAGAGAGGTAACTTTAACCTCCTCCTTTTAGAGTTATTCAGAATTAAATAAATCTTAAGAACATAATGCATATAAACATTCAGCTTTCACCTTCATGTTTTAGGAAAGATCACTTTTGTAATATAATTTAAAATGAATTTTTCTCATTCCTTACCTATAAGCTAATGTAATGGCTACTTATTTTATATATATATATAAAATATATAATTTACCATATATATAATATATATTTATATATAAATATTATTTATATACATTAAATATATATATTAAATATTTATATATAAATATATAATATATAAATAATATATAATTATTTGAGAAAAAGTAATTCAAATATTTAAACAGTTTTTGCAAAACGGCAGTGTTTAAAATACCTTGGTGGTAAATTTTATATATATATATATATATATGTATATTATATATGTGTATATTTTAAATATATATACATATTTGTATTTTACAAACATGTATATATATTATATATGTGTATATTTTAAATATATATATACACATATGTATATTTTAAATATCTATACACATATATAATATATATATATATTATTTACCACCAAAGTATTTTAAACACTCTCTTTTCTAGTTTCCAACTCCTCCTATTTTTCACAATATATTTTGTTTTTTAATTTTTGCTCTCCTTTTAATTTTCAAACCATGACAGCTTTCCCCAAAATTATGTGGCTTTCTTTAAGGGAGAAAAAAATATGAGTTTTTTATGAAACTTACTATATGTGTAATGAACCAAATTGCAAAAACTATTTAAATATTTAAATTACTTTTTCTCAAATAATTATTTCTCTTGTCTCTGCTTTTTTCTCAAATAAAATTAATACACAATTTTGTCCTTTGAATGAATGTCCTTCCTATTCAATTATATCAGAGAAAAATATATTGAAGATGAACAGCAGTGTGCAATTTACTGTTAATGATCAACCACTATTATTGAATACAATTCCATTTTAGGAATTTGATGGTATTGAGGCATTAAATTATTTTATATCTTTTATGGATGAAATTACCACAGTCTCTAAGTTTATGAGTCGCTGAAGAAAGCTGTGAACTCTCTTCTTTAAAATCATCATAACACAAAAATTTTATGGGCTCCCTCAAATCTAGGCAGCTTTGCTTAGTAAATACTGTACATTTTAGAATGCAGGAGTGGCTTAAATAAATAGAAGATGTCAATATGTACTATTCCAAAATGATCCATAAAGCATTTACTAAAGAAATTTCACCACCAAAAATGAAACATGGATTACAATAAACAAAAAATTCAGTTTTATTGTACATTCTACAAATAAAAGTCATGCCTACTTTGCAAAGGAAATGATTCCAGTGATATCTGTATGTATTAGGCCTTTCAAACAACTCTATAATTTTAAAGACTAAGCAGATACAACTGAATACTTAGGACAAGTATTAACTTATGGAATGACACAGTGGATTGGTCAAATTTTACATATTATCCCATGATTCCCATACATGTTTCAAATACTTTTTTAAAGAAGCTAAATATGGCCGACATTGATTTGTCAAGTTAATTTTAAAAACTTCCCATTTATATCCCTGGATTAGCTGTTGAATTTCACATTTTGTTTACTTACTGCAGCATGGAATGCACTTAACACTAATATTAACTAAAGAGCAACTGATTTTTAAATCTGTGCAAGTGAAAGTCACAAATTTTGAAAATTTATCATGGGCATTTGGTTATTCTAAGACCGTTTCCATTAATTGGAAAGAAATTCAGATATATGAGAGCATACAAAACTGAAATTTTCTCCTCACATTACCTAATAAGGCTGTGAAATACAAACTAACGTCATTCATTAAAACACATTCTAATTATCTCACCTAATAACAAAGGTTTTTTCTTCCTTGAAGATGAAAAAATATTTTTTGGGAACCCGGGAACAGAATAAAGTTATAAAGTCAAATTTCATTGTCTTGATGAAATCACTGTAACTTCTAAATAACATTTTCAGTAGGACATTTTCAGAGCAGGTGTTCTGTGACCTTCATTGGCCAAATTCTTCCCTGAGTGCTCAGGAGCACCTGTCTGTTCTTCAAATTTATTGGGTATTGCTGAGCATCTGAAAAAGCCACATCTGCCCTCTGCAACATTGAGTAATAGATTGCTCTACTATTTCCCCTTAGTGAAATAATTTTCTTGAAAAGTGGAAGTATGTTAAAATGCTCTGTACGAAAAGTTTCAGTTTTTAACTCACTCAATCTCTAGCTTTTGAACCAGTTTATCAGTCACTTTCTGATACTTTAAATAATTTGTTCCCCACTTACCTGCCAAGATTCTATATCCTTTAATTGTCCCACCTACTTCCTTCACCTCTGTTTCTTGACCTTCTTTTCTGGCTTCTCCTCCTTTTCCCATTTCCCAAATTTCAAGATTTTTTGAATTTTATCCTTAAATTTTACCTCTTCATCTTTACTCCCTCTGTAGGTAACTGCCAGCTCTCATGACTGCAAATACCATGTATTTACCACTAACTTCTCCATTTTAAAAATCTCCAACTCCAAACCAATTCCCTGGACTCTCGACTCTATTTTGAACTTTCTCTTCACCAACATTTCCACTTAAACTTCTCACAGGTTTCTCAAATTTTAATAGGCTCAGAATTGAACTCTTAATTTTTCTCTCTAAATTTATCTTCTTTCACTGATTCTCATTTCATGAAAGGATATCACTTACTTGCTCAGCCAGATATATTAAAGTTGGCCTTGACGTCGATCTTCTCATACTCAATGAGACCAGTTGATATATATAAGGATAGCACTAATGTAATATATATCCCAAGTCCTACCGTTGTTACTATATCATACCATCTTTTCACTTTCAATATAGTTTTCACTCCCTATCCAGAAAAATCCTCTCAAAACACAGATCAGATCACGCTTATATCTTGTTTATAACCTTCCAATGGCCTCTTTGGATAATAAAAAAAAATTCCAAAGTTCTTGCCACAGCCTGCATGGCCTTACGTGAAAAAATCCTTGATCATCTTTTCAATTTTATCTTCACTATTTTCCTTTTAGCCTCCTGGAAGAACAACTATCTTTGCTATTTCATTTATACAAGTCAATAATATTTCTGGCTTAAGGCCCCTGAACTTTCTGTTTCCTGTATCTAAAAGGTTTTCTCCTCAAACATGTGAATGACTTGCTTTCTCATTTCATTCAAGTTTGTATTCAGCTATAACCACAAGGTCCCTTTTTAAGTACTATATAGAAAATAGGTCCCTTATTTACTCTTTATATTTTATCTTTTATCATTAGATTGTATATTGTTGATTTAGTTATCTCCATCTTTCTAAATATGAATATATCAAGGCCTTTATCCATACCATTCATCAGCATTAGCTAAAACATGTGCCTGGCACATAGTAAGCACTCAATACATATTGGATGAATGAATGAATCTTAACTATAATGCATTTCCAAGTAGTGGTGTATAAGAAAGTACCTTGCTATATTAAGCACATATAGATACCAAATGTAACATGTAGGTAACCACATATAACTTAACAATTATAGCAGTTCTCTGTAGTATTTGTCAATCAAGACCCCATTATTTTAATATTCTGATAAATTTTATGTGAATAAGCTATAATGTTAGTCTTTCACTTTTCTCAGTCATTACAATTATTACATTATATAAAACTATTCATCCTGCTTTCCTTGTTCTGACAATGATAACCTTAAAATTATGATGACTAAACAATCTGAATTCTTTCCCCTAATTTTGAAATTACTTTTTAAAAAGGTCTAATTGTGGGCAAAAGTTCTGACAAATTTTTACCATTGATCATTTATGAGATGATTTTTAATCTATAGATTAAAAATTATTTTATCTATGGCTTAGTTTTCTAGTCATGCCATAACAAAATACCACAGAAAGGCTTAAATAACAGAAACTGATTTACACAGTTCTGGAGGCTAGAAGTTCAAGCTCAAAGAGTCAGCAGATTTGGTTTCTTCTGAGTCTTTCCTTAGCTTGCATATAGCTGCTTTCTCATTGTGCCCTCATGTGGGATTTTCTCCCCTGATGTTTCTCTGTGTGTACAAATTTCCACTTCTTATAAGGACCCCAATCAGATTGGATCAGGGCACACCCTACCAGTTTCACTTTAATGTGCTCACTTATTTAAAGACCTTGTAAACAGGGTTTACAAGTACGAGGGGTTAGAGTTTCAGTATATGAATTTGAAGGGATAGGATGCATTCCATAATACTCTATAATCCAAATTCTATAAGCACTGGAACTGAATTTGTGTTTTACATGTGCTTTTTCTCTGTGTTCTATAATGCAAATATCCTTATTAAGGATAACATCCTATGCAAAACTCATTCCAAGGAATGAATATTTTCAGATTCCCATCAATAGAATAAAAACATTCCTATTTCTCCACAGTTTCACCAGCATCTACTGTTCCTTGACTTTTTAGTAATCACCATTCAGACTGGCATGCAATGATATTTCATGGTGGTTGTGGTTTGTATTTCTATAATGATTAGTCAGGTTGAGCTTTTTTTTCATATATTTGGTGGGTATGTACTGTCTTCTTTTGAGAAGTGTCAGTTTATGTCCTTTGCCCACTTTTTAATGGCGTTTGTTTTTTTTCTTGTAAATTAGTTTAAGTTCCTTGTATATTCTGGATATTAGGCCTTTGTCAGATGGATAGATTGCAAAACTTCTCCCCTATTCTGTAGGTTATCTGTTCACTCTGACGGTAGTTTCTTTTGCTGTGCAGGTGCTCTAGTTTAACTAGATCCCGTTCCTCAAGTTCTGTGTTTGCTGCAATTGTTTTTGACACTTTTGTCATGAAATCTTTGCCTGCCCCGATCTCCTGAAAAGTATTGTTTAGATTTTCATCTTGTGGAAGACAGTAGCAATTTCTCAAAGACCTAGAACCAGAAATGCCTTTTGACTAATAATTCTATTACTAGGTATATACCCAAAAGAATATAAATCATTCTATTATAAAGATATATGCTCACATATGCTCACTGTAGCACTATTCACTATAGAAAAGACATGGAATCAACCCAAGTGCCCATCAATGATAGACTGGAAAAAGAAAATGTGGTACATACATACCACAGAACACTATGCAGTCATAAAATTAATGGGATCATGTACTTTGCAGGAACAGCGATGGAGCTGGAAGCCGTTATCCTCAGCAAACTAACACAGGAACAGAAAACCAAACACTGCATGTTCTCACTTATAAGTGGAAGTTGAACAATGAGAACACATAAAAACAGAGAGGTGAACAACACACACTGGGGCCTATCAGTAGGGGATGTGGTGGGAGGAAGAGTATCAGAAAGAATAGCTAATGCATGTGGGGCTTAATACCTAGGAGATGGTTTGATAGGTACAGCAAACCACCATGACACACATTTACCCATATAACAAAGCTGTACATCCTATACATGTATCCCAGAACTTAAAATTAAATTAAATTAAAAAGAATGTTTTCAGAGATTATGGTATCAATAAGTAGGTTAAATTATAGGGAATATACAAAATGGCAGTCAAAGAAGATTATGGAAATGAGGGCAGGAAGGACAGACTTGGAGTTCTGAAATCACTTTCTCCTAAATTTTAATTTGTATTCTACGTAAGTTCCATGCAGTTGAGAAAGTAGTTTCTTAAGTGTTGGTTGTTAGATTAATTTTGGACTCTGTCACCTAGGCTGGAGTGTAGTCATGCAAACTCAGCTCACTGAAACCTCTGCCTCCCAGGTTCAAGCGATTCTCCTGCCTCAACCTCCCAAATAGCTGGGATTACAGGCATGCACCACCACATCCAGCTAATTTTTGTATTTCTAGCAGAGACAGGGTTTCAACGTTTTGGAAATCTGGTGTCAAACTCCTGCCCTCAAGTGATTCGCCCACATTGGCCTCTCAAAGTGCTGGGATGACAGGTGTGAGCCACTGTGCCTGGCCTAGTCCTAAATATTTTTGAACAGTGAATGAATAAAGAGATAACTTTAGGGTACTCTCTCAAAATCTTTAGAGTTTATTCTTTCTCCTAATTCTGTTTTGCAATCTTTGGTATGCAAGATTCTAAAAATCCTTTTTGCTGATTATATATACATTTCTTATATTAATGTTAAAAGCAACATTATAGAGAAGCGCCGATATTTGTATTTTTCACGTTAAAAAATAAAGCTGAGATTTATAATGGTAAAGTGAATTGGCTGTAATTGTGTAACAAAAAAATTTCAGAGTCCTGATTCTAAGCAGATCTGTCCTATACTTCAGGCTGTGTTTTACCTAAATCATCTCTCTGGAGAATTTAGGTTTCTTACAGCTGAACATCTATCGCTGTTGAATATCAATGGTAGACAGAATTTTGGCTCTCTGACCTTTGCTCCCTGGTGTTACACCTGTGAATATGTTATATTACATGGCAAAATGACTTTGCAGAGGTAATTAAGGTTAAGAATCAATTGAGTTTAAGATACAGAGATTAGCCTAGATTTCCCAGGTGGGCCAATGTAATTACAGGAGTCTTTAAATCAAAGTATTCTCCTTGCTGAGGACAGAAGAGGAAGTCAAGGAGATCTGAGCAGAGAAGGAAGGGCTTGATGGATTGTTGCTGGCTTGGAAATAAAGACAGACATGGAGAAGGACTGTGGGTCCCCTGGAGGAGCTGAGGGTGACTCCCAGCCACCAGCCAGCAAGAAGGGAGGACTTTAGTTCTGCAACTGCAAGGAACTAAGTTCTACCAAAAACATCATTCAGCCAGGAAATTGTTTCCACATCAAATCTTACAGATAAGAACCTAGTTAGTTGATATTTTAATTTCTGGCTTGTGAGAAACCTAAGCAGAGAACTAAAGTAAACCACACCAGAATTCTGACTGACAGAACTTTGAGCTAATACATTCATGCTGCAATAATTTGCTGTTTGTGACCTTTTGTTATGGCAGCAATAGAAAAACAATAGAGCACCTGAATTCTGTGTCCAGTGTAATTACTTAATAAAAATTAACTTAGATAACTTCTGTTTAAAAGGTTTCTAATTTTTCATACAGTCAAGAAAAGAAATACTTCTCTTTTTTGTGGCTAAAGCTTCATCCTGATAGTTCATGAAATCTTTTTATCTTTTTAAAATTAATTCATCCACTCTGTTATTAATTTCATCATTTAATTATTAATTCAACAAATATTTATTAATGCAGAGAACATATATGGACTGCATTAAATCCTGGCAATATAGTATAAATTAGGAAATGCATGGTCCCTATTCATTTACACAATAGTCTAGCGGAGAACATAGAAATTAAACGAACAATTTTACGTAATGTAGTAGAGAGTTATAATATGGCCCCCATGAGTCAAGCCTGCTTGTGTCCATATCCCAGAGCAATGTAATGTTTCTGTTCCTTCCAACAAAAAACAGTCTGTTCCTCTACTCTCTTGAATTTGGGCTGACCTTGTAACTTGTTTTGATCAATAGAATGAGACAGAAGCTTAGTGTGTAAATTCTGGATCCTAGGTCTTAGATGCCTTACAGTTTCTGTTTTTCCAGTTGTAATACTGTCCTGAGACTATCATGTAAGAAACCCTGTCTAGCATACTGGAGAATGAGAGGCCATCAGTCAACAAAAGCACCAAGTGCCAGACATATGAATACAGCCATTTTCATCTTTCTGGTTGAGTGAACCCAGGAGAGATCAGCCAATGAAATACCTGACCAACCTACTGAATGTCAACAGTAAAGCCTATTTTTTTTGTTGTTTCTTTGTTTGAAGCCATTGAATCTGGGATGGGTTGATACACACTGATGAATAAGTAATATCAATTAGATAATTAAAATTTTAATAATCAATTAGATAATTAAAAGTGTGTTATTTGCTGGAAAGGAAAATTATTAAGATCTTTTTCAAGGTCACCTAAGATATAGTGAAGTTGAGTTCTAAAAGATGGGCAAGATGAAGGGTGAATGTTGGAGTTGGAAATGGGAATTGAGCAGGCAGTATATCATTAAGAGTAGAGTAAATAGCATGAGCTGGGGTGAAAGTGTGGGGGTCCAAATTTAAGAAACTAAAAGAAGTGGAAAGAGGCCTATGTGACTGTGGAATAGTTGCCAAGCAGGACAGTGGTGAGAAATGAGGTCGGTGAAGATCTTACTCCACAAACATATACTGAGTAAATTGTGAGGGTAGTTTTATTGGTACAGTGAGAGAGATGTAAGTTAAATGGCATGGTCATGTCCTTAAAGAAGTAATGTTATAGCAGCACAGTGAGAGGAGAAGGATAGATACGTTTTGACATAATATAATACAAACCTGAGTGAAATAAGTAATTTGCCATAACTTCTAAGAGCTGTAATAGTACAGAAGACAGAAGCAATTTATCACACGACTATGAGACTGTTTCAGCTGCAGCCTTTAACTCCAGACTCCAGGGCCTAGCCACTGAGCCAACTATTCCTATGGTGGATACGGCCCCTAATTCTGCACAAAGAAGCACAGATTTACATGATTATAAGTTAGCCCCTAGTTCTGCACAAAGCAACACAGATTTACATGATTTATAAGTTATTGTTGTTTCTCTCTAACCAAAAAATTTGTTAACCAGGAAAAAAATAACCTAGGGTTATGCAAATATTTTTAGAGTTACACAGTTCTAGGAATCTGAGCAATTACTCAGTTCAAACGTTTCGTTTTATAAATGAGGAAGCATCTCAAAAAGATGAACTGATCTGCATAACGTTTTCATGCTTGACGATGATGACACTCAGAGTGCAAACCAAGTCACTTGAACTCTAGTTCTGTGCTTTCACTAAGACTTGCAATCTGCTGCTTATGTAGCTACCTCAAACTTGAGAGGTACTTGGTCAGGTACAGAAAAGGTTTGGCTGTGTCTCCACCCAAATCTCATCTTGAATTATAGTTCCCATAATCCCCATGTGTCATGGAAGGGACCCAATGGGATGTAACTGAATCATAAGGACGGGTTTTTCCCATGCTGTTCATGTGATAGTGAATAAGTCTCACGAAAGCCAATGGTTTTATAAAGGGCAGTTCCCCTGCACACGCCCTTTTTCCCATGCTACGTAAAATGTGCCATTGTTTCTCCTTCCCCTTCCATCATGACTGTGAGGCTACCCCAGCCATGTGGAACTGTGAGTCCATTAAACCTCTTTTACTTCATAAATTACCCAGTCTTGGGTATTTCTTTATAGCAGTATGAAAATCCACTAATACAGGCACTTCTCACCAATCTTTAAAAGCAGGCTTGCCTTATTAAACTTGTATCTGAAAATGTCATTAAGAACTAAGTCACTCTTATGCCCAATCTTTGGCACTCAGTTAACAGTTAAAGGGATGGTTAATAATGAACTTTTCCCTGTGTGTGTGTGTGTGTGTGTGTGTGTGTGTGTGTGTGTGTGTGTGTGTATATATATTCCTATTTCCTTTAAGCTCTCCTAACCAGACTGATATAGGGGGAATTTGGAAATCCCACCATGTTCAGGTGACAGGACTTTAGCTGTGGAGGTCTCTTTGGCCAATGTTCAATATATTGAGACACTCGATGCTTTACATATGTCATTTAACATTTATAATTCACTGGAAGAAAAAAAGCACAACTATATTAAATATATTTTCAGTGCCCAATTTTTTCTCAGTATTCTATGAAGTATTTTCTGTTTAGCTTCCACTAAATGGCAGAACAACATCAGATAAGAAAATAATTCCTAACTACCACTGTTGGCATTTGGGCATTTTCCTGGGCCATTTTTCAATGGCAGACTCAGCCAGGCAGTGTTGACGATGTTACATTTCAACTATAAGAAAATTATGTCAGCATCAGAATCACATTTTTATTTGTTGCTTTAAGTATGGGCATTTATTATCCTTTTAAATTACTAAATTTTAGAGCGTTTTTACTTCCTAAAAAGATCTTTGAAGGAGAAAGTTTTCTTGGTGAATTTCAGACAACGCTGTTAATTTTTTCAGATTCTGTTCATGCAAAACTTAATGCATGAAAGGATAAGAGAATCGAGATAAGGGAAATGTCAGCAGAAAATTCTCTCTTTCTACATATACTTGTGCTTGCTGATTGCCAATAAGGGTCTGTATTATATCTTTCTTTTGTCTACCTTGTTGTGTCTAACATTCCAATGCAACAGAAATGGGATGAAGGATAGCCTGGCTTCAAGCCCTTTTCAAAATTACAAAGTCCTGAAAGTCATCTCATTCAGACAGATATATGTAGACAATACCCTGCGTTCAGTGAAATTGATGCATACAGCCCTGAATGCAAAAATGTATATCAAGCAACAAAGAAGGAAATGTGATATTTCCCATTTGAAGCTTTCACATGGCTTTTGTGCTTTGTGGAGGTTCTGAATTCATTATAAGACATATTCTTTCAAAATCAACTCAGAGAGCTGCCAAGGGATAATTTAAGGCAGGGTAAAAAATGAAAACACTGTGGTTTAGAGTTTAAACAATATCTCATTTTCAAATAAAATGTCTATAGCAAATTGCAGATTGAAAAGGAAAATGATTATATTCTATGATTGAGCTTCTTAGGCCACAGTGTTTTTGTGATAAGAAGGGGCATCCACATAAAATGTAAATGAAGGCTGAAGGTGTATGTAATCATACACTCTTCTGTTTGAAGGTGTTTTGTGTGTGATAGTTTGTGTGCATGTGTGCATGTGTCTGTACCTATCTATATGTATTTCAGAGGCAGCGTTTTAATTGCCTCTGCAGCTTCTCTTATCAGCCTATCTGGATCCAATTGTACTAATATTTTGCTCACCTTTCAACTTCTTTAATGTTTCTCCCTGGTTTGAAACAACATAAATTTGGCTTTCTCATCAAGAAGCTCATTTAGCTGCAGCTTGATTGCAAGTAATTTGCCCTAAGTAGCTCCATCTTTTAATTGTCTGTGCCTTTTTTCAATCTATAAACTGTAACTTCAGGCAGACTGTTTTTGTCTTACTATTTTCTCTTTAGAAAAGCACATCTAATATTCCCCATATCCTTTGGCTTTAGGCATTCCTCACCATATGAACAGAAGGAATAGGATTTTCATGTAGTTTTAATTGATTTAAAAAATAAATTCACAACATTTTGATATCGGGAAAGAGGTAAATCAAATATGATCCACAAAATTTAATGTTGTGTCTTTTGTTTTTAAGAGGAGAGATAAGAAGAAAAAGGGAACATCGGTCTCTGTGGCTACTAACAATAGTAAGATAGCTCTCACAGAGATCAAAAACTGCCAAAGAGAAGAGTTTTTTTTTTTTGTTTTGTTTTGTTTTGTTTTGTTTCGATAAGTTTAGATATTCCACAGATTCTTGTTTTATTCGGAGAATAAGGAATATATCCTAAAGAAAGATATTCTGGCCTTTCTGAACTGTTATTTTTTTCTCTAGTAAAGACATAAAATGTGACATCTTTGTATCTAGATTTACTCACATCCATGCATACAATATCCTTTTTAGAAAAATTTCATTGAAACTTTATAAGATATTCTTTTCAAATTATTTCTTACAACTAATCTGTTACCTAATTTGTATCATAAATATGTTAGATTAGCAGTATATTCAGGGATGATCCATTTCAAACAAGTAAACTATCTATTTTTCTGATCTACACTTTTTGTTTAATTATTCCAAAGCTAACTGATAAAACATATGATATCCTATCCTCCCCAAAATATGAAGAGCAATTAGTGTGTTTTCATTTACTTATCACATGTTAAGTAAATTTTTGGTAAGTAACAAATACTTTCACCTCTCTTTGCTCTTGAAATAAGTGAACATTTCTACTTCATCCTTGCTTTTGATGTCATAGATGGACATTTCAAATGTTTGAATCATGCAGTTTCAAAAAAACAAAAGTAATAAACAGAGACCTGTTACTATTGTGAATCTTATTGCAGAATATTAAGGATCTAGGAATTAGTATATTAACATTTATATACATCTAAGATTAGGTAGTTGAATAGACATTAAATTAACCATTTTCTGACACATTACTTATAAAAAGAAAAATGTAATTTGAAAGAAATATCACTGGTTAAAAAGTTTTTATTTATGTTAAGAGATTCAGTTCACCAAATCAGAGCAAGTCGTTTTAGATACATATTCTTAAAGGTCAGCCAAGTCAGAGTAAACCAATTTACTCTAATTGGTTTACTGGCCCTAACCAGTAGACAAAAGACCTTGAGAGTTTCATTTTTTTTTTCTTGTTACTTTGAGACAGTCTCACTCTGTCTCCCAGGCTGGAGTCCAGTGGTGTGATCATAGCTCACTGCAACCTTGACCTCTCAGCCTCAAGTGATCCTCTTAGCTCAATCTCCTGAGTAGCTGGGACTATAAGTGCACACCACCATGTCTGGTTAATTTTTTTAAAATTTTGTAGACATGGGGGTCTCCCTATGCTGCCTAGGCTGATCTTGAGCTCCTGGGCTCAACTGATTCTCCCACCTTGACTCACAAAATGTTGGGATTACAGAGGTAAGTCACTGTGCCTGGCTGTTTCATTTTTCTTTTTTTAAAAAAAATTTCACTTTAAATTCTGTGGTACATGTGCAGATCTTGCAGGATTGTTACATAGGTATACGCATGCCATGGTGGTTTGCTGCTTCCATTCCCCTGTCACCTACATTAGGTATTTCTCCTAATGTTTTATCCCTCCCCAATCTCCCCACCCACTTCTATCCCTTCCTTAGTCCCCATTCCCCAACAGATCCCAGCATGTGATGCTCTCCTCCCTTTGTCCATGTGTTCTCGTTGTTCAACACCCACTTATGAGTGAGCACATGCAGTGTTTGGTTTTCTGTTCTTATGGCAGTTTGCTGAGAATGATGGTTTCCAGATTTATCTATGTCCCTGCAAAGGATATGAACTCATTATTTTTTATGGCTGCATAGTATTCCATGGTGTATATGTGCCACATTATCCTTGTCCAGTCTATCATTGATGGGCATTTGGGGTGGTCCCACGTCTTTGCTATTGTAAACAGTGCCACAATGAACATATGTGTGCATGTGTCTTTATAATAGAACAATTTATAATCCTTTGGATATATACCCAGTAATGGGATTCCTGAGTCAAATGGAATTTCTATTTCTGCATCCTTGAGGAATTGCCACACTCTCTTCCAACATAGTTGAACTAAGTTACACTCCTACCAAAAGTGTAAAAGTGTTCCTATTCCTCCGCATCCTCTCCAGCATCTGTTGTCTCCAGGTTTTTTAATGATCACCATTCTAATTGGCTTGAGATGGTATCTCAATGTGGCTTAGATTCACATTTCTCTAATGACCAGTGATGATGAGCTTTTTTTCATATGTTTGATGCCCACATAAATGTCTTCTTTTGAAAAATGTCTGTTCATATCCTTTGCCCACTTTTTAGTGGGGTTGTTTTATTCTTGTATATTTGTTTTAGTTCTTTGTAGATTCTGGATATTAGCCCTTTGTCAGATGGGTAGTGTACAAAATTTTTTTTCCCATTCTGTTGTTTGCCAGTTCACTCTAATAATTATTTCTTTTGCTGTACAGAAGCTCTTAAGTTTGATTAGATCCCATTTGTCTATTTTGGCTTTTGTTACCATTGCTTTTGGTGTTTTAGTCATGAAGTCCTTGTCCATGCCTATGTCGTGAATGGTATTGCCTTGGTTTTATTCTAGGGTTTTTATGGTGTTAGGTCTTATGTTTAAGTCTTTAATCCAACTGGAGTTAATTTTTGTATAAGGTGTAAGGAAGGGGTCCAGTTTCATCTTTCTGCACATGGCTGGCCAGTTTTCCCAACACCATTTATTAAACAGGGAATCGTTTCCCCATTGCTTGTTTTTGTCAGGTTTGTCAAAGATCAGATGGTTGCAGGTGTGAGGCATTACTTCTGAGGCCTGTTCCATTGATCTATATTTCTGTTTTGGTACCAGTACCATGCTGTTTTGATTACTGTAGCCTTGTAGGATAGTTTGAAGTCCAGTAGTGTGATACCTGCAGCTTTGTTCTTTTTGCTTAGTATTGTCTTGGCTATGCAGGCTCTTTTTTGGTGCCATCTGAAGTTTAAGGTGGTTTTTTCCAGTTCTATGAAGAAGGTAAACAGTAGCTTGATGGGAATAGCATTGAATCTATAAATTACTTTGGGCATTAATAAAAATGGCCATTTTCACGATATTGATTCTTCCTAACCATGAGCATGGAATGTTTTTCCATCTGTTTGTGTAGTCTCTTATTTCCTTGAGCAGTGGTTTGTAGTTCTCCTTGAAGAGGTCCTTCATGTCGTTTGTTAGTTGTATTCCTAGGTATTTTATTCTCTTTGTAGCAACTGTGAATGGGAGTTCACTCATGATTTCGCTATCTGTTATTGGTGTATAGGAATGCTTGTGATTTCTGCACATTGATTTTGTATCCTGAGACTTTGCTGAAGTTACTTATCATCTTAAGGAGATTTGGGGCTGAGACAATGGGGTTTTCTAAATATACAATCATGTCATCTGCAAATAGAGACAATTTGACTTCCTCCTTTCCTAATTGAATGCCCTTCATTTCTTTTTCTTGACTGATTGCTCTGGCTAGAACTTCTAATACTTTGTTGAATACGAGTGGTGAGAGGGCACCCTCGTCTAATGCCAGATTTCAAAGGGAATGCTTCTCGTTTTTGCCCATTCAGTATGATATTGGCTGTGGATAAGTTGTAAATAGCTTTTCTTATTTTGGGATAAGTTCCGTTGATACCTAGTTTAGTAAGAGTTTTTAGCATAAAGGACTGTTGAATTTTGTCCTAGGCCTTCTCTGCATCTATTGAGATAATCATGTGATTTTTATCTTTGGTTTGGTTTATGTGATGGATTACATTTATAGATTTATGTATGTTGAACCAGTCTTGCATCCCTGGGATGAAGCCTACTTGATGATGCTGGATAAGCTTTTTGATGTGCTTTTGCAATTGGTTTGCTAGTATTTTATTGAAGGTTTTTGCATCTGTGTTCATCATGGATATTGGCCTGAAATTTTCTTTTTAGTTGTGTCTCCATCAGGTTTTGGTATCTGGATGATGTTGGCCTTGTAACATGGTTAGGGAGGATTCCCTTTTTTTGTATTGTTTGGAATCATTTCAGAAGGAATGGTACCAGCTCCTCTTTGTTTGTCTGGTAGAATTTGGCTGCGCACCTGATTGGACCTGGACTTTTTTTGGTTGGTAGGCTATTAATTACTGCCTCAACTTCAGACTTTGTTATTGGTCTATTCAGAGATTCAACTTCTTCCTGGCTTAGTCTTAGGAGGGTGTAAGTGTTCAGGAATTTATCCATTTCTTCTAGATTTACTAGTTATGTGCATAGAGTTGCTGGTAGTAATTTCTGATGGTAGTTTATCTGTGGAATTGGTGGTGACATCCCCTTTATCATTTTTTATTGCATCTATTCAATTCTTCTCTCTTTTCTTTTTTATTATTCTTTCTAGCAGTCTACCAATTTTGTTGATCTTTTCAAAAAACCAGCTCCTGGATTTATTTTTTTTTTCAAGGGGTTTTTTTTGTCTGTATCCCCTTCAGTTCTGCTCAGATTTTAGTTATTTATTGACTTCTGCTAGCTTTTGAATTTGTTGGATCTTGCTCCTTTAGCTCTTTTAATTGTGACGATAGGGTATCAATTTTAGATTTTTCCTCACTTCACATGTAGGCATTTAGTGCTATAAATTTCCCTCTAGACACTGCTTTAAATGTGTCCCAGAGATTCTGATACGTTGTGTCTTTGTTCTCATTGGTTTTGAAGAACATCTTTAATTCTGCCTTCATTTCATTATTTATCCAGTAGTCATTCAGGAGCAAGTTGTTCAGTTTCCATGTAGTGGTGCAGTTTTGAGTGAGTTTCTTAATTCCGAGTTCTAATTTGATTGTACTACTGTCTGAGAGACTGGTTATTATGATTTCTGTTCTTTTGTATTTGCTGAGGCGTGATTTACTTCCAATTATGTGATCAATTTTAGAGTAAGTGTGATGTGGTGCTGAGAAGAATGTATATACTGTGGATTTTGGGCAGAGAGTTCTGTAGATGTCTATTAGGTCCGCTCAGTCCAGATCTGAGTTCAAGTCCTGGATATCTTTGCTAATTTTCTGTCTTGTTGATTTGCTTAATGTTGACAGTGGAGTGTTGAAGTCTCCCACTATTTTTGTGTGGGAGTCTAAGTCTCTTCGTAGATCACTGAGAACTTGCTTTATGTATCTCTGGGTGCTCCTGTATTGGGTGTATATATATTTATGATAGTTAGCTCTTCTTGTTGCATTGATCCTTTTACCATTATGTAATGCCCTTCTTTGTCTCTTTTGATCTTTGTTGGTTGAAAGTCCATTTTATCAAAGACTAGGATTGCAACTTCTGCTTTGTTTGTTCTCTCTTTGCTTGGTAGATCTTCCTCCATCCCTTTATTTTGAGCCTATGTGTGTCTTTTCATGTGAGATGAGTTTCCTGAATATAGCACACCAATAGGTCTTGATTTTACCAGTCTGTGTCTTTTGATTGGGGTATTTAGCCAGTTTACATTTAAGGTTAATATTGATATGTGTGAATTTGTTCCTGCCATTTTGATGCTAGCTGGTTGTTTTGCCCATTAGTTGATGCAGTTTCTTCATTGTGTTGATGGTCTTTACCATTTGGTACATGTTCGCAGTGGCTGGTACTGGTTGTTCCTTTCCATATTTATTGCTTCCTTCAGGAGCTCTTGTAAGGCAGGCCTGGTGGTGATGAAATCTCTCAGCAATTGATTGTCCATAAAGGATTTTATTTCTCTTTCACTTATGAAGCTTAGTTTGGGGGAATATGAAATTCGGGGTTGAAAGTTCTTCTCTTTAAGGATTTTGAATATTGTCCCCTACTCTCTTCTAGCCTATAGGGTTTCTGCCGAGAGCTCTGCTGTGAGTCTGATGGGATTGCCTTTGTGCATAACCCAACCTTTCTCTCTGGCTTCCCTTAGCATTTTTTCCTTCATTTCAACCCTGGTGAATCTGAAGATTATTTGCCTTGGGGGTTGTTCTTCTTGAAGAATATCTTTGTGGTGTTCTCTGTATTTCCTGGATTTGAATGTTGGCCTGCCTTGCTAGGTTGGGGAAGTTCTCCTGGATAATATTCTGAAAGTTGTTTTTCAGCCTGGATTCATTCTCCCCATCACATTCAGTTATACCAATCAAATGTAGATTAGGTATTTTCATATAATCCCATATTTCTTGGAGGCTTTGTTTTATTTTTCTAAGAAGTGTCTGAAACCCTTAGCTTGATAGTCTCTGAAATTCTAGGTAATGCATCCTTTGTTACATCAATCTTTTACTACTGGTCATTTCAGATTTTTAAATATTATATAATTGGCTTTCCTAATTATTGAAGTGATTACTGATTTCAAACCTATTTTGATTCAGAGTTGAGTTTTAAGATACCCTTTTATCTAAGCCAGATGTTTTTCTCTGAACATATTGCTAATCTACCTTCTGTAAATCATTTTTTTCTTTGTAAATTTGGGCATTAAAAATGCAAAGTTTGGGAGAGGATCACCAAGTGTATTCTATATAGTATGCTCAAAGTTATGTAAATATGCTAAGTGACAGTTGTAAAGCTGATATAGAGCTCTCCTATGCCGAGATACTAGATAAAAACTTGGCAACCCTTCCTTACAGTTATAGGAATATGTGGTTCTGTCCTAGCATATTTGAGTCCTTGGAAACCCAGAAACTAAAAATAAATATTGTGTTCTAACATTTAAGTACATGCTCCACAACATAGAATAGAAAAAAAAAAATCTAGCAGTTAGAAACAGACATCGTCTTGTGAAAAAATATGCCAGAATTCTAAATTATTCATTATTTTATCATTCAACAAATATTTACTGAGTTTGTACTATGTGCCGGGTCCTAGGGATACAGCAATGAACATAAACAGCAGTGTCTGAAGCTTCGTGAGGCAAATATTTTAGTGGAAAAAACTGCAACCAATGACTAATTATGTGATGGTAGCTTTGTTTGGATGGTTGTAAGTGGATCCCTTTAGAAAGTTTAGTTAGAGTCAGTCTCTTTAAAAGAACAACATTTATGTTGAGCTTTGAAGTGTAAGAAAGAACCAGATAAATAAAATTACTTCTAACAAAGATCATAGATACACACACTGCAGTTTAATTTTGCTCTACCATTTATAGAATCACAGGAGCCACTGCCTAGTACCACTATACTATGACTTTATACCATGATCCTTTTTTATTTTTCTCCAAGTTGTCTTAGCTTAATTTTTTGTTCACTTATCTTCTTTTTATTTTGCTGTTTTCTTATCATTTTGATCCAAAAATCAAACAGTAGTGGAAATTGAGAACAATTATAATATTTGGGTGTCACATCTCCAAATCAATGTATCATTAAAACTGTTTACTTTCTTATTCCTAAGGCCCACAAATTGTAAATGTTAGGTCAATGAGACTAGAGACCAAATCTATTTTTTCCTTTGTGGTCCTACTATCTGCATACAAGGATGCACAGATGTCACAAAACAAATCCCACAAAAGATTATGTTCAGTGAATACATGTGTAAATGAGCAAATACACAGATTTACTAAACACTAAAGTCAAGAAATTGTGCACATAATTTGTTGCCAGTGCACAAGAAACTTATATGTAGAATCACTGTTATTTAAAAAATACTATTTTAAGTAAATAATTTCATGTTTAGAACAGAAATTAGCATTTGATTTCAAATTTTCACTTTTATCCACATAGGTCATCCTTCTAATCTACTGTACAGGTTAAAATACTTGTAAAATAAATTCCTTGAGTGATGAAGCATTTTACTGCTGAGCCTCACAACACAGTTATTTTTGGATAAGCATCAGAAGTTTGGGGATATTGTCTGACCCTTCAAACAGTTTAGATAATAGGTGGTGAACATTGGAGATCTTGTTTCTTATCAACTCTGCCCCAAATTAAAATGCCAAGAATGCAATAATATTTTCCTCTGAGTCATGTATTTTTCCATTCGTTTAAGAGTCTTTTTTAGTATTATTTTTATAATTCTGCAGCTCAAGGTGGCCAGTGAAAAAGATTCTTTGAATCTGCACTTGATTATTAGTCTCGCTTACTCTGTACAACAGCAAGGATCCTGTTTTCTCAAAAATATTTGAGACAGCCTCATGGTGAGCTGTAAAGTTATTAATGTTGCTTGATATTTGCTTTGACAGCTGCTCTGTACTCCCTTTAATCATCTTCATCATGGTGCGTAGCTCTTTTTTCCTTCCATTTCACTTTCGCCTATGCTGCTTAGAGAGGATGATCTATGCAGAAAAATTGATAGATCCCCTCCCCTCACATTTTCTCAGATCTTTCTATTCTACAAGTTTAAATTCATTCCTTCATGCAGACATTTATTCATTCAATAAGTATGTGTTTAACTTTTGTCATATTCAAAGCCCTAGATGATGTTCTGGGGATATTACAGAGATTAGCAAAAGATAATTTATACTTTTAATAAATTTATCTTGTAATAGGCTGGCTAAGATAGGATCATTCCAAGGTAGTTGCCTATGACAAGACCCATAACACAGAGAGTAAAAATGTGGGTTTTAGAGTCAAACAGATATAGATTTGGATCTTGATTTTACTACTTACTACCTAAGTGACAATATATGGCTACTAATCTCCTAAATACCTACTCCCAGAGATCCCCAAACTTTAACTTTCTTATCTGCAAAATGGGAATAATATTGTACCTTCTTCATGAGGATTCAATAATATAAGGCCTAAGTCACAATGACACATTCATGAGGTAAATATTTCTCTTTCCCTTACCTCCATTAGTCATCATTTTATAGAAGTAACAATGTAGATGAGAGGTTAAGTCATTCATTCAGTCACTCAGCTAGGAATGAGCAGAGCAAGAATAAAAACAAAGATTAGCTTGCCAACAGACTATAGACTTTGTAAGGAGAAATACAGTTCAGTTTAATTTACGTTATATTTGTATGCATGGGATAGTAAGTCCTTGGCACCTACATGGTTATTGAATGAATTTCCCCACATTCATGTTTCTTTAACAAACCATGCTGATTCTTGGTAGGGATTAAACCTTGATGACAAGTAAAAGACTCTGTGATTTTTATACTAAGTAGTAGAGACTTTGAGTAGGGATGTAGGAACTTAACTGTGTTGTTCATAACATAGTTGCAAAAGGAGGAACTGGCTGGGAAAAGCAATATGGAAGTTTTCTCAATATATATAGAAAACAGAAAATGAAGCTTTGGAGTAGGCAGATAGTAATGGAGATGAATAAGATTGACTAGACAGGGGGAAGGGGTGATGATGTTCTTTTTCCTGATGGCTGAGGGAATAATAATATTGTTAAAATAACATGAACTTTTTAAAAACAACAGCAACAATAATAAGCAAGCAATGCAGGCAGGAGAAAGAAGCAAATAATTTTTGTGTGACTAAAAGAAAAAATTTTGCCTTTTAACCTGTTGACTTTTTAATAATGGGTAAAATATCTACACATATATGGGAAGCAGTTGGAAATAAAGTACTGGAGCTTGGGAGTATGGTAAGGTTGTAGATTCAAATTTGAACATTTCCAGCATAGAGTTGTTATTTGTAAAATTGATAAAATTACTAATGGAGTTCACTTATTTCCTATTCAGGCTAATTATTTGTTTCTTCAGCTTAAGTCATATATCAAAATAGATATAATTTCACGAAAGGCTTGGCTGAACTTTATTCTATGGTTTAAAAATGTATGTGCTATTTAAGTATGCATGTGAAATACAAAAATATTTCATTTACTTGTAAGCACTAAAAATTAAGGTTCACTCTATCATTTAAACAAATAATTAACTATGGAAATAGTTTAAATAGCCTAATTAATGGACTTATAAATTATACTTTTCTGATATGGACTTTAGTTTGTTGTCTTAAAACTTCAACAAAACATACAAACAGGGGTGGTAATATTGAACACTTTGATTTTGCCATTATGAAAAAGAGGCTGGTCACTAAGTATCATGAATAAAAGGACAAGGGTTCATGCTCCCTTACATCGCCAGCATTTTCTCTTTCTATAAGAATATGCTAATTTTTAAAGAAAAATTTCTTCTAGCCTGCTCCAGTCTTTGCTCTTTCACAATCTTGGTGGTAAAGGGAATAAACATCTCTACTAAGACAGCATTTGCATCTTAGAGAACAGATGTGTTGCTGTTTGCATAGCTTCCAGGGGTTCTGCCAACTAGTGGGCCTTATTATGGGAAATAACACTGGAAGCTCTTTAAAATACTGTTGCCGGGGGTTGGTTGGGCTTAAAGCTGTGCACTATGTACAACAGGATTTTACTGTGTGTAGTTGTATTTTAGGGACCATAATTATTCCTGGAAACTTAATAGGCTCTATTAAACTGAGCCATGTTCAAACTGAATTAAAGGAAAGCTTTAGATCTAATTGAGATTACTGGAGATAATTTTCAGGTATTGAAATGAATAATTACAAACTAAATATATCATTGCACTCTTCATTATGATAGTAGCAGATACATAAATATTATATATTCCAAAAATGGAATATATATAGAAATTAATATGGAAAGATAATATTTTTAGTGATTATGACCCCAATTCCTACATTATATTGTCATTAAGCATTTATTATAAAGTCGTGGGCTTAAAAATATCTTCCTTCTTTTTAGTAAATTACCTAAAAGCACCAAAAAGCAAGAAGCCTGGTATCTTATGCAAAGTTTACAGGGACGGTTTAGAAGACATAATTCACAACAATTCACAAGAAATCAAGAATTAACATGATGTGATGCCTCTGGCAAATTAGTCCAAAGCACAAATACAGTCTAATCCTGAACAAGGGGCAACTGGTTCTGCTGTATTGGTCTAGCATGCATGAGACATTGCAGTTCTCACTGATAACATTGTGCATTATCTTGCCTAGTGTTTTCCTAATTAATTTTCAATGTGCTACTTAGTAGATGATTAATATGAATAAAAGGTGAGATATCCATGGATTATTTTAACTTTGGCAGGCCAATAGATTGCACTGGAGATGCTAGTTAGCTATTTTACAGTGAGGAGGTAGCCAGAATTACCTTGGATTCTGCACATTTCCTTAGAAAGGTCTCATTTGAACAGCATGCAGGATCTACCCAGTGGTTCATTTATTTTTCAATGTTCTTGAAAGTTATGCACTTTATGTCCATGAGGGATGCATATTGAAGGACGACTCAATGATTAATAGCTGCATGGCAACAAAGGGTACATAAGAACAAAGAAACACTCCTTTTTCCATTACCTTCTCTACTTCCAACACATTCTACCAAACTAGTGTTGATGAAGAGCCAAACTCTGTAAAATATGTGAAGAGATTTATACTGAGCCAAATACAAGTGACCATGGCCCACGACACAGCCCTCAGGAGGTCCTGAGAACATGTACCCAAGGTGGTCGGGGTGCAGCTTGGTTTTATACATTTTAGGGAGGCATGAGACATTAATCAAATACATTTGATAGGTACCTTGATTTTGTCTAGAGAGGCAAGAGAATTAGAAGTGGGTTGGCATGGGGAGGGTGCTTCCTGGCTATAGATAAATTTACACATTTTCTGATTGACAATTGGTTGAGTTTGTCTAAAGACCTGGGATCAATAGAAAGAAAATGTTCAGGTTAAGACAAAAAGAGTATGAAGAAGACCAAGGCTCTTTGAGGTCTCATAGTGGCTGCAAATATTTCCTATTCTGAACTTTAAAATGTGCTACACTCATAGATAATCTCTTCAGGATTGGGAGGGCCTGGAAGAAAAAGCTCTAGCTATTTTTTGTTTGTTTGTTTGTTTGTTTTTAGATGGAGTCTAGCTTGTTGCCCAGGCTGGAGTGGAGCAATCTCAGCTCACTGCAACCTCTGCCTTTTGGGATCAAGTAATTCTCCTGCCTCAGCCTCCCAAGTAGCTGGGATTACAGGCACCTGCCACCACACCCAGCTAATTTTTTTTGTTTGTTTTGGTAGAGATGGGGTTTACTGTGTTGGCCAGGCTGGTCTCAAACTTCTGACCTCATGATCTGCCCACCTCTGCCTCAAAGTGCTGGGATTATAAGGATGAGCCACTGCACCCTGCCCAAGATCTAGCTATCTTTTAATAGAGATTTTATTCCAGAAGTAAAGTTTTCCTCTGTAAAGGATTTCTTTGGAGGACCATTTCAAAATATGGCAAAGAAATATGTTTTGAGGTAAAATATTTTGGAATTCTTCTTTGTCACATAATGCTTTGCCAGAGTCAGATTGGAAAGTAATTCACAATATATAGGGTTAAATAAAACCCATCTGATGAGAATTTATGGTTTATGGGGCATGATTCCCCAGACTCCTTAGATAGGAATTTGGGCAAGATAAGAAAAAAAATCAGAGCTTAGTCCTCATTAAGTATGTTTTATGATCTATATTTATTCATTGATAAAAGTGCATAGGAAAACAATTTTTGCACTCAATCAATATACAGTTTGTTAGTACTAGTAACATCACTTCTACTACTGTGGACCAAGAAAATAATGATAACATTCTGCCCTTCAAATCTCCCTGATAATCACTGGGAGAAAGCCAGTGGATTTGCACTTAATTAGAACCTTCTGTTCTTTACAGCGCACTCCCTCTCTCCTGCCCTCATTCCTATAAAGAAACTTATTTGCGGATGGAATTGCTTTATATTTCTGGCTCAGTTAGCATTCTGCCAGTGCAGTCATGACTAAAACAACAATATGACAAACATTGACAGTGACAACTACCCCCCCAGAATTTTCAATTAGCAATTATGAGGACAAACTCTCGCCATGATAATTTGATTGATGAATGTCATCAGGAAGAAAAAAAATGAGAAAAAAAGAAGTCAAAATTATTTGGAAAAGAAAAGAATGCTTGAAGTACTGAAAAAAGAAACACCACCCCCCACCTCTGGATTTATTATTATTATTAACATTCTTTTAAAGAAATGTATTTTCTTTTCTGCCACCTAGTTTTGAGAAACCTAGACATAATAGGCATTCACATGAGAAGTTCTAGGAGTAAAGAATTAAAGGAAAAATGTCTTTATAAGAGGTAAACTTTTTAGAAGATCTTCATTTGGGATGAGAAAGACCTGTGTTTAGCTTCTAACTCAAATACTTGTTATTAAAAACAGGTGTATAGAATGGCTTACTAGAAAGATTCCATTTCATTACATCCTAAGATGTACTATATGCCTTGCAAACACATTTTTTTAGTTCCTTTCTGAAATCATCTTTTCACAATGCTCTCTGTCCGTGCTCTTTTCAACCAATATGCGTCAATTTATAAAACCTTAACTAGCATCCTAAATTATTGTGAAATTATCAGTTCCCACAACCTAAAACAGGATTTGTACAATGTTCTCCATTGAGTTCAATTTAGGCATATACATCTGCAGATATCACCCTAATGCTTATAGTTGTGGCCCTATTTCTCACTCCAAAACCTAAAACAGCAGGAAATGTAGACATTTACAATAATAATGTCACATGTGGCCAGAAACTTAACATTAAATTGGATTGTGAGGTGGGAAAGATAACTAATGGTTTTCCCTGTATTTGATAGAGCGCCTTTATTACATTGGTAAATTTGTCCTGATCCCACTTCATGTTTTCAGGTTTAAAATTGTGATTGCTTTGGCATACTGAACGTGGGTTACTTTCAGGGATAGATATGTATTCACTAAAGTCACAGAGACTGATATATAAAATCAAATGCCAAGGGCTTGTTTTACAATAAGAACTAAAACCATCATGCAGATTATAATACTTCTCTCAGTGTAGCCACATCTTTCCCTGAAAGGAGATCATATAAGGAAGCAAATTATATTCAGAAATTTGCTTGGTGTGCACAGTATAAAGCCACAGATCTTAAATACCATTAGCTTTTAATTCTAGTCTTAAGAAAACATTCATTGTTGAAGAATACACTCTCCCTGCATCAAAAGAGTGTTGGGATGGGGTTTGCCAATGGTTTCACAAGTGTTTCTTTATCCTTTGTTTGCAAGACGGAGGACCTCCTACTGATGGACACATTATTTCTTTGATATGCTAATATATCAATAAAGTTATAGTTTGTCTTAAAGGTTTCAGAGCCATATTTTTCTTTTTAAGATGACTTTAGTGATCTTTTTTCTAATCCAGAGTGTACTGAATTAACTTTTAGCTAAGAAAGCAGTCTCCCATACCCTTATTTCCGAGTTCTCAGGTGTATATTTATTATAACTCATAGTTAAATCCCAAAACTCCAAAATAAACATTTTAGATACATTTATAAATCTGTCTACTTAATCAAGGATGGTGCTGGTTTTGCTTATGACCATCTCTTTAGTACCAACTTCAGTGTTTGGCTTACAGCAGGCAGTGAATTAAAATTTGTTGAATACATTAATGTTAGTGTTAGTTTTATTAGGTAGATACTAAAAGCACAAATTTCTTGTATCTCTCATTATTAATTGGTACCTAAGGTACAAGCATATTCAAATATATAAAGGAAAAATGCAGACCCTGTTATAAATGTAGTGTAGTACAAATCTCATAATGTTTTGCCATGTGTCATATTGGCTTAGAAGTATTTGACTTCCTGTCACCGTGAAATAAAATTATCTTAAATAACAAAGGGTTAGAATCAGTGCCAAATTTGATATTGGTATTAATTCACTTCTCTGAAGTTATTCTTGAAATTAGTTGTCTTTAATTTCTTTAAGTTAATTACATTTATTTAATTTGGCTCATCCAAATTTAAGCTTCTCGAATGTAAGAAGGATGCTTTATTATTAAAATTTTGGGGGACTGCATTTGGCAAAAGTTCCAAATGCAGTACTGGAGATACAGGTATTGCCAATAATAGCTTCTTATTTGACTAAATCTATTTCTAAATTACAATTTGTAGAGTGTGTTCTAAAATGTGAATTTTTGTGATAATAAGAGTAACTGGTTCTGCACCTTATTTTAAGACAATTATATGTCTTAATATCAGAGCACAAACTGTACCAAGATGATGAGAGAGATGCTCTTCTTTTCATATTTTGATTTGAATTCAATGTGGTCTGAGTCTATTCCATTAACTGCTCAGTACCCCTTATATTGGAAAGCCATTCATGACATTTACATACATTTGTATGTGGAATTTGTATGTGTTATGTATTTTTGATAATGCTTTCACATTTTCTCTCTGTCTTCTCTGTATTTATTCCTTCTACTGCAAATAAAAAGGATAAATAAAAAGAAATAAAAGTGTTATAAATAGTCTATTTCACAAAGGCAATGGGAGAAGGCTGCTATGACAGAAGGGTAAAAACTATCTAAACTTCTTCAATCAAACAGTACATTTGTCCTTCTTATCCTTTCTTTTTTTGATTCAAGATTTATTTAGTATTTAAAATTCTTACCTAGTCAATCAATTTTCTTTTAAGAGACTCTTAAATCAAAAGGCCTATATAAAGTACTTCAGTCCTCAGATGACAAGTCTGGGTCTTCATTGATCATCCTCACAAACATTAATAACATGTTCTATTGGGTAAGTAGGATTTCCTTGAATGCCTGGTTCCATGTATATGAAACATGTTTTAGATTTTCTTTACTGTCATGAGAATATACTCTCTTACTCTGAAATAAGAGTGTATTTTTAAGTAAAGGCTCTCCATAGACTATGCTATTTGCTATTAACAGTTGTGTTTTAGCTATTACTAAAAAGTTAAAAATAAAATAACAGACTCTGGCAAGGTTGTGGAGAAAAGGGAATGCTTATACACTATTGGTGGGAAGGTAAATTAGTACAACCATTGTAGAAGACAGTATGACAATTCCTCAAAGACCTATAATCAGAATTGCCATTTGACCCAGAATCCCATTACTGGGTATATACCCAAGACAATATAAATTGTTCTATTATAAAGACACATGCATGCATATGTTCACTGCAGCACTATTCGCAATAGTAAAGACATAGAATCAACCTAAGTGCCCATCAGTGATAGACTGGATAAATACAATGTGGCACATATACACCATGGAATGCTATGCACCCATATAAAAGAATGAGATCATGTTCTTTGCAGGAACACAGATGGATCTAAGACCATTATCTTTAGCAAACTAACATAGGAACAGAAAACCAAATACCACATGATCTCACTTACAAGTGGCAGCTGAATGATTAGAATACATGGACACATAGTGGGGAACGGCTGACTCTGAGACCTATCTGAAGGTGGAGGATAGGAGGAAGAGGATCAGGGCATATAACTAATGGGTAGGCTTAATACCTGGGTGACAAAATAATCTGTACAAAAACCCCCATGACACAAGTTTACCTATATAACAAACCTGCATCTGTACCCCAAACTTAAAATTAAAATATAAATAGTTATATTATGCTACTGATTGTAAGTGGAATTTCAGAGAACATCATGTTAAATTAATATATAAGATTTAAGATACCTTCTGTCTCAGTCTGTTTGTGCTGCTATTACTTAATAGTGGAAACAGCGTAATTTACAAATAACAGAAATTTCTTTCTCAAGTTTCTAGAGGCTTGGAAGTACAATATTAAGGTGCCAACATTTTGGTGTCTTGTAAGGGCCTTTTTGCTGCATCCTTACATGACAGAAGCAGCAAGCACTGTGTCCTCACATGGTGGAAGAGCAGAAAAGCAAAAAGGGCCTCGCTGGTTTTCTCCAGCCCTTTAATAAGGCACTAACCCATTCATGAGGGTCCTTAATCACTTCCCAAAATGCCCTGCCTCTTAATATTATCACAATAAGAATTAAGTTTCAACATATGAATTTTGGGAGCTATTCATTCCACCTTCTTTGCTGCAATTTCTGCCATTTATAGTCCAGGTGTTATTATAATTCCCTATATTGAAGTTCTTGAAAATTCTTCTAGTTTCTCTGATAAAAGTGTTGGAATATGCATGCTATCTACTACTTTTTTTCTTGATGATTCACTGTACTACTTTTTGACTGATATTATTTTATTGGTACTTTTAATCATGTACTCATT
This sequence comes from Sapajus apella, assembly GCF_009761245.1. Taxonomy (NCBI): domain Eukaryota; kingdom Metazoa; phylum Chordata; class Mammalia; order Primates; family Cebidae; genus Sapajus; species Sapajus apella. The sequence continues at coordinate 16,147,445 of NW_022436980.1, forward strand.
TCTATTTCCTTTTGAATAGTTTAATAAAATGAAGCCACCTAGGACTAGATATTAAAAACCAAAGTCATCACTGGAATAAAATTGAAAGATGTAGAGTGTGAATGAGGACATACTTGTAACTCTAATAAAAGTTTTTGACCTCTAGGGTAATTATATAACACACTTCAATTGTTATAAAGATACAGGATCAGAGTTGAGTATTTTTTTTAATAGTATAGAAAAAGAAATTGAATTAGGGTTGGTATTAGAAAAGGATGAGTATATTTTAATCAAAAATGTCATATTATGCACACATATATACAATTATATACATGTACGTGTGTGTGTATATATAGACACATGAAGAGGCGTGTTTTTGCTATAACATATCTTTGTGATTCAGTCAGAATAAATAAGAAGGTCATTCAAACTGAGCTTCAGTGGTAATATAAATTAGAAAGTTTGAGTTCCTGACAGTAAGGAGAATGAAGCTTTATTGTGTTTTAAGAGTTTTAGGAGAATTTTCATGTAGTTTGTTAAGAATATTATGTTTTTCTAACATTTTACCTTTGAACTCTAATCAGAAATTGAGGTCTAAAGTCTACATAGATCCTTAGAATATGATTCCTGGCAACTGATTGTTCTCTGAAGGCAGGGATTCACGTGTACTATCTGTGTTATTCTGAATTCACTTGCGTTTATCTTTCTCTAATAGTTCTATGTGCAGTATGTATTAAGTGAGTCTGTGGTTATCTCCTTTTTCCATAACTCTTCTTTCTTCATGGTTGGAGGGGATTTACTACCTATCAGTAGTGATTCTAATGTTTCCTCAAGAACATAAACGGTCTCATTAGAAATGTAGAATCCATGGGAAATTTTGTAACTCATTTGGATCAGAGTTGTCTGTGATGAGAGAAGATATGAAGAGAAAATTTGTCCATTATTTTCCTAATTGGCTTGGATCCAAATGGCTCCTCAGACAAACATGGGTCATGCCCAAGACAGTTTAATTTCCTTTTTAATTTCAGCACCGAAATATGTGAAAATCTGTAGAGATAAATATTTGTATAGAAGTATATAAATCATAAAATTATACATATGTGTCCATCCATGTTCCTGCAAAGGACATGATCTTATTTTTTTTTGTTTGTTTTCCGGCTGCAAAGTATTTCATAATGTATATGTACCACATTTTCTTTATCCAGACTGCAATTGATGGCTGTTTAGGTTCATTCCAGGTTTTTGCTATTGTGACTAGTGCTTGAAAAAAAATGGTCTCATTAAAAATCTAGAATCCACATATACATGCATGTGTCTTTATAATGGAACAATTTGTATCCCTTTTCGTATATAACCAGTAATGAGATTGCTGGAGAAAATAGTATTTCTGGTTCTAGGTCTTTGAGGAATTGCCACACTGTCTTCATGTGTTTGAACAAATTTACATTCCCACCAACAGTGTATAAGTATTCCTTTTATTTCACAACCTTGCCACCATCTGTTAATTTTTGACTTTTTAAAAATATTCTGACTGGTATGACATGGTGTCTCATTGTGTTTTGATTTGAATTTCTCTGATGATTAGTGATGTTGTGCATTTTTTCATATGTATATTGGCCATGTGTATGTCTTCTTCTGAAAAGTGCGTCCTTTGCTCACTTTTTAATGTTGTTTTCTTTTTTTTTTTTTTTTTGGCTTGTAGATTCTTGATATCAGTCTTTTGTCAGATGCATAGATTGCAAATATTTTCTTCTTTTCTGTAGATTTTCTGTTCACCCTGTTGATAGTTTCTTTTGCTGTGCAGAAGCTTTTTAGTTTAATTAGATCCCATTTGTCAATTTTCATTTTTTAGCAATTGCTTTTGACATTTTCTGCCAGGGCCTATGTCTAGAATGGTATTTCCTAGGTTATCTTTAGGTTTTACATTCAAGTTATTCATCCATCTTAAGCTGATTTTTGTATATGGTGTAAAGAAGATGTCTAGTTTCAATTTTCTGCATGTAGCTAGCCAGTTATCCCAACTTGCTTGTATTTGGATAACTAGTTGGTAATGTGAAAAGACATTATTATGTCATTATTTTATTCCTGATTCTTGAGGCATTTACACAGAAAAATGCAGAACTCATACCTGTAATTGCATTCTTACACCTTTATATCTTACATCTTCTTTATATCTTCTTATATCTTATATCTTGTTGCATAGTTCTGGAGTAAGGGTAAATTTCTACATTACTTTTTTGCAAATATTCTCTCCCATTCTGCAGGTTGTTTCTTCACTCTGTTGATAGTTTCCTCCAATATAGAGAAGCTCTTTAGTTTAATTAGATCCCATTTGTCAGTTTTTGCTTTGTTGCAATGGCTTTTGGTGTCTTCATCATTAAATCTCGGCATTTTCTATGTTCACAATGTTATTGCCTAGGTTATCTTCCAGGGTTTTTATAGTTTTGGGTTTTATATTTAAGTTTTTAATCCACCTTGAGTTGATTTTTGTATACCAGTTAAGCAAGGGTTCAAGCTTCATTCTTCTGCATATGTCCAGCCAGTTATCCTGACACAATTTATTGAATAGGGAGTCCTTTCTCCAGTGCTATTTTTGTAGGTTGTTTAAAGATCAGAGAGTTGTAGGTGTGAAGACTTATTTCTAGGTTCTCTATTCTGTTCCATTGGTCTCTGTGTCTATTTTTGTAACAATACCCTACCGTTTTGGTTACTGTAGCCTTAGAGTATACTTTGAAGTTGGGTAGCATGATGCTTCCGGCCTTGTTCCTTTTGCTTAGAATTGCCTTGGCTATTTGGGCTCTTTTTGATTTATATGGATTGTAAAATAACTTTTTCTAGTTCTGTGAAGAATGCCATTGGCAGTTTAATAGAAATATCATTGAATCTGTCTATAAATGGCTTTGGGCAGTCTGTCCATTTTAATGATATTGATTCTCCCTATCTATGAGCATGGAATGATTTTCCACTTGCATGTCTCATCTATGATTTCTCTGAGGAGTGTTTTATAATTCGCCTTATGGAGATCTTTCACTTCCCTAGTTGGCTGTATTCCTAGGTATTTTATTTTTTGTGTGGCAATTGTGAATTGGATTGCATTCCTAATTTGGCCTTCTGGCTTGAGTGTTATTGGTGTATAGAAATGTTAGTGATTTTTGCACATTGACTTTGTGTCTTGAAACTTTGCTGAAGTTGTTTATCAGTTTAAGGAGCTTTGGGGCTGTGACTATGGGGTTTTTTTCTAGGTGTAGGATCTTGTTATTTGAAATCAGTTATGATTTAACTTTCTTTCTTCCTATTTGATGCCCTTTATTTTTTTCTCTTGCCTGATTGTCCTGGTCAGGACTTCCAAGACTATGTTGAATAGGAGTGGTGAGAGAGGGCATCCTGGTCTTTGCCAGTTAGATGTTTCAGGTTTTGCCCATGCTGTATGATGCTGGCTGTGGGTTTTGCCATGGATAGTTTTTATTATTTTTAGCTATGTTCCTTCAATACCTAGTTTATTGAGAGCCCATAACATGAATGTGTGGTGAATTTTATCAAAAGCCTTCTCTGCATCTATTGAGACAATCACGGGGCTTTTGTCTTTAGTTCTGTTAATGCGATGAATCATATTCATTGATTTGTGTATGGTGAACCAACCTTGCATCCCATGGATAATGCCTACTTGATTGTTTTGAACTGGCTGTTTGATGTGCTGCTGGATTTGATTTGCCAGCATTTTGTTCAGAATTTTTGCATCAATGTTCATCAAGGATACTGGCCTGAAGTTTTATTTTCCTGTTGGATCTCTGCCAGATTTTGGTATCAGGATGATGCTGGCCTCATAGAATGAGTTAGGAAGGAGTCCTTCTTCCTCAATTTTTTGGAATATTTTCAGTACAAATGGCACTAGCTCTTCCTTGTACATCTGGTAGAATTCAGCTGTGAATTTATCTGGTCCTGGCCTTTTTTTGATTAGTAGAATATTTATTACTGACTCAATTTCAGAGCTTGTTCTTGGTCTGCTCAGAGATTCAGTTTCTTCCTGGTTCATTCTTGGGATGGTTTATGTGTCCAGTAATTTATCAATTTCTTCTGGATTTTTGAGTTTATGTGCATAGAGGTGTTCGTAATATTTTCTAATGACAATTTCTATTTCTTTGGTTTCAGTGGTACTATCTCCCTACTCGTTTCTGATTGTGTTTACTTGAATCTTCTCTCTTTTCTTTTTTATTAGTGTAGCTCATGGTCTATTTTATTAATATATTTTTTAAACAACAGCTCCTAGATTCATTGATCTTTTGGATTTTTTTGCATGTCTCTATCTCCTTCAGTTTAGCTCTGATTTTGGTTATTTCTTGTCTTCTGCTAGCTTTGGGATTGGTTTGCTGCTGGTTTGTTCTTTGGTTCTTTTAGTTGTGATATTAGGTTGTCAACCTAATTGAGATACTTCTGACTTTTTGATGTGAGCATGTAGTGCTATAAATTTCCCTCTCAATCCTGCCCTAGATGTGTCCCAGATATTCTGGTATGTTGTATCTCCTTGTTACTTTCAAAGAACTTCTTGAATTCTGCTTTAATTTTATTATTTACCCAAAAGTCACTCAGGAGCAGATCATTCAATTTCCATTTACTTGTATGGTTTTGAGTAAATTTTTTAGTCTTGATTTCTCATTTAATTGCACTGTGGTCCGATAGTGTTTGTTATGCTTTCAGTTCTCTTGCATTTGCTGAGGAGTGTTTTACATCCAATTATGTGATTGCTTTTATAGTACGTTTTATGTGGTGATGAGAATGTATATTCTGTTGTTTTGGGCTGGAGAGTTCTATAGATGTCTATAAGCTCCATTTGATTCAATACTGAATTTATATCTTGAATATATTTGTTGATTTTCTTTCTTGATGATCTGTCTAATATTGTCAGTGAGGTGTTAAAGTCTCCCACTGTTATTGTATGGGAGTCTAAGTTTCTTTGAAGGTCTTTAAGAACTCACTTTATGGATCTGGGAGCTCCTATGTTAGATGTATATATATTTAGGATAGTTAGATCTTCTTGTTGAATTGAACCCTTTATCATTCTTTAATGCCCTTCTATGTCTTTGATGATGTTGTTGGTTTAAAGTCTATTTTGTCAGAAACTAGAATTGCAACCCCTGCTTTTTTCTGTTTTCCATTTTCTTGGTAGATTTTTCTTCATCCCTTTATTTTAAGGCTATGTGTGTCATTGCATGTGAGATGGTCTCTTAAAGGTAGCGCACCAACAGCTATCTTTAAGATATTCATCCAGTTTGCCACTCTGTGCCTTTTAATTGGGGCATTTAGGCCATTTACATTAAAGGCTAGTATTAATATGTGTGTATTTGATTCTGTCATCATGTTAGCTGGTTATTTTGCAGACTTGTTTATGTGATCGCTTCATAGTGTCACTGGTCTGTGATTCAGTGAGTTTTTGTAATGTCTAGTAATGGTCTTTCCTTTCCATATGTAGTGTTTCCTTAAAGTACTCTTGAAGCTCCCTTTGGGAGTTTCCTTCAGGTCTGGGGGTAATAAATTCTCTCAGCATTTTCTTGTCTGAAAAGGATCTCATTTTTCTTTCACTTAGGCAGTTTTGTTTGGCTGTATAAAATTCTGGGTTGGAATTCCTTTTCTTTAAGAATATTGTATATTGGCCCCCAATCTCTTCTGGCTTGTAGGGTTTCTGCTAAGATATCTGCTGTTAGTCTGATGGGCTTCCCTTTGTAGGTGACCTGACTTTTCTCTTTAGCTGCATTTAACATTTTTTTCTTTCATTTTGATTATAGAAAATCTCAGGACAATATGTGTTAGAGATGATTTTCTTGTAAAATAAGATCTTTCTGGTGTTCTCTGCATTTCCTGAATTTGAATGTTGGCCTCTCAAGCTGGAGTGGGGATATTCTCATGCATGATATCCTGAAATATGTTTTTCAAGTTGGTTACACTTTCCTCATCTCTTTCAGGTAGACCTATCGGTCAAAGATTTGGTCTCTTTACATAATACCATATTTCTTGAATGTTTCGTTCTTTCCTTGCTTCTTTTTTCTCTATTCTTGTATGATTGACTTATTTCAGAAAGCCAGTCTTAGAACGTTGAGAATTTTTTCCCACTTATTATAATCTGCTATTAATATATGATTGCATTATGAAATTTTTGTAGTTCATTTTCAGCTGTATCAGATTGGTTCCATTCTTTCTATACTGGCTATTTTGTCTGTCAGCTCCTGCAGTGCTTTCTCATGAGTTTTATCTTCCTTGGATTAGATTTTAATGTACTCCTGTAGCTCAGTAATCATTGTTACTATCCATATTCTGAATTCTGTTTCTGACATTTAAGCCACTGCAGCCTGGTTCAGAGCCCTTGCTAGAGAGGTGATGTGTTTATTTGGACGAAAGGAGGTACTGCAGTTTTTTTTGTTTGTTTTCAGGGTTCTTGAACTGATCCTTTCTTATTCGTGTGGGCTTATCTTCCTTCAGTCTTTGAGGTTGTAGACCTTTGGATGGGCTTTTTTTCCTCTTTTATCCCATTTGATTACTTTGAGGATTTCATTTTGGTATAACATGAATGTAGCTGACAGGCTTCATTTCTGGAAGACTTTAGAGGCCAGTGCTCATTTCCCAGCTTCTGGACTGCCTGCTCTAATTCCGTAGGACTTCTATTTGGCCCTGACTTTGCGCTCTGTCTCCTGAGGGTTAGGAATCCACTGTGCTGGGGATCCAAGCTGCTCCTGGTACAAAGGTCAGCACACTCTGATGGGATGTGTCAGCTAAAATGTTTCATATTGTGGTGGCAGTAGGATTTGTTCTTATCATCATGTGTCAGCAGTGGTAGCAGGAGCTGCAGCAGCATGCTAATGGGTGCCTGGCTGCCTCCTTCCCTGCAGGCATTCCCCACAATGGTAGAGGTGTTCACCACAATGGCAGGGGAAGAGGGAATACTACGGGGCCCCTTCTAGTAACTATGTTTTTGGTCATGCTAGAGGTGGTGTTGGGCTAGGGGACACAGGTCTGGGTGCCATCTCTGTACCCTGCAAGCAAGAGTTGTCACTCAGGACAGGGGAGGATCTGCTGTTCTCTGTACAGTGTTAGCTAAAAGGCAGGGCACTGCAGGGGCTGGGGCTGGCTGGCTCTGTGCCCACCAAGGCCCTGTATACAATGGCTTTCAGCATGGAGCAGGGTGGACTGCATTTCTGTGCGCTGACAAGGCAAGGAAAGCAAAGCCAGCCTATGGAGACACACACCAGCAGAGATGTGGGGAGCTGCTCTGAGCCTAGGGAAAGCTGTAGTATGGAGAGGGAGCATGCAGGCTGGTGCATGGAGGCTGCCCCACTGGGCTCTCTATCAGTCAGTCATGGTCCACCAGCACAAAAACTATGGTGTAGGCCCACAGATCACATGAGGTTGCCCTGCGAGCAGGTGTAGCTAGGCTGGGGCCCTGGAAGAGGCCAGCAAACCAAGGAATGCTCAGGTAGGACTGACCTTATCTGACGGACAAGACTTCTCTCAAACTTTGGGACTGAAAGCTCCCATAGGGCTAAACTTTCTTATGGGAGCAAGTTTTGTGCCTAGAAGTATGGCTGTCCCTGGCCACGCTCTGTTACAGATACTTCTGCACCCCACCATCTGGGCGCCAAACAGCTGGCTTGCTGCCTCTACCGCTTCTCTAAGCAGCTGTCCCTGGAAACTCCAATGTCCATGGTGGTCGAGAGGCCTCCTCCTGCTGGAGTCCAGAGGCCCATGACAAGAGTGGAGAACTCTTTGCCAGTTCAAATCACCCATTCCCCTAAAGCTGTTGCAAGCCAGGAAGGAGTCCAGGTGCACGATAGCCCCATGTAGAGTCCCCAGCTTCTTCCCCCTCCAATGCAGCTTCTATGTCTTCCTTTGGTCCACTCTCAGTGTCTTCCCTCTGAAGATCTGTTAGGAGCATGCCAATCGTCTTGATCCTTCAGCAGTAGCTGTTCCACCTGGCTGGGTCTAGTTGGCCATCTGGCCCTCCCTTTCCACTTTTGATTCTTAGGCATTAAAAAATATATACTATTGATCAGTCAATATAAATATATTTTTCTATTGATTGGATAAACAAATCTTGAATTGAGTTAACTTTTTGGACAAACATAAAAACTTAAGGAACATGACAAATTAAATATAAACGTGCCTCAAAAATTGTCTATTTTTGATGTGAACACTAAGCTAGATTTTATGAAGGAATATGTTGAGGAAACATAAGTTTTGGGATTCAAGGAATATAGAAAAGTAGGCATAATAATGAGACTATTGTCAGGAGTGCACACATTTTCTCTGCTTGTTTAAACTCACAAGAAACAATTCAATGATGTTAACTAGAGATACTTTTTCTCCAAATCTGAGTTCTATGATACATTTTGTAGATATATTTACGTGAGGGTCATTGCTGTTGACCCCCTGGAGGTTCACTGAAAATCACTGACGTTACACTGGGCACGGTGGCTCATGCCTGTAATCCCAGCACTTTGGGAGGCTGAGGCAGGTGGATCACCTGAGGCGAGGAGTTCCAGATCAGCCTGGCCAACATGTTGAAACCTTGTCTCTACTAAAACTATAAAAATTATCTGGGAGTGGTGGTGGGTGCCTGTAATCCCATCTACTTGGGAGGCTGAGGCAGGAAAATCATTTGAACTCAGGAGGCGAAGCAGAGGTTGAAATGAGCTGAGATCACGCCACGGCACTCCACTGTGGGCAACAGAGTGAGACTCTGTCTCAAAAAATAATAAAAAAAAAATGCTGACATTAGGCAGATTGATTAATAGGATAAAGGGCATACAAATCTACTGAATGTGTATACCTAGGAGACTTCAGAATGAAGACCCAGTCAGTTACAGAAGTGTATACACCATCTCTACGTTACAGAAAGAATTTGAGCTGACAGCATGGCCAAAAGCAGGTATTGTTGATAAATCAGGTTTAGTGGAAAGACAGATTATGAGAGGGAGAAAGAAAGAGGCTTGGATAGGAAAGGTGGCCTTGTTATGTAGATGAAGACTTCCGTGCAGACAGAATGGATGGTAAATGCTTTTTTCTAGACTTTTAAAAGTGTCACACTCCTAATCTCTCTTCAGTCTAGAAAAGGACTGGCAACACTAATAAACATTCTCCACAAAAGACAACTTTGCAAGGCCACTTCTGTTTGCTGGGCCTACAGAAGCCATCTAAAAATATGTCATAAAAATATATTTTAGGGTAAAATATTTTGATTTTCTTTACAAATATGTTATTAGTTTTCATATGATAGAAGTAATGATTATTCAATTTTAAATTTTATTTTCATCTCAGTTTAAACACTCAAAAAACAAAAATGATGTTTGTCATTTCAATATGCAGAATTCCTAGAAAATATCAGTAGAACTTGAAAGGTTCTTTGAACTGACTGTACCATGGACTATGTCATAGTCAAACCATGGTGACTCCTCCAGAAAGTCCGAGATAACAAGAAAACCACAAAAGGAGAAGAACGGCTAGCTACTGGAGTGCCTGATTAACCAATCTTGCAACATTCCACCATTGTTCCTGCCTCAACTGATAAGTCAACCTTGTGACATTGGACCCTGTGACACCACCCCCACACTGGCTTGCAAAAAACTGCCCTAAACTGTAACTTCTCATTACCTACCCCCAACCTATAAAACCAGCTCCTATCCCACCACTCTGTTGATTCTCTTTTCAGACCCAGCCCACTCGCACCAGAGTGAATAAACAGCCATGTTGCTCACACAAAGTCTGTTTAGGTGGTCTCTTCATTTAGAGCGTGCTTAACAGGACTGCTATCTATTTATTAAGCATTCATATTTTATATAAATTTTATTACCATAGTTTCAAGGTACCAAACATCCATTTATAAAAAGTACAATTATTATTTCTAATAAATGCTCTGTAAAAACTGTAACAAATCAATTCACATTAAGCAAGCATTTAATTAATGGGTACTATTTATGTGTCAGACATTGAGTTTATAATGATAACTAAGATATATATTTTTTGCTATGCTCCAGCCTAAAGAAGTTTGAAATATTTTGGATGAAGGAAGGTTCAAGGTGAAAATGCAGAACAAGAACAGAACAACTGACACATCTATCAAGTGGCCCTTAGTGTAACTTCCTAATGGGTTCTCCTTGCTTGCTGCCCAGTTAGAACTGATTTGTCAAGACAGAGGAATTGCAATAGAGAAAGTTTAATTCACACAGAGCCAGCTGAACAGGAGACTGGAGTTTTGTTACTCAAATCAGTCTCTCCAAAAATTTGGAAATTGGGTTTTTTTTTTAAGGACACCTTGGTGGTATGGGGGCAGTGAGTAGGAAGTGCTGATCGAGTGGGTCTGATAGAAAATCATACAAAGTTGAAGCTGTCCTCTTGCCCTGAGTTGGTTCCTGGATAGGGGCCACAAGACCAGATGAGTGAGCCAGTTTATCCATCTCGGTGACGCCAGCTGATTCATCAAAAGCAGGGTTTGAAAAATATCTTAAACACCAATCTTAGGTTTTATAATAGTAATGTTATCTATCGGAGCATTTGGGGAAGCCAGTGATCTTGTAGTTTATGGCTGCATAACTCCTGAACTGTAACTTCTAGCCTTGTGGCTAATTTGTTATGTTAAAAAGGCAGTCTGGTTCCCCTGTAATAAGGCAGTTTCATTTGAGAAAAGACTGTTACTATCTTTGTTTCAAAGTTAAACTATAAACTAAATTTCTCCCAAAGTTAGTTCAGCATATGCCTAGGAATGAACAAGGGCAGCATAGAGGTTAGATGCAAGATGAGTCAGTTATGTCAGAACTCTTTTGCTCTCATAATTTTCTCACTCTTATAATTTTCGCAAAGGCAATTTCATTAGAACAATCTGCTAACTAAGGGCTCTCTGTAAAGGTTGCTGATTTTCTTTAGAGGTTAGACAGAACCGGGTGCCTAATCTGCACAGGTCATTGAAATGTAAAAATGCAAGCCACTTTTTCAATAATTATTAAGCATTTCAAGATTGCAACAGCAGTCAGCAAGCAAAGGCCTTTCTAAGCATTGGGTCCTGTGTGACTGCCCATATCACCTGCCCCTGAAGCCTGCCCTGAGGTTAGATTTTTTTTTTCTTGCTTGCTAATACTTTAGTTTCTCTTAGAATGCTTTTGTTGTCTGATGCATTAATTTGCTAAAAATGGTTCTGCGTCTCTGTAGTCCAATGAGCATAGATCATGCCATCATGGTTTTCTGGCAATGTTTTAGTTATATGTGGCATTATCTTTAAAAAAGATCTATGCAATAAAGATCTACAAATGACTTCCATTTTACTTTCTTGTAGGGCTTCACTGGAAATAGATATGTGAGTAGAACTGAGGTTATTTTTCCTTTATCATTATGCCATTATATAAGGAGTAAAGAATTGCATGTTAATCCATATATATAGAATGAAATTAGGATACCAAGGATTTCAGATAGCCTTCACACATCTAACTTGCTGTCCGGTCGGTAGCAACACTAATGAGTAAAATAATATTGGGAAAAAAAGGATGCATTTGAATTTTCTGTACACTTAAAATACATTATATATGAATGCATTTTATCATCATTTCATCTAGTAGTCATCTGATTATATCATAACAGTGAAATACTGCATTTTACAACTGTGTGTATCCCTAAGCATATTAAGGACAGTGAGGAGAGATTATGTTTTGATGTGGTGATTTGTGATTACATATTTATATGTTCATATATATATTATATATATATATGTGTATATACACTTAGGGTTGTACTAGATACTACATTTGTAGTGGATATTAAATGCAAGCTTATATGGCATGTTGGTTTTATGACTTAGTAATGAGTATACATTTCATAAAAAGTGAAACTAATAATTAATAAACAGATAATTAAGATGTTGCTTGCCAACAGTATTGAATAATATGCATTACACAGTGAAACTTTCTAGATTCCAGTAAGTAAAAAGAAGCTGATATTTAGTTATGAATTATTTTCTGAATTTAAATAAGTGCTCATCATAGAAATCATTTTATATAAGCTGTGTTTAAAATCTAGTTATTTGTGAATAAAGTAGACCCAATTCATAAATTTATGTGTATTAATTTAAGCACATGCATTTATAAGCAGGATTATATGTACAAACAATAATACTAACAAACATATTACTTATCACAACATAAGACAGCATATCTTATTTAATTGCTGAACTGATAATATTTTCACTCCAGTGGCAGAAATGTACTGCAAAGCCCTAATAAAATGCAACACGTATTGCCGATAAATCCCCTCCATATCGAATACTTTGGATTTATTGTGATCTGTCGTCCCAAGATCTATTGAGAGTTGAACAACATAAATACATAATTTATGCCTAGGAGATAAAATATGGATAAAAATTATCATTATCTAACAATGTGATTTGAAATCTGGCATCTAATTTAGACACACAAACACACACACTTAAGTCTAGTGTGTATTGCCTATAGTGCTCTGACATTACTAGAGGTAAACTATTCTAAGCCAAGAATTTCCTTTGTAGTGGTGGAAATACGTGTGCGGCATAGTTATATGCGCAAACATATGCACACACACACACACACACACACACACACACACAAATGCACATGGCTAACCAAACCTTGAAAATTTAAGTTGCCTTTTGCACTCTCATTTCACTAACTGAAGGTAGACAATCTCTGCATGTATAATAAAAGCAATCGGATTTTTATAATGTAGTTTCTTTAAGCCAATGACATAATCCATTTCTCTTCATCTGGTTCTGATCTAAGGATAATTGACTTAATAATCTCTACTACTAAAGAGACAAGGTGAAATAAGTGAAAGGAAATAGTATTCATAATAATCAGTTTATGTCACTGTGTAGTAATCAACACCCTGATAAACCCTTTCCTCCATCTTCTCCTGAGTGGACAGGGGAGTGAAGATGAAGAATGCCAATGGGAGCAAAAGGAGTCAACTTTCACTCATTTTTGGCAAGCAGACATCTGTGTCCTGGAGATTGTAATTAACCATAATATCAACAAAGGGTGACTATGGAAGAATTGTGCTTTGGAAATCGTCTATTGACTGGAGAACCACAACCATAAATACAAAAGCAAATGCCACCCCATCTTTTGAGCCTAAACTTAATACATTTATGAGATGTCTTTAAATACAATTATTTTCACTCGTAAAAAATGTGAAGCCCTTTCAAAGTAGGAAAAAAATGTGTCCTATTTAAAAACATATAGAAATGAATAGACTATGGAAAATATCCAATTTATGTTTAAAAGTATATTTAGCGTGTTAGTATTAAATTCCCCAGCTGCCTCATTCGCTCACACTCTTGCCTATCACAGATGTAACATTTTATGTTTTTAAAACTTATTTTGTAGTGCGAATTATATACAAGATAAATAAATAAATAAATAAACTTTTTGGATGGAGTCTTGCTCTTGTTGCCCAGGCGGGATTGCAGGGGCGCAGTCTCAGCTCACTCATGGATTCAAGTGATTCTCCTGCCTTAACCTCCTGAGTAGTTGGGATTACAGGTGCCTGCCACCATGCCCAGCTAATTTTTGTACTGTTAGTAGAGATCGGGTTTCACCATGTTGGCCAGGCTTGTCTCGAACAACTGACCTCAGGTGATCCACCTACCTGAGCCTCCCAAAGTGCTGGGATTACAGGCATGAGCCACCGCACCGGGCTGAATAGTGTATATTTTAAGTTATGATTAAATTTTATGCGTTTAAATTAATTGTTTTAGTTAAGTTATAATTTTTTGTATTCCTAAAGATTCTAAAATGTATTTACTTACAATCTTATTATATTGTTTTTTATTTTTAAAAAATAAAAAGTGATTAATAGTTACATATAGATAAAACTAAAATATGCCATCTCAAAATACAACTCTTTGGCATATTTTGAAATGGCTCTTCAGAAGGAATGCAGACACAAGTATGGCTATGAAAGTTATCCTTTGGGGGAGAGATTTGCATCTGTAGAGAAAATTTACATTAGTTAAGTAAACAGCAAATGCAGAAGCTTTTTATAAAGGTGTTTTTATCTGGATCTTGAAAAAATTAACTCACAAGAAAAGGAGCTAATAATTTTGACACTTATAAAGTCCTGATGGTGAAACTTTTACCGAAGACTACTACTATCTACTCTTTCTGATGGCTGCTACCTGTGAGGCTTCATCTGCATAAAAAGACAGCCTTTGTTCACCATGTCTTTTTCCCCATCTCTCGTCCATAATCTGTCACCATGCTCCAAGCCTCAATTTCTTTCTGTAAAATACAAAAACTGTGTCATTTGGCTCTTCTTTCAGTCTTATATTTATAGCACTCCTTCGGTCATGTGCACATTAATAAATCTGTATCCTTTTTCTCCTGTTAATCGGTCTGTTGTCAATTCATTTCAACAGACTTAGACTTGAACATTCAGGGAGAAAATTTGAACTTCCCTACAGTTTTGGCATCTTTGACAGGATTATAGCAAATCACTCTGCCCACACCCGAGGTTGCAGCAAGAAACCATGGAAACTGACACACACCAGCAAAAAGAAAGAAAAAAATTAAGAAGTTTCTTACCATTAAGCCTCCCTGGGTTTCGGTCTGAGTACTAGTCAGGTGAGTGGTAAAAGTCTATCTTTGCCTTTCCTTGTTTCCAAATTTAAAAGAGAGAAAATATTACTAAAAATTAGTTCTTTAAATTTGTGCCTCTTGTGGACTTGTTTTATACTTATTGCTGCTTAATCATTAAACTTCCAAAGACTGTCCTTGTTTTTCTTGTCTCTGTCGTTTGTGTGGTTTGGTATAAAGAGAAAAACCATAATAAGCTTTTCCTTTCATCTTGTTTTTAAGTCTTGAGAAACTTGGCTTTGTAATCCCCAAATTTATTTTCTCATCTCCACCAACCTGGAGGGCGTATTTTTCAGACATATGCCAGGCTGGGAATCTGAAATCTGTTTGTCCAAATGTGTAGATTCTCAAAAAAAAAATTGCCTTTATTATCTCAGCCTTCATTGCCTAACAATGAATGTCTTTGCTTCCTGGAGCTATCTTTGGGAGGAGCTTTAAATAATGAGAGGAGTTGTGTGTACCCTTTTTGAAATGAAATTCTTGTGCTTATTGATTTTAAGCCATAAAAGGGCTTACTATAATAGTTTTGAGTCACAATTGAAGTAGGTATACATTTGGAAGTTTGGAAACCATTTGTATGACTCCTGACATTCATTAATGACCCCTGTCTCCCCACCCCTTGTTACAGGTGGTAGCTGGTCAGACATGAGAAGTGCAGGAAAGGGCTTCCCTGACTTCCTGACACACACACTAGGTTTATCAGGTGACCATCCCGTGATGGTCAGGCAGTTGTTAACTCTCTCTAAAATAGTAATTGTTCAGAGTCAATGCCAGGGAAAGGCAGTCTCTTAATAAACTGAAACACCTGAAACTGGTGATCAACAGCTTCCCTATAAAATTTCAGGAGTTGGAGGAGTTGGCAGAAGCATGCACATTAAAAAGCAAAATGGTGGAGTTTAACTGGTATTTGACTTTCTAGGGACATTTGACTGGTAAGGGAAGAACACCTCAAGTGTGCATGCATCCAACTCTAGTAAACACATCTGCATGCTCCCCTCCCAAGTGCTGGCAGGCCACTGCACAATAGACAGCCCACCCCAGGGGAAGAATCACAGGAGAAGGAATCCAAGATGCTGGAAATGTCTCAACTTACAAAACCTGAAGTCAAAAGGTCAAACTGCACATTTGATCTCTCAAGTTACTCAGTTGGCCCTCTTCCAAGTGTATCTCCTTTCATTACTGCTAGTCCTGCTCTAAACCTTTTTTTTTTTTTTTTTTAAGATGGAGTCATGCTCTGTCACCCAGGCTGGAGTGCAGTGGTGTAATCTTGCCTCACTGCAACCTCCGCCTCCCATGTTCAAGCCATTCTCCTGTCTCAGCCTCCAGAGTAGCTGGGATTACATGTGTGTACCACCACACCCAGATAATTTTTATATTTTTAGTAAAGACACAGTTTAATCATGTTGGCCAGGCTGGTCTTGAACTCCTGATCCTCAAGTGATCAGCCCACCTCAGCGTCCCACTGTGAGGCCACTGTGCCTGGCCTCTAAAGCTTTTTAATGAACTTTCACTCTTGCTCTAAATTTTGCCTTGCTCTTTCTTTTCGCTTTATGCCTCCTCAGTTGAATTGCTTCTTCTGAGAAGGCAAGAATTGAGGTTGTGGCAGACCAGTACGGGAACATACATTGGTGCCTGCTGGGAACATACATTGGTGCCTTGTGACTTGGATATGTTCTGAGGCTAACACTAATGTGAATAACTTGCTTTTTTTTTTTTCTTATTGATTGTTCCCTCATTTTGATGTTTTATCTATCAAGGTCATATGAAATGATCTGGCCTTCATGCACAGGTGGCCAACCAAAAGTTTAGGAGCCCCAAGGATATGGCCAAACAGAAATGTTAGTTGTACATCATTTGTAGCTAGTGAAGTTTTTATTTCTTGCCTGTTCTGTGAGAGTGATCTGAGTCTTGGAAGAGCTACATCTTTCTCTTTCCTCTTTGGAGTCCTTGGTTACAACCATAGAGAGGGTAATTAGTTTAATCTTGAGTCACTTGTTAAATACATCTCTGGTTAAGATTTTGGGTTATATTCAGAGAATATATATTTTTTTAACTTTTCTTTTTGTTTGTTTTCTGCATTCTCATTTGAGCTAACAGGAAATTTTATACTCAAAAGAAGAAATTTGATTAGTAATTACCCTGAACTTCTAAAAACTTTCATTATTTTTGTACCTTTTGAGATGTAAATGCTCTCTCCAGTCTTACCTGAGAAATAATTCCTTTTAAAATGCAAATTTCAGGGAAAGAAAAGCCAGGAAACAGAAATGTTTGCTGTTTGGCTAAAACCTATGATGAGATATTTAAAGATTTCTTTTTTTAAGAGCTTTATGGTCAAAAATTGACTTAATTAACAACTGATATTCAGGCTACAATTTTTTTTAAAAGCCTCCCTGCTTTTTCTGTTTTGGATTCTATTTCTGTTATGGAATTTTTTTAGTCCACAGAAGCACCTTTTAATTATATGTTTAATTCCTTTGTCTGCTTCCCAATTGTCTGCTTTAGGATTTGTTCTTCCATTTACTTCTGCCCTTATTTCTTTTGTCATCTTAATACCCCTTGAGGAACAAATGAAATGGTGCCACTGACCCTCTTTCATCCTCTGTCTTCCTCACAAGCCTTAAGAGTGATAAGTCAGTTCCTCTCAGGTATAAGGTTCTATTGTCTTTCATATCCAGCAACCTAATCTTTTGGCTGTTAGGAGGTGAGGTACTGAGGGACTCCTCCTGCATCTGTGAGGGGCAGGGTTTCAAAGGCAGGAATTTCCCAGCTCTACCCCTTCATCTGGGAATGTAAAGTTCTTTGTCTGGGTTTCCCAGCATGGGCTAGGTAGAGAAATCCACGTGGGCTCCTTTGTCTAAAAACCCCCGCTGAGAGCTCTGGGAGGAGAGGGCTCTTTAACTCAGAGTTGTGGACCAAGTAGCCAATCTGGTATAGAGTCAAAGATCAATCCCTCCAGAGGAAGTTTGCAAGAACTTCTCTCATTGGATGAGAACATGAATGGGGAGGGAATAACTCAAGGGTTAAAATCTAGCACCTCCCTCCCTATATGGATTCCTTCTCTGGATCCCGTTCAGTGCCGCGTGGGAGCCGTTTCTCTTTCTCTCTCTCTCTGTCTCTCACTCTCTCTCTCTCTCTCTCTCTGTCTAATAAATCGCTTTCCGCCAAACTCTTTGAGTCCGTGGTATTTATTAGAATGGCAAACTCAGCCTCAGGGGCCTCTTTCCCCATCCTTCGGAGTAACAGAGGCCAAGAACCTCAGATCCGGGAACCAGGAGCATCTTTGGGACACCCACACTCCCCTGTCCTGGGTTACAGTACCAAGTCTTGCTTTATAGCAGTCGCTGGCAAGAACTACAATTTTAAAGGTAACTAACAATGTTACAGCAACCAGTTATTATTGCAGAAGGGAAACCCTTACTTCTCCTTCTTCATTTCTTTGGATGCTTAGATGTATGACTAAGTCAGACACAACTGAAAATCAGACAGTTATTTTAAACAGCTTCTGAATTATCTTTTAGGCTTATCTGTATGTAGCTACCCAATGGGTTCACCTTGCCTAGAAATCAAGACAGAAAAATTGCAATAGAGAAAGAGTTTAATTTATGCAGAGCCAGCTGTACAGGAGACCAGAGTTTTATTATTACTCAAATCAGTCTTTCTGAAAACACAGTGATCCGGGTTTTCATAGTTTGGTGGGTAGAGAGTCAGAAAGTGGGGAGTGCTGATTGGTTGGGTCAGAGCTGAAATCCTATAGAGTTGAGGTTGTTCTCTTGTACTGAGTCAGTTCCTGTGTGGGGGCCACAAGACGGGATGAGCTAGTTTTTGGATCTGGGTAGTGCTAGCTGATTCATCAAGTACAGGGCCTGCAGAATATCTCAAGCTTTGTTCTTAGGTTTACAATAGTAGCATTATTCCGAGAAACAATTTGGGATGTTTAGAATCTTACAGCCTTCAGCTGCATGATTCCTAAACCATAATTTCTAATCTTTTAGCTAATCTATTAGGCCTGCAAAGACAGTATGGTCCACCAGACAGAAAGGGGGTTTGTTTGCGGAAAGGACGCTTATCAATTCTGTTTCAAAGCTAAACTATGAACAAAGTTCCTCCCAAAGGAAGGACCCCAGATCCAAAGTTAGTTTGGCCTATGCCCAGGAATGAACAAGGATAGCTTGGAGGTTAGAAGCTAGATGGAATTAGTTAGGTTAAATCTCTTTCACTATAATAATTGTCTTAGTTATAATTTTTGAAAATGTAGTTTCACGTATACTTTATTGTAAGAATCCTCTAATTAATTCTTAATTTATATTAACTTAGCAACCATTTAAAATCTTCCTCTTTGTCTCACCTAAGGCACCCAAAACTCCTTGAGAAAACATGTTCTTTCTGTATGCCTTTGAGATGTAAATCTCCCACCTGGTATTCTCTAGGACTTGATAACATTCTTTTGAAAAAATCTGTAAGATCTCTGTATCTATCTGCATGATCGTTTGTGTTTATACACATATACATGTATGATATCTGTTGTATTTACATGATACAAAATCCCTTGATTGAATTTTAAATTGATTTAAAAGACAAATGAACATGCATAAATTAAATACTTTAGACTCCTAAAAGTATAGAAACTAACTCAAATTATTTTCAAGCTCATGTGACTTGGATAAATGTTTGTAAATAAGGCTAGCTTAATATTGCTGGTTTAAAAAACAGTAAATCAAATAAATATGAGTGAGATAGAAGTGTATCTCTTTGGTAACTACATCCTTAGAGTTTTGCTAACTTACATTAAATGATGGTTATTCATTGAATATTTAGTTCATTTCTAAATAAAAGATTAAAACATTAATTATGCAATATAGGTTTAAATTTATTTATATTTGGCTTCTTACATCTTATAGAAAGATAAAATAGATTTCGGTTTGTTAGCAAATATGTCCTTTTCCACATTGGAAAATATGTTCTATCAGGAAGTCTATGTTTCTAGAAGCCATAACGTATATAGTCATAAAATGGGTTGGTATGTGACTTCAAAGTTGTTTACTTCCTAGAGTTTTACTAGAAATTAAGATTCTTAGGATTATGTAACTGGAAATTAATACGTATACTTAAAACTACTAAAAATAAAATAATTCTGTATATAAAGTGTACAAGCAAATTAATGTGTTATAAGGTATCAACATGTGTTTTTGTTGAGGAAAGAAATCATTTTGTCTAGGTAGAGGTTATTTAAAGGTTGACTCAAAAATAAATGAATGGAGGAAAGAATGATTGAGCTGAACTTGAATAAATATAGAAGGTTGGGAAAAGAAAGATAATGAAAAAAATCTTATGTGGTTAAAATGATAAAAATTTACTAAATTTATTATAAGTGTTTTAAAATTGAGACAACATTAATAGTACACTAGTACAAAACTAGAATTTGCTTTTTAAAGATATTCATGTAGTATTAATAAGAGATAATAAAAGATTTTTGTTTGCCAAAACAAAGAGAGAGCGAGAAACATGATATGTGTGCCTCAGTTATCTTTACTAGGCCTTTTGATTATTTAGGAAAACTGAATTAAAGATAAGTTTTTCTATAAAAAATGTAACTTCCTGTATTTGATTCTAAAATTTTTTAGTTATTACCCTGAATTATTAGAATTTCATATTTCCTTGTAATTCTATTTTTATCAAGTGTTTTAATCATTTGATATTTAATAAACTTCTCAAAAATCAAAATTTGGGGGTCTTTTTGATGCCATTTAACTTTCTCTTCACCTGATTCCTCCAGATTTCAGAAACTTTTGTGAGTATTCTTATTTTATGGCAATATGGTTATTTGTGTACCTTCAATCAGAATCTGTTTTGGAGTTCCACAAGGGCTCCTGAACATCTAAAGCACAGACATTAAGCCAGTTCGCCTGATTCAATGTTTCAAGTTATATGGAAAGCATTGTCAGGTAAGTGATGCTGAATGTTCTGCCTGTATTATTAATATAAGTGTTCCGAAATTGTATGAGATTACTAAAAATCTAGTATGTCATCAGTTATAATTTTTGGATATTATGTTAAATGTTATATTCATCAGAAATAACCACATTTATCTGTCATTTATGAGTGATAATAAACTACCATAAGACCTTTAACCATGGTTATTTTAAGTCTCATTGTTCACAGTTAATTGCTTTATTCTGACACTATTTCTAAAAGTGCTTTGCAATTAGCTACAGTCTAAAATTTGCTTATTCTTCAAGAAGAAGCATGGGAAAGACCCTAACAAATGCCCTTGAATATAGATTTCTTTTAACTTTAGAATCATGTCACTGGACTGTATAAGAATTTCCAGAACACTTATGAAGAAACTGATGGATTCCTAAAACTCCCAACCTAACACCAAGCAAAACAAGAATTAATTACATTGTACTGAAATATTTTTTATGCTTTTCGTTTGAAGCATTACTAATTCTTTTTATGTTTTGTTTTCTAAAGTTAAGAAAACTTTTTCTCTTAAACTGTCTATAGCTTTATAGCAATTTGGTAATGTATACTTTCGTGAACAGCATTTAAACATTTATCTTTTCTTTACCTGATCCTTTCAGATTTCAGAAACTATACTTTTGTGAGCAACATTTAAACATTTGTCTTTCTGTTTTTATTTTTTTAGACAGGATTTCTCTGTCACCCAGGCTGGAGTACAGTGGTATGATCAAGGCCCACTGTAACTTCTGCCTCACAGGCCCAAATGATTCTCCTGCCTCAGCCTCCTGAGTAGTTGGAATTACAGGCATGTGCCACCAAGCCCAGGCAATTCTGTTTGTATCTTTAGTAGAGACAGGTTTCACCACGTTGGTTAGGCTGCTCTGGAACTCCTGACCTCAGGTGATCCACTTGCCTCGGCCTCCCAAAATGTTGAGATTACAGGTGTGAGCCACTGCACCCAGCCACATTTATCTTTCTCTTTATCTGATTCCTCCAGTTTCAGAAATTATTTGTGAGTGTTCTTACTTTATGGAAGTATGGTTATTTGTATACCTTCAATAAGAATCCATTCTCTTGAATAACAAAACACAACTAGAAACACTGGTCATTGTTTCCAGGTTTTGGACATAATGGCATATGTTTGAAATTGACCACTGTGCTTTAAGATATTAAGGTTGACTTTGTGGAACTAAGAAAAAGACTCAGAAAAACTGGCCTGGCACCTTAAATACATAACTCACATGATTGTCTTACAGGTAGGTAAAGAGCGCCACTTCTTGGCAACTCCCAAAAAGTCAGGATATTTTGAGAACCTCGAGAAGAGAGGAATTCATGCAGATACTACAGATATTGCAGGGAGAGTTTGAGGTCGCATCTTTGACTTGGTTTCCTAGCCTTGAGAGGCTTTAAAAAGAAGTCTAATCTGAGATTTATTGTAAAATGTTTCAGCAAAGCAGACTTTATAAAGGGCCTGCAACTCTAATCACTATTCTTGCTAAACCATGTAAATGATCTATGTAATAAACTATGTAAATAATCACAACAAAGACTAACCTTATTTTGCAACCAAATTAGTTTTAATATAGATATCTTTGGTAGAAATGGAGGCGGATGTAGAGAAAAAATATGTTTTAGAATAAAATTATAGTACACCTGTTATTAGATTTTAGAACACTATTTTTGAGATTTTATTTTTTACTTGTTATCTGTACTGAATACCAAACACTTTTAGTTTCCTCCTGTATCTGGCTATAAATCTCCAAAACATTATTTCCAATTATTTTTCCCCTTTTGACTTGGAATAGCTAATAATTAAAACTGTTTTCTTGTGCTTCTACAAGCTAAAGTGGGTTCACTTGATAAATAGACTCAAGAGAAACCACCACACTGGCCTGTGTTTAGATAACCTTTATGATATTTAAACAACAAAGCAGGTAACTCTGTTGAATTGCCATTGATTTCCCTGGTTCAACTGAAGATGCTTCAGCCCAGATTCAAAAATCTCCACTGGCTGCCCTCCAGACTCAGAGACTAACTTAAACATTGCTCTGCACATTAACTTTTGTTTTTATTTTTGTTTCCTGATAAAGACATCTAGTTAAATATGTGTATGTTTGCACTATGTAGAGCAGTAGTCTCCAACCTTTTGGCGCCAGGGACCAATTTTTGTGGAAGACAATTTTTCCATAGATAGTACAGGAATGTGGTTTTTGGATGCAACTGTTCCACCTCAGATCATCAAGTATTAGATTCTCATAAGGAGAATCTAATAAGGAGAATGCAACCTAGCTTCCTAGCCTGTGGAGTTCACAGCAGGGTTCAGGATCCTGTAAGAATCTAATGCTGCCACTGATTTGACAAAAGGTTGAGCTCATGCAGTAATGCTCGCTCACTTGTGGCTCACGTATTTCTGTGTGACCCAGTTCCTAACAGGCCACAGACTGGAACTGGTTTAACTTAACTGACTTATTCTAAGGACTAAGATACTGATTTAAGAAGATGTGGTACAGTGTACTCAAATTTGTTCTGTTCTGCTTGTTCCAATCTATGTTTTCTTTCCCTCTGCCAATCTCTTCTCTTAAATTTTCTAATTCAAAGAAATCACCATAGCTACCAATTTTACTTTAACATGTGAAATTTCTGAAAATAAAGTTTCAAATGGGGGACTGAAGGAAACCAAAATATGACACCCCAAAATATATTTGGCATATTTTGAAATGTCTATTTAGAGGGGCTGCAGACACAGAAATAGTTTCGAAAAGCTGTCCTTGTGGGAGAGATTTGCATCTGTAGAGAAAATCTACATTAGTCAATAGCAGATGCAGAAGCTTTCTCAGAGGTTCTCTTATCCAAGTCTAGGAAAGATTAATTCACAGAATAAGAAGAATGAAAATGTGACACTTTTAAAGATCTAACAGAGACTACCATTTATTATTTCTGAGAGCTGCTACTTGTCAGTCTTCATGTGCATACCAAGACATGTTTTGCTAACCACAGCTTTCCTCTCTCTCCCTCCCTTAACCTGCCACCATATTTCAAGCCTCTATTCATTTCCATACAATACAAAAACTTCAATTATTTGGCTCTTGAGTCTCATACTGATAGTGACAGGAGACAGACAAATTCCTAGGCAGACAGGGACACATCCCCAGTGAAATCCAGCCTTCAAGCCAAAGACAGCCTGAAACCTGAAAACCAAACTGCTGGTTCCACATAAAGCCCATGACTGGAGTGAGAACTTTCTCAATGCTTTTTAACCAATTGAATGGTCCTTTTTCTAAGACTACCCATGAACCAATCAACACACATGCCCCTATTTTATGAGCCCTTAAAAACCTCAGACTCAGCTGCAAAGAGGACTGCCCACTTTTGGGTTCCTTCTTGCAGCTGAAGGCAAGCTGAATTCAAGGTGCCCTCTAACATTTGAGAACTTTCCTTCTGTCACTTAATAAAATTATTCTCTGCCTTACTCATTCTCTGGTGTTTGTGCACCTTATTCTTCCTGATTTTGGGACAGGAACCCAGAACTCACTGAGCTGCGGGCAGCAGGAACAAATGAGTGCTAACCCTCCTGTTCACTGAGCTGTGGGCAATGGGAATAAGAGAGCTGTAATATGCTCCCATTTGCCTAGCTGTGATTTTGAAGAGGTGAAGCCATTGGGTACCATTCCCTCCTGGACAGCTTGCTGAACTACAAAAGCCACAACATTTCTTGGGGAGTCAGACCTCAGGATTCCCCTCAGGTGAAAGCTATAACATCCCCTCTGGCTCTGCAGTTGCTGGCATCTCTGAGTTTTCAAGTGTTACCATGTTCCCCTTGTCTAGACACTGGTGCCCAATGTGAAAGCCACTTGCAGTATGCCTGGTCCAGCTATGGCTGAGCATGCCATCCCTGTTCTGGTGTAGGATCTGGGCCAAGGTATGAGCCAAGTGCAGTCTGCCAGGCCAAGTCATTGGAGCAAGCCCTGTAGGCCTGAGTGAGGCCCTGGGAAGTTGTCATGGCAGCTGCAGAGACTTCTGGCTGGCAAAGTAGCAGTAAAGGAATCCTGTAACAATATTTGTGGAATTCCTATATCTATGTGCCCATTAATAAATTTATAAATGTTTACATTTTCTTCTGTTATTCTATTATCAATTCATTCAGCTGACTTAGTCTCTTAGACCTTAGAGAAAAACGTTTAAATTTCTGACAGTATATATAATATATATGTACACACACATACATGGATGTTTGTATACATATACATGCATAGTTTTCTTTCAAATCTATTCCACATATAATGACCATAAAGAGTTCATGTTCATCTTAAAAAATCATAATATGTACTACAATAGGACTACTCTTGTTTTAAAAAAATATAAATAAATAAATACTAAAAAAAATCATAATATGGTAAGGCAAATTATTATTGTAGTGACATATTTCATCTTCTCTGCTGCTCAATAAAGGCATACACTTCAATTGTTGAGAAAATTCTCAACTTATGTGGTAATAACTATCTCCCACTAAAGAAAGTAAAAATGTAAGATTTGAGTTTTTGTTACTACTACAGCTATTTAGTAGAAAATATGAATATCTTAAGTTCCTCAGTGAGATGACTTATTCTATAAATTGAATAGAAGAGCATGAGGATCTATTTAGACAATGAGTGACACCAGTGCTTCCACATGTAATTAGTTTCAGAGGCACCAACGACGTTGTTTCTAGGGACAGCTTCTAGTGCCTATGTGAGCAATATTAGCAGGGCAAGCTAAATTATTCTCCGGTGCATTAGCAGAAAAGTCTTTACTGAACAAATCTGGGTAATTGTGAGCATAGCTCCTGGCCACACAGCTTTCAAGACTGGTTTTCTAGCTTTTAAAAAAATAAATGGCTTCCTCACCATCACATTAATAAACTGAATCTTTTACAACTGGGTTGCTTTTATTTGCTTTCAAATGAAGAAAACTCACTGATTAAAAAATGCTATCAGTGGTGATTAAAAAAAGATTGTCAGAGATTGTAGGAAATCTACACTTGGTTGGGGATAAAAAGAAGTAAATAAAGAACTAGTGTTAATGAATGAAACTTTGTGAACATAGAACAATATGAAAGGCATAAAAAGTGAGTAGTAAACCTCCTTCTAGTGATGCTGAGCAATTTAAAGAGAAGAGGAGATATAGCTTACAAATTACTGCATGAAACAAAACCAAACAACATTCTCTATTTGTGTGGAGAAAAACAAACTTCTTATTTGTTTGCAACTGTGAGGCTGCGATGGTTACACACACAGAAACATAATATTTTTATTGTGGGTGTTGGTATCATTGTGAATGCATAATTTTGTATTGGCCCCAAACTCCTCCTAAAAACCAAAAGTCTACTTGGCCAGCAAAAGAAATAGAAAATATCTTCAATAAAAACTAAGAAACATGGCATCAATATAAGGCTCAGAATATGCAGATGGGGATGGTATGACTAGACTACCAACAGCAGAAACAGTGCAAAATGTACAGTTTGTTAGCATGTGTAGAAGTAATAAAAGAGAAACTGATCACTATCAGATCTGGAACCTTAATATTTCAAAATAAATAAATAAATTAATTAAAATAAATTAAAACCCCAAATGGAAAACAACAGCAAAGCTTCAAAAAGAAATTTGATTAAGTCCCAGGACATCAGAAATATCTGGGATACTTGTTCATTCATGACCTCTAAGATGTAAGTAAAGGCACACAAAGAACCAAAGTAGCTGTAAATATTTAACAACAGAAAATCAAATACTGATGTGGATTTCGGAAACATCAAAAAATCTTCCCTCCCATAAGGACTGAGTTTAATTTAGAGGAGACATAGGAAAAGGTATCAAGTTGAGCATAGCAAAAACAGTCTGGGTAAGAAAGAGAATAGGTTCATATATCAAGCTACAAAAAACCCAGGAGAGTGAAAAACCAGACATTACTGTACAGAAAAATAAGCATCTAAAAGTAGGAAAATTGTTTTTGAAAACAAGGACAATATGACTCTAGGAAACATAGAGCAGGAAGTAAGAAAACACATTCCTGAATCTGCTGTATCTCCGGGAGACAAAGAAGAGGTCACAAAAAGTTATAATGATTAGAGTTCTTCACTGAAACAATCTCATACAAAATCTAAAACGCTGAAAGTTGAAAAAGCTACTCTAGTCCATTACTACTCCTTGTAGAGGAATCCTCTCCTAGTGAGAGAGAAAAACACTTCAAACAAAATTGTAAAAAACCTAAATAGGACAAATGCATTAAATCAGGCAAAAATGTTTTAATATTAAAGGTTATAATTCCCAATAGAATGTGACAATTATTAATATAAGTGGACTAAACAAACTAGTAACATCTGTTATTAAAAAACCCACTAAGTAATAAAAGGTAAAATAGACATGCACAAAAAGAAAAACAAAGAGAACAAAAACAGATTTTAATGTACTTCTCTCACGCTAGACAGAAACAATTAAGATATATCAAACTCCATATTCTAATATAAGGACCTTCTTCACCAAGGCATGAAATCTGACCACATAGTAGAAGACAAAGAAAACTTGAATAAATTGCAAAACTATGAATATTAGAAATAGTTTTCTCTGACCATAGTGCAACCGCTGTGAGACATATCTGAATGGCATCAGCAGCTCATTTCCTTTCTCCTTTTCAAGGCTCAGAAGAGCGTTGGCTCAGTTTCTGTTGCCCTGAGGATATTTGTGCAGAGGCAATGTCTTTGGCTAATGTCAGCTTAGCTGGCATGTAAGTCTGTTGCCCCTGCCTAGGGCCTTAGTATAAAGACTTTGTCTCTTGACTCACAGAAACACTCACAGCACTTCTGGGCCTGGAGATTCCTTTATCTGCCCTTTGTTACTCAGAGAAACTAAGTATTCCCCAATCCCTTTGAGGAAACTCCACAGACATTTTGTTGGAGTGGAGCTCAAAACTGACCTTGGAGGCCTCTCAGTTAGATGTCCAGGCAGCTGGAACCTTGTTCAAAGTACACTCAGCACAGTTATGCTCAGCCTATACTGTGAAATGTCAGTTCAAAGACTGTGTGTGGTCTGCTATTTCTCTGCTGGTATGCTTCCCCCCAATAAACTCTACCTTATATTTGCATTGTGAGTTACCAGTAATAGGTATCTATGATTATCTGCCCCAAGACAGCAACAAAATCAGAAATTAATGAAGCATTTGAAAAAAAGAAAGAAAAGAAAAAGTACTTCTCTTGGAAGTGGAGAGTCAAAGTAAGAAATTCATAAAGTAAAAAAGATTATTGAGTTAGAAAACAAACATATAAAACTAATATATAAATTAAATATGGTTCACAGATAACATCAACCAAAAAGACAAACTATTTCAACCTAATTAAAGAGAAAGTGGAGAAAGAACAGATATCTAGAAATAAAAATGGAAAGGAATAAATAACCCTTCAACTGGATTAAATTTTGAAAAAATAATGAGTATTCATTGCACATCACTAAGCAAACACAGCTAAAAACTTAGGTAAAATGTAAAATTTTCTGGGAAAATATAATTTGGCCAAAGTGACCCACTTAGAAAGGAAGTATAACCAATATTTTTTCAGTTTAACATAATTGTAAAACAGAAAACAAAAATTTTTAAAAACTACTTAAAGTAAAAGTAAAATAATTTAGGCAAATAGCAGGATATAAAATTAATATATAAAGTATAACAATGAATTTGAATATTATATATCATAACTAAATGTATAAAACTATATGTAACTATATAACTATGTATATAATATTTATGACTAACAAAAGACAAAATGAATAAGAAGACTTCATTTTTTTATAGCCTACAGTCATATATATGTGCGTGTGTGTATATATATATATATGACAGAGAAAGTCATAAACCTAAGAATGTGTATGAACTATCTAAGGAATATTTAAAACACTTTAGAAAGACGTTAAAGTAGAATTGAACAAATATTCAGGGATAGAAGTATTCAACACTGTTAATGTGTCTGTTTCCCCTAATTTACAAATTTAACATGATCTTGATAAAAATTCCTGAAAAAAGTACAAGGTAGGGGAGTTAGTCCTAACAGAATTATGTAATATATTTTTAAATTAAAATAGTGTAGTTTTACTGGAAGAAGAGACAAACCAATGGAAC
This sequence comes from Sapajus apella, assembly GCF_009761245.1. Lineage (NCBI taxonomy): Eukaryota > Metazoa > Chordata > Mammalia > Primates > Cebidae > Sapajus > Sapajus apella. The sequence goes on from NW_022436980.1 coordinate 16,176,160, forward strand.
AGGATAGGATGCCTACAAATAAATCCAAGTCATTTTAGAAATTTAATATAGAAAATCAAGGCAGCCATTATAAATAAGTAGAAAAGTTTGATTTTTTAATAAATGTGATAATTTAATTGGATAGCAATTTAAAAAATAGTTACATGTAATTAACTCTAAAGTTAGTTAATGTAGAAAACAAACAAACAGGTTTTAGTTAGAAAAAGAAGCCCAACTAGACTGAATCAATCAGAAAATTTAGTCAAGCAGATTCATACAAGCTAAACACAGAAAAATCATAACTTTAAATTGAGCACTAAAAAATAAAAATAAAAAATAGTATTTTTAAGATGGTGAAAAATTTGTAACCTTTAAGGATTAAATGTAATATTGAACAAGGACCAATGTAAATATAGCCAGAAGTCTATTGACTCCCTGAAAACTTATCATAACAAGTGAAAAGCACATCCTAGGGTTACCATTTTCTTGCATGCAAAAATAGTATTCCTATAGTGATTTGACTAAATTGAATACATTGTATAAATTTAAAATAATTTTAATTAAAATTTCCTCTTTTAAAAACAGCATTCATTTATCTTTAAAGTCATATGGAAGGATAGATTCTGGTACATAGTAAAGAAATATGTGAAGAAATAATATGAAGAATGGTTAGTGTCATTTTTGGCTATCAGAACATAGATCTAAAAAGCTAGTGACCTGTGGAACTGACTATACAATCCAGAAATAGATCCCCTGAAAGCAGATTCTAATATATAGGAAATGTAGTTTCTAATATATGGCAAAAGAATAGCTTATTTAGAAATAAAATAATATAGGCTACCCATTTGAAATATAATAAAATTGGAGCAGCATTTAAACCAGTTACAAAATCAGTTTCAGATACATCAAAACAGGAAACAAAAATTAGTGAGATATATTCCATAGTAGGGAATGCTAATACTACCAAATTCATAAAAGAGAAATGAACATTTCACCACGTAGACATGAAAAGCCTTTTGTGGCAAAACACACCATACATAGTGAATAAAAAGACTAGATATTTAAAAATGTGCAATGAGAATATCAAATAAATGTGCTATGTTTATAATAAAAGTGATAATCTATAGTCTATACATAGACATATAAGCCAATGCAAAGACAGGCAAGTCACAGAGGAGCAAGTGGTTAAGAACCATAAATAGATGCAGAAATCACTAGAATTAAGGAAAATGGAATTGAAATTATTAATGAGATATTTATCTCTTGTAGTTTAGAAAAAGGGTTAAAGTGAACGTAGTTAATAATGTAGGGGAAATGCACTATCATATACACTTCATAGAAACTAAAATTTTATGCCTTTTTATGAAGGTATTCTTACAAAATATTTTAAGAAAAAACACAGTGCTTGTTTCTTTAACACAAAAATCTCACTGATGGAAATGTATCATTTAGAAATAAATGCCCCAGTTGAAACTGTGATATGTTCAAGGATATTAAAAATATTATTTTGTTATGGCAAAATATGAAATTATGGCAAAATAACTGAAATAAAATGAAAGATTAGTGATGAGAAGTAATTAAATACATTGTATATTACATATCCACCATGGAATAATATATAACATTAGCAAGAATGAATTAGGACTCCACAAGTAAACAGGCTGTGTGTAGGGATAGGTCAGATTTAGCAAAATCTTATAAAGAAAAGTAAAAAGCAAAAGCATGTGCAAAATATAACTCTGGTTTGAAAAGAGCAACTTTGACAAAAATCTATACAGTATAGATGAATATAGTAAGTCTACATCTACATGTTCTCTACAAAATATGAATATGGGGGTAAATTAAGGAATGATACCCGCTAACCTAATAACCTGTGTTGTTGAAAATAATTGAGAATGGGATTATGCAAGTGAATGGGGAAACTGTCAAATTAGTCATAATCTCATTCAGTAATTATGAGGTTAATACCAACATTTATGTGGACATTAAAAAATATGAGAAATAATTTTCTCAAATGAAGAAATACAAGTGGCCAACAGGTATATAAAAAAATACTCAACATCATTAATCATTAGGGAAATGCAAATCAAAACCACAATGAGATATCATCTCACCTGTTAAAATGGCAATTATCAAAAAGACAAATATTACAGATTCTGGCAAGGATGTGGAGAAAAGTGAACTCTTATACACTGTTAGTGGGAATATAAATTAGTACAGCTATTATAAAAAACAACATGGAAATTTCTCAAAAAGCTAAATATAGACCTACCATATGATTCAGCAATCGTAATAGTGGGTATTTATCCAAAGGAAAGAAAATCAGCATATCAAATGGTATGTGTAACCCCATGTTTATTAGCACACTATTGACAATAGCAAAGATATGGAATCAACCTAACTGTCCATAAATATATAATTGGATAAAGAAAATGTAGTATATATGCACAGTGGAACATTACTTGTCCATTAAAAAAAGAATGAAATTGGTTATTTTCAGCAACATTGATGAAACAAGAGGTCATTATGATAAGTAGAATAAGCCAGACACAGAAAGGCAAATACTTCATGTTCTCATCCACATGTGAGAGCTAAAAAAGTTGATCTTAGGAAGGTAGAGAGTAGAATGGTGGTTACCAGAGGCCAGGAAGAGGGTGTGCTGGTGGTGGTGATAGGCATTGGGGCATGTGGGTATGGAGGAAGAGAGGTTGGTTGCTAGGTGAAAACATATAGTGAAACAGAAGAAATAAGTTATAATGTTTGATATCAGAGTAGAGTGACTATAGTTAATGCTTTGCTTATTCCAAAATATCTAGGAAAGAGAACTTGAAATGTTCTCAACATGGAAATGATAAGCACTTGAGGTGACAGATAACCTAAATATCCTGATGATTATTACACATTCTATGCAAGTAACAAAATATGTCATGTACCCCATAAAATATGCAAAAATGCATTAATTAATAAATGTATATATGAAATATTAAGTATAGATCCAGATTTTTCTCAATTTCATATTTTGGTCTAGTTTCTCATAAGTAAAAAGCAAAAGCCTGTGTAAAATATATCCCTGGTTTGAAAAGAGCAATTATGACAAACACCTATACAGTATACATGTATACAGTAAGTCTATCTCTACATCTTCTTTATATACTATGAATATGGAGGTAAACACTTGAGGTGGCAGATAACCTAAATATCCTGACGATTATTATATCGTAGGGTGTTTTTTGCCACCTGGCTTTTCATTTCTTGATCAAAAGTACTTCCTACTTAGCATCTAGAAACAATCAGATATATTTCTGTGGTATTTACTTTGAAATACTCTGGTATAACAAACTTTGTTTCTTTTTTACTTCAGTGTAGGAACTCAATTATTCATTAAAAAACCTGACTATTCATTTTCTGAGCTAAAAATATAAAATTGCTTTCATACAGGTAATTTATAGATTTGTGTAAGTATCTGTTATAGTTTGGACACTTGACTTTCTAAGGTCCATGTTGAAACTTGATCTCCAGTGTTGCAAGTGGGGCCTAGTGGGTGGTGTTTGGGTTATCAGAGTGGATCCTTCATGAATAGATTAATATCTTTTCTGGTAGGTGGGGTGTTGAGTGTACTTTTGCTCAGCTAGTTCCTGTGAGAGCTGGTTGTTTAAAATAATGTAGCATTTTTCTCCCTTTTTCTCTACTTTTATCATATGATCTCTGCACATGCTGGTTCCTCTTAGCCTTCCAGCAGGAGTGAGAGCAGCCCGAAGCCTTTACTAGAAGCAGATGTTAGTGCCATTCTTCTTTTACAGCCGTCAGAAGCCTCTAGTATTAATTTATAGCAACACAAATGGACCAAGACAATACCATAGACTTGCATTTTATAATTCCCACTTATAGCTATTTTTCCTGCTTCATCACATGGGAAAATTTTAATACTATACAGATCTTAGAATTTATAGATTAAACCTGTGAAGATATTCAGCTGAAATACAAAGAATTCTCATATTCATTAAGGCAATGTCAGTATAAACTGGCTTAATTATTACTTTAACTGAATTCAATACCTTTTGGAGCATATTGGACATCTGGAAAACAAAAGATCAGACTCATTGTGTAAGCAACGGTATTTCCCCTAATTCCAGGAAGTTAAAAGGAAAAACATTTTGTCCAGAGCTGTATTGCACCAATATAAAGCAATATATTTAGCCAGATTCCTCATAAATTAATGTGAATAATGTTATATTTAAACATTTTATAGGGAAAAGAAAAATATGAATTAATATTTTAATACATAATGCTAGAATTCATCATAGACAGGAAATCATTTTTAACTGGAAATAAAGTTGTAAGTACTATTGAATGTGAGTTTAATCTCAAATATATAGAAAATGATCAAATGTGCTTGCTGGGCATGGTAGTTCATTCCTGTAATCCCAGCACTTTGGGAGGTCGAGGCAGGAGGATCACCTGAAGTCAGAAGTTTGAGACCAGCCTGGTCAACATGGTAAATCCCTGTCTCTACTAAAAATACAAAAATTTACCAGGTGGAGGTGGGTGCCTGTAATACCAGCTACTGGTGAGGCTGAAGCATGAGAATCACTGTTTTTAAAAAATAAATAAGATTTATAAAAAGAAAAAGAAAAGAAAATTATCAAAACACAAAGAAATAGCAAAATTCTCCATATAATTAATCAGTAAAAATGTACAGGAGTGAGGAGGGAAGAGAGTAAAGAGGTGAATGGAGAATCATGGAGAGAGTTGACAGTAAACCCATAGCAAGAGCCTGCCACTTTGGAAAAACTTAATCAGTGGTGATTTTGTCACAAATGGTGACAAAATCAAAGGTTGTATTTAAAGAGCCTTTAGTAAGAATCACCTTTTATACCCCAGGATCACAACTGTTAACTTATGTGACCTCTGCTGTAACTGTGTGCTTTAGTTTCTTCATGTGAAAAAATAAAATAAAATAAGTAATTATAGTATCTGCCTCATGGGTTTGTTGTGAGAATCAAATGAGCTAACATGTATAAATAACTTAGAGTGATGTTTAGTAGATGTTACATGGGTTAGGTTTTACTGTTTTTGTTTGTTGTTTATTTCAAGCAATTTATGCTGCTATATATGAAACCCTTGCATTGCTCTCAACCTTTCTGTAAAATCTGCCACAAATATAAATGAATTATGTGAATAGTTGGAGCGGGGGTGGGTGGCATATCATGAAATGGAACTGCATAAACTTCATTGGCTCTATGCCAGCGACAATAACAGAGCCAAAACATGAAAAATGACGTTTCATCTGTGGAAATATACAGAACTGAAATTGACCCAGCTTACACATGCTTCTGGTAATTGACAGATATTTAAAGGAAGACTTTGGCCAAATCACCATTTGTAAGATGGGATTACAAGCTAATTCGTTTAAAATCTTAAAGAAAGGGTGCTTTTGAGTAACATTTACACAGTTCTTTTATTAAGAATACTCATAACTATACTACAAGGCTACAGTAATCAAAACAGCATGGTACTGGTACTAAAACAGAGATATAGACCAATGGAACACAACAGAGGTCTCGGAGGCAACACAACCTTTCTACAACCATCTGATCTTTGACAAACCAGACAAAAACAAGCAATGGGGAAAGGATTCCCTGTTCAATAAATGGTGTTGGGAAAGCTGGCTAGCCATGTGCAGAAAGCAGAAACTGGACCCCTTCCTGACACCTTACACTAAAATTAACTCCAGATGGATAAAAGACTTAAACATAAGACCTAACACCATAAAAACCCTAGAAGAAAATCTAGGCAAAACCATTCAGGACGTAGGTGTAGGCAAGGACTTCATGACCAAAACACCAAAAGCATTGACAACAAAAGCCAAAATAGACAAATGGGACCTAATCAAACTCCACAGCTTCTGCACAGCAAAAGAAACAATCATTAGAGTGAATCGGCAACCAACAGATTGGGAAAAAATTTTTGCAGTTTACCCATCTGACAAAGGGCTGATATCCAAAATTTACAAAGAACTAAAGCAGATTTACAAGAAAAAAACTAACAAGCCCATTCAAAAGTGGGCAAAGGATATGAACAGACACTTCTCAAAAGAAGACATACGTGAGGCCAACAAACATATGAAAAAATGCTCATCATCACTGGTCATTAGAGAAATGCAAATCAAAACTACACTGAGATACCATCTCACGCTGGTTAGAATGGCGATCATTAAAAAATCTAGAGACAACAGATGCTGGAGAGGATGCGGAGAAATAGGAACATTTTAACACTTTTGGTGGGAGTGTAAATTAGTTCAACCATTGTGGAAGACAGTGTGGCGATTCCTCAAGGACCTAGAAATAGAAATTCCATTTGACCCAGCAATCCCATTACTGGGTATATATCCAAAGGATTACAAATCGTTCTACTATAAGGACACGTGTACCCGAATGTTCATTGCAGCACTGTTTACAATAGCAAAGACCTGGAACCAACCCAAATGCCCATCGACGATAGACTGGATAGGGAAAATGTGGCACATATACACCATGGAATATTATGCAGCCATCAAAAACAATGAGTTTGGGTCCTTTGTGGGGACATGGATGAACCTGGAAACCATCATTCTCAGCAAACTGACAGAAGACCAGAAGATCAAACACCGCATGTTCTCACTCATAGGCGGGTGTTAAACAATGAGAACACATGGACACAGGGAGGGGAGCACTACACACTGGGGTCAGTTGGGGGGAAATAGGGGAGGGACGGTGGGGGGTGGGAAGCTGGGGAGAGATAGCAAGGGGAGAAATGCCAGATGTAGGTGATGGGGAGGAAGGCAGCAAATCACACTGCCACGTGTGTTCCTATGCAACAATTTTGCATGTTCTTCACATGTACCCCAAAACCTAAAATGCAATAAAATAAATAAATGGGAAAAAAAAAAATACTCATTCAGTTCATTCAAGAAAAATACTGAGAATTCACTGTGTTTGAATACCATACCAAGACCTGGCCATTAAAATATTTAATTTCTGTCTTCAAATATCTCAAATTTAATGAGAAAAAATTTTTAAATTATAATATTTGTAAAAAATTACAACTTATGATATATTTTTAAGATAGACATATTTACCCAGCAGCATACTTCCAACTTTAGCAAGCAAAATCATCAAATTATAAGTGGTATATTTACATTCATATAAATTATACTGAATTAATATTATACATGTTCTTTACTGAAAAATATTAACAGAAGTGAAAAGTAGAAAAAACACTGGTTATGATAAATAAAACCAAATGCCGATTCCATAAAAAATTTTAAAATGTAAACTTCTGGAACTACAGTTTAATGTCTACAACAAAACAGTGTGGAGTATTGATTTTTAAAAAAGGAACATAATAGTGGATACGCTAGAGATTTAACATCATAATTGAATTATATAAACAAGTTATATTTTCTATTTGTCATTAAACAAACAGAAAATCTCAGAAAAATTTTATAAATATTCAAATTACCAGAATAAATAATAGAAAATAATTTTTCAAAAAATTAAGTTGATGTTTAATAATTGTCTCTTCTTGGCCAAACACTAAAAAATTAAGCAAATAAAAAAAAATAGCAGGGTCAATTTTAAGTTATGTTTCACCAAAGTGCTAAGAATAAGATCAATTTCACATTAAATAAGTTGTTACTCTGAATTAATGGAGGTGATTCAATTCATTTTACAAGGCTAATATGTCCTCAGTTTCCAAACTAGATAAAAACAGACTAAGAAATTAAAAGGAAAGCCATTATTACTTATGACCATAAATAAAAAAATCATGAAGAAAATATAAAATAAAATAATAAGGACAAAATAATAAAATAGCAAAAAATAGAATATTGCTTTTGGATTTAAATCTCAAGTATTTAAGTATGTTGTGTATATATGTATATATTTATATATTATATATTTGATTTATATGTGTACATAGTTGTGCATGTAAATATAATGCATATAGAATGTGTACATTAATTTATCCATATACATAAAGGTACTTGTATACCTATATGTATGAATGTGTATTTATGAACATAAATATATTTATATTATATATTTAATTTATAATTTATATTTGATTATATTTACAAGTAAAATGTGCTTATTTAAATTTACACATATATAAGTGTATAAATTAAACAATATATACATGCTATATTTTTAACTGTGTAATAAGAAAAATCATTATTAAAAAGTTACAAAGAAGAAAAGACATAAAAAAATTTTTGAACCTTAAGTTAAAATTTAAAATCTCTGGAAATACGACCAGGATGGTTAGTTAAATAACTAACCTCCTTCAAAAAGAAGGTCCAAACAGCAAGAAAGTAACCACATGTCAAATAGAGCATCCAAAAGAGAACACTAGAATTCAGCAGGAGAGTGATACAGCCCCTTGGCCCTTATAGGCTCTGAGCCTTATGAAACATACCAGAAGCTATCTGGAGTCCATGCAATTCCATTGTTTCAGAAACAGAATTCAAGCAAGGTCCAGCCTCTAGTACTCAAGCTACTGCAGTATGATACCATTTTGAGGAATCAGCTCCAGAAGATTATATCCTGCCATGGAGCCTACTAATACACCATTGTCACTACTACCAACATTCTCCAGGATAGATTATATATTAGGCAACAAAACAAGTCTAACAATTAAAAAAAAATAGAAATTATATCAAATATATTCTCAGACCACAACTGAATAGAACTAGAAATCATAACTAGACAAATTTTAGAAACTGTACAAATACATGGAAATTAAACAGTATGCTCCTCATTGACCAATGGGTCAATGAAGAAATTAACAAATAAATTTTATTGGGTGTGATGGTGTGCACCTGTAATCCCAGCTACTCAGAGGGTGAGGCAGGAGAATTATTTGACCCTGGGAGGTGGAGGTTGCTGTGAGCGGAGATCGCACCACTGCACTACAGCTTGGGCAAAGAAGTGGGATTTCATCTCAAAAAAAGAGAAATTTTTAAAATTCTTGAAAAAAATGAAAACGGAAACACAATATACCCAAACCTATAAGATAAAGCAAAAGCAGTGCCAAGAGGGAATTTTTATACCAATAATGGCCTATGTTAAAAAAATCAAAAAGATTTCAATTAAATAATCTAACTAAGTGCCTCAAGGAATGATAAAAGCAAGAATAATCCAATTCCAAGTATAGCAGATAAAAAGAAATATATAAAGTTAGAGTAGAACTAAGTTAAATGGAGACTATAAAATAGTACAAAGAATCAATAAAATTAATTATTCTCTGAAATGATGAACAAAATTGACAAAATACTATTAAAGTTATAAGGAAAAAAGAGAAGACTCAAATAAAATTAGAAATTAAAAAAGGAGACATTAGATCCTACAGAAATAAAAATGATTATTAGAAACTATTACAATAGATAATCACGTTAACAAATTCAAAATGCTAGAACAAATGGTAAAACTAGACACATATAAGCTAACTGGATTGAACCAGAAAGAAACATAAAATTGAACAGACTAATAATGAGTAACAAGATTGAATCAGCATTAAATAATTTTTCAACAGAGAAAAGCCGAGGATTGAATAGCTTTAATGCTGAATCCTACCAAAAGTTTAAAGAACTAACACCAATTTTTCTTAAACCATTCCAGATAATTGAATAGGAGGGAATTCTGCATAACTTATTTACCTTGCCAGGATTATCTTGATACCAAAACCAGATAAAAACACAACAAAAATATAAAACTACAGGCCAATATTTCTGATGAACATAGATACAAAAATCCTCAATGAAATACTAGGAATCTAACTCCAACAACATGTCAAAAATTTAATATGTCATGGTGAACTGCTATTTATCCCAGGGATGAAGGAATGTTTTTAACATACGCAAATCAAGAAACATGTACATCACATGAACAGAATTAAGGACAAAAGCCATAGGTTTATCTCAATAGATGTAGAAAAAAAAATCACTTGTGAAAATTCAATGTGCCTTTATGATGAAAACTCTTAACAAACAACAATTCGTCATAGAAATAACATTCTTCAACATGTAAAAGTCCACATAAGACAAGCCCTCGGCTAACAACAATGAATGTAGAAAAGCTGAAAATTTTTCTTCTAATCTTTCTTTGAAACAAACAAGGATGCCTATTTTTATCATCCTTCTTCAACATAGTACTGAAATTTCCAGGCTAAGCAATTGAGCAAGAGAAAGAAATAAAGAGCATCCAACTTAAAAAAGAAAAGTGAAATTGTTCCTCATTACAGATGGCAGGATTTTAGATATAGAAACTATCAGAACAGATAAATTCAGCATAGTTTCAGGATAGAAAATTAAAATACAAAGATCAGTAGTGTTTCTATAGTCCAATAATGAACCAGCTAAAAATAAATTAAGATAGCAATCTTATTCACAGTATGTACAAAAAATAACACCTAGTAATAAATTTAATCAATGAATTGAGAGACTTCTATAATGAAAATTACAAAACTCTCATAAAAGAAATTGAAGAGGACATGAGCCAAAGGAAAGACATCTCATGCTTATGAATTGGAAAAATTAACATTCTGAATGTGACCGTAGTACTCAGTGAAACCTATAGATTCAATGCAATCCCCATCACAATAGCAATGACATTATTCTCAGAAGTAGAAAAATTTCTAAAATTTGTGTGGGACCACAAAAGACCTCAAATAACCAAAGCAATACTGAGCAAAATAGACAAAGCTGGAGGCATGATATCACTTAACTTCAAAATATACTACAAAGCTATAGTAACCAAACAGCATGCTAGTGGTATAAAAATAGATTCATAGCCCAGTGAAACAGAAATAAATTCACACATTTAGAGTCCACTAATTTTCTACAAACTTGCTAGGAACATACATTAAGGAAAGTACACCTTCTTCAATAAACAGTGCTGAAAATCTTGGACAGCCATATACAGAATATTGAAACTAAACCCCTGTCTCTCTTCATATCCAAAAAGCAGCTCAAAAAGGATTAAATACTTAAATATAATGACCTGAATCTAGAAAACTACTGGAAAAAGACTCTGGAGAAATATTTCAGGTTATTGGTGTAGGCAAGGACTATATGGCTAAGACTTGAAAAGCACAGACAACAAAACAAATAGGTGAAGGGGCTATATCAAAGTAAAATGCTTCTGCACAGTCAAGAAAACAATCAGAATGAAGAGACAACTTTTAAAATTGGGACAAATATTTGTAAACTATTCATCTGTCAAGGAGCTAATATCCAGGTTATTCAAGGAAATCAACTCAATAGCAAAACCTAAAAATAAATAATCCGATTAAGTGAACAAAGAATCTGAAAAGAAACAAAACTACAAACGAATATATTTTAAAAATTCAACATCACTAATCATCAGGGAAATGCAAATCAAAATCACAATGAGATATTATCACACCTCAGTTAGAATGCTTACTATCAAAAAGATTTTTTTAAATGACAAATGCTGCTAAGAATGTGGAGAAAAAAATAACTTGTACATGGTGACTGGGAATGTAAATTGAAATGGCCATTTGGAAAAACAGTGTTGAAGTTTTTCAAAAAAACGAAAATTAGAACTACCATATGATTCGGCGGTCTCACTACTAGGTATATAGCTAAAGGAAAGAAAATCAGTATGTTAAATAGTTACCTACACCCCCAGATTTATTGCAACTCTATTTTTTGTTTTTGGGAGGGAGTTTCGCTCTCATCACCCAGGCTGGAGTGCAATGGCATAATCTCAGCTCAGAGCAATCTCAACCTCCCAAGCTCAAGTGATTCTCCTGCCTCAGTCTCCCAAGTAGCTGAGATTACAGGCATCTGCCAACATGCCTAGGTAAATTTTGTAGTTTTAGTAGAGATGGGGTTTTACCATGTTGACCAGGCTTGTCTCAAACTTCTGACCTCAGGTGATTGACCTTCCAAAATGCTGGGATTACAGATGTGAGCCACTGTGCCTTATTACTAAGATATGTAATAGAATTAAACGTCCATCAAAAGACAAAGGATAAAGAAAATGGGATATATATATGCACAATGGAATACTATTTAGCCATAAAAATGAAATTTTGTAATTAATGGCAACATGAATGAGCCTGGAGGTCATTACATTAAGTGAAATAAGTCAGGGACAGAAAGATAAATATTGCATGTCTACACTCAGACTAAAGCTAAAAAAAAGTTGGAGCTTACAAAATTAGAGTGTAGAATTGCAGGTATTAGAGACAAGGAAGTGCAGTAGAGAGGGGAAGAGGGGAATTAAGTTGGTTTAGGGATACAAAATTAATGCTAAACAGAAGAAATGAGTTCTGGTGTTCAGCACCAATGTAGGATAAATATGGTTAAGTTAATTATTTGTATACTTTCAAAGAGCTAGAGAAAAAAGTGTCATTTTCACAACTTTAAGAAATTATATGTTGTCCATGATCAATATGCAAATAATACTGGTCTGATCATTACACATTGTATACACATTGAAATATCAATATGTATCCTATAAATATGTATAATTATTACTTGTTAATTAAAAATAAAAGGAGAAAGAAAATTAGATCTGACTACATAGCATTCTATGGAAGAATTTGTATTTTTAAATTACCTTTTCCTCATAATTAAATAAATACATTTTTGTTAAAAAATTTAAATTTCTAACATCAGCATAAGCTTAAAGAAAAAAATAAAGAGTTGGTGAAAATACTTTTAACAGACATATGCAAATGAAGAGCATACTTAGTGTGTTTTGAAGTACAATTTCCCCACAAAATAGAACATTAGACAGAGATTATTGAGTAGTCTAAAATTGTAAGTACTTTAAAGAATTTAAACAAATTTTTAACCTTCTTGGTAAATAAGGATTTGAAATGGGTTAGCCCACTATGTTGGCAAAAGTTCAATTTAAATTTTGATTAAAAGTCATGATCAAAAGAAGTGGGAAATAGTTTCTCTTACATAGTGAGAAACTAAAATATGCAACCCCTTTGGAGGACAGTTTGACAATACAATTGCAAATGAAAATGCATATGTTCTAAGAATAACAGTACATTTTAGGACTCCTCCTAAAGTAATGTATGCACATAAAGTTGTATAAAAGTAAATTCACTATTATAAGAGTTTTCAATGACATAATGTTGAAGATGGTTTCAAAATGTATCTGTATTATAGGGGGACTATACAAACGGTGTTCTGCGCATACAATCTGAATTGTTATATACCACATTGTACCCTTAATGACGAAACGCTAGGACATATTGTTGAGGGCAAAGAAAGGTTGGAGGTAAATATAAATAATATGAGGCATTGAATGTGAACTATCCTCCAGATTTTGACAAAATTGCATATATATTATGTACAATATATTTGCATTAAGAGATAGTGAACTTTCTCAATTAATAGAAAGAGGTTGAGAATATGACATCAAATTGGTATCAGTGGTTATTACGCTTAAGAAATTGGAGTAAAATTTATACACAGAATAATGTTTACATATTACCGAGAAAAATTATGTCATATTTTGCTTGCATAATTAAAACAAAAACTTTAGATGAGCTTAGCGCTACTTCACACATACTCTACATATTGATGCATCCGCACCTCTAAACTATAATGTCACAGCATTCCATATATTCCAAACAAAACGTGTTTGTTTGCCTAACAAATGTTTTTTGAATGCATACTATGTGCCAGACACTCTTCTTGACACTAAGGATATATCATAAAATAAATTGAAAAAGAATCCCAGTCCTAATGGATCTAATTTTCTAATTTTAATGTAAATGTGTGTGTGCAAGGTACCTGCTCTAGGTTGAGTCCATTACTTTGAATTTCTGTCAGAGATCAAATCGGCTCCATTGCTAATGAGCAAAATATTATGGCAGTTATTTTTTCTTCTTAATTTTCAGAAAATGATTGTTTTTTTTATGACACAGGGTGTCACTCTTTTTCCCAGGCTGGAGAACAGTCACACAATCATTGTTCATTGTACCCTCAAACTCTTGGGCTCAAGTGACCCTCCAACTTGAGCCTCTCAAGTATCCAGAACTACAGTTGCTTGTCATTATGCCCAGCTCAGAAAATGATTCTAAAGCAAAATTAGAAAGAGTAAACAAGAAGTTTTACATTTAGGTCTGGAATTATTGTTTTTATCACTCTTCTACCACAATGAGACAACTCATTTCTGCTACTCTAATCGATAGAATCATTTTAATGTGAAGCTTTTGTTTAGAAACCTTCTATTATTGAAACATGAATTACCTCAGGTCATCTAATGTATTCTACTCAAAGACAGATAGATGTTATATACATAATGAGAGACATAAGATATACATATACAGGTTTGCATATGTAAATAGATGATAGGAAAATATGTAGGTAGATATAGATAATTTCTGATCATTACTTTTAAGCCTGTGAAATTCTCAAAAGAGAAATTTACAGAAATATAAAATAATATTGTGATGGTAAAAGTATCTCCATTAGGCCCAGCAATGTTTTATTACAGCATGTCTTTCCACCCATGAGCTCTGGAGATCCTGGACACCCACTGGTGGGATAAAACTCCATGGCTAGGAATCACCAGTTTAGCCATTCTGCTTCCAAATGAATAATGAAGACAAATATGATCATAATAATTCTTGTGCATGCTGAGTTCCCTACATATTATTTTCTCTGATGGAATATATGCCACAGGATAATATTTTAAAGCCAAATATCTACAGGAATACAAGGACATACATGCAAAATAGATAGGAAAAGCAATTGGTGCATTTTGTTGTGCCAAAAAATACATGATCAATCTAAAACTACATTTAAGGCAGATTTATTTTTACACACTGAGCAAAACATTTCTGAAGATTAATGCATTATGCTCCTTTCTTCCCAACTTGTGACTGTCATGATCTACAGTTTTGTATTGTTTTGTTTTGTTTATTTCCCATGATGTCCCCTTTCTCTATTCCAATGCTGGCAGGTAATCAGTACTGGGGTGTGTTTTCTTCCCAAGGGGAATATATATTATATGGTAAAAATCACAGATAAGTTTGATTTGTCTGAAATTTTTGTTTTTGGAAGTTCTTACTATAACTAAGAGGATTCAAGTTATAGTAAAGGTATATATTTCTTCTATAGAGAAGATATTGGGCTTTTTACACTATACCAAATCCCACTGTAAATGAAGATTTCCTGGTCAAGGGGAGGAGAAAATGTGGAAGGGGTAAGAAGTGCTGTGTGAGAAATGGCTCAGTAATACCAATAGTCCCTAACCCATAAAGAATTATCTGGTAGTCAAATGCACTGCATTTTGAAGCATAGACAGTCTCACAGAATTTCTCAAATTCTGGGCATGGAAATAAAGCAGCAGAAATATGCGTATATTTCCCAACATGTGGTGAAGGCATATTATAAATAATATTCCCTGACTCAAGCATGGTCCAGGAGAAGGTCAAAGAACCATGTGTGCAATATGCCTCATGTAGGTACATCCTGACAGTCCAATACCAGAGAGACTTTCAAATAATCAGTTTTGTGCCATTAACATCTTCCAGAATCTAATCACAGTACTGAGGGAGATATACATGTGGGATGGGGCTGAAAAGGTTGAAGTTAATACTTCCTGGCATCCTCACAGAATGGTGTTTGAAATTTTGCAACTGAATTTGGGAAGGGAGGGACCACTTTTGCATGAGAACTCCAGTCTATTTTTATTAGTATAAAATAGAATTCCTTCATTCTTAACTTTAAAAATGGGATTAATGTAAAATTTAGGAAAACTTTAAATAACTAAGGACATGTCTGAAACAGTTTTTAAATTTTACATATTTTAATTTCTGTTATTTCTCAATATTAAATTTAACATTCTTAATGAATTTGGCATCAATTTCAATATTAAAAAATCTGCCATATTTTCTACATGCATTAGAAATAATTTGAAAATTTGAAAGGATATTTTACTAAGGTATATAACATGATAATAAATAACAAATTTATGGACGTATTCACAGTAATACTCTACCTGTCTGAGTACTCTCAAATTCACCCTGAAACAAAAATAAACTATAGAGTGTATCTGAGTAACCAAAAGAGATTTTATGAAACCCATGCCTTGAAATCTCATGTCCTTTCCTCATTGAAGGGCCCTCAAGACACCTCTCAAGGACCATTAACTTTAATTATACACACATCTAATAAACTTGATTATTGGCATTACCTTCCCAGAGCAGATATAACCATTTTAAAGGAAACTGTAAAGAGCAGGCTCAAGAGCTTGGAAACCACAGCTGGCTGGATCCATTTAGTGTAAAGCACTGTATAGCCTCCATTCACCTGCACCTCTGCTTCGAACCCCAATAGGGTAGAACTACTTTCTTAAAAAGTAACAAATTCAATTATTTGAATCCTCTGTGGAGGTAACAATCAATGAAATGTAAGGAAAGAATCACTGCCACAATAGTTTTCCATGTTAATTCTCCAAATAGATTCATGCAATTTATTCTTCCAGTCCCAGCTTCTTAATAGAATTGTTACTATTTAGGTCTTTAAGAGATGAAACAATGGTTAGCTCTAAATAAAAAATAAATGTTCTATACATTCTTTTCTTTTTCTTTCTTTGTTTCTTTCTTTCTTTTTTTTTTTTTTTTTTTAAGAGATGGGTCTTGGTCTGTCATCCAGGCTGGAATGCAGTGACATGATTATAGCGATTATCGCTCACTGCAGACTGGAACTCCTGGGCTCAAGGGATCCTCCCACTCAGCTGGCTGAATTGCTGGGATTACCAATGTGAGCCACTGGTCCCAGCATTGTGATTTCGTTCATATGTAGATGTTAGGTTGAGAAAGAAAAGTGGATTTACAGTAGAGAACTTTTTGTTAAGTGTTTATTATTTTTTGAATTCTTGCTTAATGTGACAATAAATTGTTTCCCTATGTTCATAGGTTATAATTTTACTTAACTGGGTTTTCCATCCTTTTCTGAATGTTATAATAAAAAAACTGTCTGGAAACATGTTGAAACTATTTTAGTTTGAATAAATGGTAGAAACTATATGTTTTTCATATTATATTTTGTATCTATCTTACTTTTCCTGAACTCCAGTCCAATGGATGGCAATTTCCACTTGAATCTCCAATGTCATAGTTGTCTTCACATTTCCAAATTTAAACTGACCAACCTATTTAACTCACCCCCTTCTTCCAGTGACTCATGATATTCTCCCAGTCTCACTCAACATTTTCCAGTTTATTTTTATCTAAAAAAATAGATGGAGCCATCGTCACTCCTCCCAGCCTTCCTTGGTGTCTCCCCCTATATCTAATCAGTCATTATAGTTTATAGATATTTTTTTTAGGAAAACTTAAACCATTTTTTCATCTCACTGCCTTCATTATAGTTTTGGCTGCTCATAATTGAAAGGTTTTTATTGAATCAACCCCACGCTAGCTCACTCAGACTGCAACTAGGCATCTCTCCGGGACTCTGCTGCCGTATTATCCTGTAAGCACTTCTTAAATAAAGTGAGATCTCCTCAAAAGCTTCTTATTTTTTCTGTAATGTTCTAAGTCACCTATGTGGCCTTTTGTGTTCTCCATAGTCTAATTTCCTTAACGTAGGATCTTCTTTTTCTCTCTCTTATAAAATAGGAAAACTCACTGCAGCCTTTGCAGTTTTACACAGGTTCCTTCTGTCCTCTGAGTTGCCATTTTCCTTGACCTGTATCTGTTGGAACTGGGGTTCTAATACATTTTTTTTCAAGGCTTGTCTCACAGCTAGCGCCTTCTACATCATTCTCTGGCCATTGTACCACATTACTCATCCTTTTCTACCCTGAACTTCTGTAAAACTAACTGCTATATCACATACGTCACATTTACTTTGAAAGGCTTTGTTTTTATAGTTCAGGATAGAATACAAACTCCTTGAGGCAGGAATAGGTCTTATATGAATATGACAATAATATCAATCAAATAACCTTTATTGAGCTTTTATTATACTTGTTCTAAGAATATATATTATCTATTTATGTCTTACAAAACTCAGATGTTATAATTATTATAATTTCATAGATGAATAGATGAGACACAAAGAGATCTAGTAGTGTTTACAATAATTGAGTGGCAGAAGCTACATTTAAATACAAGGTGTCTGACTTCTTTGCTTCTGCTCTAAACTATGATCTTAGGTTACATTCTTATCTCCCATGTGCACAACACAGATCTGCACATAAGAGACATGTTCTTCAAAATATTTTTAATAAAATGAGTGAGTCAAAATCCTGAAAGATTGAATAGTCAGTATTCTTTACATGTCTTTTATATTATTTAAACTGCCTCTCACAATGGAATACCTAAAATATCTGGATTTGCCACTAACTTTGCTTCTCCACATCCATATTCCTCCTTTCAGCTACATCAATAATTTTTCAATAGCCCAAACAATTTTCTTACTGCAGGCTTAATGAAACCAGTAAAGCTAAAACATTCTGAGTGCTCAGCAGTGACAGTGTCAGTAAGCAATTAATCTCCAACAGTTCACCTACCATGTGTGAACATTAGAGCTCAATTCAGCTCCTCACATGACTCTACATCCTAATTCTCTCCTGGAAAAGAAAGTCTGTAAGCCAAAAACAGAGCATCAAGAAAATAGTAAGAAAAAAACGATAGCAATAGAAATGAGTTTTTCATCTATAAAAAAAGGATGAGCATATTTTTCATTGAGAAAAACAATTCTGATCTTGGATATTTTTTGATTGGTTACATTTTGGCTTGCCTCATTTTCACCCTCTGCAAAATAGGTTTCACAGTATTTGTGCATTAGAAGAGGACATTGTAGGACTTAATTAAAGCTTATAAAACATAGAGGGATCTTTTCTGTAATTACTTTGCCACTCACCTTTGTCATTTATCTTTCCTCCAGAGAGCCATATCTTTTATCCGGTGCAATATAGAAGAAAACCACAGAACACCATGTGATGCAATTGTGGAAAAGAATTTTATGCAGCCGTAAATAAGTAGCAACATAAGGCAATACTTGGCAAGATAAAATTCCAGCATACATATGCTGCAAAAATAAAGTACAGACTTTGTCACTGTGTCAGCTTCTACTCTTAGCCCACTAGAATCTATTCTCAAGAGAACACTGTCAGAGTGATCCTTTAAAAATATAAGACCAATGCTCTCATTTTCTCAAACTCCTCATGGTTTCCCATCTTCGTGAGAATAAAAGCCAAAGACTTGACAAGAAGCCACTCACTCTTTGATCCTTTCTTTTTTCTCTAACCTCACATCCTATTTCCTCCCAAATCATGTTGGTTTCCTTGCCAGGTGAGTGCCTGTCTCATGTATTCTGCCTGGCTCATTTGCTAAGTCTCAAATGCTTTTTAGCCAAATCTCTGCATGATTCATTTCTTTTATCTTTCCTTCAGGTATTTGCACACATGACACTTTGTTAGTGAGCCTTGTTTGAGCATCCTATTAACAATGGTACCCTGACATTTGCTCTTATTTTCTTTTCTTTTTTTTTTTTTTTGAAACAGAGTCTTGCTCTGTCACCCAGGCTGGACCACAGTGGTGTGATCTTGGCTCACTGGGACCACAGGTGCATGCCACCATATCTGGTTAATTTTTTTTATTTTTAGTAGAGATGGGGTTTCCCTATATTGGCCAGGCTGGTCTCAAACTCCTGGCCTCGTGATCCGTCTGCCTTGGCGTCCCAAAGTGTTAGGTTTACAGGCAAGAGCCATGTCCTTTGACCTCTTTAATTTTCTTCCCTGTTAGAGTTTTTCCATAATCTTTCTCACCATATGACAGGCTATATATTAAAATTGTTTGTTTATTGTCTGTTTCTCCTTACTAGTTTGTATACTTCATGTGCATAGGAATATTGAGTTGTTTTATTTACAATTTAGTACCTGGAAAACTGCTGTCACAAAGTTGGTTTTACTGAGGTAAATATATATTGAATAAATAAATGAGCTGAAAACATTTCAAATCTAAAAATGAAAATGAGGTGGTATGAAACATAGTCAAGCAGGAATTTTCTACAGGAGTAAAAATGCCTATGTATTTACAGATAAAATTTTTCATTTTACATATATTATTTTTTGCTATATTAAAAGTCATATGATTACTTAGGCTATTAAATAATTTAATATTTATTCATAACATTTGGATATGTAGCATTTCCTCCAAATTATGGGAAATAGTTCAAAAAAGGGTGGTCTTGTATCCCATAAAGTTGCCAAAAAATTAACATTTTAAAAACTAAAATATCCTGCATTGAACGATCACTTTTGTATCCCTATTCCCCGGACATTTTAATACATGCATCAAAGAAAAATGGGACGTAGGGGATATTGATAGAGAGAGGCTACGTAGGTGCAGAATAAAAATAGAAATGTACACATTTTAAATATTATGGAAAAGGGAAGAGTTTTAGTTGAAATAAATCTTAATTTGATTTTATAGATGTTCATGCCAATAAATGGAATGTAAATATATGTTGCATGATAATTAGTAATAATGAGGTTAATTTTATTCTTTATTATTCATAAGCTACATGGAATTTTTTACGTCAAGGTAGTGAAATAAAAAATAAGCAGGGTATAAAGAAAAAAGTGACTCGTCTCTCGAAGAAGTTCAAATCATGTCATATGAAGTTGAAAAAAAAAAAGAAGAAGGTAAGTAAGTAGGGGGAAATAAAACCCTATTAAATATATATATATATATGTATATATATATATATATATATATATATGACAAAGAAGATAAAGTAAACTTGATTTGCTTGCCCCCAAAGCAATATACAAGGACCAGACACAGGACAATATCAATGCAAAAAGAATTTGGTGGAGAATTTTCCATTCTCAAATGGCATGCCTGGGTGGTAATATAATTTGTACCAATATATCTGCTCATGTACAAAATGGCTGAGTATAAGATTGGAGTAATTTAAACAGGGATTCAAGTATTAGAACAATAGATAAAAATCCTGCCTTGTTAGGTAATTAATTTATTTAAAAAATCTTTAAATACAACTCTACAAAAAATTATTAATAATTAGAGTTGAATCCAGAGAGAGAACACTTTGCCACAGGCAAATTTCAGGGTTGTTGTCTAAGAACAAATTTATAAATCTAATATAAATTTTATTTATTTAGAAGGTTATAAAATTTAGAAATATTTATCAAATTTTGAAAACATACCCTTTAATTTCATTTCTGAAAATGTATCATAAATTATTGTATACTGCAGCATTGGTTATAATAGTAAAAGGCTGCAAACCATTTACACTTCTAAAAATTGTGGATGGGTTAAGTAATTTATGTTATATCCAAATATTTGACCAACCTACATACCTATTTAAGTAATGTTATAGGAGAAAAATTAATGATAAATAAGCATGTACAGGGTATATATACATTGTAATAAAATTTCAAATATATAAATCTGTTTGGATAGTGTTATTAAATAATTGCTATAAAATCAGCTTATAAATTAACTCATTAACTAATGTGGAGTACTATATAATATGTCACCCATAACATGAGTTTCATCTGATCACATACACACATACACACACACACACATACACGCACACACACTCACACAAAGATGACTGGCTTATCTAATTTTTAAAATTATTTTTGTTTTAAAATAAATGTCTAATACCTTTACAATTTTGTTAAATCTAGTGGAATGAGAGATAAGCTACTTGTAGTTATCTTTTCACATTCCATTGTTGACCCAACCGTGTTGGTTCTACCTTCAAAATATTTCTAGAATTACTATTCATCTCCACTGAATATTTCAAAAGACTCCCAATGGTCTCTTTCCAGATTCATTGCCCTCAAGGATTTGTTTAATTACGTAACTATTTAAAATGCAATTTTGCTGAAATTCACTAAGATGCATCATAAGTAAGAAAAAATTGGAGAAGAAGATGGATTTCAATATTTTGAAGATGGGACTGAAGCAATTTCTTAGAACATGCATGATCAGTAGTGTTTTCCTATATGGAGAGCATTTTGCAGGACTATAACAACATGCATTCTAAGATTTTTGTTTTATTTAGCTTATTTTCATAACCAGCACACATAAAAGTTTTTTCCAATACTTTAAGGTTGACATTTAAAAATTATGGAATTTGCCACATTCAGGTAACTTTTCAGCAATTATAGACACAGGGAATCTATGTATTTTTTTTCCACTTTCCAATCTATCTTGTAATATGTAATACTGTTAACTTTCTAATACAGGCTATTTTTAAAAAGTAATAATTTTCTTAAGCCTTTCTGGATTATTTTATATCAACATTTGTTTCAGCCTTATATTTAATACAAAGTTATCTAGAAAAAAAAGTTGTTAGAACACAGTGTAATTTATTTTCTGATTGAGCTTCTTAGTTTCACCGATTTGTGATAGGTTGATATAAACCTTAGAACACAAAAATAAATTATAGCATTTAGTTTTACCTAAATATCATTGCAATAGGATAAAAGAAGCTCATTATACCATTATGTTTCAGTTTTTTATGTTCATCTTTATTTTATTTGTATTAATCTGAAATGTTACGACGCGTACTTCTTTAACAGATAGGATCATTTACAATTCTATGGTATTTTTTTTCACATGCAGAATTTATTTATGTAGACTCAAATAAGAATATGACTTCTTTTTGTTTCCATATGGCTTACTTAGTTCAACTGCATTGGGTTCTTCATAACTTCTATCAATAATAATAACAGAGAACACCATCACTTGTTCATCTTACTCCTCTCATGCTAGCTTTCCTGAGAAAGACACTTTATGAAACTTTCTCTTAGAAGGAACATATGGTTCACTAAGCATGTTGAAAATAAAACTGGAGACTAGAAACATTAATGAGGGATTCTGTATTAAGAGGAACATTGTGTTTGATATTTACTTTCAGTTGTCAAATAAAATACTATTTACTAATTTGTACTGCAATATTTATTGGAACAGGCATTTTCATCTTTTCAGCATTGGTCTAGAAAATGGGACTTCCTGTGTATTGTTGCTTACAAATTAATATACTATAGAAATGACATTTAAAACATATTTTTAAGAGCTACACTGAAGCCATGGCTATTTGTGTAAACCTGATTGAATCTACTAGTACATAGGCAAGTATTGGACTCCTGATTATAATAACCCTTCAGAAAATATCAATGAACTTCACTTGAGTCAGTACAATAAGGGCATTATTATCACTGGAAATGTTGCCCTGTAACTATATTAATGAATTAATTAGGTTGGATTTGTAGCAGCTTCATTGGTTTCACAATGAGCACACTGTGGAAGAAAATGAATCAGAAACAAATTACGTTTGTGAATGAATGTTACCTTTTTCTATGCACAATAAATAGCACTAGAAATTTGGATTTTGATTTATCTTACTAGTACAATTACTTTATTAATTATAAAATGCAAACAACATATCTTCCTTCCACTTCCTTACTTACAGAATTACTTTTGTAAGTCTATTTTTCTTTAATTTTTATTACATCAGACTTTAATTGAAGACAAATCTGGTTTCTGAACTCACCACAAACCTACTTAAAATATATTCAAGACTTACCTCTTTTTTCAAGATCTGACATGGGTTACCTATACATTGGATGTTTTTACTAGCACACACCCACAGCACACACAGAAACATGTACACACAAACACCACATATGCATACATACACAAATAGATCTGTACCACACATAGGCACACATATATGAAAACATGCAAAGAAAAAGTACACATCTACGTACACACACACACACACACACACACACACACATCCTAGATGTTATTTTACTGATCAATGGGCTTTGACAAGACCTTTGGTTGGCCTATTCCCAGTTATTGATTTTTCACTATTCCACTTAGACCAGAAGGAAATTGGTAGTAATTCAATTTCCTATTACCCCATTTAGAAGTAAGGAATTAATGTCACAGTGAAGAAAAAAGAAAGTATATGCTGTATGAAGATGAAAAATGGTTTATTTTGGTAAGGGAGATGAAGAAAAGGGACTATTAAGAAGAATGGGAAAGATCAGAAAAAAAGGTAAAAAAAAGGTGAAGAAATGACTATGAAATATGACAAGGTAGACAAAGGAAGAAAGATGGGTTTGTACAATAAAAGAGATTCAGCAACCATATTCTTCACTTTTTCTGTCAGAATGGCTTTCTTTTCTCATAACATGGGAGAATATTTGCAAAAGGAATGAAGACACTTCCATTTTCCTCTGGCTTTTTTGGAAATAGAGTCTTCTCTGTTGAATTCTTAAATATAATAAAAGAAAGTAGTCTGACAAGACTGAAGAATGATTCAAAAAGAGAGCTCTATCATTTGACATATTTTTTTATGGTTCGGTAAAATTTCTCTTCCACTATCACCATTTCCAGCCAACTTGCAGTACCATGAAAGACTCAGAATGTCACTGATTTGAGCTCTTTATTACTAGAAATATGTATTATAAATTTTACCTTTGTTTAGAGTTCCTTTTCTCTTACTTTGTTAAAAGGACACTCATTCCCTAGTGTCACGTAAAACTTTTTTGTCAGATTTTTTCTTAAGGTAACATACTCTTTGGTAAAAGTCAATTAATTATCAAAACTAATATGTTCTCTATTGTTTTTATTGGATACATGTGGCCAGGGAGCAGAAGGAAAAGGATATTTTATTTCCCCTTTTATTTGTTTTTCAATTTACAACCATCTGGCATAAACCTGAAACTTGTGGCAGGGGTCCCACTAAAAAGAGGAATACAAAAACATGAGCAAGGGTTATTTTCATAACTGAGGATGAAACCTATATTCACATATTTATGGAGCCTTTGTTGATAGATTAGTGTGATTACATATTTCAGAAATGTGACATTAGGCTTTGTCATGAATTATAAAATTAGGCAAACATTTGTGACTTGTCCATAAAGCATAGGTTATTAAATGGAAACTGTGTAGGACTTAATAATTAAGGGTATAGGTATGAAATTTAAGAACTTGGATTTTTTTTCTGCCACATTCTGTCTAGCTGTGTGCTTACAGGCATTTCGAGATTTTCTTATATAAATGGGGATAATAAGGCAACTCCCTCAAAGGGTTGGTTTGCTGATTACATAAGAAAAATGCATATAAAACAATTAGCACTGTTCACTACTCTTCTAATTTTTCAGTGAATGTGTGTTTTTATTACCTGAGAAGAAAACATAGTTTTAGTCATGGAGTGAGGTCACAAAACTCTGTGATTTACATGATTTGATTTACATGATCATTCTTCTGCATGTGGATCCAAATGTTAACATTGAAAGGAATTTTAAGCAGTAAATAGGGTGCATTTTGAGTTAAAATTTTAAAAGGCTGGCACTGTGGCTCATACCTATAATCCCAGCACTTTGGGAGGCTGAGGCAGGCAGACCACCTGGGATCTGAAGTTTGAGACCAGCCTGGCCAACATGGTGTAAGGTGAAATCCCATCTCTAGTAAAAATACAAAAAAAAAAAGACCACACACACCCATACACACACATTGTTAAGGCATGGTGGCAGGCGCCTGTAGTCCCAGATACTTCAGAGGCTGAGGCAGGAGAATCGCTTGAACCCGGGAGGTAGAGGTTTCAGCGAGCTGAGATCATGCCACTGCACTCCAGCCTGGAGGACAGAGAG
This sequence comes from Sapajus apella, assembly GCF_009761245.1. Taxonomy (NCBI): domain Eukaryota; kingdom Metazoa; phylum Chordata; class Mammalia; order Primates; family Cebidae; genus Sapajus; species Sapajus apella. The sequence continues at coordinate 16,201,830 of NW_022436980.1, forward strand.
AAATTCTGCCAAAAAAAAAAAAAAAAAAAAGAAATGCCATACACTAAAAACCAGAAAAAGCAGAATAATTTACAAAATTATACTTTTGAGCTTATCTGAGAGCTAAGCTTGCAGGGCGGCCAGAGAAACTGAATTTCAGAGAGTACCAAACACCTCTGAGGAGAGATGGAGACACATAAAATGTTACAACTTTGGCAGAGAATATAAAAAGAGGTAGAAACTATCAAGGCAAAAAGAAAAAAAGCCTGTACTTTTAACAAGTTATTAAAAGCCAAGTGTGAACTATTGTGCCAGTTTAAAATCCTAGGGACAACTAGGCATAAAGGAATAGTAACCTGGGGATCTGTTAATTTACAGAATAAAGGAAAACTAAGGTGCAAATAGAATTAAGGTTGCTAAGCAGTGGATCTCAAAATGGGAAAATAATCCGGATTATTTGTGTGGACTTGATGTAAGAACAAAGTAGAATATTGAAAAAGAGGGGTCAGAGTCAGAAAGACATTTAAAGATGCAATATTGAGGCCTTGAAGATGCAGAAAAAAGCTATCACTTAAGGATTACAAGTGCTATCTGAAAGATGGAAAATGCAAAGCAATTAATTATTTCCCACAGACTCCATAAAGTTCATGAGCCTTTCAATACATGAATTTTCGTCCAGCAAAACTTCTAAAACATAGAACACATAAGACAATAAATTTGTGTCCTTTAAAGTCAGTTTACTTGTTTGGTAATTTGCTACAGTATCTACAGACAACTGATACGAATATCAAGACTGATGACTTCACTCACGCACCAAGATGACAGATATTGGCGAATTCCTTAATTATTATTACTATTTCGAGACCGGGTCTTGCTATTTTACCCAGCTCTCACAATGAGGCTTTCTGGGAAGATAAGCATAGGTTTCTAGGCAGGTTCAAAAGTTGAGGGAGAGCAAGAAGTGATTGGGTTTGGTGTTTTATTCTGATTACGTTGTGGAGCTAGGGTTTTCCTGCATGAGCTGAGCTTACTTGATTTGAAGTTCCTGACAACAACAAATAAGGGAGTCGATCTCTGTCTCTCCCTTTCTCTCTTTCTTGATGGAGTTTCACTCTTGTCGCCTAGGCTGGAGTGCAGTGGCACGATCTCAGCTCACTGCAACCTCCTCCTCAACTCCGCCTCCTGGATTCTCCTGCCTCAGCCTCCCAAGTAGCTAGGACTATAGGTACACCACCAAGCGCGGCTCATTTTTTATATTTTAGTAGAGATCGGCTTTCACCGTGTTAGCCAGGAGAGTCTAGATCTCCTGACCTTGTGACCCGCCCGCCTTGGCCTCCCAAAGTGCTGGGATTACAGGCGTGAGCCACCACGTCTGGCAGAGCACCCGAAATTTCTTATTAGCTTTCATAGAAGTGAGGCAGAATGCAAAGTGATATGTGTTGGGCATGAAAGCTATTCACAGACATCAAAATAAAATCTAATTTTCTATTACAGTTTACAGGTGTCACCAAATTAGAAGCTTCTGTTCTTCCATACACAATGTTAAGAAAATGTAAACACAAGCCACATAATGGAAAAAAAAATACATATATATATATTTCACAATAGCATTGTGCCCAAAATATTAAAAGGTGCTCTTACGACTCAGTAAGAAAAACAATAAAATATAAACTATGGACAAGATTTGAAGTGGTATGAAGAATATATGCCATTAATAAACACATGAAAAGATGTTCAACATTTTCCACCAGCAAAATGAAAATTAAAACCACAGTGTGATACCCATATGTATTCATTACAATGGGTAAAATTTAAAAAAAAAGTCTGACAGATTGAAGTCTTGGCAATATAGATCAAATGAAACTCTGATATTTGCTGGTAGAAATGCAAAATTATACAGACACTATCTGTAAAACAGTTTGAAAGTTTCTTGTGGGAGTAGAGCACCTGAAATGCAATTAGAGCACCTCATTGTAAAGTTACATAAACAATTATGAGATGATCATATCATGTCACTTCTAGTTATTTACTCAAAATAAATGCAAATATAGGGCTACACAAAGACCTGTAAACAAATATTTATAACAAATTTATTCATAATGGCTAAAAACTTAGAAAAATGCCTCCATCAATCTGAAAGTGGGTAAAGAAATTTTAGTATATCCACACAATAAGATACTACTGAAAAATTAGATGGAATGGACTACTGATGTATGCAACAAAATGGAAACTCTAAAGCAATATGTTAAGTAAAAGAAGCCAGATATGAAAGACTAAATATAGTGTTCTTTCATTTACATTGATAATCTGGAAATGGCAAAACCAAAGGGAAAGAAAGTAAATACATTTTGCCAAGAACTGGGGTGAGACAAAGTAATGGACTAAAAAGGAACTGATGGCAAAAATTCCAGAACACAGGAATCTTCTATGTTCTCATGGTAATAGTGCTTTTACATTACTATTCATAGTTGTCAAAACTCATTCAACTTTGTATTTTAAAATGGCACATTTTTAATGCAAAGTATACCTTTGTATATAGGTGGGACAAATAGGGCAAAATGTTGATGAATGTTGAAAGCGTGCATACATGTGCTCATTGTGCCATTCTTCCAATTTGTTTTTCTTTGGGTGGGGTGTGATTATAATAATACACTTCATAAATAAATGAAAATAGTTAATTATTTCACTTTATATGAGAGATAAGATTTATCCCATAAAAGATTCACTTCAAGATGTGTCCCAACATAGGTTGTTTGAAGACTTTAAGATTACAAAAATATTTTTCCATGTCTACAGCAATGATGGAGAAGCACTAAGCTATAAAACGTGATAATGGAGGGCATCTTAGTAGAAAAGACTTGCATTCAATTCTCAGCCAATTTAATTAATCAAGTTTTTAGGCTATGTGACGTATTTCCCCTACCACTAAAGTAAGAAAAACTATGTTAACTAGTATGGTTAACCACATTAGATTAATCAACCTGTATAAAGTGACTCTCATGTAATAGTGTCTATGAGGTGGCCCACTAAATTTTCTATAAAATTTTTCAGTTCCATAAGTCAGCGTATCACTGATGCCTGACTACCATAGAACATAAATGAAGTTTTCTCTTTTTTCATAAGTAACCTATGAGATCTCAATTCAGGTATTACAGGAAGTTTTCATGTACCTAAACATTTTATGCACTGCTCCATGTTATACAGCATTGTCATCATTTGTGCTTTAAAATATAATATTGAAAGGTCCTGTAAAAATAAGTATGCATTATGTGGCATAATCAAAACATTAATTCATGATGAAATAGTGTGCAAATTAGTTGGAAACAAAGAGCAGAATTAATAATTCTTTACATTTACTAAAATATTCGAACACAATATATATATATATACACAACATATATTAGGTGTTCTAATACAAATCTATGTTAAATGCAAAATCTTGGAAATGAGTGTATTACTCTTATTCATTTTTTTTGTTGTTATTTCACAGTCAAAGTAGAGGATCATTTTTATTTATACTTTTCTATATTTTCCAGGTTTTTTTTTTTTTTAATTTAAGTTCTGGAATACATGGGCCAAAAGTGCAGGTTTGTTACATAGGTATATATGTGCCATGGTGGTTTGCCGCACCCATCATCCCGTCATCTACATTAGGTATTTCTCCTAATGCTATCCCACCCCTGGCTCCCCACCCCCTAAAAAGGCCCTCATCTGTGATATTCCCCTTCCTGTGTCCATGTGTTCTCATTGTTCAACTCCCACTTTTGGGTGAGAACATGCGGTGTTTGGTTTTCTGTTATTGTGTTGGTTTGCTGAGAATGAGGGTTTCCAGCTTCATACTTCTACCTGCAAAGGACACAAGCTCATTCTTTTTTTATGGCTGCATAGTATTCCATGGTATATATGTACCACAGTTTCTTTATCCAGTCTATCATTGATAGGTATTTGTGTTGGTTCCAAGTCTTTACTATTGTGAATAGTGCTGTAATAAATATACATATGCATGTGTATTTATAGTAGAATGATTTATAATCCTTTGGGTATATATCCAGTAATGGGACTGCTGGGTCAAATGGTATTTCTGGTTCTAGATCCTTGAGGAAGTGCCACACTATCTTCCACGATAGTTGAAATAATTTACACTCCTACCAACGGTGTAAAAGTGTTCCTATTCCTCCACATCCTCTCCAGCATCTGTTGCTTACTGACTTTCTAATGATCATCACTCTAATTGGCGTGAGATGGTATCTCACCATGGTTTTGACTTGTATTTCTCTAATGGCCAGTGACGATGAGCCGTTTCTCATGTTTTTTGGCTGCATAAATGTCTTCTTTGAGATGTGTCTGTTCATATCCTTCACCCCCTTTTTTATAGGGTTGTTTGCTTTTCTCTTGTAAATTTAAGTCCTTTGTAGATTCTGGATATTCGCCCTTTGTTAAATGGATAGATTGCAAAAATGTTCTCCCATTTGGTAGTTGTGTGTTCACTCTGATGATAATTTCCTTTGCTGTGAATAAGCTCTTTAGTTTTATTAGATCCCATTTGTCAATTTTGGCTTCTGTTGCCATTGCTTTTGGTGTTTTAGTCATGATGTCTTTGCCCGTGCCTATGTCCTGAACTGTATTGCCCAGGTTTTCTTCTAGGGTTTTTATCATTTTAGGTTTTACATTTAAATCTTTAATTAATCTTAATTTTTGTATAATGTGTAAGGAAGAGGTCCAGTTTCAGTTTTCTGCATATGGCTAGCCAGTCTTCCCAACACCATTTATTAAATATAGAATCATTTCCCCATTGCTTGTATTTGTCAGGTTTGTCAAAGATCAGATTGTTGAAGATGTGTAGCATTATTTCTGAGGCCTCTGTTCTGTTCCACCAGTTTATATATCTGTTTTGGTTCTAGTACCATGCTGTTTTGGTTACCATAGACCTGTAGTATACAGTACAGGTATAGGTATACTACCGTGAAGTCAGGTAGTGTGATGCTTCCAGCTTTGTTCATTTTGCTTAGGATTGTCTTGGCTACATGGGTTCTTTTTTGGTTCCATATGAAATTTAAAGTAGTTTTTTCTAATTCTGTGAAGAAGGTCAATGGTAGCTTGATGGAGATAGCATTGAATCTATAAATTACTTTAGACAGTAAGGCCATTTTCAGGATATTGATTCTTTCTATCCATGAGCATGGAATGTTTTTCCATTTGTTTGTATCCTCTCCTACTTCCTGTAGTGGTGGTTTGTCATTCTCCTTGAAGAGGACTACAAGGGATATGAAGGTCTCTTCACATCCCTTGTAAGTTGTTTTTCTAGGTACTTTATTCTCTTTGTAGCATTTGTGAAAGGAAGTTCACTCATGATTTGGTTCTTTTTTTTCTATTAGTGGTGTACAGAAATGCTTGTTATTTTTGCACATTAATTTTGTATCCTGAGACTTTGCTGAAGTGTCTTATTAGCTTAAGGAGATTTGGGCTGAGACAGTGGGGTTTTCTAAATATATAGTTAGGTCATCTGCAAAAACAAAATTTGACTTCCTCTCTTCCTATTTGAATCTGCTTTATTTCTTTCTCTTGCCTGATTGCCCTGGCCAGAACCTCCAATACTATGTTGAACAGGAGTGTTGAGCAAGGGCATTCTTGTCTTGTGCTAATTTTCAAAGGGAATGCTTCCAGCTTCTGCTTATTCAGTATGAGATTGGCTGTGGGTTTGCTATGAAAACTCTTATTATTTTGAGGTATGTTCCATTAATACCTAGTTTATTGAAAGTTTTTAGCAAGAAGTGTTGTTGAATTTTATCCAAGGCCTTTTCTGCATCCACTGAGACAATCATGTGGTTTTTGTCATTGGTTCTGTTTATGTGATGGATTATGTTTATTGATTTGCATATGTTGAATCAGCCTTGCATCCCAGGGAAGAAGCCAACTTGATTGTAGTGGATAAGCTTTTTGATGTGCTGTTGGATTTGGTTTGCCAGCATTTTATTAAGGATTTTTGTATCGATGTTCATCAGGGATGTTGCCCTGAAATTTTCTTTTTTTGCTGTGTCTCTGCCAGGTTGGCTGGGCTCATAAAATGAGTTAGGGAGGAATCCCTCTTTTTTTATTGTTTGAAATAGTTTCAGAAGGAATGGTACCAGCTCCTCTTTATACCTCTGGTAGAATTCTGCTGTGAATTTGTCTGGTCCCAGACTTTTTGGTTGGTAGGTTATTAACTGCTGCCTCAATTTCAGAATTTGTTATTGGTCTAGTCAGGGATTCGACTTCTTTCTGGTTTAGTCTTGTGGGGATGTATGTGTCCAGGAATTTATCCAACTCTTCTAGATTTTCTAGTTTATTTGCATAGAGGTGTTTATAGTATTCTGTTCTGGTAGTTTGTATTTCTGTGGGGTTGGTGGTGATATCCCCTTTATAATTTTCTATTGTGTTCTTTTTGATTCTTCTTTCCTTTCCTCTTTATTAGTCTGGCTAGCAGTCTAACCATTTTGTTATTTTTTTTCAAAAAACCAGCTGCTGGATTCATTGATTTTTTGAAGAGTTTTTGTTTCTCTATATCCTTCTGCTCTAATCTTAGTTATTTCTTGTCTTCTGTCAGCTTTTGAAGTTATTTTAATTGTGATGTTAGGGTGTTGATCTTGCTTCTCTAGTTCTTCTAATTGTGATGTTAGGGTGTTGATTTTAAATCTTTCCTGCTTTCTCCTGTGGGCATTTAATGCTATAAATTTCCCTCTAAACACTTGTTTAACTGTGTCCCAGAGATTCTCACATGTTGTGCCTTTCTTTGTTCTCATTGATTTCAATTAACTTATTTCTGCCTTAATTTTGTTATTTACCCACTAGTCATTCAGGAGCAGGTTGTTCAGTTTCCATGTAGTTGTGTGGCTTTGAGTGACTTTCTTAATTCTGAGTTCTAATTTGATTGGACTGTGGTCTGGGAGACTGTTATGATTGCTGTTCTTTTACATTTGCAGAGGAGTGTTTTACTTCCAATTATATGGTCTATTTTAGAATAAGTGCAATGTGGTGCTGAGAAGAATGTATATTCTATTGATTTGGTGTGGAGAGTTTGGTAGATGTCTATTAGTTCTGCTTGGTCCAGAGCTGAGTTCAAGTCCTGAATATCCTTGTTAATTTTGTGTCTCATTGATGTGTCTACTACTGACAGTGGGGTGTTAGAGTCTCCTAGTATTATTGTGTGGGAGTAAAATTCTTTTTGTAGGTCTCTAAGAACTTACTTTATGAATCTGGGTGCTCTTGTATTGGGTGCAAATATATTTAGGATAGTTAGCTCTTTTGTTGCATTGATCCCTTTACCATTATGTAATGCCCTTCTTTGTCTGTCTTGATCTTTGTTGGTTTAAAGTTTGTTTTATCTGAAACTAGGTTTGCAACCACTTCTTCTCCTTTTTTTCTTTTTTCTTTTTTAATTTCCATTTGCTTGGTAAATATTTCTCCATCCTTTTATTTTGGTCCTCATGTATTTTTGATTGCAAGTAAAATAATTTTACTTATTGCAGCAATGTTTGTAAACAAAGATTAGGAGAAAAACAAATGTTCCTCGAAGGGGATTGATACGATTAATTATTATACACCTGTATAATAGAATTCTATGTAATAAAAATAGGAGTTTTATTTTTATAACAAAAATAGGTTGTTATTAATGAATTTTGAGAAATTAAAAATATTTTTTTGATAAAACATTTAGATTCAGGGGTACAGGTATAGGTTTGTTACATGGGTATATAGCATGATACTGAAGTTTGGGCTTCTATCACTCTCAAAGTGAAGAACATACTCAATGGGCAGTTTTTCAAACTTACCTCCCTCACTGCCTCCCATCTTTTGGAGTCCCCAGTTACAACTGTTCCCATATTTATGTCTGTGTGTACCCAATATGAGGTCCGACTTATGAGCGAGAACATATCGTATTTGTTTATTTCTTTATCTACTTAAAATGACACTTTTGTCATGAAACCTCTTCTAATCTTGTTTAATAATTCTGTTCTCCATATACTCCAACCTCCTAACCAAACATAATCACTTCCTTCAATTTATTTATGCAGCAATTGTTTTACTTCCAAAGCTCTAAATTGGGCATATATAATATTTGCATTATTTTTCTCATTCTACCAGATTTTAATCACAAAGCATTCAGAAAGTTAGATAATGTGTAAAGCCTCAGTTTTCTCTTGTGTAGAATGGGTATAAAGTTGCTCGTTCATTTGTTTAACAGAGTTGCTGAAGAGATACAAAAAACACAGAGTTGCTGAAGAGATAGAAATATGCATTTGTTATCTGGTGGACTATTTTTTTTAAAAATATTAAGTAAATAACAAGGCCAACCAGATATTTAAGATTTCTATGGCCTGAAGAGTGAACTTCTAAAGACCTGAAAGAGAAGAGCTGGATCCAAGGAAACTCCTGGATAAGATAAAGAGACAACACAGCAGGCAGTTATGTGGACCATAGGTGAAACTAGAATGGAATGGTGTACTATATATTAAACTAAAATCAAATAATGATAAAAAAAAAAGTCACTGGTAGAATAAAGAGATGAAAACTCTAATTAAATGCTTATTATATTTTGCATCACATATACGTACTTCTTGAAACTGGATTGAATTCAGAAAGAACCCTAGGAAACAGAGAGAGAACATCTAAAATTGGCTAAGCCTGCATTCTCTAACTAGCATAATAAAATTGAGGTTTAAAAATACAATTTGAATTGCAATTAAGAAGAAAGAAAATTAAATAATAAATATCTTGATTTCTATATGCACCCATAAAGAAATAGGCACAGCAAGACAATCTAATGGTTTCCATGGAGATTAGGCCTTAATACCGGTTATATCTGGGTTCAAATTTCATCTTTCTCATTTACTAAATATAATTTTGAGAAAACCATGTAAAGTCCCTGACTTAAACTTTACCCACCTGTATAAATTAGATACTGTTAGTATATAATTAATTAGATAATTTAGAAGGTACAATAACACAATGAATTTAAAAGTTAGTCACTGTGTTTAGAACAAAGTGAGCATTTAATAAGTGTACTTTACTACTATTATTATTTAGAGTGATATTTTAAATTCTGTCTGGCATAGTATGTGTTTCCTATTTCATCAGGCTATTATTTCTTAAATATGGCATCACTTATGAACCTAATTTATAATCCCAACCAAACTTGTTAAGTGTTTATTGAATTGTCACTAGATTTTCCCAATCACATATATTTCCATTAGTTGGCTTACAAAATTCCTTCCAAAGGGCCAAACTATCAGGCACTATAATATAAAGCAAAAGCATCTTGATGAGGAAGAAATAAAATTTCTTGAATGAGGTGTTTCATAAAGAACAAGATTCAGTAGAAAGCTTAACAAGCTACCTTAGGGTAAAGTGAGGTAATGCTAGAGAAAAACTGAAATAAGAAAAAAGGTGAAAGATACTTGTAAGTTTCTGTGTACATTAGGGGTAGAAGTCTTGGCTGTACATATAAGCATATCTCAGAGATATGATTCCACACCACAACAATAAAGTGAGTCATACAATTTTCTTGGTTTAGTGCATGCAAGAGATATATTTGCACTACTCTGTAGTCTAACTTTGCAATAGCATTAAGTCTGAAAAATAACATATATGCCTTAAAGAGATTTTATTACCAAAAATGCTAACAATTATCTGAGCCAGCAGTGAGCTGTATACAATCTTTTTGCTGGCAGAAGGTCTGCCTTGATATTAATGGCTGCTGATTAATCAGGGTGGTAGTTGCTGAAGATTGGGGTCATTGTGGCAATTCTTTAAAATAAGACAAAAAAGAAGTTTGCCACATCAATTGATTCTTTCTTCCATAGAATATTAGTCTGTAGTATGTGATGATGTTTGATAAGTATACTAAATTGGTAAAATTAGTCTCAATCCTCTCAAACCCTGTTACTGCTTTGTCAATTTAATTTATGTAATTTTCAAAATGCTTCATTGTCATTTCAACAGTGTTCACAGCATCTTTACCAGGAGTAGATTTGATCTCAATAAACCATTTTCTTTAAGCATCCATGAGAAGCAACTTCTTACTCATTTAAGTTTTAGAATGAGATTGCAGCAATTCAATCACAACTTCAGGCTCCACCTCTAGTTCCACCACATCTGCATGTACTTCCTTCATTTAAAGACTTAAACCTCAAAGTCATCCACAAGGGTTGAAATCAACTTCTTCCAAACTCATTAATGGTGAAATTTTGGCTTCCTCCCACGAATCATAAATGTTATTAACGGCATGTGTAATAGTGAGCCCTTTCCAGAGGTTTTCAATTTATTTTACTTAGAACCATCAGAGAAATCACTCTCTGTGCCAGCTATGGCCTTACAAAATACATTTCTTATATAATAAGACTTGAAAGTTGAAATTACTCCTTAATTCATGGCTGCAGAATGAATGTTGTGTTAGAAGGCATGAAACATTAATCTCCTTGGACATCTCCATCAGGGCTTCAGAGCTCTTGGCTGACTAAGTGCATTGTCAATAAGCCAAATATTTTAATTAATTAATTTGCTTATTGTTTTTCATTTGTAACTTTTATTTTAGGTTCAGGGGTACAGGTACAGGTTTGTTATATAGATAAACTCTTGCTGGGGGAGGGTGATGTACAGATTATTTCATCACTTAGGTACTAAACACAGTACTCAATTATTTTTTCTGCTCTTCTCTCTTCTCCCACCTTTCACCCTCTGGGAGGCTTCAGTTCTCTTTGTGCCCATATGTTCTTATCATTTAGCTCCCATTTATAAGTGAGAACACATGGTGTTTGGTTTTGTGTTCTTGCTTTAGTTTGATAATGATAATGGCCTCCTGATCCATTCATGTTCCTGAAAGTCATGATCTCATCTGTTTTTATGGCTACATAGTACTCCATGTTGTATATGTACCACATTTTCTTTAAACAGACTACCAGTGATGGGCGTTTAGCTTGATTCCATTCTTTGCTACTGTGAATAGTGCTGCAATTAACTTAAGTATGTGTGCCTTGGTGATAGAATGTTTTATATTCCTTCACCTATAAGGCTATAAACTCAATAATGGAACTGCTAAGTTGAACAGTAGTTCTCTTTTTAGCTTTTTGAGGAATTATCACACTGCTTTCCACAATGGTTAAACTAATTTACACATTCACCAACAGTGTATAACATTTCCTTTTCTCTGCATTCTTGCCAGCATCTGTTATTTTTTTGAATTTTTAATAATGGTCATTCTGATTTGTGTGAGATGATAGCTTTCATGGTTTTGATTTGCATTCTACAGTGACCAGTGATATTAACCTTTTTTTTTTTTTTGCTGTGTGCTTGTTGGCAGCGTACAGGTCTTTTTCTGAAAAGTTTCTGTTCATGTCCTTTGCCCACTTTTAATGGGATTTTTTTTTCTGGTAAACTACTTTAAGTTTCTTATAGGTGCTAGATATTAGATTTTGTCAGATGCATAGTTTGCAAATATTTTCTCCCATTCTGTAGATTGTCTGTTTACACTGCTGATTGTCCTTTTGCTGGGCAGAAGCTTTTTAATTTAATTAGATTCTATTTTTTAAATTTAATTAGATTCCATTCCAATTTTTGCTTTTGTTGCAATTGCTTTTGGCATCTTTGTCATGAAATATTTGCCCATGTCTATTTCCTAAATGGCATTGCCTAGGTTTTCTTCCAGGGTTTTTATAGTTTTGGGTTTTACATGTAATTTTTTGATCCATTGTGATGGTTAAGATTGTAAACATGATTAGATTGAAGGATGCAAAGTTTGTTCCTGGGTGTGTCTGTGATGGTATTGCCTAAGGAGATTAACACTTGAGTCAATGGACTGGGAAAGGCAGACCTACTCTCAATCTGGGTGGGCACAAATTAATCAGTGGCGCACTTGGCCAGAGTACAAGCATGCAGAAGAGTATGAAAAGGCTAGACTAGCTTAGTCTTCCAGCCAGCATCTTTCTCCAGTGCTGGATGCTTTCTGCTCTCAAACATTGGATTCCAAGTTCTTCAGCTTTGGTACTTGGACTGGCCTCCTTGCTCCTCAACTTATAGACAGCCAATTGTGGAACCTCATCTTGTGATTGTATGAGTCAGTACTCCTTACTATACTCCTCTTTATATATACATATACTTAATAGTTCTGTTCCTCTAGGGAATCCTGACTAATACATCCATCTTAAGTTGAATTTTGTATATGGCGTGAGAAAGGAGTCCAGTTTCAACCTTCCACATATGGTTAGCCAGTTATCCCAGCACCATTTATTAAATAGGGAATCTTTTCCCCATTGCTTGTTTTTGTCAGCTTTGTTGAAGCTCAGATGGATGTTGGTTGTGGCCTTATTTTTCAGCTCTCAGTTTTGTTTCCTTTGTCTATGTGTCTGTTTTTGTACCGGTATGAAGCCGTTTTGGTTACCATATCCCTGTAGTATAGTTTGAAGTCTGGTAGCGTAATACCTCCAGCTTTGTTTTTTTGTTTAGGATCGTCTTTGCTATTTGGGCTATTTTTTGGTCTCACATAAGTTAAAACATTTTTTTCTAGTTCTTTGAAAATGTTGTTGCTATTTTGATAAAAATAGCATTGGATCTGTAAATTTCTTTGGGCTGTATGGTCATTTAAATCTGCTCCTATATAATGTCTTTTGTGTTGTATCATCTCTGATTTGAGCACTGTTTTGTAATTCTCATTGCACAGATCATTTACCTCCCTGGTTAGCTGGTCTTCCTAGGTGTATTATTGTTTTTTGTGATAATTGTGGGTGAGATTGTATTCCTAATGTGGCTCTGGTCTTGGCTGTTGTTGTTGTATAGAATGCTAGTAATTTTTGTATCTTGAAACTTTGCTGAAGGTGTTAAATCAGCTGAAGGAGCTTTTTGGCTAAGACTATGAGGCTTTCTAGGTATAGAAGCATGTCATTTGCGAACAAGGATAGTTGGACTTCCTCTCTTCTTATTTGAATTCCTTTTACTTATTTCTCTTGCCTGATTTCCCTGGATAGAACTTCCAATACTATGTTGAATAGAAGTGTGATGAGAGAGGTTATCCTGGTCTTGCACTGGTTTTCGAGGGGAATGCTTCCAGCTTTTGCCTATTCAGTGTGATGTTGGCTGTGGGTTCATCAAAGATGGCTCATTATTTTGAGGTATGTTCCTTCAATGCCTAGTTTACTGAGAGTTTTTAACATGAGGAGTGTAGAATTTTATTGAAAGTATTTTCTGAATCTTTTGAGATAAACATGGTTTTTGTCTAGTTCTGTTTATGTGATGAATTATGTTTATGGATTTGTGTATGCTGAACCAACCTTGCATCTCAGGGATAAAGCCTACTTGATCGTGGTGAATTAGCTTTTTTAATGTGCTGCTAGATTCAGTTTTCGGTCTTTAATTGAGAATTTTTGCATCAATATTTATGAAGGATATTTGCCTGAAGTTTTCATGTTTTTGTTGTTTCTCTGCCACATTTTTGTAACAGGATGATGCTGGTCTCATAAAATGTGTTGGGAAGAAACTCCTCTTACTCAGTGTCTTAGAATATTTTTAATGGAAATAGTACCAGATTTTGATTTGGTTGTGCATTTCATAGTGAATCCATCAGATCTGGGGCTTTTTTTGCTTGGTAGGCTATTCTTCACTGATTTAATTTCAGAACTTATTGTTGGTCTATTCAGGGATTCAATTTCTTCCTGGTTCTGTCTTGGGAGGGTGTATGTGTCTAGGAATTTATCCATTTTTTCTAGATTTTCTATTTTGTATGCATTGAGGTGTTTATAATATCCTCTGATAGTTAATTGTATTTCTGTGGGGATAGTGGTAATATCCCTTTTGTTGTTTCTGATTGTGTTTCTTTGAATCATCTCTCTTTTCTTAATTATTAGTCTAGCTAGTCATTTCTCTATCTTATTCACTTTTTTTTTTTTTTTTCAAAAAAATAGTTCCTGGATTTATTGATCTTTTGATTGGTTTTGTGTTTCTCAATCTCCTTCAGGTCAACTGTGATGTTGGTTATTTCTTGTATTCTGCTAGGTTTGGGGCTGTTTTTCTCTGTGGTTTTTTTTTTTTTTTTTTTTTTTTCATTCTTTTAGTTGTAATCTTAAGTTGTTAATTTGAGATCTTTCTAACTTTTTGATGTGGGTATTTAGTATTGTAAGTTTCCCTCTTAACATTGCCTTAACTGTGTCCCAGAGATTCTGAAATATTGTATCTTCATCCTCATTGCTTTCAAAGAATTTCTTGATTTCTGCATTAAATTTTCTACTACCAAAAAGACATATTCAGGAGTAGATTGTTTCATTAATTGTATGGTTTTGAGCAATTTTCTTAGTCTTGAATTCTACTTTTACTGTACCGTGTCTGAGAGAGAAGTTAGTAAGATTTTGTTTCTTTTGCATTTGCTGAGGATTATTTCATTTCCAATTATTTGGTTTATTTTAGAGTATATGCCATGTGCAGATGAAAATAATGTATATTCTGTTGCTTTTGAGTGGAGATTTCTACAAATATCTATCAGATCCACTTGGTGCAGTGTTGAGTTCAGGTCCTTAATATCTTTGTTAATCTTATGACTTAATCATTTGTCTAATACTTTTAGTGGGTTGTTGAAGTCTCTTACTAATGATCTGGGAGTCTATGTCTCTTTGAAGGTCTTTAAGAACTTGCTTTATGAATCTGGAAGCTTCAGTGTTGGGGGCACATATATTTAGGATAGTGATATCTTCTTTTTGAATTGAACCCTTTACCATTCTATAATCTCCTTCTTTGTCTTTAAATCTTTGTTGAGCTAAAGTCTAATTTGACTGAAATTAAAATTACAATCCTTGCTTTTTTCTGTTTTCTATTTGGTTGGTAATTTTTTTCTCCATCCCTTTATTTTGAGTCTATGGGTGTCATTGCATGTGAAATTAGTCTTTTAAAGACAGCATAACATTAAGTTCTGCTTCTGTATTCAGCTAGACATTCTGCCTTTTAATTAGGGCAATTAGCCTGTTTAATTTCAAGGTTGGTATTGATATGTGAGGATTTCTTCTTGTCTTTTTGTTGTTAGGTAGTTATTATGCAGACTTGTTTGTGTGGTTGCTTTATAGCGTCACTGGTCTGTGTTCTTAAGAGTGTTTTTGCAGTGACTGGTAATCATCTTTTTTTTTCTTTTTTTTTTTTCATATTTAGTACTTCCTTCAGACTCTTGTAAGGCAAGTTTGGTGGTAACAAATTGCCTCAGCATTTGCTTGTTTGAGAAGGATCTCACTTCCTCTTTGCTTATGAAGCCTAGTTTTACTAGATATAAAATTCTGGGTTGTAATTCTTTTGCTTTTTTTTTTTTTAGGCTGTTGAATATAGGCCCCCAATCTCTTCTAGCTTGTAGGATTTCTGCTGCGAAGCCTGCTGTTAGTTTGATAGGCTTCCCTTTGTAGGTGACCTGTCCTTTCTCTCCAGCTACCTTTAACATGTTTTCTTTCATTTTTCACCTTGGAGAATCTGATGATTATGTGTATTGGGGATAATCTTGTGAAGTATTTTGTGGGAGTTCTTTGCATTTTATGAATTTGAATGTTGGCCTCTCTAGCTAGGTTGGGGAAATTCTCCTGAATGATATTCTGATATATGTTTTTCAAGTTGGTTCCATTCTTACCATCTCTTTCAGGGAAGCCAATACATCATAGATTTGGCCTCTTTACATAATCTCATATTTTTTGGAGGTTCTGTTTGTTCCTTTCCATTCTGCATACTTTGTCAACTCTCTCATTTCAGAAAGCCAGCTCAAGCTCTGAGATTCTTTCCTCAACATGTTCTATTGTGCCGTTAATACTTGTGATTGCATTATGAAATTCATGTAGAGTGTTTTTCAGTTCTATCAGATTGGTTATATTTTCTATACTGGTTATTTTGTCTGTCAGTTCCTGCATCATTCTACTGTGATTTTTAGTTTCTTTAGATTGGGTTTCATCATTCTCTTTAATCTTGATAATCTTCATTCCTATCCACTTTCTGAATTTTATTTCTGTCATTTTAGTCATGTTGGCTGTGGTAACAACTCTTGCGGGACACCTTATGTGGTCATTTGGTGAAAAGATGCTCTGGCTTCTTGAGTTGTCAGAGTTCTTGTGCTGGTTATTTCTCATCTTTCTGGACTGATGTTCCTTTGATCTTCGAAATTACTATCCTTTGGATGGGTTTTACTTTTTTCCTTTTATTCTATTAGATAAGCTTGGGATTTGATTTTGGTATAAAGTGGGTTCAATAAGCTGACTTTATTACTGTAACATTTTAGGGAGCCATGGTTAAGTTCAGTACTCCTGAGCTGTGTACTCTATCTGGGGGACTGTTATTGGGTCCCAGTTTTGACTTCTGGATCCTTGAGCTTAGAAACTGGCTGCACTGGAGGGGTCCAGGTGCTCCCAGACCACTGGTTCCAACACTCTGATGGGTGGTGCCAGTCAAAGTACTTCATAGGGCAGTGGCAGTGAAATCCATTCCCATTAATACATTGCAGCAGCAGCATGGCAGGCTGCCTGCTTATCAGCTGGGGCAGGGTGCTATTGGGTTCCAGGATGCTAAGCCTCTGTGTGGGCATTGGAGCAGCAGTGGTGGCAGTATGGCTTGGACTGGGGACCCATTGGTGATTATGCATGCATTTGCACTGGTGGTAGTGTAAGCACAGAAGCAGGGTGCTGATAGTCACAGGACTGTATGCACCCTCTGTCTTGTTCATGCTGTGCTTGCAACAGTGGTTGCTCAGTACTGGGGAGAGCCCACCCTTTCCCATGTGTAATTTCAGGCCAGCAATCCTGTGCAGGAGTAGAGTACTGAAAATGGTTGGGCTGGCTGGTTTTGTGCCTGCCAATGGTCTGACGACAATGGCAGTGTGGCAGGTATGGTGGGTGAAGTGGGGGTTGGGTGCACAGGCAAAGTAGATTTAGCATTATTTTTAAGGGCCCTAAGATTTTCAAAATGGTAAGTGACCATTGACTTCAAGTTAAAGTTACTAGCTACATTAGCCTCTAATGAGAGAGGCAGTCTCTTATGAACTCTGAAGCCAGGTATTGACTTTTTCTCTCTAGCTATGAAAAGTCCTTAATGACATCTTCCTCTAATTTAAGGTTGTGTTGTCTACATTAGAAACCTATTGTTTAATGTAGCTGCCTTTATCAAGTCTCCTAGCTAGGTATTCTGGATAACTTGCTGCAGTTCTCACATCGGCAGTTGCTGCTTCAGCTTGCAATTTTATGTGATGAAGACAGCTTTCTTCCTAAAACCTCATGAACCAACCCCTGCAAACTTTTCTTCTGCAACTTTCTTACCTTTTGGAATTGAAGAGAGTTAAGACTTTGTTCTAAATTAGGCTTTATCTTAAGGGAATGTTGCAGCTGTTTTTGATCTCTTACCCTGAACGCTAAAATTTCTCCATGTCGGCAATAAGACTGTTTTACTTTCATTTCATTTGTGTGTTCACTGGAGTAGCCATATTCTTCAAGAACTTGTCCTACAACCTGAGTAAGTTGTATCTCATTGTTGTTTTTAATTGTATTTCCTTAATGGCTAATGGTATTGAGTATCTAGAAAATAGCGTTCCTTTTTCCTTTTGTATTTGGATGCTGTTTCTTTTTTGTTCTTGTCATATTTGGGGCAGCACTGCTAGTACTATGATAAATAAAAGTGGTAAGGGCAGTTTTCCTATTCTGGTGTCCTTATAATACCAGCATCACAGAGTGAGTTAGCTAGTATTCCCTCCTCTTCTATTTATTGAAAGAATTTGAGATGAATAGGTAGTATTCTTTCTTTAAGGGTTTGGTGGAATTTTCCAGTGAAACCATCTAGTCTTGCCATTTTATTTGTTGAGAGTTATTTAATTATGGATTCAATCTCTTTACTCCTTATAGTTCTATTGAGTTTTTCTATTTTTTCAGCCTCTTTTGGCTATGTACCACAGAAAATCATTCTTAGGCCCAAGCTGAAGATGAAGTTGATATCAGAGGAAATCTCTTCTCATGGCTGTGTTAAAAACACAAAAGAAAAAGCCCACTGCACAAGCAGATCTTAAGGTTTTCCTTATGTCACACCCACTTATATCCCATTTGGCAAATCAAATTGCTTGGCTAAACCTAAAACCAGGATGGAGAACGGTGTCCTCTGGAACTGTGGGAGGAACTGCAGTGTTACATGGTAAAGAATGTAGCTACATGAAAACATGAAGAACCAGCAGCAAGAGTTGAATCTTGAAATAAGGTATTTATACTATCAGCAAATTCACCTTTCACTTATTATTTTTATACATTTGCACGGAATATAATAATTCAGCTATACTTTAATCAGAAATAAAAAAGAAAAAAATCCATATATTAATTTTATATTTTGCAATGGTAAACATACATCAATTCTTTCTGAATTTTTATATATTCTTTTGCTAATTTTCTAGGGTTAGATGCTTAAAACTATATCACATATGGTTGAATTTTCTGTATTTAAAATTATATTTAAATAGTAAACTCTGAATTGTGCATAGACTGCTTAATATTTGTTTTGATTCATTGATAGAAATATTACTATAACTCAAAAAACAACAAAGATCCATCTATATTAGTGATCTTAATAAAAATGACTGCACGACATCAGGTGTACAATGGTCTCAACTTAAGTATTGAGATAATATTCTGTTTCTCTTGAAATTTTTAGAAGAGTGGACCATAGAAACAAACAAAAAACAAAGAGGTAAAAGGGAGAAACAGAGAGAAAAACAAAAGTAAAAGAAATACATGTGTTTGTTAGATGTGTATATTTTACACATTAGAATTTAAATGGTAAGTGATATAACATATGTATATGCATGTGTGTGGTTCTGTGCACTGAAGATAATTTTCCTAATAAAGTGAATTATTTACACATACTGAAGAAATTTTCAGTAATTCTCTGGAGACACTTGCATTGAAAAATTTTATTTCAATACTACAAACACATTGAAATGAATATTTTTAAAAGAGTATCTTGGTTATTCATTTTCCCAATTTATAAAAGAATATTAGTAGCCACTGCTCTGCTATTTAAAATTTAGGGATGACTAACACTCAGACAATTCATTTTCAACAAATACTAATTTTTAAAAACCTTGAATGTTGGCAATAGAGCTGTTATTACCACAGGGAGCAGATGAGTTATTACCACTGCATACCTCATAGCAAAAATTTAATGTACATTTCTTTTCCTTTCTGCTGTAACAGACCTGGGTGCTGTGTATTTCTTTCATTACTTTATTTACAGATTCATGTATATCTATAAAATATGTGAGATGTTTTTGTCTACAGATGTTCAAATCACTTACAAAATTTAACCCATCTAAAAATTTTTAGTCTACGCTTGCAAGACAGGGGACACACATATATTTATCTTATGAGGATATTGGTTTTGACAGTGGTATCATCCAAGGTTCTGTCACTTTGTGATATAATGGTTATTATCTGTATTTTATCTGTAGTCACTCTGCAAAGTGCCTGGATACTCCCAGGATAGGTATCTTATGGATGTGGAATAGAATAACTTGAAATATATTTTAGTATTAGAAATAAAATATCTTTTGTTTGCTGACAGATACCATTTCTCAAAGTAAATTATTTTTGCTCTACTTTCACAATATATGCAGAAATGGATTATTTGAACCACTTTCCTCCTGGTGTAAATTACCTCTTACTTAGGTTTGTCCAGTGTTTTCTTAATCCAGCAGTCAAAATGCGCTTTAAAAAACAAGTTACAATTTACCCAGAACCATCCAATCATTCCAAAATTAACTTAGAATAAAAACGAAAGTCTGTATTATAGATTTGAGACATTAAGAGATCTGCATAGCCCCCTTGCTGTGATCTATTGAAAGTCAGCCCTCGACACAAGGATTTGTAAAATAAATAATATTAATAAAAAAGAGATCTGCTTGACTTCCATTTCTAGCCCCTATACTAAACATTTTCTTTCTGACCTCTTCTCTTTTTCTCATACAATTTGCATATTGGTCTCTTGCGTCATGTCAAAAAATGCCAGGGATGCACCAACATCAGGGCCTTTCCATTAGCTGCTTCTCTCTGAAATGCTCTTCCTTCATATATCTGGATAGCTCCTTTAGTCACTAAGGTCAAGCCTGTTCAAGATAAACCTCATGAGACATCCCCTTAAGGTAGTTAAATATTAACTATTTATGATAGTAACATTTTCCTCTGACACCATACTCTACATTCCTCTTACTTGCTGTTTTCTTTGTTTATTTTAGTGTAATGATTGTCTAATAATGGACTGTACAACTTATTCGTCAACTATGGTTCCATGTCTGTCACATTTATTAATATATTTGCTTCTCAAAGGCGGGATTTTTTTGTCTGTTCTTTTTTACATAGTTACCACACTGGGTAGAAAAATAATTGGAACACAGGCAGTGCTCCATAAGAACTGGTTGTGTAAAGGAGCAAAGCAAAATGATTGTGAAATATTTAAATAGCTCAAGCCAATGAATGGTAGGAATTGGTAGTTAATCTAGGGCTACAGGAGAGATGATGAATGGGATCTCTCTCTCTCGAAATATTAAATATGATAGTGGATTAAGACATTCTCATTCATATGAACAGGATAAATGAAATATACCCAATGTTGAATGTATAAAATAATAAATGGAGGGTTTTTTTTTGAGATTATACCATTTAAAGGTAGTTTCATGATATGTCTGTCCTTGAGTATAAAGATGCAAAAAATGGCTGCAAAGAAATAGAAACAAATCAAAGGCAGTCAGGATAATATGTGGCCTCAGTTACAAAATGAGGTATAAAAACTTAATAGAACACTTAATAATAGCATGACCAATTTAATATGCAAAATAGTCTGTACTTCATTATAAAATATTCAAATTTCAGAAAACTATAAAAAAAACTGTAAAGCATGATGTAGATAAATTCACTGGTTTCCCCTTTGATTGCAGCAGTATTAGTAATTTTTTAAAATTCTAATTATCTTAAAACCCCTTGCAGTTGGTCTATAAGTAGTTTTGCTGTCAAATAAGTGTAAATTGGTTTCAATAGTTAGAATGATTAATGTGTTATATCTGATGTGTTAATTGTATTAAACTTTGATACTACGTTAGATAGCTTCACTCCAGCCTTGCACTCACAATAAGACTAGAAATTTTCACTGAAAGCTTCCCATTGATGTGGCTAAAAATGATTTATTGGAAAAGGTAAATGTGCTTGTTTTCAGGACGAATTAGGTATCTACAATGTAGAAGTGCCAATGGCAGCACAAGATTTCTGTGATTTATCAGTAAAAAACAATTTGTATTTACTAAATTGGTATTTAGTACGCATTCATAAAATATATAATAGAAGTCCACTATATTTCAGGCAAATATTCACATAAGCAAGCAAAAACAATAAAGTAGGTAAAGCCTAAGTTTGCATGAAGCTCAACGTCTATTAGAGTAGGGAAACCACAAGCCACTAAAAAATATAGTATGGTAAATGGCAGTAAGTTATATAAATGATCATAGTGTGGCATAGAGAATAGCAAGCTTCAAATATGGGCACTATACTCAGGAACAGTGGGCAAGGAAGATATCTCTGAAAATGTGACAAGCTGAAGTCTGAAGAAAAGGAGGCAGGTGTCAGCCATGCAAAACATTCAAGAAAGTTTGATACAGAAAAACAAAAAGTCATATGAGAGACCCTGATATGTGAAGTAATTCACTGTATTTGAGGAAATAAGAAGAGGGACATGGATTGGAAACTTACATTGACAGTATGGGGAAGCCAAGGTAATGAGAAACCACAGTAAGATGAGTTTTGTACACCATAATATGGAGATGTTAATTTATAAATAATATTATAAAAAAAATTAAATTATTTTGATGGTGGCAGTGAAATGACTTGATTTATGCTTCGAGAGGCTTACTCTCAATGCCAAATGAAGAAAGTGATGAGAAGACAAGGATAGAATTAAGAAATGAGTAAGGAGAATATTGACTTTGTCCAGAATAGAAATATGACAGCTTAAAACAAGGTTAAGGCAGTAGAGAAAACTGGTAGTCTTTGATTATGGATTGAATTCAGGGTGAGGACCATGGGAGATAAAACCTGAAAAGTTCTGATATGATCACCAGGATAGATAGTCATTACATTTGCTGACAATTAGGAATTTGGTACACAGACAAATTTAGACAGGGATAATGAATGAAATCAAAATTTGTTCTTTTACTTTTGAGACTTAATTTTGAATTACCTTTTAGACAATGAAGCAGAATTGTCTGACAAGCAAATGGATATATGAACCTAGAGCTCAGAGGAAAGATGTGGACTGGAGACATGAATTACGGGGTCTTGATTTAGATAGATGATATCTAAGTCAGGGAATGGATGAGATAATCTAACAACAAAGTTTAAAAGAAGAAAAGAATACACTATATGTTAAAAAAAAAAAAGAAGTAACCAGAAGAATAAAAAATAAATCATGTCATTTCATATACATCATGACTATCAAATACTGATAAGAATTCATGTAACATGAAACAAAATAGTGGTAGTCTTAAGGTAATGCATATTGCACTCAGCCACCAAACCTTCGCTTTGACTTCTGAGAGTGTTGCTGATTAGGAGCTCTCAGCTGGCAGCTTTTTCCAGATATGGCTGACAAGATCACACATTCTTTCTAGGGTCAGGCTAAAACCAATAACTGGCCTATTTGGAGTTGTATTTTCCCTGTCCTTTTTTTCCAATTAAAGATAAATCAGAAAAACAATCCTAGTTTCGCAAGGCCTTGTTGTGGCTTCATTGAAGCTAAATTTTCCTTCAGTTCAATTCTGACGCTTTCCTTCCCTCACTGGTATGCATTCCCCAATAAATTTCCACATGCCAATTTCTAACTCAATGTCCGCTTTCCAGGTGAACAACATATAATAGTTGATAATGGTTATTGGCAGTGAAAGTGGGCCTCATGCTAATATTTTAGAGCTGGATCATAAGTTGGCCAGATGGGAGAGAAACTCACTGGTGGCAGTGGAACAGAGCTAGCCCAGCTTAAGACAGCAGTGCAATTGCTAAAGTGTTCACTCATGGAGAACTGGGATGGAATAAACTGTGGAAGAAAATGCGCTAACAGGCACAATACTATCAGTCATTTGTAATATAAAGAATTAGATTGATGGCTTTTGAATGGAATAAATTTTGCTTGGGGCATTTTCCTGAACTTTGCGCAGAAAGATAATAAAAGGTGGAGGGTAATCAATCAGTAATTAAAGGATAGAATGTGAAAGCCAGAAAGCTTCCTTGGCAGCAAGTGAAGATATTCTGGTTTCCTGCAGCTAGAGGGCAGAGAAAGCTGAAAATCAGGTCCAGAATTAAGTTTTGAGTAACAGAACTTCAAAGAATGTTACATTTTCAACTAGACAGGTCTGCTGTCTTGAAGTCAGGACTCTGACTGGTAAGGAATGCAACTGAAATTTCTAAAAGGGAACATCTGGGTTGGTACATAAAGCTCTCAGATTCCCTCAAACTCCTGTTTTATAAGTGGTGCTTCAATCCCCCCGCTTAGCAGCTAAGAAACCGATCTTTTTTCTTGAATATGCTGCACAGGACTCTGTCCTGTATGAAAAGAACCCACCCCGCCAGAATCATCCCCAAGTTCTTTTATGGTCACTAAGCCAATAACCAGAGTTAAGTTACTACATAACCAATCCAGGGAAGTCTTGTGTCAGCAAATGAATAATAGGGGGTTATAAATGCTTGACTGTACAATAGGCATTAGGATGGGCTGAAATAATACATGGGAGACAGAATATGATGACTCCGAGCAGAACATAAATTTGGATAATAGACATCTTATTAACATGATAATATTTTTCTGATAAGATTAACATCTTAGCAAGAGATCTCAGAAAAAAATGCTAACATGCTGCTAGAAAGGCTTTTAGAAGCTTGGAAAAAATGGAAGCACCTAAAAAATGAAGTAGAAAAGCCAGAACTCCCATCAAAGATGATATAAGAAGGGATCAAAAGGCACAGAAATTTAGGCATGTTAGAGAATGAATATAATGAATAAGGCCAAGATACTCATTAGATAATTATATTGCAACAAAAAATTTGGAGAGGTTTCTATTTATAAAAGCAATACTGACCTATTGAGAAGGAGGCCAGCACCAATGAGCCAGTCATTGGTGGCTGTCCTGTTTAGGCTAGGGTTGATGGTAGCAGATATGATTACTTATTTAAGTTTTCTACCAGCAATGGGGATGCTAGGAACCTAAAATACTAAGGTCTGAGTGATGTTTCTTAACTATTAGAAGCAAGGTGGGTACAATTATCATAGCAAGTGGAATTATGTTAGAGGCAACATGGAGAGTTTGATTTGAACAGACTAAAATGATGCTTTGTGAAACATAGCATCCTATGAGCAAGATAAAAGGCCAACCAACAAAAGCATTGCTTAAAATATTTAAGCCAAAGAAATCAAGAATATATATTCAGGAGGCTGATGGCAGCTGGCCTCAAAGAAAGGCATAATAATCCTGTGCCCGGTTTCCAAAACTGAGCTGTTTTCAAACATAGAACTCACTGACTAAGGAAAATGTGACTCCTTAGGAGAAAGTGTCCTGCAACTCTACAACAAGTGTTTAAAATACGAAATCTCTCATTTCTTTCAATGCTTTCCTAGAGGAATGTATAGCTGTATTTTCTTTGTGAAGCATTGCTGGTGTGTGGGGAATAACCAGATATTTGGAGGACATACAAGTATTGAATAGATATTGATATACAGGATTAAAAGTATCACCATTTTACTAATATTAAGAGTGGAGGCATATAAAAGGTAGGTAGTAAACCAAGTCCTGGTATAATGCCAGTTCAGAGTGAGTCATCTACTGGGTACATAGACTCTATTATGGCTTTTCACCAGGTCATCAATACATCAATGGGATAGACATATGGGTGATTGGCATACCAATACCTTGGATTATGGGTTAAAGGCAACTTTATTTGTAAAGGACAAGTAAAAGCCCCTGAAACTGATCCTGCACACTTGCTTTGGCCATGTTTAGCCAAGATTTTCTTAGGCTAGATAACAGTTAACAGTTTCAGTCTGGTCCCATGGCTGTACAAACCGGTCTGCTCTCCCCTTATAGGATAATTTAAGTTCAAAGATACCTGAAAGGTCTGGAAATCCGATAGCATCACTGAGAGATAAACTCTATATGCAGTTTAAGAGGACCACCTATCAAAAGGTACCAAATTAACTAAATAGGATGATTCATAAAGTTGCCAGTTTCTGTAATTGATAACCCACCTGCTGGCAATATAAACACATACATAAAGAAGCCATCACCAGGCTGGGAGCTGTGAACGGCCCTCAAAGCAAAGTCACTCACCAATACTGAGTGACTTTAGAGCTACTGCTGCTGCTGACTGGTTCAGTTTCCCAACAATAAAGACCAATTTCAAGCTCCTTGACATGGGCAGTTCTCTTAGCCAGGGGTTGACACACTATGGCTGGTGATCCAAATCCAACTCACTGCCTTTTTTTGTAAATAAAATATTATCTGAACACCACCACTCTCATATGTTTATGCATTTTCTACGACTGCTTTTATGCAACAACAGAAAATGTGAGTTATAATGGAGACTTTAGCCTACAAAACCTAAAATATGTATCATCTATCCTTTTGCAGAAAAATTTTCCAACATCTGCTCTCAGAGACCAACATGACACATTGGTGGCAAGTTGACAATGTTATATCTCTTCCACCCTATAACTAAAAGTAATTCATCTGACTGGAATCAATATATAATCCAAGGGTGGGTTTGCCTTCTCTACCCAAAAGGCTTAGCCTTTAGAATGAGGCTTATGAACACCTACAAACATGAAATTCCACATACTGTATTGGATCAAGAGACTGAATTATCAGAAAAGGAAGTATGTCAGTGGGCAGATGACTAAAATCCTATCACATACAGTACAGCCCATAAGCTGCTGTCCTTATAGAACAATGGCAGAAACTTTTGAAGATGCAGTTGAGATGTCAGCTATGAAATGGACCTCTGCAAGCCTCCATCCCCCAGGATGTAATATACAACCTAAATCAAAAACCATTCTACAATGCTAAATTATATCGAATACATAAGTCCAGAAATCAAAGAGTGAAAAGAAAGTGGCTCTGTTTAGCATGACCCCCAGTGACCTACTTGGAGAGTTTTGCTTTTTGTCCTGCAAATCTAAGCTCTATGGATTTTAAGGTCCTGATTCTTAATGGGGGTATACCATCACTCAGGGAAACAGCAAGAATTTGATTTTGAGGGTGTGAATGTGTGTGTGTGAAATGAGGTAGGATAAGTAATGTTAGGAGGTCGTACTGACTTGTCCCTTAATGTGAAGCCCCACAGGATCCTTTCACAGCAGGCCCCTTTCTCTTGCATTCTCATGTATCAGCACCTATTTTGCAAGATAAGTGGTCCTATGGGATGCCAGTAGACTTCCAGATGGTTACAAGTTCCTGATACCTAGCACAGCCCAGAAAAGAGAACAAAATCCCCTTATTCCTGATGTAACTTCCCCAATTTCCAGCGAATCAGCACCAAAGCCTAAGAAGCTATTAGCTACAAATTATTGCCTGTGTCAGGGTTTAGCTTACAGTGACCTTTTCCTCATTTTGATCGTAAAAAACACAACCTGAGATGGAGATTTTATATGCTAATGATCCAAGCCATGCATGTTAGAGCATGTAGATGCTAAGTGCATGCACCAACTGCAGGTTTGCCTTTGCATTTTTAATCTCAGCAGTATTTTATGAATATACATAAACAACTCCCCTAAAAGAAATTCCTCTTAAGGCACTAGCTGCTGTCTCTCCTTCTGAGAAACTCGCTCTGCCTCTCAAAGCGTACTTTTGCTTTGCAATAAATTACTTTGCCTACTTCTACTTTGGACTCACTCTCAAATTCTTTTGTGCTGCAAAGTCAAGAACCTAAACAGGCCACCAACAATAGTAAGAACACTTAACATGAAATCTATCCTCTTAACAAATTTGTAAGTTCACAATACCGTATTGTCAACTATGGGCACTATATTGTGCAGAAGATGTCTAGAAATTACTACTCTTGTGTAACTGTAACTTTATGTTCATTGAAAATGATTCCTCATATCTCCCCCTCTCCATCCCTTGCTAGCCATCATTCTATCGTCTACTCCTCTACCTTTGACTATTTTGGTTGAAATCCTACCATTTATGACACTGTAGACAGACATGAAAGACATTATGCTAAGTGAAATAAGTCAGTCACAGAAAGACAAAGAGTGCATGATTTCTCTTATGGGACATCTATCCAACTGGGCCTGCTGCCTGAGCACTCTGGCCTCTGCATGTCAAGAGGGAAGAGGTAAAGCTTGGGAAACGTAAATTATCCTGTTTTGTGAAGGAAGTAGTTCTGCTGTTAAGCAAAGAAGATGAGGAGGAATACATTTGTCGTTCAGGTAAGCTAACTGAAAATACGATTACATTCCTTTTCCAGATTTGATGGTGAACAGATACATGCAGCTGCCACAATCTGGTCAGAGCATGGTGAGCAGGAATTTGGGCTACTTCAGAATGAGACTCTCGGTTACTCCACCAGGTTAACCTTTAGTATCAATATAGAGACACTAGCCGACAGTAAAAGGAATCTAGAGAGAACAGAGGAATGAGAGAATAAATATAATTTGTGGCTTCAAGACCAGATGCTCCTAGAGTTTGTGCTAAGCAAGTGAATCACTGCAGTGCACATGAAAGATTATAATGGATACTGTGCAGAGACACCCAGTCCTTCAGGCCTTATTCCCTCAGCTACTGAAAATTTTGCCTTATGAGAGCTGCAAGTCCTCTTAGGAACCTTGCTCAAAATCACATCCCTTTCCTGGGGCAGATTGCAGCTGATTTCTACTCCTTGTAAAGGTATAAATGTCCACTCTCCTTTTCTAAACAGAGGACAATTTTAAAGGTCTCTCTTGCAAGTGCTTTTTATTAATCTATTGAGATAAACCAAATATTTTTCTGCTTTCTATGGTTAACATAACAATTTACACTAATTTTTAAAAACTGGTAAAATTTGCATTTCTGATGTATTGTCTTATTTATTTTTTAATTATACTCTAAGTTCTGGGGTACATATATAGAACGTGCAGGTTTGTTACATAGGTATGCATGTGCCATGGTGGTTTGCTGTATCCATCACCCGGCCGCCTACATTAGGTAAAGTACTGTTTCCGGGTTTGACCAAGGATGTTTGCCAAATGAGATTAGCATTTGAATCAGTGGACTGGGAGAGGAAGACTCATCCTCAGTGTGAATGGGCACCATCCAATCTACTGTTCTAGCATGGCTAGAACAAAGCAGGCAGAAGAATTTGGAATAAGCTGGCTTGTTGAGTCTTCTGGCTTTTATTTTTCTTTTGTGCTGGGTGCTTCCATCCACTCCTCCTGCCCTTGTACATCAGACCCCAGGTTCTTTGGCCTTTGGACTCTTTGACTTACATGAGTGCTTTGCTGGGGGGCTTTTGTGCCTTTGGTGACAGACTGAAGGCTGTGCTGTCAGCTTCTCTACTTTTGAAGCTTTCAGACTCAGACTGGGCCACTACTGGCTTCTTTCTTTCTTTCTCAGCTTGCAGATGGCCTATGATGGGACTTTGCCATGTGACCCTGTGAGCCAATTATTCTTAATAAACTTTCATATATACATATATCCTATTAGTTCTGTCCCTCTGCAGAGCCTTGACTAATACAGCTGGTCTAGAGCCTGGGACCATTGGGGCCAGCCTAGAGCTGGAGCAAGTTTGGAGGCTGGGTATCTGGGGTCCATTCTGGTACTTAGGTGGGCTTGGAACCTAGTACCACAAGACCAGACTAGAGCCTTGGGTTGGCTTGGCACAAGGGAAGACCTGGAGTTTGGGTACAGAGGGGGCACTCTGAATACTAGCTCTGTTGGGGCTGGTCTGATGGTATGGCTGACCTGAAGCCTGAATTTTCAGAGAATGGCCTGAGCCATGGTGTTATGGGAGCTGGCCTGGTGCAGTGATGGCTATGAGTAGAAGAATGGGTATTCCAGTTATAAAGGTCCATGCAGTGAAAAAATCAGGCAGGACATGGCACTGATGAGATAAATATTATTTGGCAGTCATTTATCAATTTTAGGTGAGTTAGGTAAGCTTATTAATATCTCCATGTATCAATATTCTCATTAGTAAAATAAAAACAATTTATCTTTTAAGATTGCTTTGCAGAAATTGTTAATAAGTATACACTTAGCATAGTTCAATTTGTAATAATTCCCATTTTGCAGACCTAAAAAACTGTCCATTCTTTCCCATTGTTCATTTACAATAAACTAAATTTGATGCTAAGTAACAACTTACCCCACAGTTAGTGTCTTAAAACAACACACATCTTTATCTCACAGTTTGGCTGAACTAGGAGTCTGGGCATAGCTTAACTGGGTCCTTTGCAAGACCGGGATCAAGATACTGGTGAGGGCTCCCTCTCACCAGGAGGTTTGACAGGCAATCTGTCTACTTCCAAGCTCACTAAGATTGTTGGCTGAGTTCATTTGCTTATGGCAGTATTACCGAAGGTCCTAGTTTCTTGCTGGCTATCAAGCACATGCCATCTTAGTTTCTAGAGACCATCCACATTTACTTGCCATGTGAACCTTTCCATGGACCCTCTTACAACATGGCCTCTTCAGAACCAGAAGGGGAGACAGTACGTCTTCCAAGAAGAAATCTTCTATAATGTACTGTATTTAAAAGACCCACATTTTATCATCTCTGTAGTATTTTGTTGATGAGAACCATTTCGCAGTTCTCACACTAAAAGTCAGGGTATTACACAGGAATGTAAACAGCAAGAGGAGAATATTATGCAGGCCCCCTTAAAACCTATTTACCACAAATCAGGATGATAACCTCAGGTCCCCAAAATAAACTATGAACTGCTATCATCTTTTTATTTCTCCCCCCTTAAAAAAGAAAATCTAAACCAGTAACTTTGCACAATCTTCAAATAGTCGGTGCTTTTGCCAAAGATAGTATCTCCCAGGTTACTCCACAGTACCTTTGGCAAACATCCTTTAATAAGAAATTATAATCTTTGACAATCTGCCATCTTTCCCATTGCCACCACCCTTCTTCAACTGATGGCAAATAGTTTTAATCAAAAGAATTATGAAGTGGCTATTTAAACACAAAATCCCTATACCTCCTCCAATATTCTTAAACTTTATTTTACTTCAAATTTAACCAAAGGTGTCAATCACTTGTTATTTTTCACAGTATGGTCTTTTACATTGTTCTATTGGTTCAGGAGTTTTCTCTTTCTAAAAATTATCCTTCTATTTATAACACATGTATCACAATGTAAAGCTATTATCTTCTTTAAATTCCTTTTAGCCTACCACACACAAAGTAAGAGTCTTGGGGTTTAGTGATTAATTTGTCGAGTGACAAATTCCTTTTTTTTACGGTACCCTCTTGCCCAGTCACAGCTGAGGATCATTGCCTGTACCTTATTTAATTTAAGCTTTATCAGGTTCTGTTTCCTCCCACTCTTACTCAGAAGCAAGCAAGCTGCCTTTCTACAAAAAATCTCCCTTGTTCTTTAAGGAGATTCCCTTACTTTTTATCTTCTTTTCATTTTCCTACCAGTGGCATTAGATCACATTATGTAAATTAAGCATATCAAAGTCAAGGAGACGAAAGGAAACCTGCAACAGCCAACAAGGTTTTATGTAAAATCCACTTTAATTAATATGTGGACTTTGGTTCTGAATGTGACTTTGGGAAAGGGGCAAAAAGTCTGGTGAAGTGAAAGTCACATATAATCATGGTTGCTATTTCATAAAATATTGCCCAAGAGTTTATTTGTGGTACAACCAATTAAGCTCCTAATTTCAAGATAGTTTTCAGTCATAAATACTTAAAAAGAATCAATTAATATATTGTCACCAAAGACAAAGAAAACAGGATAATAAAATGGAAAAAAATGCCATAGATAAAGTTAGAAGATAGGTTTAACCCTTGATTTGGAGCTAGCTGGGCATCATTTTTGTCATCTATAAAATAAGTGGAAGAATTATTTGATTTTTAAGATTTTTTTAAGTTCAATTGTATTTTGACCCCCCTTTTTTGTAAATAAAATCTTTTAAGGAAAAGATACATACTCAGAGATTAGAAAAACAGGTTGCATATAAGCAATTGTATTCTTGAATATTTTTGTAAAGTAACGTGTATTTCATTTAACAATGTTCAGCCCTTAAGTTCCTAAAACATATAGCCTATAGAGTAATTTGAAGCTTTGAAATTCTGTAAGACCTTGCATTAATTTTTGACCAGTAGTGATATAACAACAAATCATTAGCAATACTAACTGTATCCTACTTACTTCTATTTACTTAGGACTAAGTTGTTTAAATTATTTTCCTTTGCAGTGGTCAGTGTGTAGTTTTACTCATAAGACTAATTTCAGGACTCTATTAAGAATTTATCATAAAGGGAGCAATTTTTTAGACTCTTGTTATGGTTTAGCTGTGTCCCTACCTAAATGTCATCTTGAATTGTGGTTTCCATATTTCTCACGTGTCATGGGAGGGACCTGATAGGAGCTAATTTAATGATGGGAGTGGTTACCCTCAGGCTGTTCTCGTGATAGTGAGTGAATTCTCATGAGATCTGAGGGTTTTATAAGCAGCTTTTTCTGCTTTTTCTGCTTTTTCTTGGCACCTCTCCTTACTGCTACCATGTGAAGAAGGACATGTTTGCTTTCCCTTCCCCCATGATTGTGTTTCCTGAGGCCTCTCCGGCCATGTTGAACTAAGAGTCGATTAAACCTCTTTCCTTTATAAATTACCCAGTCTTCGGTGTGTCTTTATTATCAACAGCAGTGTGAGAATGGACTAATACAATTGTTTTCACAGCAATAGGATGTCAGTTGGTCAGTGTTTACTGACAATTGTTGGATACAAGGCAGTATATGTGGAGATGCTGGGTAGAGTGAATATAGCAAAAAAAAATTGGGCTGAGGAATAGAAATGCAAGTGAAACTTGATGTTAACAAAATGTAAATTATGATCCGTTTCAATGGGTCTCTTACATGATGAATACTGAAGAAATCCAAGATAAGATTGTTTTAAATGTTAGATGCTATATAAGGAATTCTCTAAATGGGCTAATCCTGTACAATAGTGAAAATGTGGGAGAAAGGGGCTCACAACCAAAGTACATCAGGTCTAAGATAGTGCTTAGGCACAGGTGAAACACTTTTCTTTAGGCTTAGCGAATGAAATGACACTAGAAAAACAAAATTCACCTGCAAAATTTTAATAGCAAAATGGAACTTGTAAATCGACTTTTTTATATACGTTCCATCCAGGAACAGGCTGTGTAAAATATAATGTATGATATTACATTTACTTAATTAAATTAATTATTTAGGCTAAAATTTTCTAAAAATTTATTCCTAAAATTAAAAAATCTATTTTTTGCAAAATATAACAAAAATAATTTGTTATAATTTAATACAGTATAACAACTACTTACATAAGATTTATGTTACATTATGTATTTTAAGTAATTGAAAGATGATTTAAATTATGCAGGACAAATTGTGTAGGTTACCTGTAAATACGATGCCGTTTTATATAAGGGACTTAAGCATCCTAAGATTTTGTTATCACAGGGGAGTCCTGAAATCAATCCCTTATAAAGACAAAGGAATAACTGTATTTACATATTTTATTTCATTAAAAATATACAGATTTGAGAATTGTGATTCCAATAAGGTGACTAACCTGCTTGAGATATTTAGCTAAAGACTATCTGACAGTGGGGTTACAAACTCAGTTGGTGTAGGAGGGGAGGAAGAGCATCAGGATAAATAGTTAATGTATGTGGGGCTTAATACTGAGGGGATGGGTTGATAAGTGCAGCAACCACCATGGCACACGTTTACCTATGTAACAAACCTGCAGGTCCTGCACATGTATCCCAGAACTGGCAACCAACAGAATGGGAAAAAATTTTTGCAATCTACCCATCTGACAAAGGGCTAATATCCAGAATCTAAAAAGAACTAAAACAGATTTACAAGAAAAAACAACGACAACAACAACAACAAAAACCATTCAAAAGTGGGCTAAGGACATGAACAGACACGTTTCAAAAGAAGACATACATGAGGCCAACAAACATATGAAAAAATGCTCATCCTCACTGGTCATTAGAGAAATGCAAATCAAAACCACATTGAGATACCATCTCACGCCAGTTAAAATGGTGATCATTAAAAAATCTGGAGACAACAGATGCTGGAGAGGATGTGGAGAAATAGGAACACTTTTCACTGTTGGTGGGAGTGTAAATTAGTTCAACCATTGTGGAAGACAGTGTGGTGATTCCTCAAGGACCTAGAAATAGAAATTCCATTTGACCCAGCAATCCCATTACTGGGTATATATCCAAAGGATTATAAATTGTTCTACTATAAAGACACATACACATGTATGTTCATTATGGCACTGTTTACAATACCCAAATGCCCATTGATGATAGACTGGACAAGGAAAATGTGGCATGTATACACCACACCACGGAATACTATGTAGCCATAAAAAATGATGAGTTTGTGCCCTTTGCAGGGACATGGATGAATCTGGAAACCATCATTCTCAGCAAACTGGCACAAGAACAGAAAATCAAACACCACATGTTTTCAACTCATAGGTGGGTGTTGAACAATGAGAACACAGGGACACAGGGAGGGGAGCATCACACACTGGGGTCTGCCTGTGGGGGGACTAGGGGAAGCACAGTGGCGGGTAAGGAGGCTGGGGAGGGATAACATGGTGAGAAATGCCAGATGTAGGTGATAGGGAGATGGAGGCAGCAAAAGACATTTCTATGTATGTACCTATGCAACAATCCTGCATGATCTGCACATGTACCCCAGAACCTAAAGTACAATAAAAAATATATATGAAAGAAAATAAAAATAAATTGCTTAATAAAAAAATTAAATTTAATTAAAAAAAAAAAAAAACCTCAGATCATCTGAAATCTTTGGAAGTGATCTCTCATGCTATCATGTTTGAAAATTAGCAACTTTCACGAGGTCATTGGCCAAAGATTCTGAATCAGAGTTCAGTTATTTAGGCTTTTTATTTCAACATTTTCTTTAGTGCCTTGTATTAAACATAATGGCAAAACCACAACGACTTTTGCACCAACCTAATACTTCTGGTTTGCACATTTGCTGGGAAAACTCCCTGCCACAACCAAGAACTGCTGCTCTCAGTAAGCAGAGGGAAAGACTAGACCAAAGAGGCAGGCCTCTCCAGGTTGGTAGGTAGTCAAAGATTGACTCAGTGGAAACTTGCATACAAGGAAAAGCAGTGGTCTTGGGCGGCAGCAAGATGTGGTAGATCTCCCAGCTTGCATTTGAAGCCTCTCAAGTCTTTTCGACCATGAGAAGAAAAGGGAAAGAGACAGGAAGAAAAAAAGTCACTTGTGGCGTGTTCAGCAGTCTGTTTTCTTAATCTATTTTCTCTCTGCTTAAAGGGAATGTTTGTATTCTCTACAATCTGCTCAGCATTCTTTAGGGGTGGAGGGGATGTTTTAGGCAGCATCAGGTCCTCTGGTTATCTTAGTCCTCTGACGGCTGAATCCTGCACAACTCACTTGCTGTCACAAACCCAGTATGCATTTTCACAATATTAGTGCAAAACGTTTCTGCCAAACTTTTTAAACTCATTTCCAGAAACTCAGTCTCTATAATGTCTTTAGATAACATTGAGCAGTGTGCCAGATATATCCTCTGGAGCCATTAACATGGATGAGGAGGAAGCTGTAACCTTTCACTTCAATCTTTTAAAATAATTTGTATTTTCAAATTTTCTTCCTCCACACTTCCTACAGCTGCTCACTGTGAGGATGGAAGCTAATAGTAATTCCACCTTGGTCTCTTTACATTTGAGAAATCAAATCATATCTTCTCCTTATGCATCATATTGAAAAGTTTGTGTGAGTCTTGTTTAATTAAGGCGACACCTCACAGAACTCTGTGTTATTTCATATACTTTGATCTTATAACATTTTTTTTTATGTTTGATGTTCTCAGGGTTTGTTTTTGATGTGGTGATAATATTAAAATCCAATTTTGATTTGTTACTATGTTACTCCTCTAAGCTTCACAAAATATGCTTGTTTTATGTATTTTTTAAAAAGGTGCTTGCTCATAAAGATTACTCTCAATGAAGAGGCTTTTACTTTTATTATGATAAAGTAGGGTTTCTGGATCTCAGAAATACTTACATGTTTAACTGGATAATTCTTTGTTCAGTTAGCAGAATCCTTTCTAGTCACTAGACACTTATGGCATATCCCCAACCTCCAATTGTGACAACGAAAAATGTCTCCAGCCATTGCCAAATGCCACTTGCATAATGCAGTGGTTCTCATCAAGGCAGTTTTGTCCCGCAGGGAACATTTTTAACAATGAGGGGAGGGCCTGCTACTAGCATGCCCAGGGCAATCCGTATAGTGAAGAGTTATCTTGACTAAAATGTCAACAGCGTTAAAGTTGAAATCCAAGTAGGCAAATCTGTTATAGATCTTTATTTGAAGTTAAAATAGAAGATTGACTTCTCTAGGATAAAAGCTTTCAGGAAAATCTGACTGCAGTTTAGATGTGTGATAGAAAGTAAAACAAGTTATATTGCCCTATGATTTTGAAATCCTGTCTCTCAGCTTTCTATGTTCATGTCTATCTGTTAAATTCTTACTTGCTCCTATACTTTGCATCTACAACTGTAATAGAATCAGGAATATTCCCTCTCACTGTAAAAACCAGTTTTCACCCAAAATAAGCAGTAACTATACCCCACAGAAAGATACAGCAGTGTCCTGGGCCATCGCAGCCTTTGCAGGCCTGAATCTTCTCACTCACCTGTGGAACCTTGGGAGTATATGCTGCCTTTGATGGAAATTTAACTATCCCTGTCTGTTCAGTATTCCAGAAAGAATATGGACTCTGGACTTCTTAAGGCTGGCACTGTGCAATTTTTCATGAATGCATGCTCCTCTCCCCCCCCTTTTTTTTGTCCACATAGCAGGAATGGACCTTAGAAAAGAGCTGAAAATCCTCTCCGTTATATCCTGAAAGAGCAACTGTCTCCTCACCGCCCACCTATTGGCCTCATGCTTGTACTCTAATCTGCTATAGTTGCTGCCTTCTGAGAATTCACGAGCCATGAAGTCATCACAGGCTTCTTAACCAGTTTTCAACTCGTGGCTTTGCATCAAATAATCCTTCTAATCCTGAAAAGTGAAGGGAATATTCTTCCCCCTTGAGAATTAATAACTTTCTCTAGAGCTCTTCCTTTTTAAAAAATAACTTTTTTTCTATACTGGCCAGAGAGCCACTGCCAATTTTCATTAAGTTCCTTTTCCTTTGGCATATTTATAATGTTTCCTCTGCCCACCTTGCCTTCCAATTTCACCTCTATCTATCGTATATCTTATTATTACATTATGATCTAACTATTTTTGAAGAGTAGCTCTTTCACCTCCCATTTAAATGCTTTGACAAAGCAATCTGTTAAACTAAAAGAATAAGGATTTCTTTTCTAAAAATTCTGTTATTGAAGACATACTGAAGGAATAACTGTCATTACCTCACCCCCTCTATTTTCTTTTTGTGAGTTGAGCTCCTCAGTTACATAACCACCTCATAATCTACATTAATGAATTTCCATCAAATTCTGTGGTTTAGGTTAAAAATTTCTGGTATTTGTAATTAAGTTCATACCTAGATAAACCTCCAGATTTAGTTTCTTGTTTTGTAAAGCCTCCTATGATTCTGGATTTAGCCATCTGGGGTTTTACTCTTTGGTTCTACTTATCTGTACTCTGGTATATATCAGAGAATTAAATCTGCTCCAAAATTTAGGTTACATGTAACTTGGTAAGATGGGCCCAATTACTGCCTTTTACCTTAAAGAGTAAAACAAAGTAACACAAGCCGAGTTTCTGCAAAATTTTCTACCAGTCTTTTGCAATACTTACCCATTTCTGTTATAACAAGAATAATTTTAAATTTCTTAAAAGAGCTGGTAATTTACTTGATTCAAAATATAGGATGGAACATGTGACTAGAGTAGTGATTCTTAGATTTTTTTGGCACAGGTCTTTGAAAATATGACATAATTTTTCTCTTTAGAATAAAAGCACTTCAAATTTCAAAGGGTGTATTGACAGTGAAACTTTCCATGTTAACCTTAGTTGTCCATGCATACAAAGTTAAGAACCACTGTACTGACTTTAAATATCAGGAATCAGGTAGGGGTTTTCTGTGGAGTCTCTGTCTTATAAACTATCTAGTCCAGAAATATTTCATTATTCTCCTAAAATGCCACCAACCAAGCAAATATATGGTAGCAATATTCATGATTCAATCATAAAAAAATAAAAATTAACAAGCAAAAATGTACTCTAAGTTTTTCATTGCAATGCCTATGAATATGCTCCAATCTAAAGATGTTATAACTAGGAACTAGGTACCTGTATATTTTCTGATCTATCAAATTTTTGATATAGTAATTTTAGAGTAATGCTCAGAGGAAAAGATCATGCCAATTTTTTAGAAAATTTTATTTTATTTTATTAATTTCTGAGATACATGTACAGGACCTGCAGGTTTGCTACATAGGTAAACGTGCAATGGTGGTTTGCTGTACCAATCAACCCATCAAGTAGGTATTAAACCCCACGTGCCTTAACTGTTTATCCTGATGCTCTTCCTCCTCCTGCTCCCACAACAGGCCCCAGTGTATGTTGTTCTACTCGCTATGTACATGTATTCTCATTGTTTAGCTCCCACTTATAAGTGAGAACACGCAGTGTTTGCTTGTCTGTTCCTGTGTTATTTTGTGGAGAATGATGGCTTCCATCTATGTCCCTGCATAAGACATGATCTCATTCCTTTTTGTGGCTGCATAGTATTCCATGGTGTATACGTAGCACATTTTCTTGATCCAGTCTATTATTGATGGGCATTTGGGTTGATTCTATGTCTTTGCTATTGTGAATAGTGCTGCAATGAACCCTATGCGTTCACTTATCTTTATAATAGAATGACTCTGGGCATATACCTAGTAATGAGATTTCTGGGTCAAATTGTTTTTTTGGTTAGGTTTTGGAGGAATTACCACACTATCTTCCATAATGGTTGAATTAATTTACATTCCCACCAACAATGTAAAAACATTCCCATTTCTCCACAGCCTCACCAGTGTTCATTGTTTCTTTACTTTTTAATAATCACCATTCTGATTGGTGTCAGGTGGTAACTCATTGTGGTTTTCATTTGCAGTTTCCAATGATCAGAGAGGCTGAGCTTTTTCTCATATGTTTGTTGGCCACATAAATTATTTCTTTTGAGAAGTGTCTGATCATGTTCTTTGCCCATTTTTAATGCCTTTTTTTTTTTTGCTTTTCTCTTGTAAATTTGTTTAAGTTCCTTGAAGATTCTGCATATTAGACTTTTTCAGATGGAGAGAATGCAAAAAATTTTCTCCCATTCTGTAGGTTGTCTGTTCAGTCTGATGATAGTTTCTTTTGCTGTGCAGAAGCAGTTTAATTAGATCCCATTTGTCAATTTTTGCTTTTATTGCAATTGCTTTTGACATTTTCATAATGAAATCTTTGCCTGTGCCTATGTCCTGAATGGTATTGCCTAGATGTTCTTCTAGGATTTTTATACTTTGGGGTTTTACATTAAAGTCTTTAATCTATCTTGAGTTAATTTTATGTAAAATGTAAAGAAGGGATCCAGTTTAAATTTTCTGGATATCATTGAATTTGTTTCTTAGGTTCAATTATAAATTTTCTTTAAAATTAAATTTTCTTCATTAGCTATGGGAAATTAATCCCCAAATAAAATCATAAATACTTCAAAGTAAAAAATTATTACATTAATCTTTTTTGACAAGTTTTTATTCCATCTTATTTCACAGTTCCTCTATGTAAGCCAAAGAAATTCTGCAAGCTGGTGGAGCTGTGGCTTCTTGAGTAGCTACGATTTTGGCATCTTACTAAAATGGGCTAGTTCCTAAAGAAATTGTTGATCAATAACAAGGCTCTAATATTCTTCAGTTTAAAAATCCACAGATATGAAATTAATTCTAGCACTGGCATATCTTCCAATAAATTTGGAAAATGTATTAAAGTTTGAGCACTAGTGCAGCTACATGAGGCATTTTTTTTTTCCAGAAGCCCATACTGAGTGCTGCCATAGACCATACCACATATTCAATGATATCTGAGGAAGGGGCAAAAAGGTAACATCTGGATTTCAGCTTTGCCAAAATACCATTTATTGATGCAGGTGTCTAGAGTCCATGGTTTGTGAATATAGGATGGATTGGGAAAATATCTTACAAAAAGAGGTTAATTATGCCACTATGTTTAGGATATCTGGGGGGAAATTCCATTATGCAAATGTTCCCTCACTTAGAACAGTATTTGAGATATTACTGCCTCCTGGCAAAGTTTAGAAATTTGCCGTGGTGACAGTCTCAATCACCAGGTCTTATTTGACAAGTCTTTCTTTATCATCCAGCATATTCAAATTCTTAATTTACAAATCTCCTTGGAGTCCCACATTTTTGGCAGGACAACACTACATGGAGGTAGTCTCTGCTAGTGACGTGGCCTTTACTATCTGTTGTGAGCAATCTTCTATATCCTGTGCCACATGGCAACTTAAGCCTGTGAACCTCCTCTCTTAGGCAGATTTCTCCCAACCACACATTTGTTTCAGCTGGAAATTTATCCGCTAGAGTTTTCTGAACTAAAGCTGCATCTGCTGTGCTTCTTATCATGCTGTCTTTTTTGTTCCTTTGAATAATGCAGAAATTTGATAGCATTTCTTTCTGGTGAACATTTTTTTACAGTAGCAATTTTTCTATAGTGGGATATGTCTGTAGTGTTTTTCTTTCCCTTTTGGAAGGCTTAGTTGAAATTATAATAGCTTAAACCATTTGTAGTTCAACTCTGCCTTTGCCTATCCAAGGTAGTTTTTGTTTGAATCCTTTAAATTTCCATTTCCATTTGCTTCCTGTCTCAGACATTGTTCCAACATATCCTTTAAGAATTGAAATTGAGGGATCTCCCATAATTCAAATGAGGTTTCATTATCAGTGCCTTTTGTACCTACCAAATCATCTGCTATTCAAAAAATGTGTTTACATCCATTGAATAATTCCACCCAGAAGGTTTTTCCCAAGGAGTATTCTCTCCATAAACTCTAGCCCTGTCTCCATCTATTATTATCCCATTTAGCATCTTCTTAACATATTTTATTATTTGTCTTCTCTTAGAATTTTAGAATCATATATTCATAATTGTATATCTTTAGGACACTCAGGGAACAATAGGATTCACATAGACAAAAATGGAATCACCTTGAAATTCACCTAGTAATTCTTTAAATATTTTACAATGTCTCCCTGATCTAGTCCATTTAAAACTGCCCAAATTTTTTGTAAACACTTGTGTAGGTGTGTTTGTTTATTTTTCATTCTCAATCTGTAGCTTTAGGAAGCATCTACTCAATTGTTTTCTGGACCCAAGGACTCTGCAAAAGTCATTCTAGTTTGCTCTCTGAGACCTGATTCTTTCTTGTCTTCTGTTATATTTTGTAGGGCTCCAGACACACTGTTTCTGACCTAGTAAGGATAAAATATAGCTTTTTGGTTTGTTCTGTTTTTTTTTTTTTTTTTTTTTTTTGAGACAGGGTCTCACTTTGTGGCCCAGACTGGAATGCAGTGTTGCTATATCAGCTCATTACAATGTCGGCCTTCTGCATCTCTTCATTTCAGGCTCCCTAGTAGCAGGGAATACCGATTCAGGCCACTATGCCCTAATTTTCATGTGTGTTTTGTTTGTTTCTTTGTTTGTTTGTTTTTGAAGAGACAGGGTTTTGTCCTGTTGCCTAGGCTGGTCTCAAACTCTTGAGCTATAGCAATCAGTGCTGGGATTACAGGCTTGGGCTTCCACACCTGGCCTAAAGTATCATTTTAAACAACCAGGAATATTTATTTTGCCTTTTTAGATCAATCTATCCTGACTTTTAAACTTTAATCTCTCCTGTTTTATTTGTACAGCCTGCTCTTTAGAGTTCATGCTTCCACCTGAGGTAACTTCTTTCCACCTCCAGCTAAATCAACTTATCGTCCTTTATTTTTTCATGTTTTCAACTGCTCCTTTGCTGGTAAGAAGCATTTTTCAAAACACTTCAGCTTATCTTTGATTTTTCACAGCAATCCTATTTCCCAGGAACAATGTAGGCTCTATTAAGGCTGTATTTGTCAAACTTCAACACAAGTAAAAAATATCCCAAAGTTTTCATAATATGCAACTTTTAATTCTTGGATTGTGGTATAAGTAGATGAGGATGTGTACATATCCTGAATAGTGCCAATGCTACTGGTTCATGAACAATGCATTTAGTGGCAAGGGCTAGAAAGGTCTTAGGAGTTTCAGTGAAATCTAATATGATAAGTTGGTCTTCAATCCAACACGTTAAGTTGTCCTTACAAAGGGTGTTTTGTACTTTTGTAAGAAGAACTTATCATAAATACTTTTGTAAATATTTATTATTAAAATGTATTCCCATTCTTTGATTAAAGTCATAATTTTCATTTCAGAAAACTAATGTTATGTTTATAGGTCTTGAAATGAACAGAGTAAACTTGAACAAACTACATTAATTCAAGGATAGTCACTCCCAGAGTTTCTTCTTCATGCCCTGAAGGTCATTTTAAGAAAAAAAAAATGGGTGAACAGATGCATCTACACTGAATGAGAATAATGATGTAAAGTTAGAATTTCATTCGCGTTATGGAGAACCAGTAGAGTTTAACTGCCTTTCAGGTTAGCAACATTGGTGGTTTTCCTCGCCTAGAACTAAAGATTTATTATGCTGCTCCACGCTCATTTGCAAATTAGGACAGGAATTCTTTATAGCAAAAGTCACCAGAAGCAAACTATCAACGTAAAGTCCTATCATTTGTCTGAAGCTGCCAATATAGCCCTTCTATACCATTCTTAGCTTTTGAGATCTCCAATCTTATTCAGACCTTTTGTAAAGATTTGCTCTGCTGAAACCTATGGACCTTTTGTTAAACTGTAACTTCTACATAGAATTTTAGAAAATATGTTTCTGTAAATATAGACATCAGAACATCAATCAAAATATCAAAATAGCATATAACCTAGGACTTAATGCCTCTTTCCTTAAGATCTGAGAATGGTTTGATATTTCACTCTATATGAGCTAACAAATTAACCATCCACGATTTCATAGATACTGTTAGAAGCAGCAAAATTCCTAGGTTAGAGACAAAGGACTTTATCACTCGTGGCACTGGCAACATGAGCTTTATGTTTGCATTACTTCGTCTTCCACAGGAGGATGAGAAATGGTCCAAGTAGGAGCTGCTCACATAGTAAATTTGTGTCATGGTTGCGAAACCACAGCTTAAAACATTTTCAACTTTATAAGAAAACTAGTAGCATGTGTGCCTTATCTTTGCCCAGAGGGAGATATTGTCTTTAGTCTCCTAGACAGCAAATAAATTTGCCCTGTCTCCTAGAGGGAGAAACTACCTTTATATTCCAAAACTATATTTACATTATATTTTATACAAACATATTTGAACAGATTATCTGAAATAAGTACTGTCAAAATTGTGAAGAAACGTAAGAAATCCATGGACAATTGTCAATCAACATTGCCCAGGTGTCTGTCACACAATTGTAAAAGCAGTCCTACTGTACAAAAGAGGCAATCACAAGCAATCAAATTCAAGAAATTGCTTGGGGTTTATCATTAAGAAATACCACTAGAGTTTAAATTCACTCACCTTTGTCATGTAAAATGTTTCAATTTCTGTTTAAAAGGTATTGTCCCAAATTCTATAACTCTTCTTTAAAAAATATATTCTTGGCCCAAGCAAAAGATTTGAACACTTGTTTGAATTTAACTTTCTATCTAAAATTGCAACGTATGTGCCATCCCATCAGTCCTCTAAAACTAATGGCACAGAAAAGTAGAAAAGAATTCTAAGTCCACAGACAGACGGACACTCAAGTGAGGGAAAAAGAAAGTTGTTCACCTGCGTGTGTGCAGTTTTTTCTCTCAAACTCATCAGTTGGGCTAGTTCAGTTCTTTTCCTCAAGTTGAATGATGTCTGGCAAGAAGAGAAAAATATTTAGAGAAAATTTTTTTCTTGTGGCATTCAGGAGTAGAGAATGGCAATAAATAGCAATTTATATAAAAATTGAATATAACTAAATTTGTATAAAATATTTAATATCATATTCTAATGATTAGTAAATAACACTAACTTACTTCTGACTGTCTATGTACTCAGCCTGTAGAAAAATGTACTTCCCCCTCAGCATTACTAATATCTGGTATTATCAATCAGTAATTTATACACAAAGTTGACGTCGATTATTTACAACTGACAGCATAAGAATTAACTATAAAGGTTAAATAATAACAACATTGATTTTTATATAAAAAGAGGGTAACATCAGGCCAATTCCAGAATTGGTTAAGCAACTAAATGGTTATTGGCTCTCTTAATATATTTAAGCAGACAGCATCAGAGAATTATTGTTTGGCATGTTTAAAAATAATATATTTCTGTTTTTAGCACCTTTTTGAGGCATTTCTGCTATTTTTTTTTTTTTGCTACTTAGTTGTAAACATTAATTTCCATGCAACCCTGTGAAAAGTATTGAGAGCTATTTTAAATTAATACCTTAAATTTTAATTGACAAATTAAAATTATATATACATTGCTGATGTACAACATGATGTTTAAGAAAATGTAGACATTTTGGTGGAGTGGCACTATAAAGCTAATTAACATATGTGTTTCCTCACTAATTATCTTTTATGATGAGAACAGTTAAATTTTACTTTCAGTGATTTTCAAGTATGCAATACATTGTTTTTAACTATAGTCACCATGTTGTATAACAGATCTCTTGAATTTATTCCTTAGTGTGATATTTTGTGTTCTTTGACCATCAACTCTCCACTCCCATCCCACTGCCTACCCCAGCACGTGGTAACCACCATTCTACTCTCTGCTCTTATGGGTTTGTCTTTTTAAGATATGTCATAAAAATGAGAGGATCTGGTATCTTTCTGTGTCTGGCTTATTTTACT
This sequence comes from Sapajus apella, assembly GCF_009761245.1. NCBI lineage: Eukaryota > Metazoa > Chordata > Mammalia > Primates > Cebidae > Sapajus > Sapajus apella. The sequence goes on from NW_022436980.1 coordinate 16,246,068, forward strand.
TACCATAATGCCCTCTAGGTTTATCTATGTTGTTGCAAATGACAGGGTTTCTTTTTCCAAAGTCTGAATGGTATTCGGTTTTGTATGTATACCACATTTTCTTTATTCATTTGTCCACGGATGGACATTTAGGTTGACTTTTTATTTTAGCTATTGTGAATAATGCTGCAATGGACCTGAAAATGAAGATATATGAATTTTATTTCTTCTGGATAGATAAGCAGAAATAGAATTACTAAATCTTATAGTAATTACTAAATCTTATAGGAAAATAGAATTACTAAATCTTATAGTAGTTATATATTTTGATATTTTAAGACGCTCCATACTATGTCCAAAATGGCTCTACTAATGTACATTCCACTCAACAGTGTACAAGGTCTCCATTTTCTTGATATCCTTGTCAACACGTATCTTTCTTCTGTTAGATAATAGTCGTTGTAACAGGTATGAGATGATATTTCATTGTGTTTTAAATTTTCATTTCCCTGATGATTAGTGATATTGTACATTTTTTTGTATACGTGTTGATAATTTATGTGTCTTCTTTTGAGAATTTTTTCAGATCCTTTGCCCATTTTTTAGTTAGGTTATTTGTTTTCTTGCTTATTGCCTTTTTGAATTCCTTATATATCTTGGATATTAACCCTGTATTAGATACAAGGTTTGCGATTTTTTCCCATTTCATAGGTTGCCTATACGGACAACTAATTTGAGTATGTTGAATTTTAATAAAAATCTCATATTTGAGAAAAATATCCATTGTTTCATTGGTACAGATTTCTGTAATCTTATATAAATTATTCATTTTAATTGTTTACATCTCATTATATAACTTTGATTCTAGGACTAATCATAATTTAAAAAGATCTGTTTATCTCTTCTAGGATGATGTAGATTTGTTTTATATATTTTCAGACTTACTTATTGAGTGAATGAAGTTTGAATTGTTTATTTTTGATGAGAATCTTTTTGTGTGTCTGATGTGAATATAAATGCCCCATGTATCATTGGCTTGTCATTTGCTTGGCATTTTGTTTTTCAACGTTTTCATACACAATCTTACACGTTCTTATATTTATATTTTTCCTACAAACAGGAGACAGGTGAATTTTTAATCAAATCTGATAAATTCTATTAACTAGTAAATTCAGTACATTTAAATTTGTTTTGATTGTTGTAGTACGTTGACTTATTTTGGCACAGAATTTTCCACTTTATATATTTCCCATTTCAAAATAATTTTTGAATTTTCTTTTTAAGTTTTTTCTCTCCACTAGTTTAGAAACAATATATTTTACTACAATTTTCTTTGTAGACTCTTTAAAGTATTTCATATATACTACCATGAAAAATCCAAAATTAATCAATGTTGCTACTATTTATGTGAACAATTCTAACTCTTCCTAATCACTTCACACATTATTCATAGTTCACACTACACTGTCATTTATTGTAGCTCTATCTTGAATTACTTCTTTTTTTATTTATTATATTTATTTTTATTTTTTATTGCATTTTAGGTTTTGGGGTACATGTGAAGAACATGCAAGATTGTTGCATAGGTACATACATGGCAATGTGGTTTGCTGCCTTCCTCCCCATCACCTATATCTGGCATTTCTCCCCATGCTATCTCTCCCCAAGTCCCCACCCCTCGCTGTCCCTCCCCTATTTCCCTCCAACAGACCCCAGTGTGTGATGCTCCTCTCCCTGTATCCATGTGTTCTCATTGTTCAACACCCACCTATGAGTGAGAACATGCGGTGTTTGATTTTCTGCTCTGTGTCAGTTTGCTGAGAATGATTAACCCTATAGATTATATATTATCATTTGATATGGTATTACTTTAGATTTACTCACAAATATATCAATTTCTTTGATAATCATTCTTGACTTTCTACGGAAGTATATAACTTCAGAAATTTATCTTTTGTGTAACATTAGTGGCAGTTTACAATATTTTTTTGGTTTCTGAAAAATTATTTTCTCCAATTTGAATAATTATTTAGGCAATTACAGCATTATGTCAGGAAGAAAGTTGTTTTCTTTAACAATTGAGAGTATTATTACATAGTCTTTTGTCTTTATTTTTTCAACGTTGTTGTTTGAAAACTGTTATAATGTTATTTGTATTTTTATTGGTTGTGGTGTCTTCTCTCTTTGGTTTTCTTTGTGTTTGGTTTTCTAAATGCCACCATATTATATCTAGCTCTGGATTTACTTTTATTAATTCTATTTGCAATAGTTTATGTTAGTTTATTAGTAGTTTCTATTCTTTCAGCAGTTTTGGAAAAACAATTTTCTATTTTCATTTTGAGTAATTTTCTCCTACTTTTTCCCTCTGGAAATTCTTATTAGACCTATGGCATACCTCATTCCCTTATGTATATTCTTTAATTTTTCATATTTTATATTTCACATATTCTGAATAATTTCTTATAATTTTATAGATTGTCTTGTCAGCTACATTTAAGTTGTTATTCAAACCAACCCATAAATATATTTTATTTTGATTATTGTCATTTCATTTTTATGTTCCTTTTGTTCTATGTATGAGTGGTAATTTTGAGCAGATTCATTCATGGCTATTTCAAAAATTTTATTTCTACATGGTTACTTTGTATAGTATATATGATTATTCTAATATCTGAAAGTTTAAAGCAATTGCCTCAAGTAATTGTTTACTTTTAATATTACTGTCATTGCAAGGTTTATTATTTCTTTATTAATTTAGTGGGTTTGGGTCTATTGTTCTAATTGGCTAATTTACTTTGAGTAAATTTTGAGAGAAGAAGTAAGAAGTTTTTCTACAAGGTGTTTTGTAATGGCTTCTGCTACACTCCAGAAATACACATGACTCAATGTTCTTAAATTTAAGATCTTGACATGAAGTTTACTTGACACAGTAAGGAGGAGTGATCATAACTGTAAGACCTAGCTTCATTTGAAGGTAAGATTATGGCTTCAAATATTTTGAGAAAGCATTATTACTGTTAATGTATTTATTTCTTTTGGATTTTTTAGTTATAAAAACAGACAGCCTAACAATAGCCTTCCTTTTGCCTTTAGCTTTCAGCCAGGTAAAAATTTTCCAGGACTTCCCTTTTGATGAAGGCATAGATCCTGTAAACATAGCCCTCTTGTTTTTATAAGGTAACCTATCAGAGATCTGTTCAGCTTCGTTTGACCTGAAGGTTCATTTACAAGAGTATCAATTAATTCATAAAATTTGATTTCAAAGTATTGGCTTTGTGCCTCAAGGGAGAATAGACTGCTTTATAATTATTTCTACCGTTGTAATTCCAGCTTAATGTTTTTTTTCTTTTTTTAATATTTATTTATTTATTATTTACTTATTTTTTGAGCCCAGTAAAACACACACACACACACACACACACACACACACACACACACACACACACACACACAATTTCCTTCATATGATTGTTTCAAAAAATATAAAGCGTTTTTCAAATACATTACAGTTTTTCCTATGTTCATCAAATTATTCAAATTCCTCTCTCATGTAAAATACAGCCACTCTTTTCAACAAATATTAAAGCTTACTTTCATCAGACTAGGCTGTAATTGGCATTCAGGTTTTATTATCTAGATCAATTCCAGGTAGGGATAAATCTCTTTAGGTCTGAAGATCTGCAACACATCCAACTTACAATAGTGAGAGAAATGATAACTGCAAAATAACTCATTTCAGAAGGGAAAGAAAAACAGGCAAACAGAAGGCAAAGGTTATAACAAGCTTTATATGTAGTTAGGTATACATTGCCAGATTTTTTCCTGAGGGTCAGTTTTGTTCCCTGGGAACAAGTGTCAGCAGTTCTTGTCTCTTCCTCTGTGTTCTTGGTTTTTCATTATTCAAAATACATAGATAAAATAATAATTAACTGTGAAGACTGGATGATTTTTCCTTAATCTCAGGAATAAGAGAAAGATATCTGCTCTTACCACTTCTATTTGATATTGTTCTGCAAGTTCTAGCCAGCGCAATTAAGGAAGAAAATGAAATAAAAGGCATCTATATTAGAAAGGAAGAGGTAAAAATATCTCTGTTTAGATTATTTGATCTGGTATAAAGAAAAAAACTTTTAGAATTAATAAGTGAGTTTAATAGGGTTTTAAGATACAAGGTAAATATACACCAATCTATTATATTTCTATACAGTACTAATGAACAAAACAAAAATGAAATGAAAACCAAAAAATAAAAAATAAAAATAAAGCCTCGATTTGTAGTGACATCAAAAATAATATAGCATTTTGAAAGAAATGTCACAAAAGAAATGTCTAAAACATTACTTTTGATATTGTCGAAAGAAATTAGAAAGACCCAAGTAAAGACATCCTCATGTTCAGGGGTCAGAATTAATATTGTGAAGATGGCGATAGTCTCCAAATTGACCTTCAAAGTCAACAAAACTCCTATCAAGAATCCAGTGATTTATTTGCAGAAATTGACAAGTCTTTTCTAAAACATAAAAGGAAATTCAAATGATCCAGAATAGCCAATACAATCTTGAAAAGAAGAATGAGGTTAAAAGACTTGTAGGTCTCAATTTCAAAATGAACTACAAAGCTACAGTAATAAACACAGTGTGGTACTGGCATAAGAATAGGCAGTCACATGGATAAATGGGCTAGATTTAAAAGTCAAGAAATAAAATTTCACATTTACAGTCAATTTATTTTTGAATAATGTGCCAAGAAAATTCAGTGTGGGGAAAATACAGTCTTTTCAACAAATGGTTCTGGAATAACTTGATACTAGTAAGAAAAAGAACCAAATTGGTCCTTACCTCACAGCATGTATAAAAATGAACTAGAAATGGGTGTAAATAAATAGTAAGACATAAAAGACATATATGCAAGAGCTAAAATTATAAAATATTTAGAAAATAAAGGGGTGTATGTCATCTTGACTTTAGAGTAGGCAATCATTTCTTAGATATGACAAAAAAGACAAGCAATGAAAAAGAAATTGGATATATTAACATAATAGACTTGTGAGAGGAATCAACAAGAAATGGAAAGATAACCCACAGTATGAGAGAAATTTTGCAAATTATATATCTAATAAAAGATTGTTTCTATAATATATAAAAAGCTCTTACAATTCAATAATAAAAAAGCAAATAACCAAATTTTAAAATATGTAAATATTGAAATCAGTAGTTCTTTACTTTTTTTCCAAAGAGGTTACACAAAGGGCCAATAAGCACATGACAACAAGCTCAACATTGTTAGTCATTTTGGAAATGCAAATCAAAGCTAGAATGAGATATTATTTCTCACTTACTATCACGTCTAAAGTTGAAAACAAAACAGCATAGTAATAAGAAGTATTGAGAAGAGGGTCTAAAATTGTGCAGACACTTTGGAAAGCAGTTTGGCAGTTCCCCAAATGGTCAAACATAGAGTTACCGAGTTACCATATGACCCAGTAATTCTACTCCGAGGTATATACCAAAGAGAGATCAAAGTGTATGTTCACACAAAAGCCTATACACAATTATTCACAGCAGCATTATTAATAACAGCCAAGAAATGGAAATAATTCAAATATCCATTAGCTGATAAATGGATAAAATGTGATACATCCATATAATGGAAACTTATTAGGCAATAAAAAAATACATGTTACAACATGAATGAACCTTGTAAAGACCATGTTAAATGAAAGAGTGACAAAGTACTCCACAGTATACAATTAATTACTGTTTTTTTTGTTTGTTTGTTTGTTTGTTTGAGATGGAGTCTTGCTCTGTCACCCAGTCAGAAGTGCAATGGCATGATCTCTGCTCACTGCAACCTCCACCTCCTGGGTTCAAGCAATCCTCCTTCCTTAGCCTCCTGAGTAGCTGGGATTACAGGCACACACCACCACGCCTGACTAATTTTTGTATTTTTAGTTGAGAAGTGGTTTTACCATGTTGGCTAGATTGGTCTTGAACTCATGACTCAGGTGATCCTCCCTTCTCAGCTTTCCAAAGTGTTAACATTACAGGCAGGAGCCACCTCGCCTGGCCAATTAATTATATTTTCATGAGATATTTTGTAAGATTCTACATAATAGACAATTTTTTCCTATGTGTTTTTCCAACCCACTAATTATCTTATTATTGTATTTTGACTATATTAGAATTTTTTAAAATAGAATTTATTTTTTTGTTATTTCGCTGACAAGTTTTTACATTGACAATTTCTATTTGCCTACCCATCTGCCCTTAGAGAATTTTTGCTTTATATTTTAAGGTTTTAATTAGTCTATTTAAAAAATATATAACGTTCAGTATATCTTTAAACTACATACAAACACATAGAATTTTTAGATTGCTGTATTATTTTCACTTTTATCTGAATTTAATTTTTTTTCTGATTTGGTTTGCTGACCTGCTTAGTGACGAAAGTCTTCTTAACTTTTGGAATTTTTTTTTTTTTTAGTTAATCTAGAGTTCACTTTTTATTTATTTATCTGAGTTTATCTCCTACTTGATGTTTTTATTGTCTTTTATTTTCTTCCATGCCTCAGATCAGATCTGTCTCTTACACTGGAGACTCAGAAATCCTCTTCTGTGGTGATACTGACAGTATCACACATACAGTCACACAGTCATCATGTATGTTAATTCAAATTCTGCAAAGGATAGATTTTACTTTATTCTGAATTTCTAAGTTATCAAGTTTATAAGCTTCACTTGAAAGACTGACCGTGGTGTGTCCTTTGATTCATTTTGTTTAGTTTGCCAACATCTAACCATGACTTTTTTTCTTTACAATTGTTTCTGAATCTCTGACCCTCATTGAAAGCGTTGACATTCTGCCTTTCTTTTAACTTAAAATATGAACTCCTGGACATTTCTGCCTGTTTCTGAGTCTGGTGGTATATATGTCTACTGTGTTAGTGCTACTCTTATCCATGGCATGTATTACATTGTAAATGCATATTATTCAACATTTTTCCTTTGATAATTTGGCTCTTATAGCTATGTGTTTGGAACAAACAAGGTCACTGAGGAGGGAGAAATTCAAACATTAATTATGTAGCACATTTTTGAATAGAAGTATACTATGTCACAGTAGATTTTTCAAAGGCAAAAACATGAGGCCCACTTCATATATATTGTATTCAGAGGGAATCTAACACAGTGGTAAGCATATAAAGAAGGATCATTAATTTAGATAGTGGTTTGATTACTATTTGGCATTTTCCAGCTGCAATTACTGAAATAGAGAATTCAACTGAAATTCACTTAAACCATGAGCAAATGTATTCATTCACTTAAAATAATGCTTAGAGGTAATTTGGGTTTCAGGATTGGTTAGATGAGTCACACACTCAGGTCTTTAAGGATCCACTTTTTTTTTTTTTTTTTTATTGCAACTCTCCTTGTTTTTATTCTTTTTGTCTGCTTCATTCCAAGCCTGATTCTCCTCACTATCAATGAACAGTCGTCAATAGCAATTGGGGGTATATGTTCTTAACATATACCTCTTTGTGTCTTATTGTTGACAGTTTGGTCACAGGAATTTCTTAAATCAATCAAAAGAGATGAGATTACCAGGATTATTCCCAATGAGGCTAATTCAGTAAACCTATACTTGATTTGGGAGGAAGAGAATAAATATTGGAGAGTCTACCACAATGTGCTCTCAAATTTGAATTTCTTATTAAATATGATTGAGAAAACATCTGACAGAAATTAAAGTTGATGCATGCCTACTTTGGAAGAAAGCTGAGACCAGTTTACACTTAAGTAAGGAAATTTCCAGATCTAAGATTATGTGATTATATACTATTGTTATTGATTAGTTGAAACCTAATATTTTGTGTAGGTGAGTAGAGAAATATAATGGCCCCTAATGCAAATACTTACCATAAGTCAGCTGTCTATGGCTCTTGGAGTCTTTTCCCTAGTATATATAAGCTTTAATGTAAAAATGTTTTTATCACTAACATGATTCATTGTGTTTATAATATTTTTACCTCAATATTTCAATAAGCCACTGATAGCTTGTTAATCAGAAAGAATTATATGACAGTTTTTTTTTTGATGCCCAAAGCTGAGGTATTTGTAATCATTATTTTATTTTAGTATTCGTAGTGCAATGGCTAAAGCTTTATGAAATAACATCTAAACTTGCATGTTTTTACAGTGACTGATACTTTGTGCCCACAATTATTAATTGTGCTAAGTTGAGCAAAATCCATGATATATACATTCACATATAACTTGTATCAAATTATTTTTCTCTACAGGGATATTCACATTATTTCAATGATTATACAAGGCTCAATCTTTCATAGAAAATAATTAAGATTGCCTTTAGCCAAAATAGCAAAAGGAAAAGACAAAAATATAAAGAAAACCAGCAGATGAAAATAAAGGACCATGACCAACTCTCATCTAACATTTTTTTTTTTTTTTTTTGAGACGGAGTTTCGCTCGTTACCCAGGCTGGAGTGCAATGGCGCGATCTCGGCTCACCGCAACCTCCGCCTCCTGGGTTCAGGCAATTCTCCTGCCTCAGCCTCCTGAGTAGCTGGGATTATAGGCACGTGCCACCATGCCCAGCTAATTTTTTGCATTTTTTAGGAGAGACGGGGTTTCACCATGTTGACCAGGATGGCCTCGATATCTTGACCTCGTGATCCACCCGCCTCGGCCTCCCAAAGTGCTGGGATTACATCATCTAACATTTTTAAACTAATCTTCTGTTGTAAAACTTTTGTGAATGAAAGTGATACAGTTATTAATCTTGTACTAGAAGTATAATGATATAGATTTCACCTTTTTTTCAAAATCAAGTTCAACAGCTCACTAAATCCTCATCTTTACAGAAAGTATATTCTGTAAAAGAGTAAAAATGCTTCTAATACTTTCAAGAATCATATAATTCATGGTTGAGATTTTCAAAAAGACCAGCTTAAATTTAATTTGTTAACCAGAATGATGAAGTTCACAGTTACCTGTAATGATTCTCACTGTATCAACTGTTAACTGTCTTCTTGTTCCATGTGCAAAAATTCTGTTTACATTTGAGATTTGGGCCAGGCCCCATGGCCCATGCCTATAATCCTAGCCTTTTGAGAAGCCAAAGCTGGCAGATCGCTTGAGCCAAGGAGTTTGAGACCAGCCTGGGCAAAATGGTGAAACCCCTCTCCACAAAAAATACAAAAATTAGCCAGGCATGGTCGTTCATGCCTGTAGTCCCAGCTACTCAGGTGGCTGGAGTGGGAGAATCGCTCAAGCTTGGGAGATGGAGACTGCAGTGAACCATGATTGTGCCACTGCATTCCAGCTTGGGTAACAGAGTGAGACCCTGTCTCAGAAAAACAAAACAAAACCCAATCGGGAGTTGCTTAGTTATATCCCCCAAAATCTGCTCTGGTGAAGCTCTCACTGTTGTTAGCCTTTAATTCAATCATTGCTTGTGTAAGAAAGCCTAGCTGCTTTAACTCCCAAAGCCGATTATCATACATTTAAAAACAAGTAGAGGAGGGTAGATCAATACAAATATAGATATTTTATTCAATAGTGTAGAATTTTTTTAAATTATAACTTAATACTGATTTTTTATAAATCTGTAAGTTGTCATTTGGCCTTTGATGATGATCCCAGTAATTAATATCCAAGTAATTTAATATCAAGTTTGAAACATTGAAAGTTCTCTGACTGAATCAAGTATAAACAATATTAACATTATGCATATTCCAGCTCTATGAGTTTCTATGGAAAATAAATTCAATGTGATTATTCCACCTGATGCTCAGAAAATTATTACTGCCAAGTTTTTTTTTCTGTGTACCATTTTATTTCTGGATCAAACATAACACAATCATATAAGGTGTTTTTTCCTGACCAAATAAAAGTACTTTATTTATAAATAGGGAGTTTTATTTGAGAAGCACCAAGCTGACTGTTTTCTATATATCTTTTTGTAGTTAGATCTCTTATGATGCAAATTCCCAAGAAAACCGATTTCTGAATTTAGAATAAAGCCAAATTCTCTCACAAGGTGAATTAGACCTAAGAAAAAATGTTTTCCTCTCTAACTAGACCCACAAACCGTGTGAAAATATTTTTGCCATCCAAGAGCTATTATAAATGCTAGCCTCTGTTCACCAAATGTATTTATTCCACAGGCCTCAGTTCTTCTACCCTCTTAAGTACATTTCACTTGGCATATAAAATTATTTTAGGTATATCCTCTTCCAGGAGATGTTCCTGAGGCATTTCATAAGCATAGTATCACACATTTATGACAAAAATGAACCTGTGTCTCCTTCCTTCCTTAGCTTCAGAGTTGTTCTCTTCTGGTCTAGCTAATAGCAATAAATATTACCTCAAATCAGAGCAAGGAGGAAGGAGACACTATCTACCATTACCCTGCTCATTATATATCCAAAATATAAATCCGATTCACTTTCTTCTTTCCATTTTACTGACAATATCTATATCTAACACTATTAGGGATTCTGGAAAAGCTTTATAATTAATCTACTTTTCTCTTTGTTTTCAATTGAATTCATGTCCCCTCAAAACTTATATGTTAAACCCCTAACATCCAGTGTGACTGAATTTGGAAAAGGGCCTTTGTGGAGGTAATTCAGATTAAATGAGATCATGAACATGGAGCCCAATAGGACTAGTATTCTTATAAGAAGAGGAAGAGACACAGGAGAGTGCTTTCACAGAAAAAGACCATGTGAGGACACCTCAAGAAGACAGCCATCTGCAAGCCAAGTAGAAAGGCCCCAGGATAAATTATCCCTGATGGCACATTAATCTTGAAGGGGTATGTGTGTTTTCACATGCCCACATATTTTCCCTACTAGACACAATGATATTCCTACCTCTTTGACATATGATGTATGAGGGGAAGGGTTCTGAATGCCTTTCTCTCACTTAATGTTATCTAGGTTGGATCTGTGCAGGATGAAAATTTCCAGTGTCACGGAAAAATCGGTGAGTGAGTGTCTCCCTGACATCTGACTACCACTTTTCCTTTTAAACTGTTATAGGGACTGATAACGTAGACAATGAGGTTTACTCCCACTATCACTGTAGCCGAAATGATTTTCATTCCAGAAATGATGGACTTCACAATTACCCCAGAGAAGACAATCTCATCTCAGTGTAACCATGGCAGTCCATCAGTCATCCCTTCAATATTTGCTTTTCCCTCTCATTGATATCATTGTATTTTGGCAACATTTTTAACACTATAGAACAGATGTCTGAAGGATATATCTGGAATTGTTAAAGGCCATGTCAGTGAATTTCTGATATTCTTAAGAGTTGAGGGTCTCTTTGAATGCAGGAATGATATTCTGGGTCGCACAAAATTCATCAAATCAGTTTGCCAGAATGGCCATCTACTTTCTTTTGGATGAAATTTGTACATAGACTATGGTCATAATACTAAGAAACTGACTGGAATTATTTTTTCCCAAAGGATATGAGTAATTGTTGGTTTGGAAAACTGCTGCCATTCTTGAAAGAGATGATACAATTTCATGATTCATTCCTGTTGCAAGTAAGGAGACATCAGCAAATTGAGAACCGATGAGGATGCTTTTATTCCATTCCATTCTGTGAGTGAGCCTCAACTTTGTAAGGTTAAAGCCATCAAGGGACTCACATATTTGGCATTGACCCACCCCATTTAAGGCTGGTGGGATTTCACTCCTGTCACTGATCACATGCTTCCTATTCTCAGTCAGGAAAGTGCATGAGCATACCATGAGAAGTAAGTGTTTATGTGAAAACATACACAGAGCTCTTCAAGATTAAGGCTCCATCAGGGTTGGTTTCTCCTGAGGTCTTTATCCTTGGCATGTAGATCGGTGTCTTCCTGAGCTGCAAATTCAGCCACATTGGATGTTAGGGGTCCAACATACAAATTTCAAGGAGTCACAATTCAATCCCTAACAAGAGGGAAAGGAGATTAATCACAAAATGAGAATAATTATATCTGAATATGTAAATCATGTAGTTGAGGGCACTGAAGGAAATGGTGGTGGTCAGAAGAGGCTCTGGACTGGTATTAAAAGTAGTGCCGGTGACCAGATTCCTCAGACTGCCAAATCTTTTTACTCTGATCTTATTCATTGTTCCTGAAGAATGTGGGTACAGCTGGCATTGTACAAGATCTGTCTGTTTAATGAGGTGTCAAGAGACTGTATGCTTACTTACCAGGCTTCCTTCCTCATTAGAGACATTTCACGAGCTAAGATACCGGGTCTTTTATAGAAGAGGTAATTGTTAACATGATGGTTCAAATTTAAATTTTATATAGAAATTCTTTTACTTGAAACAACTCAATACGCATCACCTTACAACAACGAAAACTACTTAATTTTTATTACCTAGTAATTTTGAAAGCAAATCCACGTCACAAATGTGCTTTGATGATATAGATATCACATGGTTAAGAAATAAAATAAAAACATACTCTCATATATTTTGCAATAAACTGAAACATATAGGTTTGTCTTTGAATTGTCTGGTATCATTTTAAGGCAAACATTTCTAAATTCAAATGTTAGACTTATAAGAATGTATAACATTATTAGAGTGGAATCACAAGATTAAATGCTGCATAGAAAGACACAGTGTTAGGCACAAAGCACAGCTTACTGGAGTGAGATAAATTCTCTCCCATTTAATGTGGTTGCCTTCCCTTGCTAATGAATTTGGTATGAAAGTGCACTGAAACTGGTGATTGGTAGGAATGTTAAATGATCCTGTAGGAGTTATATTGCATTCTGCAAAGAAAAGTGATAGGTTACCGCAATTAACTTTGGACTTGTTTCGCATTTAAGAATAGAATAAAAAGAGGAGACCTTTATTGGAAATGGAAGTAGTGTTTCACAATTTATTTTTTTAAAAGACATTTATAAAATGTAGTCAAGTGGGCAGCCTCTATTTGGAAAAAAAAAAAAAAGCCTGTAATAGTGCATGGCATAATGTTTCACTAATGTACACATGTAATCTAAAAGCTTTCAGTTTTAAGTATGAATAAAACAATACCTCATTTATTTAGCTTAGTAAAAAAATTAATTGTACCATATACGGTTAGCTTATTGTTACTGACTGGAACTCAATCTCTGCATGTCTATTTATACCAGCAAAATGCATTATAAAAAGAGGGATATGATTATGTGGTAAAGATAAACTTTAGGAAATGATTTCAAAGGGATTTATGAAACAAATGCTTTTTCTAGCAAGATTATACCATTAAAGTAAGGCCTAAATATGTACCAAATTAGAATGCTTCTAAAATTTTAAAATACTTGAGTGTTTTCTTCATTTAAATAGTAGAAAATAAATAATGATGAGGATTATTTTGTGGCAAATAATGAATAAATTTGCTCAGGGCGATGAAGTGTCCATCAGTTACTTATTTTACCATGAACGTAGACAGGATGAAAAATCTTACTTTGTTCCTTTGCAGATTGGATACTGTATATGTATTTATATCACCACATAACTCAAAGTATTAAAAGGGAAATCTTCCTTCTTGGCAAACTTTCTGAGAGTTTATTAAGTAATTTACTCATTTTTAAGCCAAGATATCTTTTCTTAGTTTCATATGTATTATGCTTCACCTAAATATCTATTCTGATTTCTTTCTCTTTTGCATTATTACATAAGTCAAGGCTACCACATCATGCTTTACTAAGACTGCCTCAAACCTCATCTTCCTGACTCCTAATTCATCAACCTGTGATTGCACTGTCCACAAGAATGCAAATCTGAGGGTGTGCAGCTCTTGTGAAGGGTTCCATTGCCTCACCATTGTCCCAGGGTCAAATCCAAGTTCTTTAACATGGCTGATTTTGACCTGGTCCCTGATTACCCCTGCAGCCTGACCTCACAGCTCTTTTCTCTTAGAATGTAACACTCAAACATTAGAGCTTCTTGTGTTTTCCCAATGCACCTTGCCCCCTGATCTATAGTATTTGAAGGCTCTTCCTCTGGCTAGAATTGTCCACTAACTCTTATCTAGACTCTGTCCTGTTTAAACTTCAGGTATCAATTTGGACATTTTTTCCCCCATAGAAAAGTATCTCAGCCACAAAGCCTTGGTGAGATGCTCAGTTTACATTCTCCTACCTCACGGATATATGACTGCTACTTGTCTCAGTCCTCCACAGGACTGTCAATTCCTTAGCAAGAATTATTTCTGATTTCCTTTCCTAGTCTGACCACTCAGAGTAGTGCCTGGAGCATAGAAGACATTCAGTGAATATTTTCCAATTAATGTACTCCAAAGACTTTTAATAGTTTAAGTTACATGTGTGTATACATTACTATTTTTATATACATTTTACTATTAGTATTTAACTATAAATTCTGTTAAATCTATGGATGTTTAAAATATGCTTAATCAGATTTCTACATAGTACATGAAAAATGACATACTGAGAAATTCTCACTTGTAGTTTTCTTTTTCTACATATTCCCATCTGTTTGTCTCAGGAAATCTAAATTGATTATTTGGCTATAAAATCAAATGATAATATTGCAAGCAACAGCATGCAATTTCCTGAGTGATTTTAAAATATCACCCCTGAAAACTTCAGGAAATAGCAAAGAGAGAGAAGCAGAAATCAACATTTTTTCAGTTATCAGCTTAAGCTTCTTATGAAAATAGAAAAGTAGAGAAAAAGAGTAGGAAAAAAACTAATTGACTTAGAAAGCTTTAATCTATTGAACTTATTTAACTCCAAAAGAGGAGACAGCTGAACACACTTAAATAATCTGGTACACATGGCATTCATCCTATTTTAAAACACAATTTAGTAAATTAATGAACTCTTTACAGTTAGGTTGGAAAACTGATGATGACCTGAGTTAATGCCAAGATCTGAAAAGAAAAAAAATCCTGTAACATTTTCTTAAAGTAAGTACCATGAAGCATTTTTTTCTTGTCACTAGTAAGATAAAATTTTTATAATAAGAACCTGCATTTAAATAGTGCTTGGCCATCTAGAGAGTATGCATTCATATTCATTATCCATAAGGACAGACAGGAAAGCTGTAAATATTCATGCATATTTAGAGTAATTTGACTCAACATAATAGCAAAACTAATTTTCCATATAAAAGAAAATGTGAAATTATACATTAATGATCATTTAATGTACCAATGGTTTTAGTGGGATCTATCACCTTTTATTTTTTACCCTCACTTTGTATTGTAAAATGAAATTACATATTGGATGACTATATCATGAAGTATTTTTATATTACTGGTATATAGCTTCAAATGCAGAAGAAACATATCCATCTGGAATATTTTCTGCCACTAATGTGACTTTTGCATGCCTATTCAAAATGTTGGACAACTTAAACATAAATAAATCACTACAAATAGACACATTTTAAGATGTCATGGATTTTGGTATTTATAAAAAAAGCTAATGCATATAAATAAATTGAAAGGAACATAAAACTAATTCAGTCAATGTCTTTAGTTTCCTTAGCTAAAAAAAAATTGAATATCAAGGTTTATTATGAGGAACACTGAGTTGATTCACATTGGGTGAACTAAAAAATTAAATGGAAGGATTAAACTCTGTTAAAAGATTCTAAACTATGTGTCATAATAGACACAGATGAGAGATCTACTTAGATAATTTTACTGTTGCTCATCATAAAGAAGTATTTAGCATTTTATTAATAAGTTGAAATTCCTGGAAAAGCATTTTCTGAATCGAATTCTATAATATCGATAAATGTAATTAACTGAAACCTTTGATTTACAAATTTAGTGACATAATACTAAAGAACTCACATTAGATGTCAGATAATATGATAAACACTTTACTTTTTAGTATTTTTAAGTATTCTTAAACATTTTATTAATAATATTCAATTCATTATAAAATACAAGTACATATTAAATATATAGTATTTTTGAATTAAGATAATGAGTTATCTTTTATTTTACTTTTTCTCACTTCTATTTCTAATCTATAAGTTAGTGTTCGCAAATCTGTTTTTTCCAATTAACTGCAATAAATTCTTTTCAATTTCCCAAACTTCTATTATAAAACGGTTCTTATTTTAAAATTGGCTATTTTCTTTTTCTTAACAATATTTATAGATAAAGTATGCTTCTTTTAGGCAACAGGTCATTTGGTCTTTTTTTTCTTAATCCATTCAACCACTCTATAACTTCTAATTGGAGGATTTAGCCCAATTAAAAAGATATTATCAAGTACAAACTTACCCCTGCCATTTTATTTGTTTTCTGCGTGTTTCGTGGTCTTCATTTTTGTTGTTTCTTCCTTCCTATCTTCCTTTTAGCAAAGGCAGTTTTCTCTGGTCTTCTGTTTTATATTCTTCCATTTTGTTTTTTGTATATTTATTTTATTTTTTTTAATTTAGCATTGCCATGAGGCTTACTAATAATATCTTATAACCTGTGCTGTAAATGACAACACTGATTGCATAAACAGAGAACACTAATAAAAACTGTAAACTTCATCTGCCTAATTTTAATTTTTTGTTGTTTTCATTCATATATTATTGTACTACCTGTGTCTTGAAATGTTTTTGTAGTTATTATTTGATAGGTTCATATTTTAATCTTTCTCTTCAAGATATGAGTTCACACGCCACAATTGTAGTGTTCACACACCACAATTATAGTGTTATAATGTTCTGTGTTTCTCTGTGTGCCTACTACTTCCAGTGAGTTTTGTACTTTCAGGTTATTTCTTCTTGCTCATAAATGTTCTTTTAATTCAGACTGAAGCCTTCCCTTTAGCATTTCTTATAGGGTAGTTCTGGTGTTGATAAAATCACTCAGTTTTTATCGGTCTGGAAACATATTTCTCCTTCATGTTTGAAGGACATTGTAACTGGATATATTATTCTAGAATAAACTATTTTTTCCTTTAGCACTTTAAGTATGTCATGCCACTCCCTCCTGGCCTGTAAGGTTTGCACTGAGAAGTCTACTGCCAGATATATTAAAGTTCCTTTGTTATTTATTTCTTTTCTCTTTCTGCTTTTAGAATCCTTTATTTATTGTTGACCTTTGGGAGTTTCACTAATAAATGTCTTGAGGTATTCTTGTTTGGGTTAAATCTGTTTGATGTTCTATAAATTTATACTTGAGTATTGACTTCTTTCTCTTTGTTTGGGAAGGTCTCTGTTAAAATCCCTGTTTTTTTTTTTTTTTTTTTTGAAAAAAATTCAGGGGTACATGTGCAGGTTTGTTATACAGGCAAATTCATGTCATGAGGGTTGTACAGATTATTTCATCACCCAGGTACTAAGCCTAGTACGCAATAGATATTTTTTCTGATCCTCTCCCTTCTCCTACCCTCCAATCTCGAGTAGGCCCCATTGTCTGTTGTTTTCTTTTTCATGTCTATGTGTTCTCATCATTTAGCTCCTACTTAAGAGAACATGCAGTATTTGATTTTCTGTTTCTGTGTTAGTTTGTTAAGGATAATGGTCCTCAGATCCATTCATGTTCCTGCAAAAGACATGATCTCATTCTTCTTATGGCTGCATAATAATCCATGGTGTCTATGTACCACATATTCTTTCTCCAGTCTACCATTGAGGGGCATTTGGGTTGATTTTACATGTTTGCTATTGTGAATAGTGCTGCAGTGAACATGTGTGCATATATCTTTATGTTACATCGATTACATTTCTTTGAAGATATACCCAGTAATGGGACTGCTGGGTTGAATGATAGTTCCTGTTTTTAGTGCTTTCAGGAATTGCCATAGTGCTTTTCACATTGGCTAAACTAATTAAGACTCCCACCAACAGTGTGTGTTTCCTTTCTCCATCACCTTGCCAGCATCTGTTATTTTTTGACTTTTTAATAATGGCCACTCTGACTTGTGTGAACTGGTATCTTATTGTAGTTTTGATTTGCACTTCTCTAATGATTAGTGATACTGAGAATTTTTTCATATGCTTGTTGGCAGTGTGTATGTCTTCTTTGAAAAAGTGTATTCATGCTTTTTGAACATTTTTTAAATGGGGTTGTTTTCTTCTGGTAATTTTGTTTAAGTTCTCTATAGGTACTGGACATTACACCTTTCTCAGATGCATAGCTTGCAAATATTTTCTCCCAGTCTATAGGTTGTCCTTTCACTCTGTTAATAGTTTATTTTGCTGTTCAGAAGTTCTGTAGTTTAATAAGGTCCTATTTATCAATTTTTGCTTCTGTTGCAATGGCTTTTGGCCTCTCTCTCATGAAATATTAGCCAGTTCTTATATCCAGAATAGTATTGTGTACATTGCTTTCCAGGGTTTCTCTTTTATACTTTTGGATTTTACATTTAAGTCTTTAATACATCATGAGTTGATTTTTGCATGTTATGTAAGAAAGAGGTCCAATTTCAATCTTCTGCACGTGGCTTTCCAATTATTCCAGCACCATTTATTGAATAGGAAGTTCTTTTCTCATTGTTTTTGTCAGCTTTGTTGAAGATCAGATGGTTGTAAGTGTGTGGCCTTATTTCTGGGCGTTCTATTTTGTTTTATTGGTCTATGTGTCTGATTTTGTACCTGTACCATGCTGTTTTGGTTACTGTAGCTCTCTAGTATAGTTTGAAGTAGGGTAACCCGATGCCTTTAGCTTTGTTTTTTTTTTTTTTGCTTAGAATTGTTTTGGCTAGGCCAGGTGCAGTGGTTCACACTTATAACCCCAACACTTTGGGAGGCCCAGGCAGGTGAACTACTTGAGCTCAGGAGTTCAAGACCAGCCTGAGCAACATGGCAAAACTCTGTCTCTACTAAAAATACACATTGTGGGCATGGCGACACATGCCTGTAGTTCCAGCTACTTGGGAAGCTGAGGTAGGAGGATCACATGAACCTAGGAGGTTGAGGCTTCAGTGAGTCATGATCATGCCCCTGCACCCCAGCCTGGATGACAGAGTGAGACCCTGTCTCAACAACAAAAAAAGATTGTATTGGCTATACAGTCTTTGTGTCATTGCTGTTCTATATGAATATTAAAATAGTTTTTTCTGGTTCTGTGAAGAATGTAATTGGTAGTTTGATATAAGAATAGCATTAAATCTCTAAGTTGCTTTGGGCAGTATGGCCATTTTAATAATAATGATGCTGTCTATCCATTCCATTTTAAGCAGTGTTTTGCAATTCTTATTGTACAGACCTTTCACCTCACTGGTTAGCTGTATTCTCACATATTTGATTCTTTTTGTGACAATTGTGAATGAGATTGCATTTCTGATTGGGCTGTCAGCTTGACTCTTGTTGTTTTATAGGAATACTAATGATTTTTGTACATTGATTTTGTATCCCAAAACTTTGCTGAAGTTATCAGCTTAAGGAGACTTTGGGTCAAGACTATGCGGTTTTCTAAATATAGAATCATTATATCTGAGAACAGGGATAGTTTGACTTTCTTTCTTCCTATTTGAATTTATTTTATTTCTTTCTTTGGCCTGATTGTTCTGGCCAGGACTTCCAATGCTATGTTGAATAGGATTATGAGAGAAGGCATCCTTTTCTTGTGCTGATTTTCAAGGGGAATGCTTCCAGCTTTTGTGCCTTCAGTATAATATTGGCTGTGGGTTTGTCATAGAAGGCTCTTATTATTTTGAAGTATGTTCCTTCAATACTGAGTTTACTGAGAGTGTTTACTATGAAGCGATGTTGATTTTATTAAAAGCCTTTTCTGCATCTATTGAGATACTCATGTGGTTTTTATTCTTAGTTCTTTTTATGTCATGCATCACATTTATTGATTTGTGTATGTTGGACCAACCTCTTATCCCAGAGATAGAACCTACTTGATTGTAGCAGATTAGCTTTTTGATGTGTTGCTAAATTCAGTTTGCAAGTATTTTGCTGAAGAATTTTGCAATTATTCATTGAGATATTGTTCTGAAGTAGTTTCTATCTTTGTTGTGTCTCTGCCAGGTTTTTACATCAAGATGATGCTGACAATAAACTTTATACCCTTCACTCTCTCTCTCTCCCCCCACCTTTCTCTCTCTCTCTCTCTCTCTCTCTCTCTCCCCTTTTTAAGGCCAAAAACTTAGATTTGCCCTAATAAGGCTATTTCTACATCTTGTTTCCATGTTTCATTTTTTTTAATTCTTTTTTCTTTTGTTTTCCTGTGTATTTTCAAATAGCCTGTCTTCAGACTTGCCAATTCTTTCTTCTGCTCGATCAGTTCTGCTGTTAAAGAGATTCTGTTGCATTGTTCATCATGTCTATTGCTCTTTTCAGCTCCAAAATTTCTGCTTGATTTTTAAAAAATTATTTAAAAATCTTAGTTAACTTTATCTGATAGAATTTTGAAGTCCTTCTCTGTGTTATGTTGAATTTCATTGAGCTTTCTCAAAACATCTATTTTGAATTATCTGTTTGAAAGGTCACATATGTATGAAATTGGTCACTGGCACCTAATTTAGTTCATTTGGTGAGGTCATGTTTTCTTGGATGGTTTTGATGCTTGTGGATGTTCATTGGTGTCTAGGCATTGAAGATTCAGATATTTTTTGCAGTGTTTTCACTCTGGGTTTGTTTTTACTTGTCTTTCTCGGGAATGCTTTTCAAGTATTTGAAAGAACATGGGCGTTGCAGTCTATGTCATTGGTCATTTCGGCTGTATCTTCATTAGAGAGCACCTCAAGCCCAGTGTTGCTGTGGCTTTTTCAGACATATGGATATGCTGCCTTGATGTTTTTGGGTGAGAGTTACAAGAATTCCCTGGATTACCAAGCATAGGCATTTGTTCTTATCCCCTACTTTCTCTCAAACAACAGAGTCTCAGTTAGTCTCTCTCTCTCGCACGTTCTCTCTTTCTCCTTTCTTTCTCTCTCTCACACCTCTCTTCTCTCTTTCTCTCAGTGCTGAACTGCTTGGATTTGGAGAGGGGTAACACAAGCACGCCTGTGTTCAACGCAGCTGGGAATGTGCTGGGTCCCAGTTGAAGCCAGTGTTTCTCTGAGGCTCACTAAAGGCCTGTGGCAAGTATTCTCTTGCCACCACTGCTGATTATTCCATGTCCAAGGGATTTTAATCAGTATGTGATGAATCTTACAAGAATTTGTTCCTTCCCTTCAAGGCAGCAGGTTTCCTTCTTTCACAGGGTGTATCTGGACATGTCATCTGGAAGCTAGGGCCTAGAATGGGGTCCTCAGGACCCTGCCTGATGCTTTGTTCTACTGTGACTGAGCTGTCATCCAAGTTGAAAGACAAAGTCCGCTTTACTTTCCCTCCACCTCTCCTCGTCAAAAGAAAGGTATGTCTCATGGAATTGGGAGCTCTGCTGCCTGGGTTTAGGAGAAGGGTGGTACAAGTACTCCCTTAGCTGTCCTAGTTGGTGTCTTATTTAGTCATATACACATCAAGTCCACTGATTCTCAGCCAAGAACAGCACTAGAACTTGCTCAAGAATTGCAGTCCTTATTGCCCAGACTGCCTTTCAAGTTTATTGCTGATCCCAGAGCACTTTAACCTATGGTGGCAGAACTTGCTGGAACTCAAGCAAGTTCAGTTGGATGATTTGCCTAGGGCTAGGGCTGGTCGAACTGCTTTTTCTGTGGATGCCAGCTGAATTCTGCCTCATGCTGCTTTCTAATGTGACAGGACAGCACTGAATTCCAATGCAAAACCCCACAGTCACTGCACCCTTCCTCCCACAAGTGCACAGGTTCTCTCCATGCCACATAGCCTCTGCTGGGGTTAGGGAGAAGTGATGTAGGAAACTCAAGACTGTCTTTTCTACCAGATTTGGGTCTCTTTTCTTAATAGGATTTTAAAATCAGGTACTGTGGTCATTCACCTGAGTTTTGGTTCTTATGAAGGTGTTTTTGGTGTGTGGTGGGGTAGTTGTTAAATTTGGTGTTTTATGGAGGGAAAGATCATTGGAGGCTTGTATTCAGTCTTTTTGCCTTCCTTCCGTCTCCCTGCACCTACTATGTTTTCAAATATTATTCTGGTTAACAGATCCACACATAAGTTTTATAGATACATAATCTTTTCATGCTTTCTTTTATAAATAGCATAAGAAAACCAATAACGGATAGCATAGCATAGCATTGCACTGCATTGCATTGGAAGAACAATAACTCAATTATTCTTGTGGAAAAGAGCCTGCTAATATAATCTATACAGGTCAGACTGCTCTGAAACAGAACAAGGAGTACTACATAACAGAGTGAAGCAAAGGACTTAACTAAAAGATATTCAAAGATATCTACTATTTACTTGTTTGATGGCATATGTATGCATTTATTTATTTATAAATATATATTTTTTGAGATAGAGTCTCATTCTGTGGCTATAAATAAATTTATCTTCCATATTAAACAAGTAAACTCCATGTGAATAAGAAATATTTCCACCACAGAATTTAACACTGAACTCTCAAGTGCTTTATATATATATATAAACATTATTATTTGTGAAAATAATTCACATCAGTTGGTATGTTTATCACTGCAAGTAATAGTCAATTAAAAATGACTTTAATCAACAAATATACTTTCTGACATGTTTAGTAGCCTGAAGGCGGGACAGTCACAGGTTTCTTAGTTGCCTTCATCTTTTTCCCTCTGCCAATGTTATTGTCTGCTTCAATATTTCAGAATTGATTCCCCTCATAGTCACAGGAAGGCTGACACAGCATCTTCCTTTGGAAGAATTAGAATACAATAAAAATTTTAATGTTTTAACATTATTGAGATTTTTATCTGAATGCCATCACTTATGAATTTAAATTGAATTTGAAAGTTGTATTATAATCCCATTTTAGTTTGATTACAATCACAGAAAATTATTTTCCAAATCCATAAGAAATTTCTTCAATTCTATAATAAAAGCCCAATATAAAGAGTGACTATAGTTAAAAATAATTTATTGTGTGTTTCAAAATCACCAGGAGAGTGGAGTTTAATGTTCCTAAAGCAAATAAGTGATATATGCTTGAATAGCCCAGTTATCCTTATTTCATCATTATACATTGTGTGCTTCTATCAAAATATCACATGTATACCTTTAAATATGTAGAACTATTATGTATCTATAATAATTTAAAATATAAATAATAAAATATTAGTATTTATTAAAACTGAGTAGTATAGGAATATTTTAGTATGTCATGAAATCAACATTGTTAATAATCATAATAAATGTAATGAGAGTTATCACATATTAACTTGGTAAATACCACATACTTACTGAGTGCCAGACACTATTTAAAGCATATTGCCTTTGTTACTTTGACCTTTAAACAACTCTATGAGGTTTCAATAAGAAAGAACTAAGCACAGAGTGATTAAATATTGCCTAAGATCATAGAGCTAGCTAGTTCAACAAATCTTTGGTTCCATGGCCCATGCTTTTAATCCTTACATAACTGCTTCTGAAAAGTTATATTCTGTCCTTTCAGGAAGAATAGTGGCTCAGCATAATAAAACACATCACTGACAGTGATGTGGTTGTCAATATTTGGCAATGAGCTTTTAAGTAAAAAGCAAACAAAAACAAAACACCATGATATGTAGCATTTGTCAATTTTCATGGTGTTAATACTCCCATTGGCTGATTTCAAGCTATTAACATGACTTTACTGACTGCAGATTTAGGAAGAGATTTTATCAATTAGCTCTGGTCTGTTGAGAGAGCCAGCTTCAGCATATCATAAATTTAAATTCTTTGTTAGTTCCAAAGGGCTAATATATAGTTTGTTCCAAAGGACTAATATATATACATACTATATATAATATACATAATATGCGTATTTTATCAATTGATTTCAGTTTTCCTCTTTAAAGATAATACTGTACATCTTGTTTCACCTTTCATTTATCTTGAAAATCAAATATTATTAGTTATGAAAAAGAGCTTTGCAAATAAAACAAAATAAGCCATTACTGTATTCAGATACAGTAATAAAGTATATTGAATGTTATTTTTACTGCTGTCACTCGTGAATGACTGCTCTGCAGCTGCTGAGGTTAAAGAAATGAATTTATTTCAGAAAACACCCAGAGTTTTCCTTGATACTATATATTTGTTTCTTATTACATTTACATTCTACTCAAGTTTTAGGCAATAAAACTGAAAAGTAAAAATATATATATATATTCTGAAGGAAAAGTAGCATATGTCAGAATATGATTTGTTAAAGATTTTTGTTATAACTGCCTTTTACAAAACTAACTGCATCTATGTTATCTAGAATGAAAGACACATTTGCACTTTATGTCTTTGATACAATTTTTCTGAACTGATAAACACTTAAAGTTGTTTTGAGACCAATGGAACAGAATAGAAAGCCCAGACATAAATTCATGTATTTATCATCAACTGATTTTTGACAAAGTTACCAAGAATACATAATGAATAAAAGATGTTATCTTCAATAAATGGTGTTGGGAAGACTAGATATCCACATGCAGAATAATAAAATTACATTCTCATCTTGCATTGCTCACAAAATCAACTCAAAATGAATTACAGACTTAAGCAGAACACCCGAAACTATCAAACTACTAGAAGAAAACACAGGGGTAAAACTCCATGATATCAATCTAGGTAATAATTATTTGGATATGACCCTCAAAACATAGGCAACAAAAGCAAAAATACACAAACAAAATTACATCAAACTAAATAGCTTCACACAGCCAAGAAAGCAATCAATATAGTGAAGAGACAATTTACAGAATAGTAGAAAATATTTGCAAGCCATACATCCGAGGAAGTTAATATCTAAAGCATATTAGGAACTCAACTCAATAGCAAGAAAACAAATAATTCAATTAAAAGATGGGCAAGACCTGAACAGACATTTCTCAAAGACATGCAAATAGTTAATAGATATGGAAAAATGCTCACCGTAACTAATGATCAGAGAAATGCAAAGTAAAAAAGGGAGATACCACCTCTCATTGTTAGTATGGCTATTTTTCAAAAAGTCAAAAGAGAAGTGTTGGCCAGAATGTGGAGAAAAAGGCATACTTGCACGCTGTTGATGGAAATGTAAATAAGTATAGATATTGTAAAATACAATAAGGATGCTCCTAAAGAAAGTAAAAATGAAACTACCATATGATCCAGCAATCCCACTTCTGCATACATATCCAAAGCAAATGAGATCAGTATATCAAAGAGATCTCTGCACTTACACATTCATTCCAGCATTATTCACAATAGCCGAGATATAAAATCAACCCAAATGTCCATCAATGGGTGAATGAATAAATAAATTGTAGCATATATACACAAAGAATATTATTCATCCTTAAAAAAGAGATAAATCTTGTCATTTATGAAAACATAAGTGAACCTGGAGAACATTAATTAAGTGAAATAAGCCAGGTACAGAAATAATAAAAAAAGAAACACATCATCTTACTTATATATGGAATTAAAAAAAATCAAGCTAATAAAAGTAAAGAATAAAATAGTGGTTACTAGAGGCTGGGGTGGGTTGAAGAGATGGTTCAATAATAAAAAAATTTAGCTAGATAGAGCAGTAAGTTAAATAAATCTATAGTACAATATGGTGACTATAGTTAATGGTAATGATTGTATTCTTGAAAACTGCTGAGAGCAGATTGTAAGTGCTCTCACAACAACAAAAAAGCATGTGAAGCAATGCATATGTTACTTAGCCTCATTTAGCCATTTCACACTACATATTTTAAAGATTATGTTGTACATGATAAAGACATGAAATTTTGTCAATATAAAAAGTGAATAATTTAGAAAAAATATCTTGATTCTCTCAATCAATGTTTGTCTCTTTTCTTACAAAGTTTTAAGATTCTTAAAGAGCTTTTTAAATGTGGATATCTCTACTTTTTCCATATGAAAATATAAAATTCATCCATGTCCCTACAAAGGACACAAACTCACCTTTTTTTTTGGCTGCATAGTATTCCATGGTGTATATGTGCCACATTTTCCTTGTCCAGTCTGTCATTCATTGATGGGCATTTGAGTTGTTTCCAGGTCTTTGCTATGGTAAACAGTAACTCTTGATATCTGGAATATATATATATATGTGTATCAGTGACATTATCTTGAGTTTATAGAGATTAGACAGCCTAGCACACAACAGTTTAATTTCTAACCTTGATGTAATAAAGCAAATAACTTTAATAAAAGAAAATATAACAAAAAATGGAGTATTCAATTATTAATTCATATAACAACAGTACAAAACTAATTCTATTTTGATAAAAAATGGTGTATATCTCTTATAAAAATAAAGAATTATTATATATCCCAGAAAAATAAAAATTAGTGATACAGGTAGAGATTTACATATATATAAATTTCATTAATTGCTTACTGTAAAAGACAAGAATCTTAATACGTTCCTTTGATTGAAACGTATGAAGTAAAGCAGTGTTCACATATATGTAGTTAGAAAAGGGAAAGTATTATAATAATATTTTAACATAATAGTGCATTTTTTGTTACTGTATCAAACTTGCCACACGGTATATTTCAGAAAATAAGTGGCAATGTAGACGCTGAAAGCTTATGACTAAACTTCACTCAAGTGTTAAATACTATTGATTTAGCTTGCACTTTAAAATAATATTTTACCCATAAGTGATTTTCGACATCATATATTGGTCATTTAAAAAATACTGCTTTACTGTATTATGTAACTAATTATGTAAATGTTATCACTTTTCGTTTTAAAATATCAAAAGAAAATTATGTGTGTTAATATCACTACTGATAGAATTAGAAAAGGCTTTAAGAATTGGAAAGCTTCCAAATTATGGTAACAGACACAAGTTTTCCAAAATTCTAATTTTCTCACAATGGCTTAATTTTTCTCATTAAATAGGCATGCTGTCATTTTTTTCCCCTTAAAGTGGAAGGCTTCCTTTTTTCATTTTTAGGAAAATGTCTTCCAAATACTGAAATCTGACAAGAAATATTTTTTAAAGTCTGTATCTTTTAAAAAGTGTATATTTTATTTAAACAAACGAATAAATATTATTGGCTAATCTTGACTGAAACTGATGTTTTAATTTCTGCAAGAGACTACAATTACAGTTTGATGATATTGCTCTAATTTATGCTAGTGCTCTCATCTACTACTGTTTTTGCATCATCAATAAAAGTGTCAAAGAAGTAAAAAAGACAATGACACCTGTTCTTATAAAGATAGTGATTTCAAAAAGCCCTCAGAGCAGCTGTTTTGAGAAACATTTCATCATGCAGCCAGAAACAATAATTCTGTAGTGAGAAACTCTGTATTAGCTTTCATGTACACATCATTTATATGCAAATGATTTATATATCATATATGTCATTTACATATAATTTATATGTATATGAGTACATAAAGGCTAAGAAAAATGTGCACATATATATACACATTTATTAGTGTACCTTTTATTAATGTTTTAATATATTCCACAGGGAACATATTAAATATATACATATATATACATACACACACATACACATTTATTAGTGTTTATTTTCATGTTCTGTAGCTGGGAAGAAGATGGCCTATAAAGTCTATAAATTCTTTTTTTTTTAAGGTAAATATAATCAAATGTTTATTATTTGAGAGTTAGAGTCTAGTAGCTTCAATTTTTTATTGATAAATATTTTTAACATTTCTCAAGTACGAAGAAAATAGTAGTGAATAAATAAAACAAAGAAAACTGAAAGCTAAAGGAAATATTAAACAATTTTGCAGTTTAAAGTACTTATAAAAGTTAACATAATTGCTAAAGAAATCATTCTTATACCTTTATATGCTTATTGTTCATGCCTATGTATATAGTTTTATAGGAAATAAAGAATAAAGTGATTTATTATCAGAATGTGATAATTATACAAATAGCTTTTATTCTGTTTTCTTCATCAATGATTACTCCTAGTTTGAAAGCATCCTTTTGTCACTGAAGTGTTATTATAAAACCGGCATTACACATTCAGGTAACTATAAAATGAGAAAGCATGAAAGATTGTAGTTTACATGTCAATGTTCATTCTCACAGTTCATTTTTGTTCACAGAGATATAATGGTATAACTGAGTACATGGACAGGAATTTTCAAGTTATTGAAAGACCTTGAGGACTGCTGGTCTGAAATATTCATTTGTTAATGCAAACAAAATAGTCTCAAAATGGTTGATATAAAATATGCTCAAATCAGTAAAAGGTCCTTGGGTTCTATCTCAAAAAAGAAATGAACTAGATGAAAACCCTAGTCCATATTTTGAAATAGTCAAACTATTTCCATTCAAAATAATGGAGAACAAAAAAGGAAGAGAGGAGCTATTTATAGTTTGTGAGGCATTTGTGTTATTAAGTAAAAATAATACGGTGGATTGAGGATATGATTAAATAAACTATAGAATCTTATGTTTGTTATTTTTTTTTAATAGTCATGATGTGAATTATGCTGAAAGTGATTAAATTCAATGTATATAGATCTAAATTTATCATTAGTGTAAAATAATTATAAATTAATTATATAACTTAAATTTAAAAATGTACTTGAGGTCATCATTACCTTACAAATTTCTCTTTTGTAATGAGTATGTCTTTTAAAAATAAAATTGAGATAATTATATTTATATATTTGGATGACATATTTTACTATATATGGTGCATATTATATGTACGTATCTGAAATTCTCCTACTTTAGTAAAATATTTTTATCTACACCTTATACCTCTATTGAAAAGGTTAATCCAATTCATACTAAATTAAATTGTTCCTCAAAAAGTTTTGTTAATTTCACATAACTTCTATACAAAAAGTAACCAAACAATAATTGAAAAGAATCATCCTATATATTGCCAATTTATCTCATTTCAAAATATATATTTATCATCCATATTTATCTTCAGTTATTTTTGTCTCCAAGATTTGACTTAAAAATGTATATTTTTTCTTATTTTATGTTTCATTCTCACACCATTAATAAAAGATGTTCCTTTTTATCTGAATATTGATCCTTACTCTTAGAATGATGATGACTCAATCTTCTAGGCACCATAAACACAGTGGTATAAAGGAATACAAATATACTATCTTTTGAATGGTGGCAGAATATCCACCCCAAAATATGCCACCTTGACATAAGAATTGCTTCAATATAAAGTCACTTGAAAAATAGCAGATGCAAAAAGGGCATTCCAATATTCTCCTGCAAATAGGAGATAAAAATTTCCATGTGAAAGATGCCCTGCTATACCAAGAGAAAAGAAACATTTTGGGATGGGGAGCCATAAACAAGATAATTTTGTACAACTAGACCTTGTTAAAATGATTATCTTTCTTTAACCTCACCATATAATATAGTCTCTTTTCTACAATTGTCTCTGTTTGCTGAACCTACTACAAAGGTATATAAATTTTGCCACATCTTTGAGTCTTTATTACCTTATGAGAGCTCCCTTGTTGTGTCAAACATATTACACTTCTATGCTTTTCTCCTGTAAATCTATTCATGTCAATTTAATTCTCAGGTTTAGCAGGAGGCTCTAAAAGGACAGAGGTAAAACTTTGCCTTCCTTATGCTTGTAGTGATGTAGGTTAGAACAAGACAAGTCTTAGTGAACTAAAATAAAGGTGTCATTAAGGCTTGATATGGTTTTGGTCTGTATTCTCACCCAAATCTCATCTGTAATTGTAATCTTTATAATCCCCACATGTTGAGGGAGGGACTTGGTGAGGGGTGATTGGATCATGGGGGCAAGGCAGTTTTCCCCACACTGTTCTTATAACAGTGAGTGAGTTCTCATAAGATCTGATGGTTTTATGAGTGTTGTATAGTTTCTCCTTCACATGATCTCTCTCCTACTGCCACATAAGATATGCCTGCTTCCCCTTCCACCAAAATTGTAAGTTTCCTGAGGCCTCCCCAGCCATGTGGAAATGTGAGTCAATTAAACCTCTTTTTAAAATAAATTACCTAGTCTTGGGAAGTGTCTTTATAGCAGTGTGAAAATGGTACTAATACAGTAAATTAGTACCAGCGGAGTTGGATACTGCTATAAAGCTAACCTGGAAAAGTGGATGATTTTGAAACTGGGTAACAGGTGGAGGTTGTAATAGTTTAGAGTGCTCAGAAGGAGACAGGAAGATGTGTGATAGTTGGGAACTTCCTAGAAACTTGAATGTTTGTGACCAAAATGCTGATAATGATGTGGACAATGAAGTTCAGGCTGAGGTGGTCTCAGATGTAGATGAAAAACTTCTTGGAAACTGGAGCAAAGGTCACTCTCGCTATGCTTCAGCAAAGAGACTAGCAGCATTTTGCTACTGCCCTAGAGAACTCTGGCATTTTGAACTTAAGAAAGATGATCTGAAATTGGAACTTATGTTAAAGGGAAAGCAGAACCTAAAAGTTTGAAAAATTTGCAGCCCAAAAATACCATAAAAAAGAAAAACTTATTTTCTGAAGAGAAATTCAGCTGGCTGCAGAAATGTGCATAAGAAACAAGGAGGCAAATGTTAATCACCAAGACATTGGGGAAAATGTCTCCAAGACATGTCAATGTTCTTGGGGACAGTCCCTAATATCACAGACCTGGAGGCCTAAGGACTATAAAAGATTTCATGAGTCAGGCAGTGTGCAGCCTTAGGTCTTGGTACCCTGTGTCCCAGCCACTTCAACCCTATCCCTGGCCAAAAAAGGTCAAGATACAACTCAGGCCATTGCTTCAGAGGGTGCAAGCCCCAAGCCTTGGTGGCTTCCACATAATGTTGGGCCTGCAGGTGCATATAAGTCAAGAATTGAGGTTTGGGAAATTCCACCTAGATTTCAGGGAAGGTATGGCAATGCCTGGATGTCCAGGTAAAAGTCTGCTGCAGGAGTGGAGCCCCAGTGGAGAACCTCTGCTTGGGCAATGAGAAGGGAAAATGTGGGGTTTCAGTCCCCACACAGAGTCTCCACTGGGACACTGCCTAGCAGAGCTTTGAGAATAGGGGTACTGTACTTCAGACCCCAGAATGGTAGATCCACTGATAGTTTGCACTGGGTACCTGGAAAAGCCACAGACACTCAAAACCAGCTCATGAAAGCAGCTGGGATGGGGGATGTACCCTGTAAAGCCATGAGGGAAATGCTGTCTAAGACAGCTAGAGCTCAACTATTGCATCAGCATGACTTAGATGTGAGACATGGAGGTAAGTGAGATTATTTAGGAGCTTTAAGATTTAATGACTGCCCTGATGGATTTAAGGCTTTCCTGGCCTTGTAGCCTCTTTGTTTTGGCCTATTTCTCACATTCGGAATAGAAGCATTTATCTAATGCCTGTACCTCCATTGTATCTTGGAAGTTACTAAATTTTTTTTTTCTTTAATTTTACAGGCTCAGAAGTGGAAGGGACTTGCCTTGTCTCAGATGAGACTTTGGACTTGGAGTTTTGAGTTAAGGCTGCAATGAGTTAAGACATTGGGGGACTGTAGAAGGCATTGTTGGTTTTGAAATGTAAAAAGGATGTGAGATTTGGGAGTGGTAAGGGATGGAATAATATGATTTGGCTCAGTGTTCCCATTCAAATCTCATCTCGAATTGTAAGCCCCATAATCTCCACATGTCAACAGAGAGACTTGGTGGGAGGTGACTGGATAGTGATAGAAGTTTCTGCTGTGCTATTATCATGATTACGAATGATTTCTTATGAGATCTAATGGTTTTATAAATGTTTGACAGTTCCCCTTCACACACTCTCTCTCCTGCTGCCAGGTAAGATGTGCCTACTTCTCTTTCCACCATGATTGTATGTTTGCTGAGATCTCCCCAGCCTTGCTGAACCGTGAGCCAAGTCAACTGCTTTTATTTTTATTTTTTACAAATTACCTTGTCTCTGGTAGTTTCCTTATAGCAGTGTAAAAACAGACTAACACTGGGTTTCTTCCCTTTCTAGAGGCTGTGGAGGATAGTCTGTTTCCTTACCTTTTCCAGTATGTAAAGGCTTCCAGTGTTCCTTGGTTGGTTATCCTCTTCTTTCATTTTCGAAGCCAGCATAGTAGGCTTGAATAATTCCCATACTTCAGCACTCCAATTTTGCTTCCATAGTTACATCTGCCTCTTTGATTCTGACTCTTCTGTTTCCCTTGTTGACATTTAGGTATCTTTTAGTTACACTGGGCAAACCTGGATAAGGCAAAAATATTTCTCTAGCTTTAGGTAGCTAATTAGCATCCTTAATTCTATAAGCAACCTTAATTCTAGTTTTAGGTACCTAATTAGCATCCTTAATTCTATCAGAAACCTTAATTTCCTTTTCCATATAACCTAACATATTCACAAATTCTGGGGTTTAGGACGTGGGCATCTTAAAGGAAGATCATTTTGTTATGATAGAGATATTCCATTTCTGTTTGCTTTCCTCCCTTGGCTCACTTCTCATATGTACTCTACCTTGGTATTTTTGCTCTTCTTCTTTTCAGACAAATAACCGTGATGCCATTCTCACTGTCTTTTCTAATCATACTAAGATTTCTTCATGAAAGCTAACCATTCCTCCATTAGGAGATTTCATTCTACTATTCAAGCTATGACAGACCGACCGTTCCTTTGCTAAAATTTTACAATATTTATACACTTTATGCAACAATAAAGTTTAAATACACCATTCTCCAGTTTTTTCCTTTTTTTCTTTCAGTTATTTAATCTCCCTAAGGGGATGTTAATTTCCATGCACCAGAAACTACCTCATTATGTTACTCTTTGTATGTTTGCTGTGCTTAGCTATGTGTTGTTTACAAATTTTGATTAACTGTTTTCCCATAACAAGATTCCATTTCATGGTTGAATAAAATAAACAAATATATAGGAAATCCAACTATATCACTTGTATTATGTAAATAATTTTGGTCAAGTAAAAATTTATAAAGCAAATAACAAAATGGATAGAGTTTTAATACAGTGAAAAATAACCTAATAGCAACATTAGTTTTCACATTTTATGTTACTTGAAAAAATATTACTGGTTGAAATTTGCATAGAATACCAAAATTGAGCTTCCTTTGAGTAAGTTTGAGTCTTAATTAAATATTTGATCTGTTTATTTTACTTGTTTGTATACGACCTCTTCAGGATTTCAGCTTGCTGAATCACATTTTTTTCTGATTATTTCATGTAAGAAAGGGAATACAATTTCTTTTTTCCTTTAAATTTTTTTTTAATAAACACCACATTTACAATATCAGTAATACATCCCATTAGCTTTGAGGTTCCTTTAATTAGTGTAGTCTCATATATTATTTTGCCTCCTCAAATAGTGTTGACTAAAATAGCCGAGGGAACCTCTCCCTAATTACTTCTACACAATGCAGAGTGCTGTTTCACTTGCTACACAGCAAATATTGCAGGTTTATCATAACTATTTAGCAGTTTGCCATATCTCAGCTACCCATCTTGTTCTTCATCTTTTCTCCCATTGTAACTTTCTACCCTCCTATAGAACAGAAAGTTTGAAAGCCCTAAGGACGAAAGCAAATATACGTTTTATGCTCAACATCTGGGAATTTCAAAAATATTGTTTCTCCTGCTGCTCATTACTCATTAAATAAGAATAGGCCTAAGAAGTCTGGACACAAGTAATTGCCTCAGTATGTGTAAAAATAATGGTGTATCAGTAATATAAACTATCAGTAATGGACATCAAAGATTTGTTATGAACAAAGGTAATTAAATATCAACAAAAAAAGTATGAATTTTCAGTACTGGTATATGAGTATACTATCTGCATAAATGTTCTAACGGCTAGTCTTAAACTGTGTGGAAAGTTCTGAGAGTGTCCCTCCTGAATTTTAAACATGAAAGAAAATCTTGACTCTTCCTATGCTCACAGAAAGAGAAATTCTGTGTTTTGGCCATTTGAGTATTTTTTTGGGAGATGGGGGATAAAGAATAATTCAACTTGTCTCAGCGTATAATACCAAATAATATTGATATATGTTGTCTATTTAACTATAAAGAATAATCTAATTCTCAAATTTCTTATTTTATACTTTCAATAAATAAAATATAAGGTTTTTTTGTTTAAAAAACTAATTATATTAAAATTATTTTTATCTATATGATGGACTTGTTATGTCCACACTGGCAATGATCAACACAATTATTAGGAGAATAATAATTATAGTTTTGAAAGAATAACTGTAATTATTTAGAAAAGAAGGGTAAATGAGACCTTTTTTACATATTAATTTTGTTTGTGAGTCCTGAGAGGACCTCTTAACATAGCAGCAGCAGTGATGTCAATGAGGAAATAGAAACTTTGGCCTGTTAGGTGGGCAGGTATTAGTTCACAAAAAAATGAGATTGGACAAAAAATAAGCAAAAGAGTAAAAAGAGCCCAGATGTTATTAGAAGAATGGGCAGCTTGAAAATAAAATGATTAAAAAATACTCTAGAAATTGGAGATCCAGATCAGGTTTAGTAAAGAACAAATGAAGTGAAAAGAAAAAACGGTAACTAGTTAGAACAGTAAGCTAGTTAGAACTCTCTTGTGGTTGTAGCTAAAAGGGCGGACCTGAGACTGAAATAAGGCAAAGAGAGCAAGAAGTGCTAAATTTTATTCAATATCTTATAATTCTGCTAGAATTTTATTGTAAATTTTGATTTATTGATATTTATTACATAGCTCATGCTTTAAATCCCATTTTAAGTATTCTTCAGTAAGTCCTAAAATCCTTAAGATTTTCTACTGTGCCATGCATTAGAAGTTTTACACTATTATATTTTGTACTTAAATCTGTGATCTATTTTCTGTTAAACATTGTTAAATATGAGAGATTTTAGTCAAGTTTATTCCCCACCACTCCCATGCGATATCCTATTGCTACAGTACCATTTGTTGATTTTGTCATTTTCCAATTCAGTTGTCTTCCACCTTTGTTAAAAATCAGTTGGCTAAATTGGTATAGGTCTATTTCTGGGTTCTCTATTCTATGTGTTTATCCTTTAACTCACATGGTATAGTACTGTAGTTACATGGTAATTCTGGAAAGCAGGTAGAGATTTAGTTTTCATTTAATTATACTTTTAAAAATTGTTTTTACTATTCTATATTTGTCTTCCAAATATATTTTAGAATAATTTTGTTTATATATACCAAAGTTATTGGTGTGATTTTTTTAATTGTGTAAAATCTGCATACCAAGTTAGAAGGAATTCATATCTTTACTGAGTCTTCCAACCCAGGAATATTACATATCTCTCCACTAACTTAGATATTTTATTTCTTTCTTAAATGTTTTTCACACATTGCAAGCCAGATTAGGCAACGATATAATTTTTGTTTCAAACATCAAAAGTAATTTTTTTTAAAAAAAGTAAATTTATTTAATAGACATATTTTTGCTGATTGCATTATTTTTTCATAATGTTCCAAGCTTCCTTCTTTTATAATTTTATTTTTTTATTCAAATAAGCTGATAATTTAGTTTTCTTTCATCCAAGACTGTCTTAATTTCCCCTTCATTACTAAAGATAGTTTCACTGGATGTAGAATTCTGTGTTGACAGTTCTTTCAGTGCTTGAAAAATCAGCTCTCATTCAAATCGCTTTTCTAATATGCAGGATGCATTTTTCTCTCTAGTGACTTTCATAATTCTTTCATTGTCTTTAATTATCAAAATTTTGACTATGATGGGACCTGGTTTGGATTCTTTTTGGCTTACCTTTTTAGTTTTTTCAGTTTCTTGAATCTATGTTGGTTTTTTTCCTGCTAAATTTAGGGAATTTTAAGTCATAATTTATTGGAATAATATTTTATTCCCAACTCCTTTTTCATCTCCTTTTGGGACTGAGGTATCAGTATTAGATCTTTTATTATACTTACATCTTTAGGTTTTGATTTTTCACATTCTTTTCTCTGAAAATAACAGAAAATTTCTTTGGTAATCAGTATTGCTCTATTTTTAAGCTCATTGATTTATTCTTCTCTCCTTTCTAGAATGTCGTGGAATCCATCTATTCAGTTTAGTTTTTTTTTTTCTATTTGGTTTTTATATGTTTAAGTTCTAAAATTTCCCTTTATTTCCTTTTTATATCTTCTATTTCTTTGCTGAGAGTTTCTTTTTTAATGTTTCAAACATATTCGTAATTGCTCATTGTGCAAAATCATCCTTATGATAGATGCTTTGTAAATCTTATCAGACAATTCTACCATCTGTGTTATCTTCATTATGGCATCTGTTGATTGTATTTTCTCATTCAATTTAAAATATCATTCTTGGTATAAAGAAATAAAGCATGATGTTTGATCAAAACCTGCACATTTGTGGTATTGTGTTACAAGACTCTGGTTCTTATTTAAAGATTTATGTTTTTCCAGGCCTCTTCCAACCCTATTCTGATTGGTGAAGGGGAAATGAAGTTCTGGTTATTGGTATCTGAGGTGGAACTCTGGTTCCTCCACCTGGACATTATTTATACCGGCTGTGGATGAGAAGCTCCTTTTGCTACTACAATAGAGTAGAAATTCAGATTCCCATTTTGGGCCTCCCAAAATGCTGCCCTGGCTGTGAGGATCACCTTATTACTATTACCTAGAGTTGTCCTTATCTGACATCAATGGATAGGGTGCCTTTTAATAAACCTAGTGATTGTCACAGTTCTAACTTTCCACTGGTCTTCTTGGAAATCAGTCCAGCAAAGTGGGAGAGGGATGCCTCATTACCGCCAGGCAGGCATAAAGTACCAGGCTTCCCAGTTGGTCTCCACTGACACTAGGAGGTCTTGTTATAGTCCAGTGGTGATAGAAGTTCCAGATTCCTACTGAGCCTTCTCTAATATCAAGCTGGTGCCTGGAGTGCTTCATTATAGTCTGGAAATAATGTAATCCTAAATTCCTCACTCAACATTGCTGGCACATGTGTGTGCTTTGGGGAGGTAGATGTTATAATTATTTTTGTGTTGTGTGTCTAGAGCAGAATAGTTACTGTCTGAATGCTTTTGCCTCTCTAGGATGCCACTTTTCTATTCCTTTGGTAAAAGAGAAACAGCTTTTTCTGGACTTATTGTTCCTACTGGCATTTTCAGTTTGTCAGCTTCTAGTATTCAGACTGGAATACATGAGGCAAAAATAAAATTCAGATCTGTTTCTTGGGTCTCTAGCAACTCTTCTTTTCTCTCTCCTTCTTTTGGAGTCTTCTTATGTTTGTCTTACACATAATGTTGATGGTTTTTGCTCATACTTAGTTGGAAAAATAAGTAGTCTACCTCATCTTCCAAATATGCAAGTCCTAGTCATGATTTTTAGAACTACAAACAAACAAAACCTACTACTTCTCCAGAAAAATCCCTCAGTTGTTTTTTTTTTTTTACATTGTCCTTATAGGTAGCCAATTTGTGTTATTTTTATTGATTGCATACTTCCAAAAGAGTCACTATTATTTCCCTTTCTAGATTATTCTATAGGTGAGATCATGAGATCAGATTTGTGATTTTCTAACTTTCTCCTTTCTCTCTTCCTTTCTCAAAATGGTTCTTGCCCTACCCTAAATTCAAAGGATCTTATAGGTAACTTTCTTGGATGTATCCAATTGTCTTGTATTTCACATATTCATATTACAGATGCAGTTATTGATGACTAGCTAGCTGTATTAGACAATTTTTGCACTGCCATAAAGAAATATTTGAGGCTGGGTAATTTATAAGGAAAATAGTTCTATTTTGTCTCATTGTTCTGCAAGCTATGCAGGAATCATGGTGCCGGGATCTGCTTCTTTGAGGGCCTCAGGAAGCTTACAATCATGGCAGAAGGTGAATGGGGAGCAGGCATGTCATGTGGTAAGAGAAGGAACAAGAGAAAGTGGTGAGGTGCCACACGCTTTTACATAATCAGATATCATAAGAACTAAGTCTATCATGAGGACAGCACTAAGCCATTCATGAGGGATCCACCCCCATTACCCAAACACCTCCCACCAGGCCCCAACTTCAACACTGAGGATTACATTCTAACATGAGATTTGGAGGAGACAAACATGCAAACTATATCATCCAGCCTCTGGCTCCCCAAATATTATGTCCTTTTCACATTACAAAATATAATAATCTCTTTATGGTAGTCCCCTGAAGTCTTAACTTGATTTAACATAATGTTCAAAGTCCTAAGTCTCATCTGAGTTTCATTTCCTTCCACCTGAGTCTGTAAAATCAAAATAAGTTATTTATTTCCAAAATACAATGACAATATAGGCATTGGGTAAATATTTCAGTTGCCAAAGTGAGAAAATGGCCAAAAGAAACAAGTATTAGCCACCACACAAGTCTGAAACCAAGGTATTAAATCATAAGCTCTAACATAATCCATGACTTCATGTCCCACATCCTGGTTCGAGGGGTGGTATTCCAGGCCTTGGGTAGCCCCACTCATTTGGCTTTGAAGGGTGCAGCCCATATGACTACTCTCACAGGATTTAATTGAGTACTTATGGCTTTTCCAGTCAGAGGATGCAAGCTGTGGCTAAGCTACCATTCTGAGGTGTGGAGTGTGGTAACTTAATTCCTACAGCTACATTAGGCAATTCCCTGGTGGAAACTCTGTGTAAGGGCTCCAACCCCCCATTTTCCCTTATCGTTGCCCTAGTATATTTTCTCTGTGGGGGTTCTGATCATGTGGCAGTCTTCTGTTTGGACACCCAGCCTTTCCCACATATCCTGTGAAATCTAGGTGGAAATCCAAATCTACTTCATTATTGCATTCTGAGCATCTGCATACTTAGCACCTTGTGGAAACCACCAAGATTTATGTCTTGCAACCAATGGAGCTGCAGCCAAGCTGTACCTGGTTCCTTTGAGCCAAAGCTGGAAGTGGAGTGGCCAGGATGCAGAGAACAGTTTCCTGAGGCTGAGCAATGGTCTGAGCCTGGCCCCTGAAGCCATCCTTTCTTCCTGAGCTGCCTTAGCAATCCTGAAAATATCGTTGAGGACTTCTTCCCATTGTCTTAGCTATTCACTTCTTGCTTTCTTTTAGGTAGCTAATCACTCTAGCAAGTGATTCCTTTGAAGCCTGCTTAGACTCTCCCCTTGAAAACTAGATTTTCCTTTCTACCACATGGCAAGGCTGCAAATTTTCCACTTTTACTCTCTGATTTGCTTTAAAATAGGTTTCAACTTTAAGTTATTTATTTGCTCTCACATGTGACAGTTGACTGTTAGAAGCAGTCAGACCACTTCTTGAATGCTTTCTGATGCCAGATACCCTGTCATCACTCTTAAGTCCAAACTTCCACAGATCACTAGGGCATGAACACAATGT
Source organism: Sapajus apella (assembly GCF_009761245.1). Lineage (NCBI taxonomy): Eukaryota > Metazoa > Chordata > Mammalia > Primates > Cebidae > Sapajus > Sapajus apella. Next base: position 16,285,338 of record NW_022436980.1, read on the forward strand.
TCACTCCGATTCTTTGTTATGGCATGCCAAGGGTGACTTTTGCTCTCATTCCCAGTAAGTTCCTTATTTCCAGCTGAGAATTCTTCAGCCTGGACTACTTCACTGTTCATATTACTAACAGCATTTTAGTCACAATCATTTAACCAGTCTCTAAGAAGTTACAAACCTTCCTTTATCTTTCTGCCTTTTTTTGAGCCCTTCTGACTCTTCCAACCTCTTCCTATTACCCAGTTCCAAAGTTGCTACCAAATTTTCAGGTGTCTTTATAGCAATCCCTCACTCCTTGGCATCAATTTTCTGAATAAGGCTATTTTTGCCTATTGCTCTTGTTACCAATAAGATTCTCATTTCCATCTGAGACTTCTTCAGCCCTGATATCGCTGTTTGTATCAGGACCAACATTTTGGCCACAACCATTTAGTCTCTAAGAATTTCCAAACTTTCTTTCATTCTCCTTTTTCTGAGCCCTTCATACTTTTCCAACCTCTCTCTATTACCCAGTTCCAAAGCTGCTTCTGCATTTTTACAGAACGTTATAGCAGTGCTTTCCTCCTTGGCACCAATTTTCTGCATTATCCCATTTATGAGTTGCTATAAATACCTAAGACTGGATAATATATAAAGAAAACCGGTTTGTTTCAGCTCACAGTTCTTTAGGCTATACAGGAAACATTGTGCTGGCATCTGCATCTGATGGGGACCTCAGGAAGCTTACATTCATGGCAGAAGACAAAAGGGGAGCAGGCATGTCCCATAGCAAGAGAGGGAACAAGTTAGAGTGAAAAGGTGGCACACACAATTTTAAACATAAGAATTCCTCACTGTCACAAAGAAAACTCTAAATCATTCATTAGGGATCTGCCCCAAATGACCCAAACACTTCCCAACAGGCCCCACCTTTGACAGTGGGGATTAAATTTCAACATAAGATTTGGAAAGGACAAATATTCAAACTGTATCATTAGATTTAAATATTTACTTCTGAATTATTTTTAAAGTACTCTGTAAGTATATTAAAATATAACATGAATCTGCTTTGTTCTGAAAACAGTTAAAGATGTGTATACTTCTTTATAAACCACAAGATCATATATTAATCTAGTTATTATTAAAATATTATCATTACATATTACAGCTTACAGTTTAAACCAAATCAAATACACACCCAAACAAACTCATCACCAACAATTCAGCCAATGAAACATACTTTTTATGGAACTCATTTGGAACTCAAAATATCTGTATTAGTATTTGCAATAGTTTTCCATTACTGTAGTAACAAATTATCAAAAAGTTTCCTCCTGAAAACAAATTTGTTCTCTTATAATTTTGGAAGTCAGAAATTCTAAAATAGAATGATAGGACCACGGTCATTTTGGGGAATCTAGAAGAGAATTTGTTTCCTTGTCTTTTCTAGAAAGTTTAGTTCGTTCCTTAGCCATTTACTCAGTCTTCCATTTTCAAAGCCAGCAAGATAGCATCTTCCAACCTCTTTGTCTATCCTTTGCTTCTGTCACTGTCTGTCTGTGTGGGCCTTTTGCCTTCCTTTTATAAGAATTGTTACTTTTTCATTGAGACTATTTAGTAACTAAAGATAATCTTCCCACTTCAAGTTTTGTACTTAATTCTGTTTGTAAAGTCTTTTTTCCATGTAAGGTAGCATATTCAAAAGTTCTAGGAAATAAGATGTAGATATCTTTGGGGTCCATTATTCAGTCTACCAAAGTTCTAGAGACTAAAGTTATTTTTCTGTAAAGTTTCAAAAATTGGAAGAAGTAACACAACTTACAGTAGTTGCAGAACTAGATTGAGGAAATGTATAAGTAATTTGAAGTTCACAATAGGTAACATCAAAACTCGTAAGTTACAGTATAGCACACGCCCATGATTGACTCTTATCTTTTGAGGTATTGCTTGGTAAAGAGTCATAAGTGATGATCACATCTATGATTGGTCACTTTAAAAGCAGTTCCCCAGTATTAAAAGTTTGCTACCTTTCCATCAAACTCCTAGATTTCAAAAAACAAGAAAAAAAAAATAACACTTTGATATTAAGGCAGTGTGCTCAGGCTCCTATAACACAATACTATAGATTAGATGACTTAAACATAATTATTTTCTCCATTATTACAGGCTAAGATTATGATGCTAGCAGCACTGGTGTGTGGTGAGAGCTTTATCTTTGAATTGTAGGTGGCTGCCTTCTTATTATGATTTTATATAGCAGGGAGAGTGCACTGATGTCTCTTCCTCTTCTTATAAGATCACTTTCAAGGACACTAATTTCATCATGAGGATGACCTCCAGATCTCAACACTTAATCTAAGCCTAATAATCTCCAAATGGCATTACATTGGAGTTAAGGCTTCAACATACAAATAGAGGGTGAGGGGACGATTCAGTCAATAGCAAAAGGAAAAAAAAAAACAGAACAAAACAAAAATAAATAAGGGGAAAATTTGCTATGTAAGACTACCTCCAAATTCTTCCAGTACCCTAAACCACAAAGCAAATAAAACTTTGTAAGTTTCTTTCTAATTTTGATATGGACCCAAAGGAATTTCAGACATTCGTGATAGCACTATCAGTGAAGAGCATTAATGATATTATAATCTCTCTGTACAAATTAATCAAAAATAATGAAAGAGTTTTACAAAAATAATATTTTAGAATAATGAGACCAATGTAAATAATTAGAGAAAATAGTTTTTGTAGAGGTGAATTTCTGAAATATGCATAAACTGGTATGTTTATTGATTCACAAGAAAATATTTCTTCTATGAAGGAGGGACTAGCTAAAAATGTGTGAACAGGAGACTTTTTAAATTTTTATAAGAGAACATTGTTTATAGAATTTTAAGATGTGAATCCTAAGCAAAAAGAACAAAGCTGGAGACATTATGCTACCTGACTTCAAACTATACTACAAGGCTACAGTAACCAAAAGCGCATGGTATTGATACCAAAACAGATAGATAGACCAATGGAACAGAACATGGCCTCAGAAATAATACCACACATCTATAACCATCTGATCTTTCACAAACCTGACAAAAATAAGCAATGGGGAAAGGATTTCCTATTTAATAAATGGTATTGGAAAAACTGGCTAGCTATATGCAGAAAGCTGAAACTGGATCCCTTCCTTACATCTTATACAAAATTAACTCAAGATGGATGAAAGACTTAACATAAGATAAGACCTAAGCCATAAAAACCCTAGAAGAAAACCTAGGCAATACCATTCAGGACATAGGAATGGACAAAGACTTCATGACTAAAACACCAAAAGCAACTACAACAAAAGCCAAAATGGACAAATGGGATCTAACTAAAGAGCTTCTGCACAGCAAAAGAAACTATCACCAGAATGAACAGGCAGCCTACACAATGGGAGAAAATTTTGCAATCTATCCATCTGACAAAGGGCTAATATTCAGAATCTACAATGAACTTAAATAAATTTAAAAGAAAAACAACAAACAACTGCATCAAAAAGTAGGCAAAGGATATGAACAGACATTTCTCAAAAGAAGATATTTATGAGACCCATAAACACATGAAAAAAAGGTCGTCATCACTTGTAGAGAAATGCAAGACAAAACCACAATAAGATACCATCTCATACCAGTTAGAATAGCAATCATTAAAAAGTCAGGAAACAACAGCTGCTGGAGAGGATGTGGAGAAATAGGAATGCTTTTACTCTGTTGGTGGAAGTGTAAATTAGTTGAACCATTGTTGAAGACACTGTGGCAATTCCTCAAGGATCTAGAACAAAAATACCATTTGACCCAGCAATCTCATTACTGGGTAAATACCTGAAGGATTATAAATCATTTTACTATAATGACACATCCACACATATGTTTTTACAGCACTGCTCACAATAGCAAAGACTTGGAACCAACCCAAATGCCCATCAGTGATAGAGTAGATTAAAAAAATGTGGCATACATACATTATGAAATACTATGCAGTCATAAAAATGGACGAGTTCATGTTCTTTGCAGAGACATGGATGAAACTGGAAACCATAATTCTCAGCAAAGTAACACAGGAACAGACAACCAAACACTGCATGCTCTCACTAATAAGTTGTAGTTAGTTGAACAATGAGAATACATGGACACAGGGAGAGGAATATCACACACTAGAGCCTGTCAGGGGATGGGGTCTAGGCGAGGGATAGTATTAGGAGAAATACCTAACGTAGATGACAGGTTGATGGGTGCAGCAAACCACCATGGCACGTGTATACCTATGTAACAAACCTGCATGTTCTGCACATGTATCCCAGAACATATAGTATATAATTAAAAAGTTGCCATATTGTATGTTAATATTAAATAAACCACATTTATTTTCTTTCCTTGAGCATTATGTAAAATTAGAATATACTGTGTTCATCTCTATCTCCCATGTCATCAGTTTACCCTTAAATTGTATTACTTCTAATTCAAGTGTATTTTTAGATTTATTTTGAGTTTAATATTCATATTAATAGAAACTGTTTAGACTTAATTCCAAATTCTTCTTGGTTGTGATGCTCTGTGGGTAATGGCCTTCAAACATCAGAGAATCAATATCTAATATTTAATTTAGTATTTCTCATTTATGCATACACTATAGGAAATATATTAGTAAGAATGAGGAGCATATAAATTCATTATACTTAAAATCCTATTGCTAAGATAGAGACTAACATATCTGGAGGAATTTAAAAGGTATTATAATTATTTTTAATTGGATGGATTTTCTTTTAGTTGGGCTAACTTCTATAATTTCCAAGTTCTATGGTTTCTTTTATCCATAATTTGAAATCTATGATTCACATACTTGTGATTATAAAATAAAATGGGTTGAAATTTTAAAACATACATACATGATTCATTATTAGATTTCGTGAATACATTATGCTACCCCACATTTCTGAATCAAAGCACAGAGAATATAGAAACTGAATGTACTCAGGTCACATTTTTCTAATACAAAACTCAATTTCCTCCTGAGGCGAATGAAGAGCTCATGGTGAATGCTTATGAAAAATGCCTCAAAAGTTATGTATTAGATTTTATTCTTTTCACAACAGTAGAAAGGCTTTCTAGTGAGAAAATGTGAAGTTAATATATCCTGTTTTCAATACATCCTGTGTATCTGCAATTCTCTGTTCTTTTAGCCAACTTTCTAAATGAGAAGAAAATTGACTTTTCAGACAAAAAAAGCAAGTGCACATTAGACAGATTGTAAGCATAGCTGCAGACAGAGCTAACTAAATTACTTGTATAAGTTTCTAAGAAACATGTAAATACACTACAGGTGCTATCTTCTCATAATCCATTTAGAAATATTTGGTCTCTGTTGTTTTTAATTATTCTTCCTCATCTATGTTCCACCTTCTCACATTTAGACACAGCCTAGTGACCGTCCATACTTTACAATTTTATGTTAAAAATCTCTAGGCATATTTCAATCCTTATGATAAGGCATCTGTAGGGTCACATGTGGGGCATTTGTTGAATGATATGGAGATTTTATGACTTGCAAATTTACTCGACACTATATTTTTTTCCCAAATGAAGAAATAGCATACACTGTAGTTTTCTTTTTCTTTTCCAAGTGAAGTTCTTTGTTCCCAGAACAGCAACCTGTCTGGATCAGACCTTAACCACTCACCTTCTTCCAGAACGGTACAATATTTCCTCTATTAATAGATTACTGCAGTCTTGTAGAGGGCACATCTCTGTAATCCATAAGTTCCACAGCTTTGCCCCAGCTGTCCAGGTCTGCTCTACTGTTCCTTTCTCCCTGTCGTAATAGATCAGTCAAGGGCTATGGGTGATGATCCATGAGATCTGCAATGTTTGCTGAGCATCCAGCGTGAATTAGGTACTTGAGCAGCTACAAAAAAAAAAAAAAAATACAATTTTCTCTTGACATTAAAAATCATAGAGGTGATGGGAAAAATGAATTAGAAGGAAGTATGTTCTAAAGTATACAAGGTGATACATTAAAACTGCCACAGACAATATCTTATTATAGAAGACAAAAACATTTACTCTTATCTGGTAAAATTAGGGAGGAGAGTTATAATGTTTGCTTTTTTATTGTGATTGACTTCTTATATCAAGTAGGAATAGTTAAAAATAACATCCAAACTTTCAAAATTTTCTGACTCGGAACTTCTGACCCTATCTTCAGTTCACACCTTCAAATTGAGAAGTCACCAGAGAAAAAGGAAACCCATACATCATTTGGAATCTGCAAAAAAAATTCAATTTTTAGAATTTTACTTGAATAGGATTTTGCTGGCTATGTTTCTATTTAAACAAACAAACAAACAAAAACCCATAATGTCTGCAATGTAGTCATTATGTATTCACCACCAATCACCAAGCTAATGGGTGTTATCATAAAACAGAAGTCAGATAGGCAATTGAAGAGAGCAATGTCTTCAGCCATTACCACTATAAAATTTTGCTTCTCTAATGCTGAGGTGCTCTTGCTAACAAAATGATTAGTCATACTTCTACAATATTGGTTATTGAGCATATTACTTTTTCCTTGAACCAGTGCCCTACGCAAGAGGAAGCAGAAGATTGTGTGTTGGCTATGTGTGGATTGGGATTTTGTGATTCTCCTCTTAGAGGTACACACATTGTATAATTATGATGTCTGTAACGATTTTACCAAAGTGCACTTGTACCAGTGGGGAAGACAAATTGTTACCTTTACCTTCTTGGGGTAGCATACAGCTCAACAACAAGAGAAAAGCATATACATTTATTTATTATAAGTTTTACGTGATTTGGGAGCTCTCATAATAAAGACCCAAAAATGCTGTTAGAGTTGAACCCTTGTGTATATAATTAAACAAGGAGGAGTAAATTATGAAAATGAAAAAGCAATGCAAAGTTGAGTGGAGAAATTGTTAGAAAGATAAGTTAGTGTTACAAGGTTGGTTTGTACAAATTTTTCTTAACCTCACTTCCTGTTGATATTTTCCTTCTGGTCATGAAGAAAAGGACATTTTTCACAAGAGATTTTTATCTCCTGATTTTAAGAAACAGCATGATGTTCAGAGTGATCTTCTTGCACCTGCTGTTTTTCAAGTCCTTACCTCAAAATAGTCGATATGCCAGAGTGACATATTTTGGGATGGCATATTCCTTACTCCTTCAGCACAAATGTATTCAGGAAAGGTCCACAAATGTTTGTTGCAATTGCTAGTCAAAGACATTAAATCTGCCATTGTCCTTCTGGATTTGTTGATATGAATGCATATCTTTTCATAAGAGTTTAATTCAAAAGAAAAAAATGAATGGGCTATTAAGGAGATATATATTTCAACTATGTGAAATGCCCATGAGACTTCTGATTGTTTTTAGATTAATTCTAGTTTTATGCTAAAAGGAGCATTAGATTCTCACTAACAAAACCAGAACCTGAGTCCAGATTTCAGTTTTAAATATCTGAGATCATGGAAATAATCATGTGAGGTCATAGCCCAGTGCAACTCTGAGATCTAGGATATTTTCCCTGAGATTTCTGAGGCAGCTCTGTATCATTATGTATTATTATGCATCATAATGTATTATTATGCATTCCCTATAGGTATTGGCTAGTTCAAGTGCATTTCACTTATTCATAGCTTTCATGGTTGAATTTCTCCAATAGATAAATTATTTGAATATAATACAATATACTATGCTATATAGTTACAGACAGATGCACTAATAATAATAATATATGTGGAACAAATGCATGACATTCTATTAATGATACTTAGAAAAGAGACCAGATGAGAAGAAATCAAAGGAACATTCCATAATCAACATGGAAACCATACAAATAAGAGAAATGTATACATTTTTAAAATGATTTAAAATAATGTGAAACATAGTTGGTGGATTATTTAATAATTCGTTCCTCGAATTATTTTCAATCAAAGATGTATTTTTTCAGTATAAAACTTCTAATGAATAATCATAATAAATGGCTGAAAAGAGTCTATTTCAAAGTGTCGGGTGAAAAACTAATGGTTAACTCTTGACCTTTCCAATTATGCTGTCATAAAGAAAGAGGAAATAATCAGAAACAGAGTTGTGCTGCACAGCTACACAATAGCTCTGTTGTGAGAGTGAACTATCCTTGGCTTGTAACTGAGTATGAGTCTCTGGATAGTGTCAAGACCTTTTAAATGTCAGAATTTTTTGGCTCTGGGCCCCTTCTGTCTATTCTGCTGGCACATTGGATTGCAATAGATGGATAGCTGCTACTTCAAAAATGTCCTGAATACTCCCTTACCATCATAGATAGCAATCAGTGTATGAAGAAAGATTAACAGAGGTTTGAAAGTTCTGGAGAAGAGCTCAGTTGGAATTTTGGACTTTTATTAACCTCATAGTGGAAATGTATTAAGACCTAAACTCTGCAACAGACTTCAAGTAAATATTTGAACTTTGCTGGACGTTTTAAGAGAATATAAGTAATTTTAAAGACACAATTCTTATTTTAACCATATATCTTTTCTATATATTTGATTCCCATTATTGGAAAATGTTAATAATTAAAATTTAACAAATAAAATTGCTTAAAAAGTCTTTGATTTCCTGATTTAGTATGTTAATCTCTCCCTTTCTTTTTTTTCCAAATAAATTGAATTCATGTATATTCATGTAGCCTTTATGGAATGCTGAACCTTAGATTCAGAAAATATAAATATTCTTTTTATAAAAGATTTCTTAATAAAAGGAATTTCCTACAAGTGCTTATTGAAACATACATTTAAGATAGAAATAATTCTATTTTCCTTTAAAACTATTTTAATATACTACAACATTTCTCCCAAAGTTAATAACTTTTATGTATGAGTCTAATTATCTCTGTCTTGTAAGAGCTTAGTTTCTAGAACCAACAGGGAATAAAATTTGAGACAAATTTTATGATTTTTCCAAATTTTACCTAGTTATCAAAAATATGTGTTGTTCAGTGGTAATGCTAAATAAGACTCCATTTTGGGTTTAGGTATAATACATTGAAAAAAAAGGAAGAAGTGAAAAATTAAATAATGTAACTTTTGGTTAAGCATTTGAAACAATTTTTCCTTTCATAATCTACCTTTGTGTATTCACTTGAAGAAAAATTTAACTGTATCGTAGCCAAGAATAAAGGTGCAAGATGTGGAAAATTCTAGTCAAAAATACTTTTGTTTTATGAGAACATAATTTGATACCAAATTATTTACCCTTAAGTATATGCTGAGGATTATTAGTGACTTCATTTTTTTTCTTCTAAGGACTGAGGTTAAATATGAACTAACATATAAAATGCTATCACATAAGTCATTTTAAAAGGCAGTATTTATACAAATATTACAAAATGATATTATGTAAAACTTTCTGAACTTAACCAAAAATATTTGTTCCTTGTTTAAAAGGGAAACATCAACAGAGATTATTCAGGCACAAACAAATTTTTATGTCTTTCCTTATGAATCTTTCTTCTAATATCATGGCTTTATACATAACTGATAAAAATGACAAATTAAGGCACCTAGATTGCTGTAACAGTCACTTATTGACTAACTATGCTGCCAAAAGTTATTATAAGACTGGAATATAGTTTATATAGCTCTTCAGTGTTTGTAAAACAAAATGCATATTAGCTTTTACAAGAATTTTTATGCCTTCTTGCCTTTTTATTTTTGTACTTTCAGGAAAGTTAATTATATTTTTCTGTTCATAACTCACAATAAATTTACTGCACTTATGAGCATACATATGTATATGGTATAAGACAGAAATGCAGCTTTATTATCTTCCACATTATATGAATCCTCCAATGACATCTATTACAGTTATCCATATTTTTCTCCCTTTATCATATACTATTTATACATATATATAAATGGAGAGAGAGTTTTTTTTCTGTTTATTCTACTTCATCAATCTATTTGCTGTTTCTAAACTAGTTCTCTGTTGTTTTGAGTACTAGGAATTTGTTGCATGTACTAGAGCATACACTGTCATCCTATTATCTAACAAGGTGAGTCTTTCTTTTTCCTTTAATTTTGCTTTTATTAAAACTCATTTGTGTATTTTTGGACATTTTCCAAAGACTATCTCTTCTAAAATATGTAATTTTGTTTTGTACTGGATGTTTTTAGAAAATAAACTTTTTATATTTAATGACTGATATCTTTCTATCTTAATGCTTTCTCTCGGATTTATGTATCTGCTAACTAGACTGTTTACTCCAAGTATGATTTTTAAATAATTGTAGAATTCAACTTCAGCAGTGTTATCTATCTCAGATTATCTTGATTGTACTCTCACATTTAGAAAATTATTTTATCTTGCTGAGCGCCATGGCTCTTGCCGATAATCCCAACCATTTGGGAGGCCAAGGCAGGCGGATCATGAGGTCAGAAGTCCGAGATCAGTCTGGCCAACATAGCAAAACCCCGTCTCTACCAAAAATACAAAAAATTAGCTGGGCATGGTGGTGTGCACCTGTAATCCCAGATACTCGGGAGGCTGAGGCAGGAGAATCACGTGAACCCAAAAGGCAGAGGTTGCAGTGAGCCAAGATGGTGCCATTGCATTAGGAGACAGTGGGAGACTCCGTCTCAAAAAAATAAAAATTATTTTATCTTAAAGCAAAAGTTTATGTTTCAAATTGTCTTTAATGCTTTGAAAATATTACTCAATTTTATTATTCACTCTAATTTATATTTTTCAAATATTATGGCAATATATTTCTATTCTTTTGTGGATAATCTTTCTCTTTTTGGAATATTTCAAATTACTTTTGATAATCCCTTGGTTTTATTTTCATTGTAAAGTGTCTAGGTACAGACTTGCTTCAGGTATCTGGTTAGTTCTCTATTAGTCTTTTTAATTTGAAATTCATTATTATTAATTGTTGCAACTCTGCAGTTCTTTTTTTTAATATTCTTCCCCTTACATTTACTTTCTTCATATCTTAAGAATTTCAATGACATAATTGTTAATATGTTAATTTGTTTCTTTTCTCTTGTTTTGTTTTTGCATATTTTTAAATCCTACTTTACCTTTCTGATCCTTTTATTTATTTATGTATACAGTTAGTTATTTTTAAGAGTTTATCACCTTGTATTCTAGGTTACTAAATTATTCTTTATCCAAAAATATTTGTTTATTCATTCCATCATCATAGCTTCATGTTAACAGCTTCATGTTCATTGTTACCTATAATTCCTATCTCTTTGATAATATTTATTTAATTATCCGATCTTTATCTTAGTTCTATAAATTCTCATTGTACTCGTACAAGTTGAACAGTTATTTGTTGATTATATACCTGGTAATTATAATTATTTCTGTTATTTTCTGCCAATTAACTTCTTTTCTTATGAGACTATCAAGTACTTTGATTGGAAATGTATATTGCAGGAAAATTTCAAAGCTTTAGGACTAACTTTTGCCCTTATCACCATGTTTAAGTTTTTGGGCATGTGTGTGTGTGTGCATGCACATGTATACAGAGATTACATATAACAGAGAACCACCCCCATTGGCCATTCTGTTTCCAAACCTCAATCCTTCTACTTCCCTTAGTAACTTTTTGAACTTCCACTAGAAATGATGTTGTTTTCCAAGAGCTATTATTATTTTAAGAAAGGTCCTTCAGCATTGGTGTGTGAGTGTGTGTAAGCATTGGTGTGAAAGCCATGTTTGTGGGAATGAGGAGGTGGTTAGCACCACCCATTATTATCTGCTCATCTCTCCAGTGAGCCTCTGGTTTCTTTGTGTTGCCCTGCTTAGCATGGGGGCACAGAAATTGACCACATGTAATGCTTTACCCAAACCATTTTCTTTACTGTCACATTTGGGTACCTGTGATGGTTAATATTGAGTGTCAATTTGATTGGATTGAAGGATGCAAGGTATTGTTCCTATGTGTGTCAGTGAGGGTGTTGCCAAAGGAGTTTAGCATTTGAGTAGGTGGACAGGGAGAGGCAGACCCACCCTCAGTCTGGGTGGGTGCCGTCTAGTCAGCTGCCAGCACGGCTAGGATAAAAGCAGGCAGAGGAATGTGGAAGGACTAGACAGGCTGAGTCTGCTGGGTCCCATCTTTCTCCCTTGCTGGTTGCCTCCTGCCCTCAAACATTGGACTCCAAGTTCTTCAGCTTTTGGACTCTTGGACTTAACACCAGTGGTTTGTCAGGGGCTCTTGGGCCTTTAGCTATAGACTGAAGACTGCACTGGAAGCTTTCCTACTTTGAGCTTTTGGAACTTGGACTGGTTTCCTTGCTCTTCAACTTGCAGATGGCCTATTGTGGGAGTTCACATTATGATTATGTGAGTCAGTACTCCTTAACAAACTCCCTTACACACACACACACACACACACACACACACACACACACACACCCCTCTACTCCTTAATAAACTCCCTTACACACACACACACACACACATACACACACACCCCTATCTGATTAGTCCTATCCCTCTAGGGAACCCTGACTAATACAATATCTGTCCTGGTCTGCACTTTTCTTTTGTCTCCAAGTCACAGATGAATTTTTTCTCCTCAGGAGATTTTTTAGAACTTTTAATGTAGGTTTTTACTTTCCTCAAATCCATTTGCTTCTCTCACATCTAGATGACTTCTTCAGTGCTCTGATGTGACAGGAAGACAGAAGCCCATATGAGCAATTAATTCTTTTAAGGATGTTTTCCTAATTACTTTAAAAATAAGTTCCTACCATGTGAAATGTTGGTGCTGAAAGGGCAGAAACTATATTTGATTGCTTCATTCAATATCCACTTCACTTAGTATACCACATGGACTTGGTAACACTTTCACGAAATAAATAAATTGATGGATAAATATGTAATGGAGTGAACTAATATAAATTTTTAAACATAGAAAACATATTTAAAAAGTACGATATCTGAATATTAACTAAAAATTCCATGTCTCACCAATGAAATACATTTATTTCTCCATGATGATGATATATGGGTACAGATGAGAATTACACAGTGCTTCTTAATTCCTACGGAAAAATAGTGTCTTTAGGTGACTAGCTTCTCTGAGTACTGCTCAGCCTCAGGTACTTGGTTCTTAAATGAATTTTTTGTCTCTTTCTTTCTCCTTTCATTTTACTTAAATTCAAATGAATGTTGTTCATGATCATATCTTGCTTTTGACTCAAATACATTCACAATCTTATAATGTTGAAATTAGCTAGGCTATTTCTGAAGCCTGATGCCTTCTTTTGTCTATGCTAAAGTGTAATTTAAGCCATGCCCTTTCTTATGACTTCTGTTTTTTCTCATCTATTGCCTGCTTGGCTTCCTGTAGCATCCTCTCCATAAGACATGAGATTCAGGCCTGGGATATTGTACTGAGGAAGAGAGAAAGAGAATGGCAACGCCCGAGTTCCAGGAGTCGGCCTGCTAGTAGTAACAGCTAAGACTTGGTGGTGTTATGGGCGGGCCTGGCTCTTCAACTAGACTGTGATATTCATCTAGTGTACATAAACAATCTCAGAAAATATTAATAGCAGACAAAGGCTACTCTGTCACTATGATAGACCAAGACTAAGACAAAGCCACTTCATAATATTTCCTGTACACAGGCAAAACATAAGCATTGTTCATGTCCAATAAGTGACTAAACATTTCTTTAAACCAATTAATATGAGTGAATGTTATTTCCTTATCAAACACAGTGTTAGACTTGCTCTCATCTATCGTTCTTCTACATTGAACTCAGTCATAGAATTGTCTAAACTTTATGATAGCATCCAATTCAGAGTAAGCCCCACTTCTTTCAATCCTCCCCAAAATCACTAAAGCAAAGTTCAGATAGAATAAGTCATTTCTAAAACCCATTTACAGGGATGCTCCACAATACCCCATGATGTGCATTGTCCTTTGCTACAATGGGAAATGAACTCAACTTGTTCAAATACAAGTGTGTTCTTTGTTCTCCTTAGTAGAGGACATTGAATACAAGAGACAGAAAAGAGAACACAAAGCCATTTCAAAAAACCACCCAAAATAAATCTTAAGAGCAATACCCAAAATACTTGAAACTTTTTTGTATTCCATCAAAAGCTCTAAAATCCCAGAGTATGTCCTTGAATTTCAATTCTATCATGTCAGAGTTTATTTTCACAGGTGGAGGATAGAGTACATGGTCAATGCTTCTCTGGTGCAGAGACAGGTCTTCTTAAATATACCCTTAACTTTATGTCCCATTGAAAAAAAAGTAATAAAAGTAAATTAATTAAGAGAATATTGACCTCTGAAAAATTGCTTGCTCCTTCTTACAGATATTTATGTCAGAGCACAGGGAATAGTATTTTATCACCTTCCTGACTTTTTATTCCCATTGCATAAATCTGTCAATGAGCAAGCTCTATCCCCTGCTGGACTGGTCTATCTATAAAAGAAGACAGGCAAATACCAATGCAAAACTGTGGTTTATTTTTGAAAAACTTTTGCCCCTGTTTTCATTTTGGATTTTAATAAGTTTGGCAGTTCTCAGTATATTGTACTGCCTCTTTGTCTAATTTTCTTGTCTGATGGGGGAAGTCTGAGGATGATTAATGTTCAAGAAAGGTTGTGAGGAAAAGTGCCACCCAAGTTTAATGCACTATTATTTTATTAAATAACAATTTTCTTGTTGATATCAGTAACCTTATCTTTATGCAGTAGTAACTGATTCAGACTTCATTTATAAAAAGGAAAGGGAAAAAAGCAAGAATAAAAAGGAGGAGAATTCACAGCACAGCAAAGAGAAATTACTGCAATACGAGCGCTAACACTGTAGCATTCTTTCATGGTCTGGTACTTTTTAATCTTGAGTCATAGATAGAAAAATAAAGGAAAAAAATTGAGGCACAACATTGTACTGTAGGTAAGGCAGTGAGATTGCATGGACTGATTACTCTGAATTCCAGAAAACAGCTACAGAATGTCTAGAATTCCCCAAACGTGACTATTAACGGTTTTCTGTGGTGGCTACACAGACATCATTTTCAGATAGGTTACTTTGGAGCACCAATTTTCTTTCCAAAAACTTTTATTTTGGCCTTGGATTGGAAATAACCTATGGCAATAGTATTTATTTTTCTTCTTGAGAATTCACAGATAATTTTGTTCTTGGCAGTATGACAACTTTCATTTTATCAATTAAGATATGAGAAAAATACATAGTTATATTGGCTGACTCTTTTTCACAATAACTCCACTGAGCATGTATAATTCAATCTAGTTTATTTGTTTTTGTTTTCATTTTTCTTTATGTCGCTGATTGAGGTCCAATGGGCACACTCAATTTGGAAGAGTTTTAGAAAACATGACTGAAAAATGATGAATTAGGTATATATTAAATTTATCTTCATAATTTCTTGTAAGTATAATCTTTTTTCATGAAAGTGACGACTCTTTCACAATAGCTGAACTTTACAAACACACACATGCACTAAATTAAATTAAATATGTCTAGGTAATATTTCTAAATATATATAGAAAGTTCATCTAAATTTTAAATACCTTATTGATGTGTGCAGCATTTTAAAGTCATTTAGGAGATAGAAATTCTGGCATTGTCCTATAGCAACAATAAAAAGAGGCATTTTAAAAACAGCAATATAAAGAAGGATTTCAAGCCAACATTAATGGTGTGACTTAATCAAGCCCTTTTAATTGTAGAATTTTATAAACCATTCAAATCTATACTTATGGCAAACATTTCAATATGTTAAAAATGTTCACAATAAAAAATTAATTTTTAAAAAGGCAAATGAAATTGGAGAATGTATATACAATATGTCCTTAACTATAAATAGGTTGAAAGATGAGAGATCATCTGTCTGATATATCAGTTGATACATTAAAAAAAATAAAATAAAAATAAAAGAGACAAACAGAGAAAAAAGGAATAAGGAAGGGAGAACAGAAGGGAAGAGTGGGAGAGAGGAAGAAAGCAATAGATGGAGGAAAGGAAAAGGAAGGAGAAAAAAGACAAAGCTAGCAGGAAGACAATACACATATTAATAAATATTAATTAATATAAAGAAGATATGAATTAATGAAAGTGTCATAGATCTATAAGTGGTCTGACCAGATGTGATCCTTACTATACTATTACATACCCCAGATTTTCTTAGACATACATTTTCAGAAAATTAAAATAGCCAGAAAATTAAAATAATAATTTTAGAAAAAAATTGTTATTACTATCCTCTAAATGCATACTCCAATAAATAATAGTCAAATATTAATATGCACATTCAAAAGTTGTGAAATAGAAGACAATATATATTTTCATGAACATAATCCAAAAAATGCCTATTAGCACTTTACATCAGAATTTGTATATTTACCCATAAATTTGTTCAAATTCAACATTGCTCACTAAAGGAAGAGTTCTTACAACTCAATTCAAGGTAATTATTATTTTTCATTTTCTTTGTACAAATGTCATTTTGAATAAAGTATTTATGAGATCCTACACGTGCAAAAGAGAAGCGTCATGATTGATGTTTCTGGCTGTTGAATGTTAACCTCTAACCTAAAGATTGCCCATACATCACGGAAAAGTTAATTCCCACCACAGTGGTAATATTCAACATATAGATGAGGGGACAGACATATGGCATACATTAACTTCTAGCTTTACATGATATGTCCACTAATATGAATCAATTAGTAGTCTTTACTTTGGAACCTAATTAAAACTGCATCAACAATTATCTTAGTTTGGCCACTAGATGAATCATAAAGACAATTGTGAAAATCAGTACCTAGATTTAAAAAAATGTTTTATTGATTCTTTCAAGATTCTTTTTCGAGATCTTGTTCCTCTTTCAAGCAATAAGCCCCCAACTACTGATCTCACAGGAATAGTTCCTTGCTTCCTAGCTTGTCAGCACTCCATACTGTTAATCTTGCAACAGGTATGTAGATACACACAAAATGAAAAAAAAAAAAGCACAAGACTAAGGACAAATTGATGTAGTTAGGTCCTAGCTATTTGACTAGAGCCTGTGAGATAAAGCATTTCTAAAGGATATTTTTCACAATTCATCCAAGTCTCTGTCTAGGCATCCTACTTTAATATTTGTACTTATTAATCTACAGACTTGGAAAACAAAAAAACTCATATAAAATATAAAAGTGATCCATAACTTTAAAAAATGTAGAGAAGTTATGAGGAAAATGAAAATATATAGTATCTTCACTAGCCAGAGATAACTGTTATTCCTCTAGCCAGAGATAACTCATTATATTTTTAGATACATATAAATCCTTACAGTTTTCTATGCCTTAGTTTTATATAAACATACTTTTTATTTCACAAAAGTTTAAAACTTTAATATTTAAGGATGTTTAAATTGTTGGTATTTTCTGCACATGAACTATGTCATAAAATAATTTTCAAAGTAAAATGCATACTATTTTAATTTGTAATATTTCCTTAGATGTATAAACATACATTTAAACAAATCCCTTCTTATTTAAATTTAGCTTATTCTTGGATTTTTCAGTTTATTTATCACATATTTATTAATACATATTATAGTTATTAAATAATGTATTTACTATAATTAGCATTGACACAGATATTTTTTCACAAGTATTTAGTGCTTTATGGTTTAGTTTTTATAACATATAGTGAATTATAAGATATAGATATTGAATTTTTGAAATTATTTTGTAAGAATAGCTTAGCATATTTATGATACTAACCTCGTGTTTTTTATGTGTTGCAAATGGTTTTCCTGATGTTTGTCTCCTCCTAAAGACTATGGTTTTTCTTCACACAGACTTTAAAAAATGTTATGTAGTCAACTGACTTTGTTATTAAATATATTGTTTCCTAGTTTATGATTACATAGGTATTTACCTATATGGACTTTTGATTATATATAACTATATTTATATTTTTGATATATTAAATATTCAATATAGATGAGTTTCGCTTTGGCATTAAGTATAGGATAAACCTCTATCCTTTACCCACTAAAAAGAAATAGTATCCTTATATGTTTCAATATAAACTCTTAAATTTAATGTGATTATCCTATACTATGTAACTTGACACTAGTGACCATTTATTTGATTAAAATAAAATTGTAACCTCATTTGTTATATAATAAATTTAGACTTTTTAATCATGTTTTCTTACACAAATCTTTATATTTCTAGATGAACTTAAAAATCATTATTTTCCAGTTCCAAAATCTAATAAAATATTCATTATAAATGTAACAAATAGGGTAACATGAGAAGTAATGCATCTTTGAAAATATTAATGGAAGCTATCCCAGTACATTTATTTAAATTATCTTGTTTAATAGTTAAATTTCTGTTCTATTTACATAGCACACATTTTGTTGTGATTAAGTTTCTCATGATTTTGAGCAACTGTTCCTAAAGAGATTATTTTTACCCTCTTATATATTTTTTTGAAAGCGGCATTAAAATATTTTGCAACTGGCTGATTTCTTTAATTTTTTTTCTTGAGCTGATTACATAGGCAATTCATAAATATTGAAATGTTTTTTACTGTTTTTGATTTTTTTTTAATTTTGCTTTCTTGTGTTATTGATTTAGAATGAGACTGAACATTTTGTCTTGTTCTTAATTTGTAATACAGATGTTTGATCAGTGGAATATTTAAACATTAACCAGGACTACTGCTTTTGGCTTGATATAAGTTTTATTTTATGATGTTGGAGAAATAGTCTGTTCTGGTTTGATTGTTTTTCCAGGAATGAATGTAGAATTTGATCAAGTCCATCTTTAATTTATTTTGACATAGTTTGCAGCTAATGAATTCTCTAATTGGATCATACTTAAATTTTAGGGATAAACACTAGTTCATCCTATTATATTTATTTTTGTACATGCTACTGAATTTAATTAAAAATATACACGGCTTAATTTGTGTTTATTTTAATGCCATCCTCTGCAAGTTTGCAAGAAATATGCTGAGTTCAAAAAATGCAATGGCAAACCCTTTTAGCTGTTCTGTGTGTTGAAGCAATTCTAATCATGTAAATTTAATCTATTGTCCAAAATTTCTATGGAAATCTCTTATAAAACAGTTTGAACTCAGTATCATTATAGGTGTATTGGAAGATAATTTGCTGTTGTGTTGGTTGTTATTCTCACATAATGATATATTTAAATTTTATTTAATTTATTCAGCTTTGATCAATTACATTTTCTCAGAATATCCTATAACTTCCTATGATTTTTGATATGGATTATTATTTGATACAATCTCCCATTGTTTTTAAAATGTATTTGATCTAAACAGCTATATCACATTATTCATTCATATTGCCAACTGTTTATGATTTTTAGTTTTGATTACTTTGTAAGAAATATTTTTAATATTCTTAGCCTTTAAAAGACTTGCTTTCCAGATTTGTCATTTGTCATTTCTTTTTTCTAAATTGCTCATGTTATCTTTATTGTTGCAGTTATTCTACATTACTTTGGTTTTTTTACTATGCATTCCCTTGTTTACTTAGTTGGATGTTGGGTTTGAAGAATTCATTCTTTTTTATTTGGTTTTAAAAATTTTAGGATTATGGTTTTCTTTGCATATTGATTTGTGCCACATCCCATAATTTTGTTTGTACTGCTGTTTTTTTATTTGATTTTATTTTTGACCCATGATTTGTCTTATTTATCCTTTTTCTTTTATTTTAAAAATTTGATTTGTTTCTATTTCTTTCCTTCGTTGTTCATCATTGTTCTTTCTTAAACTTTTATTTTTAATTCAGTGGTACATTTGCAGGTTTGTAAATGTATGTCATGGGAGTTGTACAGATTATTTTATCACCTAGTATTAAGCTTAGTACACAGTAGTTGTTTTTCCTGATGCTGTCTTTCGTCCCAGCTTTCACCATCCCAAAGGTCCTGGTTTGTGTTGTTCCCCTCCATGTGTCCTTGTTTTCTTATCAGTTAGCTCCCACTTATAAGTGAGAACATGAGGTATCTGGTTTTCTGTTTCTGTGTTAGTTTAAGCATAATGGGCTCCTTGTGACAAAAAAAAAAAAAAAAAAAAAAAAGAAAGCTCAACATCAATGATTATTAGAGAAATTCAAATCAAAACTACAGTGAGATACCATCTCAGACCAGTCAAAATTGCCATTATTAAAAAGCCAAAAAAAAAAAAAATAATAACAGATGGTAGAAAGATGGTAGAGAAAAAGGAATGCTTACATGCTGTTGGTGGCAGCATAAATTAGTTCAACAATTATGGACAACAGTGTGGTCAATCCTTGAAGACCTAAAGACAGAAATACCACTGGACCCAGCAATCCCATTACTTGGAATATACCCAAAGGAATACAATCATTCTATTATAAAGACATATAAATGTTCATTGAAACATTATTCACAATAGCAAAAGATGTGGAATCGACCTATATGCCCATCTGATAGACTGGAGAAACAAAATGTGGTAAGTATGCACCATGGAACACCATGCAGCCATAAAAAAGAATGAGATTATACCCTTTGCAGGGACATGGATAGAGCTGGAGGCCATTGTTCTTTTTTATGTCATGATTTTTTTGTCTTAATAGTATTACTGAAAACTGTGAGCTCTTGAATTAATTTGTGGGAAATAAATCACATTTAGATACTTGTATATATCTGATATCCAGTTATTAATGTTACTATCATTTTGATTATTTACTCAAATACATTTTCCAGAAAAAAATATATTTTCTCCTTATTTTAGGAAATTTTTCTCGTTTTTTTAAATAGCAATGCTATGAAATTTGTCCAAAAATGTTCATGAAGGCCAAATACAGTTGACCCATGAACAACACTGGTTTGAACTATATGAGTCAATTCATACACATATTTTTCAATATAAGTTACACTGAGTGTTCCTGCCTCTCATGCCTCCTTTTCTACTTCCTTCACCTCTTCTACCTCTGCTGCGCCTGAGACAGCAAGACAACTTCTTCTTTGTCCTTCTTCTAAGCCTACTCATTGTGAAGAAAATGAGGATAAAGACCTTTATTATTATCCATTTCCACTTAATGAATAACACATTGATTTTGTCTCCTTTATGATTGTTCTCAATATAATTTTTCTAGCTTACTTTATTGTAAGAATATAGTATGTAACAAATATAACATACAAAGTATGTCCAATCAAGAGTTTATGTTATTGTTAAGGCCGCCAATCAACAGCAGGCTATTACTAGCTAAGTTTTGGGAGAGTCAAAAGTTATTTTTGAATTTTTAACTGTGCGAGAAAGACATCAGTACCACTAACCTCCATGTCGATTAAGGATCCACTGTATTTGTAATACTTTATACTATTTTTTAAAATACAGTGGTTCTTTTTGGATCAGTTAACATCTTTTGCTTTAAATTCTGTGTTTCTGATGTCAATTTTTGCTCTTATTTTTATTTGCAGTTGGCTGGTATATCTTTGATATAATTTCAGTATATTCTTTTCCAAAGAACTTTTTTTTTTTTTTTTTTTTTTTGGCCCCACTCTAATGCCCAGGCTGGAGTGCACTGGTCTGATATTGGCTCACTGCAACCTCCACCTTCTGGGATTGAGCAATTCTTGTGCCTCAGCCTCCTGAATAGCTGGCATTACAGGCACACACCACAACACTCAACTATTTTTTTGTATTTTTAGTAGAGACAGGATTTCACCATGTTGGTCAGGCTGGTCTCAAACTCCTGACCTCACGTGATTCACCTGCCTCAGCCTCCAAATATGCTGGGATTACAGGTGTGAGCCAATGTGTCCGGCCCTCCAAAACACTTTTCACAGTCGTTTTTTTATGCACTTTATATAGTTACATATTTTTATGTACTCTAAAGTTATTTATCTTTTAATAACTAATTTAGCCCTTTCATAATTATAATCATAATTGACATTTACATTTCACTTCTATAATAATTTTTAAAATAAAATAATTCTTTATTTTTTAAAAATAAATAAAATATTTAATTTTATTAAAATAAATAGTTATTTTATTGCTTATACATAATACATAAAATATTCTCACGTTATCAAAAGAGGAAAAAAGTAAATAAACTGTATCAGGAGCATACATCTAAAAAACTGAAGAAAACCATGGTAGTATTTCAGTAACCAGTTTTTGAAAGCATTCCCTCACAGAAAACAAAGGAATGTAAATGTATTTGTTGGTGTAGAAATAAGTACAAATGTATGTGCATTTCTAGATTCAGGAATGAAGCAATTAAAAGACAAAAAGCTTGCTTCTTTCATTAATTTTATATAGGTAGATAATGAAACTATTTAAATAAACGATTAAGTCGTATTAGGTAGTGATAAGTGCTCAGATAAAAAAATAAAACAGTTGGCACTATTTATCTGTTACAGCATAAAATATCTCAATACAGCGGCTTAAAACAACCATTATTAATTATACTTTATTAAATTCAGTTGGACTACTCTACCTATGTGATCTGGTTGGTCTCAGTTGGGCAAAAGCATATATAGTAGTATCTCGTGTACCTTTTATTTCAATTAAATACTGTCAGTTCCATTATAAAGGCTTAAGGATAGATACGGAGGGTCAGTGTACACACTAAAACCTCCCTCTCTGTTATTCTACATCTGTTGTTCAGGAAGACCTGTCCATCCTAGTTCATCCTAATGTTTTACATTTCCACACTACTGCCTTAAATTAACTTATTATTATTTCTTCCCTGATCTACTACAGTTAGTTTGATAATTTGTAATCATTAATTATTCCCCTCAGCTATACTTCATTATTGTAAATAATGTTATTGTGACATGAATAATGTGGAAAGTAAATTTTATGTACAGCTGAATGAATTTCTACAAGGTGAGAGCACCTGGGAAAAAAACAGGTTAATACGTAGAACATCAGTGACACCCCAAGAAGACTCCCTCAAGCCTCCTTTCAGTCATTAATTTCACCAATTGTAACATTATCCTGAATTCTCTATCATTAATTTTACAAATTTTTGAGCTTCCTGTAATGCCATTTGTACCGAGTGCACTTTTTAGGTCTGGTTTCTTTCATTCAGTATTATGTCTGAGGAAATCCATCCCTCTTATACATGCAGTAGTAGTTATCCTATTTTACTTCCTCACATTCTGTTGTATGAAGTTCCTTCAAGTAACTTGGCCATTTTATTGTTGATGAATTTTTACTGCATTTCCAGTTTAAAACTTTTATGGATGATTTCTTTATGAACATGCTTGTACATTTCCACTGTGAGTGCATACTTAAAGGAATAATTGCTAAGTCAAGCATTATTTATATATTCAACCTTAGCAGACACTTCTAAACAGTTGTCCAAAACAGCTTACATTCCAAATAGCATTATATAAAAGTTCTAATTACTCTATATCCATTCTAAAGTTTTTTGTTGTCCCTTTAGTTTCTTGTTTTTGTTCCAGTGTTGGGTGTAGTCCTGTTTCAAAGCAGTTTTAATTGTCATATTTCTTACGATTAATGATAGTTTGCAATTTTTATATACCAATTTGCCATTTAAATATCTCATTTTGTAAATAGTCTGTTCAAATATTTTTCCGTTTTTATATTGAATTGCTTGTTCTTTTCTTAATGATATGCAGCATTTCTTATATATTTTGGTTCTGAGCTATTTGTCAGATTATTTGCCTTTTGTGTGTGTGTGTGTACATATATATATATATATATATATTTATATATATACATGTAGAAATATATAATTGCAAGTACTTTACTCTGCAGGTTGCATTTATATTCTTTTAATGTTATCTTTGATGAGTGGACATTTAAGTCATAGCTCCATTGGTTGTTATATCATCCTTCAAATAGTATTTTTTTAAAAAGCTAAGGTTTTGTGTTATTTTAGAGTGACGATATTTTAAAAATAGTTACTTTACTTTTGCTAGAAGTTGAATTAATTTGTCTTTATACAACTCAAGAGAGAGTGTGTGTGAGATATGTATATATAAAGATAATTTGCATTACTTAAAATTTACTCTCTTAATCATATTAAATTATAAAACTCAGTAATTTTTAATATATATTCACAATGTTATACAACTATCTCTGATAATTGCAGACCATTTTTATTAGCCCTGATCTTGAAAATTCCATATCTATTAAATAATCAGCCCCCTCTTTCCTCCACATGTTTATATTTATGGCAGCTTTATGCATCATAGCTACAACTTGGGATCAACCAAGGTGTCCTTCAAAGATAAATAGATAAATGAAACGTCATACATACAGACAATGAAATATTAATTAGCACTAAAATGAGATGAACTATTAAAGCATTAAAAAAACACAGAAACCTTAGAAGCATATTGCTAAGTAAAAGAAAACAATCTGAAATGTCCACACACTGTATAATGGATACATGTTATTATGCATTTGTCAAAACCTATAGAATGGACCAGGTACCGTGGCTTATACCTATAACCCTAGCACTTTGGAAGGCTGAGGCTGGAGGATTGCTTCAGACCAGGAGATTCAGACTGGCCTTGGCAACATGGTAAGTCACCTTATCTACATTTTTTTTAGTTGGTTGGGCAGGATGGAATTTGTTTGTAGTCCCAGCTACTTAGGAGGCTGAGGCAGAAGGATCATTTGAGCCCAGAAGTTCGAGGTTAAAGTGAGCTATGGTCATACCACTATACTCCAGCCTGAGTGACAGAGTGAAACCCAATCTCAAACAAACAAAAACCATAAAATGTACAATACCAGGAATAAACCCTAATGTAAACTGTGGACTTGGTTGATAATGATGTGACAATGATGGCTTATCAATTGTTAACTGATGTACCACACTGGTATATTGATGTGGCCAAAGCCTGTATGTATGTGCAGGCATGGAAAGGGTGTGTGGAAATTCTGTATTTCCTACTCAATTTTGCTATGACCTTAAATTTTTATAAAAAATAAATTCATAATAAAATAAATTATAGTAAATTTTAAAAATTGATAATATGAACAAAAAGAAAATATGTATGAAACCAAAAACAATGGAAAACCAAAATTAACAAAGTCCATGTTAAAGAAAAAAAGAGGATCGAAGAAATAAATTAAGGACATTTGTTAATACATTATTTATGAATCAGCTAAATATTCCAAGACAATGACTGCATTAGTGGTTAGAAATTAATTCCAACTATATGTTTCTTAAGAAAAAAAAAACAATAAAAATCTAAAACAAAGAGGTAAAAATGATCAAGGTGATAAATAGAGATTTCAGAAACTGGGGAAAAAACATAAATGGCAATATTAATAGCAGAAAATGTGAGATTTAAGGTCTAAAACATTAAGTGGGAAAGTGGGACACAGAGTCACATTATGTAATAATAAAACTTATAATTTAGAAAAAAGGTACAAGAGTCGTAAATCATTTTATATAGAACAATAATAGCAGTAACACATAAAAAAGAAATATTCCTAAAAATACACTAAATACGTGACAACAACATAATTATAACTGGTGATTTTTAAATATATCTTTCAGAACTTGACATAACCAGTTAAAATAGAAGTAAAAATAGTGAGTATATAAATGATAAAAGTCAACCTCAGCCCTTTAGAGACCATTTCTTTTTAGTATACCAAAAGTAACCCTTTCCTGAAGCTTTTTCCAAACAATTCCCCTATTGCTCTCCCTCATTTACCAATTTTTTAATACACAGATCACTCTGTGATCTCCTAACAGCACTGGGTCTGTCTCCAAGTGGTAGGGAAGTCAGGCTTGAGAACTTTCCCCAGGCTACCTGCCTCCCAGGTGTGAAAGAAAAGGGCTTAGTTCTTCGCCTGTCCGTGGAGTCTGACACCAGATTTGCACCCTCCCCTGTGTTTTGGCCAGGAGGCTTCTTGTACTATTCAAACTGTTACAAAATTCCGCTGGAGATTTCTTCTCCCTGTGGTGTTCCCCCACACAACCCCCACCGCCACCCAGCCACCCTCCTACTGGATCACTGTGGCGCCAGGCAAGAATGGCTTGCTTGAGTTACTGAAAGAACTCCCAGGGCCTTTCTGTTGCTTTCTCTATGACTGTGTTTCTCTTGGCTCTCTAAATGGACTCAGCTCCAGGTAAGTTCAGAAACTTCTCCCACAAACAGATCTTCAGTTTCTTCAGTGGGGATGTGTGTTCAGGAGAGGCAGCTTTTCCTTTTCCACTTTTGCAATTGGGGCATGCACAGTATTTGGGGTGTCTCCTAGTTCCTGAAGGAGCAGTAGGCTTCCTTCAGAGGGTCTGTGGGTCCTCTCAGGATTATTGGTTTGTTCTTGCATTTTAGATCTGGAGGTAAAATCTACAATGCAAGTTTCCACATGCTGCTCTGTTCAACTGAGTGGGAGCTGCAATCTAGTCCTGCCTCCCATTTGCCATGATGACTTGTCCCCTATTTTTGGTCAAATTATTAAATTTTTTCCTATACAGTTGTTTGAGCTCCTTTTATATTCTGGCTATGCATCCCTTCTCAAATGAGTAGTTTACAAATATTTTCTCCCATTCTGTGCATTGTCCTTTCACCTCACTGATTGTTTCTTTGGTTTTGCGAAAGCTTTTTAACTTAATGTAATATCATTTGTCTATTTTAGCTTTGGTTGCCAGTGCTTGTGTAATATTACTCAAGAAATATTTTCCCAGTTCAATGTCCTGGAGAGTTTCTCCAATGTTGTCTTGTGGCAGTTTCATAGTTTGATGTCTTAAATTTAAATCTTTAATCCATTTTACTCCTCTTTTGTAAGACCACTGACCCAGGCTGGAGTGCAGTGTTGTGATCTCAGTTTAATGCAACCTCAGTCTCCCAGGTTAAAGTGATTCTCATGCCTCAGCCTTCTTAATAGCTGGGATTACAGGTGTGTGCCACCACACCTAGCTAATTTTTGTATTTTTAGTAGTGATGGGTTTTTGCCATGTTGGCCAGGCTGGTCTCAAACTCCTGACCTCAAGTGATCTGCCTGCCTCAGTCTCGCAATGTGCTATGATTACAGATGTGAGCCACTGTCCCCGGACAAGTGTTTAATCCATTTTGATTTGAGTTTTGTATATGGTGGGAGATAAGGATCTAGTATTATTCTTCCGCATATAAATATACATTTTTTGGATTAAAGACTTAAACATAAGACCTAACACCATAAAAACCCTAGAAGAAAATCTAGGCAAAACCATTCAGGACATAGGCGTAGGCAAGGACTTCATGACCAAAACAACAAAAGCATTGACAACAAAAGCCAAAATAGACAAATAGGACCTAATTAAACTCCACAGCTTCTGCACAGCAAAAGAAACAGTCATTAGAGTGAATCGGCAACCAACAGAATGGGAAAAAATTTTTGCAGTTTACCCATCTGACAAAGGGCTGATATCCAGAATTTACAAAGAACTAAAACAGATTTACAAGAAAAAAACTAACAAGCCCATTCAAAAGTGGGCAAAGGATATGAACAGATACTTTACAAAAGAAGACATACATGAGGCCAAAAAAACATATGAAAAAATGCTCATCATCACTGGTCATCAGAGAAATGCAAATCAAAACTACATTGAGATACCATCTCACGCTGGTTAGAATGGCGATCATTAAAAAATCTAGAGACAACAGATGCTGGAGAGGATGCGGAGAAATAGGAACATTTTAACACTTTTGGTGGGAGTGTAAATTAGTTCAACCATTGTGGAAGACAGTGTGGCGATTCCTCAAGGACCTAGAAATAGAAATTCCATTTGACCCAGCAATCCCATTACTGGGTATATATCCAAAGGATTATAAATCGTTCTACTATAAGGACACATGCACATGAATGTCCATTGCAGCACTGTTTACAATAGCAAAGACCTGGAACCAACCCAAATGCCCATCGATGATAGACTGGACAGGGAAAATGTGGCACATATACACCATGGAATATTATGCAGCCATCAAAAACGAGGAGTTTGTGTCCTTTGTAGGGACATGGATGAACCTGGAAACCATCATTCTCAGCAAACTGACAGAAGAGCAGAAGATCAAACACCGCATGTTCTCACCCATAGGCGGGTGTTAAACAATGAGAAAACATGGACCCAGGGAGGGGAGCACTACACACTGGGGTCTGTTGGGGGGAAATAGGGGAGGGACGGTGGGGGGTGGGGAGTTGGGGAGAGATAGCAAGGGGAGAGATGCCAGATGTAGGTGATGGGGAGGAAGGTAGCAAATCACACTGCCATGTGTGTACCTATGCAACAATCTTGCATGTTCCTCACATGTACCCCCAAACTTAAAATGGAATAAAATAAATGGAAAAAAAAAAAATAAATATCCATTTTTTTAAGCACTATTTACTGAAGAAGTTGTCTTTTTTCCCATGTTTGCTCTTGGCAACTTTTTTTGAAATTGAATTCACTGTAAGTATATGGATTTATTTTTGTGTTCTCTATTCTGTTCCATTAGTCTATATGTCTTTTTTTTTTTAATGCTAGTACCATGCTGTTATGCCTACTAGATCTCTGTAGAATAATTTGAATTCATGTAATGTGATTCTTCCAGTTTTATTCTTTTTGCATTGGCTATTCTGGATCTTTCTTAGTTCCATATAAAACTCATAAGGATTCTATTTCTGTGAGAATGCCATTGGTATTTTAATAGAGATTGCATTCAATCTTTTGATTGCTTTGGGTAGTATGGATATTTTAACAACATTGACTCTATCCATGAACATGCGACATCTTTCCATTTCTTGATGTCCTCAATTTCTTTCATTAGTGTTTTTCATAGTTTTTCTTATACAGAATCTTTCCCTTCTTTGGGTAAATTAATTCCTAAGTATTTTAATTTATTTGTGGCTATTGTCAATGGTATCACTTTTTAAATTTCTTTTTCAAATCATTTACTATTGGCATATAGAAATGCTACTGGGTTTTGTATGTTGATTTTGTATCTTCAACTTTAATAAATTTGTTCATTAGTTTTAATAGTGTTTCTGGTGGAGTCTTTAGGTTTTTCCAAATATAAGATTATATCATCTGCAAATAATGATAATTTGACTTCTCCCATTTCAACTTAAATACCCTTTATTTCTCTTGTCTGATTGCTCTAACTAGAAATTTCAGTACTATATTGAATAACAATGGAGAAAGTGGGCATTCTCATCATATTTCAGATCTTATAGAAAAGCTTTTAGTTTGTTTCCATTTAGGATTATAGTAGGTATGGGTCTATCATATATGACTTTTATTATGTTGTGGTATCTTCCTTCTATTCCCAGATTTTTTTTAAAGGGCCTTTTATAAAGAAACATTGAATTTTATTCCATGCTTTTTCAGTATCAACTGAAACATTCATATGGCTTTTATTCTTTGCTCTGCAGAAATGATGTATCATGTTAATTGTTTTGCATACATTAAACCATCCTTGAATCCCAGAGTTAAATCTCACTTGATCATAATGAATGATATTTCTAATATATTGTTGAATTTGGTTTGTTATAATTTTATTGAGAATTTTTGCACCATATTTATCAAATATATTGGACTGTAGTTTTATGTATTTGATCTGTCTTTATCTTGTGTTTGTATCAGGGTAATACTGGCCATGTACAATGAATTTGGAGTATTTCCTTCTCCTTTTCTTTAGAATAGTTGGAGTAGAACTGGTATTAGTTCTTTGAATGTTTGGTAGAATTCAGCAATAAAGCCATTGGGTCCTAGGCATCTCTTTTATTACAGCTTCAATCTCATTACTTGCTATTGGTCTGTTTAGGTTAATCCAACAGATTTCTAAAGATTAGAAATCTAATCTTTATGATTCAACCTTCGTAGGTTATACATGTCTAGGAATTTATCCATTTCCTTGAGATTTTCCAGTATATTGGCAAGTAGTTGATCATAGTAGCTACTAATGATCCATTGAATATCGGCAGGATCAGTTGTAATGTCTCCTTTTTTATAACTGACTTAATTTCTTTGGATTTACTTTTTTTCCCGGTTACTGTCACTGAAGTTTTATCAATTTTGTTTAACTCTTTTTTTTAAAAAAATAACAACTTTATTTTTCTTGATGTTTATTGTTCTTTCCTTTCAGTTTTATTTATCTCTGCTCTGATCTTTATTATTTCAACATATTTCATATTATTTCATATTCTCTACAAATTTGGGTTTGGTTTGCTCTTGCTGTTTTAGATCTTTAATATTAAGCATTAAATTGTTTATTTGAAGTTTTTTCTCTGTTTTGATGGAAGTGCTTATAGTTGTAAACTTTGCTATTAGTACAATATTTTCCGTGTCCTGTGGGTTTTGGTAGGTTGTGTTTGCACTATCACTGGTTTCAATTTTTTTTCAATTTTCCTCCTAATTTCTTAATTGATCCACTGGTCATTCAGGTTCATATTGTTTAATTTCTATAGTTTTCAATATTTATTGTTTTTGATTGTTAGTTTTATTACACTAAGGTCAGAGGAGATGCTTGATATTATTTCAATTTTTTGAATGTCTTAAGAATTGTTTTGTGACCTAACATATGGTCTATCATTGAGAATAAGCCATGTGCTGAGGAGAACAATGTATATTTTGCAGTTCTTGGATGAAATGTTCTGGGACCAGTTCACCATTAGCACTCACCTAAGAGTTACAGTCCTTGTGGCCTATACTGCTATCAAGTTTTATTTAGATCCCCAGTGTCTAAATTTCCAAACACTCAAATTCTGCCTGCTAGGTTTGGCAATTACATTCTGGCTAGAACTGGTTTAAATGCTTCTTCCATGTGCAGGCATTAGTTGAGTTTGAACCAGTTTTTCTTTCTGCTCTAATAGGACAGCACTGAGTTAATGACTCACAGTTGCTGTGCTCTCCCTCCCTGCTGCCCAGAGCTGCACTCTACAGCCACTCCTGCTGGGGAGTGAGACAGGGGTGGCATCTGTAAGTGATCCAAAACTGTTTTTTCTACCTCTTCATTGCCTTTTTTAGCAATGTGAGGTTAAAAGTGGGTATTATGAGGGCCAACCTGATTATTTTCTTATGAAGGTTGTGTGTGTGTATGTGTGTGTGTGTAGATAAGTTGTTAAATTGGTGTCCTCGCGGGGGTGGGGGGCAATCAATGGAGGCTTCTATTTTTTCTTTTGCTCCATCTCCTAGTAGACATCATTCTTTTTGCTATGGGTTTTGCTTTACTTTCTATTTGTTGTGGTTTGCTTCAGTGTCCCCACTCAAATCTCATGTTGAATGGTGATTCTGAGTGTTGGAGGTGTGGCCTGGTGGGAGGTGATTAAATGGTGGAGGTGGTTTCTAGTGGTTTAGCACCATCCCTCTAGTACTATCTAGGGATAAAGTTCTCACAAGACCTGGTTGCTTACTAGGTTGGTGCAAAAGTAATTGCGATTTTTTCATTGACAGTAATACAAAAACCACAATTACTTTTGCATCAACTTAATAAAAGTGTATAGCACTTCCTCCTTAAATCTCTCTATCCCACTGCTATGTGAAGATGTGCTTGTTTCCCCTTTGCCCTTCTGCCATAATTGTAAGTTTCCTGAGGCTTCCTCAGCCATGCCTCCTGTACAGCCTGTGGAACTGTGAGTCAATTAAACTTTTTATCTGTATCAATTACTCACTGTTAGGTAGTTCTATACAGCAGTGTAAGAATGAACTAATATGCTATGAAAGCATAAAACTTTAAACTTCAGTGTATGTCAATATATTACTTTCTATTTTATTATTAGTGACTTGTGAGTCATGTTTAAGAACTTTTGCTTAAATCAAAGTCATTAAGATGTCTTCTTAATCTTTATTTTTAAAATATTAAATTTAGGTGTCATCCATCAGAAATTAATTTTTATGAATGTCATAAGTTTTGTCAGATAAGTCATATTTTTGTTTATACAGATATATAATTGTTAAAACACTAGCTATTAAAAAACTAGCTTTTAGGGAATGCTTCTAAACTCTTTTGATTTGTTTGTCATTTTTCTATCCTATGCCAGTACCACAGTGTCTTAATTACTAGTTTTATATTGCTTTCAGTTCTCTGATATACTGTTAAAAGTCTTTTATTTCTCATGATTACTATGGTTATTGTTTTGCTTGTTATATTTACATAAAATCAGCATGTTATGTTCTTTCCAAGAAAAAACTATGTGGAATCATTATTATGTTAAATCTATTTTTTGCTTATACTAAACTTTTATTTTTACACGTTGTTGGATTACATTTGCTAATTGTTCATAAATATGCAACTATGTTTATGACAAAGACTGTTTCATAATTTCTTGTGTTATTAGTATCTTTGTGAAATAGAAAAATTAAATTGATTCTAGCCTCATAAAAAAGGTTACATAATGTTACTTATTACAATATTTTCTAGAAAACTTTATATAAGATTGTTGTTATTTCTTCTTTAAATATTTGGAAGAATTAAACAGTGAAGCTATCCTGACTTCTGAATATGTGTATATGCATATAGGTTATTAACAAAACATTAAAATTATTTAATAGAAACTAGACTATCAAAATTATTTATTTGTTTATGGTTTCTTTGTAAATAAATTATTTTGATGTGCCTATACATTTAATTCAATTTGTCAAATATTCAAATTTATTGTTTGTAATATGTCCTCATTATAACTGTTTGTATTTTCCATTCCACATTTTTAAAAAATTTCTTTAAATTTTACATGTCTTTATTATTTCTCCTCTACATTTCTTAAGTTTAATTTAATGTTACTGATTTTCTAACTTAATGAGTTAGGTAAGTCATAGAGTTTCAGCATTTCTTCCTTTCTAAAATATGCATTTGGATCTATACATTTTTCTACAATACAGTTTTAACTGCAAACCATAATCTTTTATATATTCTACTTTATCATTGATGTCATGATATTTTCTAATTTCCATTGATGTCTTCCTTGACATTTAAATGTCTATTGCATAAATTCCTGGTGTTTTTTGTTTCTCTACTTTCAATTTTATATTTTAATGGCAATTTCATCCTTTGTTGTTAGAAGATAGAAAAGTTTAAAATCTTAAGACATTTGTTTAGGCTTTCTTTAAAAATTAATACACACTTGTTTTTGGTGAATATTAATTATATACACATTTTTAACAATTAGAAATCTCATCAAATTTGAGGAAGTATTGTCATTTATTATAATTTTGTTACCAGATCTGTTATTTCAAATTATTATTGATGTGTGGTATGGTTACCATAATAGTTATTAAAGAGGTTTTTGTTGTACATCTCTAGCGGTAAATTTCTTTTTTTTTTTTATTTCTGTCAGTTTTTTTTTCTTTATGAGGCTTTATGGGTAGGTAAACATGGATTTAAAATTTTGGCAGTTTCCTGTTAGATTTAAGCTTTTATTAATTATTTTAAAATATCTTGCTTTATATCTTGCAATGCTTCTTGCTTTAATTTCTTTGTCTGCTATTACTATAGTTACTCCAGCTTTCTTATAGGTAATATTTACATATTTTCATGTTCTTTTACTTTCAGCGTTTTTTTTGTAACATATTTAAAATGTATATATTGTAAGTAGCATACACATAAGCTTGCATTTTAACTATTTAAGAGTTTTATATTTTACTTGGCTTTACACAGTCCATTTATATTGAACATAATTACCTAACAAGTTTTTCTAACTTATTACCATTGATTTGCTAATTTGACCATCTGCTTCGTTTTCTTGTTCCTTTTATTTTTTCAGTTTATCAGTGCTTTGTCATTTTATTTTTCTTTCTGTTTAAATACTATTTATGTACTCTCTTCTTTTTACCATTCATTTATTTAATATAATAGAAATAAATATATTTACATTTTACTAATATGTCAGAAAACTAGAACTTTTAAACTCCATTTACTCAACTCTCAACCTTCTTCATTAGTGCTCTCTAGATTTTCATGTCTATATATAATTTAAACTTACAAAAATCACAATTATTGCTGTGTGTAGTTAAATTTATTTACATTTATCCACACATTTGTCTTTTTTGATATACTCCATTCTCTCCTGCATTTCCATATTTCTATGTTTTTTTATTTTAATTGAATGTGTTAAACACATTTACTGAGTTAACTTTTAAATAATTTACTATTCACTTTTACAGTGTTATTTGATCTTTTTAAATAGATTATAATCCTCTTTTGGGAACCTCTATCCTTTCATCTATTTTGCCTATCTTTCTTTTTCTCACTCCTAAAGCCAAGCACTTTTCTGATTTCTATACTTATAGACTTGTTTTTCCTGTAATTGAAATTCACAGAAATAAAACAGTATGGTACATACTCTTCAAATTGTTTTTTAATACAAGAAAACCTTAAGATACATCTATGTATTCAACTGTATCAGTATTTTATCCTTATGATAACTAAATAGTATTCAATGGCTATATATATTATATTTTTCTGTCATCCTTTTGATGAATATTTAGATTTTTAAAATTTTTGTTATTTTGAATGACATTTTAATTAACATTCTTTCATTAACATTCTTTCACTTTAAAACATGCATAAGTTTTTTTTAGTTAAAATCTGTTTATATTTTTCTTGGGGAAACCTTTGGGAATTGTTGGGTGATAAGTTAATTGTATGTTTTGTTTTATTATGACACCAGCCGTATATGAGAGCTCTGATTGCTTTGCACTTCCTCCTACATGTTGTGCTGTTGGTCTTTTATTTCAGCAATTCTAGTGACTGCATAATGATATGATTTTGCATTTTAATTTATCTGGATAATTAAATATGCTGAGCATCTTTTCATAGCTTTATTTTGAAATGAGTTATATGCACATTTGAAAAATCTGTGTAATTATCAGTTGTGAGCATACTATTTTAAAATATCTATTATCAGGAGCTTCAGGACAGCTGACTGTAAGTACCTTCCTAAGAGCCAAAATACTGAGTAATCACATTTTTAATAGATCATCCAAGAGACAATAGAGGAATTCAACAACAAAACAAGTGACTAGAAATAATTAAAGCAAATAAGAGGAGAGAAGTAAGGCAGCTTATTTGGCTGGGATTGCCTGGGAGCCAAAAGAGACTCCTCAATGTAGGACAGGGTAAGTGAGAGACACTCAGCTGTCCACACCCACACCATGGACTTTTACAATTTTAGCTATTGGAGAGCCCCTTAACATTCACAAACCATGAAACTAACTAGGGAGCATCTAGAGATTGTGTGACAGCACTGCTTCAGAGAGGAAGCTCACACTTGGTCCCACACGCTCCCTGAGACCTAGGAAGTTACAATGAGGTGCCATTTTAGAGCCCTTCCTGGAACAGGCTTCAGACTGTCTTGAGGCCCAGTGGTGCCAGGCCTGAAGTAGAAGAGAAGTACAGGCTGAGGCACAAGTGAGGCATGAGCGGACATTACCAGAGAGCAAAGACACAACCAAAGCATGAGCTATCATTGCTGGGGCTGGGGCACAAGTGACACGTGTGTTTCCCACCTGCTGACCTAAGAAAGTCACACTACCTTTGCCAGTGGCAGGCTGTCCCTAACTCAAGCATTCTGCTAGTGACCTGGGGATGGTCACATACCTACCTACTATGCCTGGTACCTTCACATACTATCAGGGGACCTGAGAACAAACCCATCTGGCCTGGCCTTGCCCATGTCACCCTGTGCCAGGGCACACAGTCCAGGGGCCAGGGTATTGCTCAGTCTGGTGTAGTTTATATTTCTGTGGCATCATTGGTGATATCCCATTTACCGTTTTTATTGTGTCTATTTGATTCTTCTCTCTCTCTTTTTTTAATTAGTCTGGCTAACGGTCTATTTTATTAATCTTTTCAAAAAACCAACTCCTGGATTCATTGATTTTTTTAAAAAATCTCTTTTTGAAAAGAGATTTTTGTGTCTCTATCTCCTTTAGTTCTGCTCTGATCTTGGTTATTTTTTGTCTTCTGCTAGCTTTTGAATTTGTTTGCTCTTGCTTCTCTAGTTATTTTAATTGTGATGTTAGGGTATCTAGTTTAGATTTTTCCTGCTTTCTTCTGTGGGCATTTGTGCTATAAATGTCCCTCTAAACACTGCTCTATGCATTGTGTCTTTGTTATCATTGATTTTAAAGAATTTATTTCTGCTTTAATTTTATTATTTACCCAGTAGTCATTCAAGAGCAGGTTGTTCAGTTTCCATGTAGTTGTACTGTTTTGAGTGAGATTCTCAATCCTGAGTTCTAATTTGATTGCATTGTGGTCTGGGAGATTGTTATGATTTCCATTCTTTTTCATTTGCTGAGGAGTGTTTTACTTCCAATTATGTGGTCAATTTTAGAATAAGTGCTATGTGGTGCTGAGAAGAATGTATATTCTGTTGATTTGCAGTGGAGAATTCTGTAGATGTCTGTTAGGCCTACTTGGTCCAGAGCTGAGTTCAAGTTCTAAATATTCTTGTTAATTTTCTGTCTCGATCTCTCTAATATTGACAGGGGAGTGTTAAAGTGTCTTGCTATTATTGTGCGGGAGTCTAAGTCTCTATAGGTCACTAATAACTTACTTTATGAATCTGGGTACTCCTGTATTGGGTTCATATATACTTAGGATAGTTCACTCTTCTTGTTGCATTGATCCCTATACCATTAGGTAATGCCCTTCTTTGTCTTATTTAATCTTTGTTGGTTTTAAGTCTGTTTATCAGAGACTAGGATTGCAATGCCTTCTCTCTCTTTTTTTTTTTTTTTTTTTGCTTCCCATGTGCTTGGTAAATCTTCCTCCAGCCCTCTATTTTGAGCCTATGTGTGTCCTTGCATATGAGATGGGTCTTAATACAGCACCTGGATGGGTCTTGACTCTTTATCAAATTTGCCAGTCCTTGTCTTTTAATTGGAGCATTTAGCCCATTTACATTTGCAGTTAGTATTGTTATGTGTAAATCTGAGCCTCTCATTATGATGCTATTTGGTTATGTTGCACACTAGTTGATGCAGTTTCTCACAGTGTCAGAGTATTTATATTTTGGTATGTTTTTGCAGTGGCTGCTACTGGTTTTTCCTTTCTATATTTAGTGCTGCTTTCATAAGTTTTTGCATGGCAGGCCTGGTAGCAACAAAATCCCTCAGCCTTTGCTTGACTGTAAAATATTTTATTTCTCCTTCACTTATGAAGGTTAGTTTGGCTGGATATGAAAATCTGGGTGGAAAATTCTTTTAAGAATGTCGAATATTGGCCCCCACTCTCTTCTAGCTTGTAGGGATTCTGCAGAGTGATCCATTGTTAGTCTGACAAGCTTCCCATTGTGTGGGTAACCCGACTTTTCTTTCAGGCTGCCCTTAACATTTTTTTTCTTCATTTCAACCTCAGCAAATCTGACAATTATGTCTCTTGGGGTTGCTCCTCTCTTCTCTCAAGGAGTATCTATGTGGTGTTCTTTGAATATCCTGAATTTGAATGTTA
The DNA here is from genome assembly GCF_009761245.1 of Sapajus apella. NCBI lineage: Eukaryota > Metazoa > Chordata > Mammalia > Primates > Cebidae > Sapajus > Sapajus apella. The sequence continues at coordinate 16,322,720 of NW_022436980.1, forward strand.
GCCTTCTTGCTAGGTTGGGGATGTTCTATTGGATAATATCCTGAACTGTGTTTTCTAACTTGCTTCCATTCTCCTCTTTGCTTTCAGGTACACCAATCAAACATAGGTTTAGTTTTTTAACACAGTCTCATATTTCTTGGAGGCTTTGTTTGTTCCTTTTCATTCTTTATTCTCTAATCTTGTCTTCACACTTTATTTCATTAAGTTGATTTTCAATCTCTGATATCCTTTTCTCTGCTTGATCAATTCAGCTATTGATAATTGTGTATGCTTCACGAAGTTCTCATGCTGTGTTTTTCATCTCTATCTGGTCATTTATGTTGTTCTCTACACTGGTTATTCTAATTAGCAGTTTCTGTAACCTTTTATCAAGGTTCTTATCTTCCTTGCATTGGGTTAAAATATGCTGTTTTAGCTCAGAAGAGTTTATTATTCCCCACCTTCTGAAGCCTGATTATGTCAATTCATCAAACTATTTTCCATCCAGTCTTGTTTCCTGGCTGGTGAGAAATTATGCTCCTTTGGAGGAGAAGAGGCATTCTGGATTTTGCACTGTCTTTTCCTCATCGTTGTGGATTTATCTGTCTTTGGTCTTTGATGTTGTTGACCTTTGGATGGGGTTTTTGCGTAGTAGTCATTTTTGTTGATGTTGATGCTATTCCTTTCTGTTTGTTATTTTTCCTTTTAATAGGCAGGACCCTCTTCTTCAGGTCTGCCATAGTTTGCTAGAGGTACACTCCAGACCCTGTTTGCCTGGGTATCATCATCAGAGGCTGCAGAACAGCAAAGATTGCTGCCTGCTCCTTCCTCTGGGAGCTTCATTCCAGAGGGGCATTTGCCAGATTCCAGCTGGAGCACTTCTGTATGAGGTGTCTTTTGACCCCTGCTGGGAGGTGTCTCCCCATCAGGAGGCACAGGTGTCAAGGACCCACTTGAGTAGACAGTCTGTCCCTTAGCAGAACTTGAGTGCTGTACTGGGAGATCTGCTGCTCTCTTCAGAGTTGGCAGGGAACATTTAATTCTGCTGAAGTTGAATTAGCTATCCCTTAGCTATCCCTTCCACCAGGTGCTCTGTCCTAGGGAGATGGTAGTTTTATCCATAAGTCCCTTACTGGGGCTGCTGCCTTTCTTTCAGAGATGCCCTGCCCATAGAGGAGGAATCTAGGGAGGCAGTCTGGCTACAGCAGCTTTCTGGAGTTGTGTTAGGCTCCCCACTGTCTGAACTTCATGGTGGCTTTGTTTAAACTGTGAAGGGAAAACCACCTACTCAAGTGTCAGTAATGGTGGATGCCTTTCCCCTCACCAAGCTGGAGTGTCCCAGGTCAATTTCAGACTGCTGTGCTGGCAGCAAGAATTTCCAGTCAGTATATCTTAACTTATTAGGCTCCATGGGGTTGGTATACACTGAGCAAGACTGCTTGGCTCCAAGGCTTTGGCCCCCTTTAATAAATGGTTCTATCTCACTGGTGTTCCAAGTGCCACTAGGTTATAAAAAACAACCTCTTGCAGCTAGATCAGTTTCTTCCCAAAAGGCTGCGCAATTTTGTGCTTGAAACCCAGGCCCTAGTGGTGTAGGTACCTGAGGGAATCTCCTGGTCTACAGATTGTAAAGATCATGGGAAAAGTGTAGCATCTGGGCTGCATTGCACTGTCCTTCACCGCAGGGTCCCTCAAGGGTTCCCTTAGATAGGGGAGGAAGTCGCCTGACCTCTTGCACTTCCTGGGTGAAGTGACACCCCACCCTGCTTCTGCTCACCCTCTATGGGCTGCACCTACTGTCTAACCAGTCCCAATGAGATGAACCAGGTACCTCAGTTGGAAATGCAGAAATCACTCACCTTCTGCATTGGTCTTGGGAGCTGCAGACCGGATCTGTTCCTATTCAGCCATCTTGCCCAGAAATTCTGAAAATCAAGGATTTTGAAACTGAAGAATATATTGAATAAAATACAAAATGCATTTTAAAGCTACAATATACTAGATTTAGCAGAATAGAGAATCTCAGAAATTTTTAAACAACACAAAGTTAAAAAAAGAATACAAAAAAGAAAACAAACACTGACATACAGGACACAATAAAGTGAATAGGTACTTGAATTATTGAGGTCGTGGAAGATGGAAAGAGAATGAAAGAGGTAGAAAACTTATTTTACAAAACAGTAGATAAAAACTTCCCAAGTCTAGCAAGAGATATAGATATCAGAGACAATAATGGACAACTTTACACTAACAAATTGGAAAATTTAGAGTAAGCAGCTAAGTTCCTGGACACAGTAACTTAGCAAGATGGAATTAGGAAGACTTAGAAAATCTGAACAATACTAATAATGAGTAATGATATCGAATCAGTAACAAAAGTCTCCCAATAATGTCAAGAATCAGATGAGTTCACTGCCAAATTCCATAAAATTTACAAAAAAACTAACGCTCATTCTCCCTGAATCATTCCCCCCAAAAAAACGGAAGTGGAGGGAATTCTTCCTATCTCATTCTATGCATACAGCATTAGTTTGATAGCAAAACCAAATACACAACAACAACAAAAAATAACAAATAAAACTACACATTAATATTTCTAACGAACATACACTCAAAATTCCTCAAGAAAATACTAGTAAACCTAATCCAAATGACATATCAACAAAATGATACACTATATTCAAATAGGATTCATCTCAGGGATATAAGGATGGTTCGACAAACATGCATCAATAACCAAAACACGTCACATCAACAGAACAAAGGACAGAAACCATATGATTATCTTAATAGATGGAGAAAAGGTGTTTGATAAAATTCAACATTCCTTCATGATAAAGCCTCTCAGTAAACTAGCCATAGCCAACATTACACTGAATGTGGAAAAGTTAAAATCATTTCCTTTAAGAATTGGAACAATATAAGGATATCCACTTTTATCACTTTCAAAATAGTACTGGAAGTCCTAAACAGGGCAGTTCTGGTAAGAGGGAAATATAAATGGCATTCAAAATGTAAAAGAGGAAGTCAAATTATTCCTCTTTGCAGATTACATAATTTTATATTTAGAAAAAACCAAATACACAACAAAAACTTTTGGGAGTAATAAATTCAGTAAAAATGGAAATGGCAGAATATAAAAATCTGCATACAAAAATCAGTACCATTTCTATACATCAGTAATGAAGGAGTTAAAAAGAAAAATCGAGAAAGCAATTTTATTTACAATAGCTTTAAACAAAGTAAAATTTCTAGGAATAAATTTAACCATGGAGGTAAAATATCTTTACAAAAAAAAAAAAACTGCAAAACATAAATGAGAGGAATTATAGAGACACAAACAAATGAAAAGACAGCCTATGCTTATGGATCAGAAGTTAATATTGTTTAAACAAACATACTACCCAAAGCAATCTACAGACTCAATGCAATTTCTATCAAAATATCAATGTCATATTTTACAGAAATCAAAAAAAAATTCTGAAATTTGTATGGAACCAAAAAATCTAGAAGAGTTAAATCAATTCTGAGCAAAACTAAAAGTACTGCACTACGTGACTTCAAAATATGCTGTAAAACTATAAAAAAAAAATGGTCAGTATAAAAATGGACATACATAAACCAAAGGAACAGAATAGAGAACCCAGAAATAAACCCACATATTTACAGCTCACTGATTTTTCAACAAAAGTTCCAAAAACATACCCTAAAGAGAATGCACCCTCTTCAAGTGCTGGGGAGATTGGATATCTACATGTGGAAAAAGGAATTTGGACTCCTGTCTCTCGCCATATACAAATATCATACTAAAGATGAATGGAAAAACCAAATGTAATGCCCAAAACTATATCACTTCTAGAAGAATACATAAAGAACATAGTTGAGGGCATTGGTCTAGGCAAATATATTATGTCTATGACCTCAAAAGCACAGACAACTAAAATAAAAAATAGATAAATGGGATTAAATTAAACTAAAAACATATTATACACAACAAAGGAAAACAACCCACAGAGTGAGTAACCTATTGAATGAAAGAAAATATTTGGAAACTTTTCATCTGACAAGAGACAAATATCCAGAATATAAAAGAAATACTAAATGATAAAGAAACAAAAACAAATAATCACATCAAAATGTGAGCAAAGAACATGAATAGACATTTCTCAAAGGAAGACACATGAATGGCAAACAGGCACATGAAAAAATGCTTGACATCACTAGTCATCAGAAAAATGCAAATCAAAAAGCATAGTAAGTATTATGATACCCTTAATAGAATGACTATTATTAAAAGAACAAAAAAATAAATAAAAGTTGCTGGCAAGGATGCAGAGAACAGGAAATTCTTATACATTGTTGCTAAGAATGTAAATTAGTATAACTCTTAAGGAAAACACTATAGAGATTTTGGGGGGAAAAAGCCTAAAAATAGAACTACCATACAATACTACAACTCAACTATTTGGTGTTACCCAAAGGACAAGAAATAAGTACATCAGAGGGATACGTTCATTAACATTTTATTGCAGTATCATTCACAATAGCAAAGAAATAAAATCAATGTGTGTCCATCAATGAACGAATGAATGAAAAAATGTGGCTTATATGTACAATATAATACCCCACAGCCATTAAAAAGCATGTCATTTGCAGCAACATAGATGAAAGTAGATGTCATTATGTTAAGAGAAATAGGCAAGGCACAGAAAGACGAATATCACGACTCTTCACTCTAATTCAGAAGCTAAAAAAATTTGCTTTCATTGAGATGGAGAAAAAATAATTAATACAAGAAACTGGGAAGAATATGAGGGTGGGAGTGGGAAAGAAAGAGATATAGCAAGAATAGAAGACTTGAAATGTTACCAACGTTAAGAAAAGATAATTACTCAAGGTAATAGATATTCCATATACTCTGACTGGACCATTATACACCGTATGTATGTAACAAATACAAATGTACCCCATAATTGCACAAAGTATTATAAATCAGTAAAAGAAAAATATCAAATGTCTGTTGGGTGAAGTTAGTATTAATTTTTTTTAATTTTTAATTTTTTTGAGTACATAGTAAGTGTATTTATGAGGTATGTGACATGTTTTGATATAAGCATACAATGTATAATAACCACACGAAGGTAAATCAGATATCCATCATTTCAAGCACTTATTCTTGGTGTTACAATCAAATTATAATTTTTTATTATTTCTAAATGTACAATTAAATTATTATTGACTATATTCACCCATTTGTTCTATGAAATACTAGATTTTATTTATTTTTTTGTACCTATTAATCATTCCTGCCCTGCCTGCCCACTACCCTTCCCAGCCTCTGGTAACCATCATTCTACTCTCAATCTCCACGAGTTTATTTTAATTTTTAACTCCCACGAACAACTGAGAACATGCAGTCTGTTTTCCTGTGTCTGGGTTATTTACTTTATTAACACAGTGACCTCCAGTTTCATCTAAGTTGTTGCAAAAGACAGAATCTCATTTTTTTATGGGAGCAAAGTAACCCATTGTGTACAAGTGTCATATTTTCTTTATCCATTTGCCTGTTGATGGACATTTAGGCTGCTTCCATATCCTAGATGTTGTGAATAATGGTGCAATAATCATAGATGTGCAGATATCTCCTCAATATACCGATTTCCTTTCTTTTCAGTAAATACCTAGTAGAGAGAAATTCAACATGGCTGACTCCATTTACTTCTAGCCTAACAAGCTGGCTGTCTTTACTCACTTCTGGGCATAGGCCAAGCTGGTCATGAGACGAATTTATCTGATAGTTTAACTTGAAAACAGAAATGATAATAATCCCATACTAAAACTAACTTCTTCCTTGCTCAGAAACTAAAAACAGCCTTTGTAAGACTAATGAAAGCCCACAAGATTAGAATTATGAGAGGGGACTGAATTGTGATAGGTTGTAGCCGTAGTTTCTATAAACCCTTACTGCTTAGGAGTCATTCACCAGAGGTTACAAGGTTGGTGACTTCCCCAATGGTTCCTGTAGATAAGATCATTATTGTAGAACCTAACACTGGTCTTTTGAGATATATTTCAGACTTTTGCATTCTGGTCACTTACTGACCTCACCCAGACTATGACTCATGACTCAACCTGTCCTGTGGCTTCCCAAACAGAGAGTACATGAGGACCATTTTCCACACCCCTATGATTGCATTCCCACCAATCAGAAGCATCTATTCTCCTAGTACCCTGCTGACCAAGCTATCCTTGGAGTTCTCTAACCTCTGAGCCTTCAGGAAGACTAATTTGAGTAATAACTCTTATCTCCCATGTGGTTGTACTCAGGTCAATTAACCATTCCCCCCACCCCGCCCCGACTTTGTTTTTACTGCAATACCATGGTCTCAGTGAATTGGTCTTATCTGTAAAGGGGGCAGGAAAAACTAATTAGGCAATTACACTTTTAACTCTACTCATTTACTTTTGTGGTTTGAGCTATTGCTATGTACTTTACATTTATAGACATTATAATTTATATATGATGTAGTTATTATTGTTGCTCTACACAATCAATGTTCTTTTATATTTGTATATATGTATACTCCTGCTGGGTGTTTTTTAGTTTTCTATAGTTTCATTCTTTTTTTATAATGTTTCTTCATTCTTAGTGTCAACTGATTGTATAAATATCAAGCACTATGACATAAGAAAATTTAGAGTTAGTTTTATTCTGAGCCAAATTTGAGGACTCATAGCTTAAAACTACGGGCTCAGGACAAACTAAGAATGTGTCTCAAAGTGGGCCACATGAGACTAAGCATTCACACATGCTGTTACATAGAAAATGAGAGAAAAGGGTAGTGGAGCAAAGGTGATATTCTTATAATCCTGAGTGGAGTTCAGTGATGTTACACAAAGGCTAAGCAAATGTGATTAACATATATAGGGGGAAAGATTAATAAGTATGTAGGCATCTTAGGCTCTGAAGAGGGATGATTGAGTCTATTCTGCCTTTCCTTTCATCTGATAGGCAAAGTTGTAATCAGTGCATGTCAGTGAAATATTTGACAGTCTCCAGGCTTGCAAACTGCAAGTTTAGCTCTAATTCATAGACTTAGTTTCTGTTACCTATATGTTCAACTTGTAACCTTCTTGGGCCACTTTTAAAACATTTATTTTTTTACTTACATAGGGAAATCCAATTTATCTTTGAATATTTCTTGTTTGTGTGTGTGTGTGTGTGTGTTTCCTTAAATTAACCCTAAGCAAAGTGGTGACAATAATTGTGAAATCCAAATACTCTTTATTTTAAATGAAATTTATATATTCTCAGAACTGTACTCTATAGCCTACTAAGCTAAGACCATGGTCTAAGTTAAGCTTTGTTTCCTTGTTCTTAAATTTGTAAACTCTTTCACTAGAGAATTATCAGAAAGCACAAACCTTATGCATTCAAGGCCAGAGATGAAAGTAAAAGCAGAAGACAACCTGCTATGGGAAAGCGGACAGAATCCAAACAATATGATTCTCCCTCTATCTTTTCATGGAAATTTGAATTTTAAATGAAGTCACTCAAGAATGCAAGAAGATAAATCATCCTGATGGCAATGTCTTAGGTCTAGAGATATATTAGTATTTTCCTGTTTCTTAGCTCTACTCTATCTGGCTGTTAGATTCTTCCTTTTATGACTTCATCAGCCTTTATTTTTTTCAAGAGCTTGATTCTTCTTTTCTACTTAATTAGTCTCTATTTATGGTGGTCATACGATTTTATTTGATAAAGTAGGGCATGAATCAAGCATTCCTAGTTTATTGGACTAACTGCACTGTTAAAGTGTCTTACACTATACTTAATATCATTAAAATATTATGCAACCAGACAAATAATCTCTGATTCCTAATTCTTTGCAGGTAGAACTTTCATTTCTCTCCTCTGGAGTTGGTATAAATGTTTCAAATGTGCCTTTCTCCATATTGAACTGATAAGATCTTGTTTTCAGATAGAAATTCCTGTTATACAGTACACCTTGAAGGTATATTAGGTCTGGAAAGCACCTATTTCTTCAAACTTGATATGAGTTCTTCATGCATCATCTTGTCATAGGGATTTTGAGAAGCACTTGTGTGCGTGCGTGCATGTGTGTGTGTGTGTGTCTGTGTGCCTCTGTGTGGGGTGTGTGTGTGTGTGTATGTGTGTGAGAGAGAGAGAGAGAGAGAGAGAGACAGATTTCCATTTCTTCTGGACTATTTTTTACCTTCTATAATCACAATTTTGGTCATGGGTATATTTATAAAAAAAAAAAATTCCTATACCTAAGAAAAATTATCATCCATTTGAATGTGAGACAAAGTTGATCCTTTGCCAATTCACTACAAGCAGGCTATGTTGTACCAACTGGCACAAAAATGGACAGGGCAGAGACATGTTCTAGAAGTATTATTTCATGTGAAGTGTGGTAATTTTTAGAAAATACCTTTGGGTTTTAAAAATATACCATTTTGACAACCTTAGTAGAAATATACTTACTTGAAAGCATTCCTGAGCCAATGTCTATTGTATTTTAATATCATTTCAGGGATACCTTTACTTGCATATGAAAAATTAAAATATCAGCAGAAATTCTGATAATTTTCTAATTATAATAATCTCATGAAATTATTGTGCATTTTTGGAGTTAATTGAATGAATTCTATATATTTAAAATATTTAATTAACATTAAATAAATATTAAGGGTATACTTACTATTTGAAATGAAATATATATTTATATTCTATTGTTGTTATGAAAATTTATTGAGTGTTCCCTACATTCAAGGCATATTATGAAACAATTCAGGATTTTTAATAATGAGAAGAAAAGTTGATAAGGAACAAATGAACATCTACTTATCACTTTATATGTTTCTTTGTATTCTGAGGTAGCTTGCAGCATTATTATCAAACCCAACTGGGGTCTGTTTGCCCCACTCAGTAAGGCCAGATATCCACATAAAGGACTGAAGCAGGAGAAGGTGCTTTTTTTCAGGGCACCAAGCCAAGAGAATCAGGCACTAATGCTTAAGTCCCTACAGCCTCAATGGCTTATAGGTAAGGGTTTTAAAGGCAGGGATACATTTCAGGAAAGTAGTTTGCAGGCAAAATCATAAATCAATACATGGAGGCTACACATTGATTTTGGTCTAATGAATAGGATATCTTGAAGTGAGCGTTTCCACATCATAGGTAGATTCAAACATTTTCTAATTTGTAATTGGTTAAGGCAGAGAAGCTTTCCTTATAAATTTGGAGTCAGCAGACAAGAATGTTAGCTCTGGCTCATGGGTGTGAGTTTCTCCAGGCCCCTCAGAAAAAAAAAAAAAAAGAAAGAAAAATAAACAGTGGTCAGAGTTGAGACCCTAGCCGCCCCTTATCTGAGGTATACTTACCTCCAGCTTTCTGAGAAACAACTCAGTGGCATATGATAATATGTTATTTTTAGTTTCTAAAAGGAAATCAAGCATTCTGTGATTCCAGCTTCCTTGACTACTGTTTTAAGCTATTACATTTTTGCTTAACAAGTCATTTACTTCTCAGGATTAGCCAGTTGTCTGGAATTTTCCTTAAAGAACTCAAGATTTTCATTTATTTTTGTGCTTGTGGAGCCCACAAGCCCCTAAGAGGGGATGGCTGTTCCATCTCAGTATATTTGTTTTAGAAAGAAACTAATATTACAAAAGGAAAGGTAACTTTTAGTTCTGAAACTTGAAAGTTATAGAGCTAGAGTTTGAATTTAAATGTGTATAATTCCAAAGCCTGTGTTCTCTCCATTGCATGACATTGATTCAAAAATTAATTAAAACTTTATCCTTAAGGAATTTATAATCTAGTGAAAAAGTAAGAGCACAGAAAAAAATGACTGATAAATGGATTCAAACATTTAGAAGAAAGGAGAAATGGAAAAAATACTTCAAAAGTGAAAATCTCATTTTTTAGTTTATTTTCTAAAGAGATGTTCTGAAAAATTAGGGAGGGTAAAATTCTGTTGTGGCCAGGCATGGTGGCTCACCTCTATAATCCCTGCCCTTTTGGAGGTCAAGGCAGGAGGACTGCTTGAGCCCAGGAGTTTGAGACTGGCCTGGGCAACAAAGGGAGATTCTGTGTTACAAAAACAAACAAATAAAAAAAGCATTACCTGGTGTGGCAGTGTATACCTATGGTCTCAGCTTCTTGGTAGACTGAGGCAGAAGGATCTCTTGAGCCTGGGAGGTCAAAGTTACAGTGATCAAAGATTGCGCCACTGCACTCTAGCCTGGGCGAAAGAGCAAGAATCTGGTTCAAAAAAAAAAAAAAAAGGAAAAAATCTATTGTGACTCTAGAAGCAATATAAGAAAAAGAAACAAGTTTTCAGGGTTATAAAGGAAGAATGTGGTCAAGTGAAATTGTTCATGCCTGTAATCCCAACACTTAGGGATGCTGAGGTGTAATGATCACTTGAGCCTGGAAGTTCAAGACCAGCATGGGTAGTGTAGTTAGACACCTCACCATCTCTAATATGTATGTATATATATATATATATATATATATATATATATATATGTGTGTGTGTGTGTGTGTGTGTGTGTGTGTGTGTGTATTCTGGAAGTCTAGGCTGCAGTGAACAGTGCATTTTACCACTGCACTCTAGCCTGGGTGTCGATCCAGACAAATGACATTATCTCAAAAAAAAAAAAAAAAAAAAAAGAAAGGAAGAGTAGTGGTTGATGCTAGAAGAGTAAAATTCTGTGACTTTAAAAAATATCAGGATATGTAATTTGACCTTTCAGAATTTTGAATCAACTGAAATTAGAATATTAATCTCAGGGAACCATGTGTGATAAAAAGAAAGATGAATCATAGGAAAAATGCTATAGAACAAACTGAGAAAAAGCACATTAAATAAAATGAATAAAAAAAGTTATGATGCTCTTTTAAAGGGTAGTAAGGGAATTAACATAACCTATACTGTGATAACAGACATGCTTATTATGGTGTTAGAGTCTCTATAGAATGTCTGTAGAGACTACAGATGTCTATAAAATGTCTAAAGACATCTAGAGAATGTCTAAATTAGTGATCTAGAGAATCAGCTATAAAGTAATAAATTTTGGTGTCATATCACAGAATAAAATACACGTGTATAGTATTAGAAAGAAGTGTTTTGGAACTTCGAAGGGAATCAGAAAGAAACATTTATAACAAATTTTACATGGGAGAAGAAAACCATGGAAAAAAGTATTCAACACAGTTTTGTAGGAACTAACAGGTCCATATTACTGAAGGAAAGGTACTAAGATGTTTAGGAAAAAAGTTAATGCCTGTTTATTTTATTGTGAATATTTTAATGAAGACAGAACAAAGCCTTCAGCTTTAAGGAGAAAAATTAGGCTAGAATAAAACTTATTCGCTGAGCAGGTTATCTGTATCAGTTCATCTCAAAGGTATTTTTTCTCATTTAATTCAAACAGAGTGCATTTTATGAATGTGGAAACTGAGGTGCAAAGTAGTTAAGTAACTCACAAGGTCACAGAGTTGATAGCTTCCTGTATTTGTCAGTTTTCACACTGCTATAAAGGTATTACCCAATACTGGGTAACTTATAAACAAAAGAGGTTCAATTGACAACAATTCCACATGGCTGGGGAGGCCTCAGGAAACCTACAATCAAGGCAGCAGGGTAAGCAGGCACCTTCTTCACAAGGTGGCAGGAGAGAGTGAGCGAGTGAGCATCTGAAGGAGGAACTGTCATTCTTATAAAGCCATCAGCTCTCATGAGAACTCACTATAATGAAACAGCATGGGAGAAACCACACTCATGATCCAATAACCTCCCTCACTCTACACATGGGGATTAAAATTTGGGGTGAGATTTGGGTGGGAACACAGAACCAAACAAACTCACTTCCAGAGTTAAGTTTTAATCATAAAGCAATCTAATTTGAAAGCCCTTAATCTTATCGGTACTCCATGCTACGTTTTAAAAGATTGAAGTGAAATACAGGAAAATAATTTTTATTTTTCCATTAGATGTGCTGAAAGCCAGTTTTTATGGAAAGAGTGTGACTTGATGTGAATCAGTATCTTGGTGGTAATACTAGAACCCAATGTAATGTTTTCTGATGTGTTGATTTTTGGATTATAGAAACTTGAGACATACAATCTTCTAATTTGGCATCAAAAATACAAGCACTTGTAAACAAAACAGAATAGGTTTTTTTTTTTTGTTTAAAAAAATAGATGTAGCATTTATTGAACATTTACTCTTTGCCAGGTACTGATCAAAGTATTGACATGTTTTATTTGTTATTCTTTCAAATAATTCTATAAAATGGGTTCTATTATTACCTCAATTTAATAGTTGAAAAAATCAGCACAGCGAGATGAAGTGATATTCACAGAATCAATGTGGCAGAGCAATATGTGAATGCAAATATTCTGACTTCAGAATCAAAAAAATGAACCGCTTCAATGCCTAATGCTCTGTGTTACAGAGATCTGAAACTCAAATTATCTAACAAGCCATATTTCATCAGAGGTAGCCTCTAAATTAAAAATATCTCTAGTCTGGGCATGGTGGCTCACACCTGTAATCCCAGCACTTTGGGAGGCCAAGGCAGTGGATTATTTGAGGTCAGGAGTTCGAGACCAGCCTGACCAACATGATGAAACTACATCTCTACCAAAAAATAAAAAATAGAAAAAAAAAAATTAGCCAGGCATGGTGGTAGGTGCCTGTAATCCCAGCTGCTCAAGAGGCTGAGGCAGGAGAATTGCTTGAACCTGGGAGGCGGAGGTTGCGGTGAGCTGAGACTGTACCTTTGCACTCCAGCCTGGGTAACAGAGCAAGACTCCATCTTATAAATAAATAAATAAATAAAGTCTCTAAACATCTGCAATCTTTGCTTAGTGATTTTTTCCCAGGTACCTAGGGCCTGGAAATATAATGAGGGAAGAAGACAATTCCGTTAGGTTTTTCCATGGCTTTATATTTTCTCAGTGTGTTGCATTCTCTATTAAGAGCTTTATTGCATAATCCAACAAATTGTAGATTTAGAATTTAACATTCTACATACACTATAGTTCATCAGCTTCTCTTGTAATTCATGTTCTGACAGGTAATAAATATCACAGTTTCTAATGTCCTGTTATGGAAGCTGTCAGATTCAAAATGGAATCACTTGTGTCAAACTCTGACAAAATAAGCTGAGGAAGGTCATGAAGGGAAGACACTCATGCATGTTTGTCTAATAACTAGGAGTATCTCAGGACACACTGCCAGAATTATAGCATTGCAACAAGACCACCACAACCTTGCAAGCAAGATAATTTAAAGCTGATGGCCATTATAAGGACTATTTGAGCTCCCTAAGCTTGTTTCTTTTAGAGCTAAAATTAAAAAAATAATAATAATACAGCTATGGGGTTAAATAGCCTGACTGGAATGCTTGCTTGCATGTAGAGACTTCAACCCTCTCTCAGTCTGTTTTTCCTTTGCCTACTCGGAATCTGCTGACTTTTTCACGTGTGTTAAGATAAAACTTACTGCTGAAATTGTCCTTGTTTTACAAATGAAAAATAAATAGGGATATGGTGTTATTGACCTCAAAGCCTGTTTAAAGATATTTTTATGGAATTGTAGTGAAATGAAAACATCCGATGAATTAACCCCTACACTAATTTCAAACTAAAGAAGAGGGGAAAAAGAAAAAAAAAATCTGCTGTTCCACGCAAAATTTGGTTCATTGCCTTGGTAAGATTACCTATCAAGGGCAAACACAAATCTTAAAGTTTAACCATTTGAAAAGATAGCCTTAACATGTCCTATTTTTTTTTCCTTTTTTTTGAGACAAAGTCTTGCACTGCCATCCAGGCTGGAGTGCAGTGGCGCAATCTCAGCTCCCTGCAACAACCTCTGCCTCCCAGGTTCAAGCAATTCTCCTTTCCTGACCTCCCAAGTAGCTGGGATTATAGGTGTCCACTACCATGCCCAGCTAATTTTTGTGTTTTTAGTAGAGACGGGGTTTCACCATGTTGGCCAGGCCTGACCTCAAGTGATCCGCCCGCCTCAGCCTCCCAAAGTGCCGGGATTACCAGTGACGTGTATTATTTTATCTGAAGCATAACTTAAATCCAATTGTTCTTTTAAAATTGGTATAAGTTTATATGACTATATTTTACTGTTTTATTACTGAAATTTTAAAGTTAAAAGCCATATGAGCTTCATTTGCATTGTATGTTTTCATATGTTTATGTCATACATATATATAGCATTTTTTCTATGAAAACATATTTGAAAAGCTCTATGTAGTTGTCTTAGAGAAAAAAGTAAATAATCAGCAAAAAGTAACTCAAATATCTTTTGAGTTCATGTGACTTCAGTAAAAAATTGGCAATGTAATATTATTGATTTAATTAAAGCAGGCATATTTTCAGAGTTTTCAGCATTAAATATGATACAGACAGACATCTTTATTTCTGTCAGTGAAACCACCTTTGCAAAATTATGGCAATAAAATAAATCAGCCATTTTGCTTCTGATCTCCAAGCTGTACTTGGTCATTTCTGGGCATAGACCAATTTAACTTTAGAAAAAATTTAATTTTTAGTTTAACTTGAAAGCAAGCATGATAGTAATTCCTCCCTAAAACCAACCCCTTCAATTCACAGGGACCAACAACCACTTTCATCAGCAAGAATAGGATTATGGGAGGGGCAGAATGCTGCTAAGATACAGTTACTATAATCCTTTATTGCTCAGGAGTCATGTGGTCAGAGGTCACCAGACTTGTGACTCCTCTAATTGCTCCTATAGACAAAATCACTACTGTAGAACTTAAAATTGGTGTTTTAAAATATCTGTGAGACCAACCCCACTTGGGCTTGTAAACCATTACTTAACTAATCCTGTAGCTCTACCTGGAGATGAACTCAGCACTTAGGACTGTTCTCCACACCCCTATGATTTCATCTCCAACTCATCAGCAGTGACCATCCCCTAGCCCCCCACCCACCAAATTGTCAATGAAAACTATGAATTTCAAGCCTTGGGAGAGACTGATTTGAGTGCTAACTGTAGTTGTCCTACGTGGGCTCGCCTTGAGACAGTCATGCCATTTCTTTACTACAATACCATGGTATCAGTAAATTGATTTTGTCTGTGCAGAAGACAGAAAAAACTCCATCAGATGATTACATTAGATGTTTTAGATCCTAAAGGTATGAGTTTGAAATAATGACAAGATGGCAGATAAAATTGTAGGGTAGTGGCCATAGTTACCAGTATATCAAGCAGAACAGTGAAACAAAAAATAACAATGTATTTAACATTTAGGGTCTTTCCCTAACAGGTAAATAGCTCAAAATGATGACTACCTTGGTCAGATATCTCAGTTTCTACAAATAAGATATTTGTAAAGAATTAATAAATCACTTAAATGTAAATGGGATAAACATTTATACTTAAAATTTTTTGAAATCTTAAACTTAAGTAATAGATAAATGAGTTACTTCTAAGAAGTTAAAATATGAAAACATTAATTTTTAATCATAGATTCAAGTTTATTTACTTTTGGCTTTTTAAATTTTACAGAAGACATGATATTTGCATTCATTTTTTAAAAAACTATAAAATGAACTGTTTTTTAAATATAAATATTTTGTATGTAAAAAGCATACATATTCTGTATGTAAAAAACAGTTCAAAATTACTTTCTAGGTTTTCACTAAAAAGATTACTAAGAGTTAGAAATTCTAATTAACTTGCAATTCTATTTGGAACATATACAAGAAGAAAAGATGTGTTTTAGATGAGAAAAGTTATAAATAAGGCATAAAAATGTGTTCTGTTAAGGAAAAGAAAAATATTGTCTAGTTTGAAGGTTATTTAAAGATTGTTTTCAAAATGTGAATTTTAAAAGGAAATAAAATAAGGCAGAAAGGAACCAGTAAGTAGGGAAGAGATGCAAAGAAAGTTACAAGGATGTATTTTTTTGTAACAAAAGTTAAAAAGAGAGTTTGTATTTTTGTATAAGAAAGAGTATTATGTAGTTGAAATAATAAGGAAAAAAGAATACAAGTTTTGTCCTAAGGAAGAATGATTGTTTAAATATAAGAAAGAAAAATATAGGACAAAACTAAAGGTTTAAATAATTTGGAAAATTTTGAGCAAGTGATGGAAGGCTTAAGCAAGTTGGGAAAAGTTTATGAAGGATCAATCTGATAAAACAGAATTTACGTGTGATGAAGTTGACCAAAATTAAAAGAGAATTAAAAATAAGTCTCTCTAAAATTCAGAATTAGTAGAAAATGTACATTGATAGAAGACATTAAATTTGACCCCTATATTCACAGGGGTTTCTTGGAGTATTGATTTACTCTTAATTTTAAAAAATCAGAAGGCTTTGATGTTTATTATAAAATCTGTGGGTTTTTTAAATAATTTTCTTCCATCTTCCAAACTGCAGGTTTTCCTATTTCTAGTTTTCATTAAATTTCCCTAAGTCTAGGTTGAAACTCCCATCTTCTTTATTTAAAATAGTAATTTTATTTCTCAAATGGAGTTTTCCTTTTACAGTTTTTCAGATTCATATCTCAGATGTTCAGTTTTGCTGCATTTTGTTCTACATGATGTGTAGGACATACATCATTACCTTTGGTTAATTTCTTTTTTCTTTAATGAAGGCATATTTTTCTATTTAACTAAAATGGTTACTCTTTCTCTCAACTTTTTAGTTAGCTCTTATAGCTCTGTATTCTCCTACTTGCAATTCTAAGTCTGCTATTGTGGCCTGAGGCTGAAGAATGTTTGTCTTAAACGTCTAGGAGAGCAGTATTTTCCTCCAATATAATTAGATTCCATACCCTTGGTTTCTTGATGTGTCTTAACTATTCCATGTAACCAGACAATTTTATGTGCTTTTACTTTTTCTAAGAGCCATGTATTCCCCTACACAAGGTACTAATTTTCTTGTTTACGTTCTTCTATAATATGGTACATTCTTCTGTCATATGGTACGTTCTTCTATAATATGGTGTATCCTCATAACCTTAGAGACACACTATTCAAATGTCTGATGAAATTAAAGTAACTTTTCATCAGGCTTGACTTCATTTTCTCGAAATAGGCTTCCCACAAGAGAAGCAATCACACTGCAGGAGGTTTTTCTTTATATTTTGAAAGTTGGCCTAGGAAAATGGACTTGGATCTTATCAAGGTGATTTTCTTTCTCATGTTGTTTTTATCAAGGCCTTTGATTTAAGTGGGAAAACTGAGTGATCTCTGTTAAAGGTCTGTGTGTTTGTTTGTTTTTCCCCTTAACTATGTAACTTTCTCTATATTCTTTTAAAGTCTTTGGTTATCATCCTGGTGAAATAAATGACTATTGTTTCACAATTACCTGTGGTCCTAGTGTGATTAGAACGTTTTAAATTTTTGATGTCTGACAAATTTCCTTAAAATCAAATTCTGAAACAAGTCTTTTTGACCTTGAACTCAATTTGGTAAGTTTCAGGGGGTTCTGAAACTTCTCAAAGGATTTATGAAAGGAAGGTATTAAATTAATTAGACTTACTTGATATATTGAATTATTTACAAAAGCCTTGGTAAACAGTGAGTGATGCCAGATTTAAGTTATATTTATGAGTATTATTCTAAGATGAATGTTCTAAAATTATGTAAAATTCCCAATAATTTAATATGGTATTAGTAATAATTTAGATTGTTATGTTAAAATGTTGTATGACACAGAAATAACAAAATTTCTTGTTGATTTTTTATTATGGTGAACTCTCATAATTAGATTCTTAATCAAAGATATACTAAGTCTTTGTCATCCACATTTATTGCTTTCATTTTTTTTTGCAATTCTGCAGATTCATGTAAAATATTCTAACAAGCATATCTGAATACAAATTCATGATACTTGTAAGACCAATGAAATACTCCACTTCCGGGAAATGAAGAGACAAAACTTTATAACCAGCAATGTGGAGATTTTGTCTACTAAAAAACACATTTACAAAAGTATTTCCTCCAACCTTGAAAAAAAATCTCTTACCAGTATTATAGGAGTTATTAATAAATTGTTTGGGGCAGATAAGGTAAAAGGAGTCCTTGGTAAGGCTTTTTCTTTTAATAAAAACAGCTCTTGAAACCTTTCTAACAGAAAAGTGGCTTGACAAGCCAGGCCAGCAGGCACTGATATGCAAATGTCGATGATTAGAAATCGTGGTTACCCAAAATGGCAGTTCCTGCCCTCTTCTCCATGTCACCACGTGTGCCAGGTGTCATGGCCGCCTCCAGATAATACCAGCTGTGCAGTGTGCAGCAGATCATGGAGACCTGAATTTGCATATTAAAAGGCTACGGTGGGAAAGCCACTTTCCCCCCTCTCAGGCTATGTGAATGACACACCTGGTCAAATCAATCCCCTGGGCACTATGCAAATTACACACAGCCTCCTCCAGCCTCCTAATATAACAGACTGTTTCCTGCTGCACTTAGGGGTTTTTATCCATTCAGTGCCCCCTGCTCTCTGTATGAGGAGAGCCTTTCCTCTTCTTTCTTACTCATTAAAATTTCTGCTTCTTAAAACCACTCCACCTATGACTGTGTCATTTATCTAATTGGCAGGAGACAAAGGACCCTGGTGTTTCTCCAGTCATCAGAACCGTATCACTTTGGTGCATTCATCAGAGTTTTGAGTATCGGAGCAGATTCTCTACTTTCACTTTCATTTCTGGGGCTACTCATCCTCAGTTTTTATTCTCTCAAAGAACTATCAAAAAACCAGGCATTTGTCAGCTGATTAATGAGCCACAAAGGCTGGCCACTGGCCTTAAAGACTCAGATGTATGACATGCTGGGGAGGACTTAGTCAATGCCATAGTGCCCTCAGGGTGTTACGAATGAATGTTGGCTCTGTTACAACCAGTCTCTTTTCATGGATAAAATTTAGCCATCAAATGATGCTGGGAGAAGTTCTGAGGCAACTGAGAATTTCTGGCCAGAGCATACTCTATTGTTATTCAAAGGCTTCTGGACTGGACTCAGTTTCCAACAGCCTACTCTGGGTGTTGGTAAGGAATCCTCAGCTATCCTGTCATAAAACTTTTCATCTGTTTCTGAGGCCTCTTACTCTGTCTCTCTTTCTGTGTGTCAAATGTGTGGGACTTTTTATAGCCTAGGGAAGTATTCTTTTTGGCAAGATTAGGAAATGTCATAGTAACCCAAGACATAGCTCAAGGAAAAGCATCTTTGTGATTTTCTAGGAACAGGATTTCTGCCCTTACAACAGTGTCTCTCTCTCTCGCTCAGCTCTTGGTCTGGAGAGTACATGACATTTCTAGGTTTCTCTCTGCCCTTGGTCTGGACAGCATATGACATTTCCAGGTCTCTCTATGTTCTTGACCTGGAGAACACAGGGCATGTCAAGGTCACACTGCCCTTGGTCTATAGAACACATGGTGTTTCAAGGTAAACATCGCCACCTAGTGGAAATAGAAATACTCTTCATAAGACACATTGCTGGTTCTCTGGGGTACATTGCAGGTTTCACAATTTTTCCTTTTTGCACTTTTCTACTGAAAACTATGCTTTATGCTATTTCTGTGAATGGGAAAATTCTGCTTTCAACTATTAGAATTAAAATGTCCTCCATAGTCAAATTTTAGTCCCTATACTGTCTCATGAGCAGGAAAATGGCCATTAGGTCCCCACATCCCTTTAAGGCACCTATTCTGTTTCTGATTAAGACAGTACTTAATTAGTAATGGGATTTTAAGTCCAGAAGTAAACTGGAATCATTTTTCTAAGGGTAAATGCTTTCTCATGGGCCATAATAGCAGGCAATCTAACATATTCCCTTCATTAAAGGAGCCTTGCCTTTTACATAGTCTTTCCCAAGATCCATTTTATTTTTAGGGAGGAACACAAGTCACACAAGTCTACAAAGTCAAAGGAAGAAAACAGGCAGAGGACTAGGGCTACTTGGGTAAATGTGAATAGGCCCAGAAGTCTAATTTCTCTGGTTCCATGCCTTGAAGGGTCACCCCTACAACCATGACTGGGACATTTAACAGGGTGTCAGGACCCAGGAACCAGGGAGGGAAAATAGTCAGGGGGACACCCTCACTGTTTTCTTCTCCATTCTGAGACATATATGGAAGGGAAGGAGATTAAAGGGATGATTTCTCTCATTTCTCATTCTAGATGGGTAACAGATTATCTTCAGCTTGCACCCCTCTAGAGTACACTCTAAAACACTGGAACTTTCTTAATTTCAGAACTTTGAAGAGAAAAGTGACTCATCTTCTTATGCATGAGGGCATGGCATTTTTACTAAATTTTTTTTAGTGTTGTAAGATCAACCCACCTTTGTTTATCAATCATATTGGGCAGGCCTAAAGAGAATGGTTCTCAAAAGTTAGAGAAGCAAAACTCTAAGCATCTGAGGAACCATCTGACAATTCTCCTTATTTGGGGCACCTTCAGATTCCCTTATTATTACAGGACTTTAGGCAAATAAAAGAAGATTTAGGCTGATTTTCTGATTACCCTGATAGGTATATAGAAAGATTCCACAATTTAACTCAGGTGTTTTTTCTTTTTTCACGTTTAACATGGCTCTTTTATAATATTCTTATAACCTGGGAAAAAACTTGAAATGCTTGGCTTAGAGTTGAGCTGGGGAAAAGGAACCCAAAAGCCTGACATGCCAGCAAAGGGTAAACGTTTCTTAAAAGTCAAGCTTTTGGATTCTCTCTCCCTGTGCAAAGCAGTAAAAGGGATAATGAGGATCATTGTTTATTCTCTGTAAAGCTTTAATTAATGAAACAATGATTTATGAGGTTGGTCTTAAGATGTAGTCAGTCTGGTATGCTTTGTGTGTCTCTCAGTATGGTTCTATCAAAAGAAACGGTATCTTAGGTTAGAATGCAGGCCCAGGATAACATACGCCTGCTGTTGGAGTCAGCCTAACAAAATGGTCAGTAACAAACTTGGACACAGGCTTCCATCTTGTTTCATGTCCTTGGGAACATGACCTGTAACCATGTGGCACTACTATGTTTTAGCCTCCACCATTTTACAATGTTGGCTGTCTTACATGCTAAATAGTTTCTGGGTAAGGGCCACAAAATCAGATAAACCAGTTTATCAATCTGGGTGGTGCAAGCTAATCAATTGACAATAGGGCTTAAAAAATCTCAAGCACTGGGCCAGGCGCAGTGGCTCACGCCTGTAATCCCAACACTTTGGGAGGCCGAGGCGGGTGAATCATGAGGTCAAGAGATCGAGACCATCCTGGTCAACATGGTGAAACCCCGTCTCTACTAAAACTACAAAAAATCAGCTGGGCATGGTGGTGCGTGCCTGTAATCCCAGCTACTCAGGAGGCTGAGGCAGGAGAATTGCCTGAACCCAGGAGGCGGAGGTTGCGGTGAGCCGAGATCGCGCCATTGCACTCCAGCCTGGGTAACAAGAGTGAAACTCTGTCTCAAAAAAAAAAAAAAAAA
Source organism: Sapajus apella (assembly GCF_009761245.1). Taxonomy (NCBI): domain Eukaryota; kingdom Metazoa; phylum Chordata; class Mammalia; order Primates; family Cebidae; genus Sapajus; species Sapajus apella. The sequence goes on from NW_022436980.1 coordinate 16,344,210, forward strand.
AAAAATCTCAAGCACTGATCTTGAGAGCAGTTGAGAGAGGATCAGAGTCTTATAGCCTCCAGCAGCATGGCTCCTAGGCTAGTTTCTTGGTCTGGTCCTAGGACAAGGAAGAAGTATTTCTTAAGAAGGGGCTTTTATCATCTTTGTTTTAGAGTATGAACTATAAACCAGGATCCTCCCAAAGTTGGATTGGCCTATGCCCAGAGGTGGGCAAGGCCAGCTTGGGGGCTGAAAACAAAATGGAGTTAGTTAGGTTGGATGTCTCTCACTATCTCTCTCACAATTTTGCAGTGATGGTTTCGAATGCTGCTTATCACCTTTTGAAAATATCTTGTACACTTGTGATTAAGTCATTACCTAATTAAGGCTTGTTGGTTTCAACTGTGAGGTTACTTTTTATAAATTTCAAAACTCAAAGATCTTAATTACTTGGTGTGGCTAAAACTGAATAACAAGGGATTTGAAAGGATTTTCGTAAAGCCTGCTCATCTTAATTAAAAGTGGATATTCTAGTTATAGGCATATTTAAAAGGGTATTACATGGTCTTTTCATAAATTGAACATTAAAGTAAAAGCATAACAAGACTGTCTTATGACACTAATCTGCCCTTTAGCAAAAGGGGTTTTTAAGGACTTTCAAATGTTTTACCTCATGGTCATATTGGTTAAGATTAGATGGAATTGTCTATGAGATTTTATTTAAGAATCAGAGTTAACATTAATAAACCAATACAAGGGTAAAATTTGGCTTTGAACAGGATTTTTATGCAATAGTAAAGGCTAATGAAAGTGTTAATATTATTATTATTTTTTTTTGCTTTTTGAGTCATCATTTTGGCAAAATAAATAATTTATGGTAATCTGTAATTCTATTTCATTAACACCAAGTGTTTTAAACCTCTAACATTTAATGGGCTTTCCGAAATCCAACTTCAAGTTTCAAAATTGTCTTTCTTAATGCCTAACTTTCTGAGTTGTTCAGAGGTCCCCTGAAATATCCAGAGAAGTGGTAAACAGGATTATTTGACATGTTTAGTGACATGAGATTGCCAAAATGATGTCCAATCTTCTTTAGGTTATATCTTGGTCAATAATACTAATATATGTTCCAAAATCATATGGGTTTCCTAAAATTCTGATGTCTAAGTAAACGCTATCAATCATAATTAATGTTAAAGTTATTGTAAACTATGGAGATAACCAAATTTCTTTGTCAGTAATGTTTTAATTGTAACTACCATGGAAATTTTGTCATTTACAGACAATTGTGGTCTTGCTTTGTTCCTTCTCAAAAGATGGCTTATAATCAAGCTATAGGACTTTAATAGGTGTTTTCAAATGCAGGATTTCAATAGCTTTGAAGATTGTAACATTGGAATAGAGAAAGAATGTACAATACTCATGAAGAACTGAAATTTTCATGAATGTCAATCAAAACAAGTTAATTAAATAGACTGCACTCTGAGAATTAATGTAATCTTTTTTACTTTTGCTTAGAATACTGCTGGTCCTTTTTTTTTTTTTTTTTTTTCAGTCAAGGAAACTTATTTTGAACTATTTATGGCCTTTAATAATTGAATAAGTTATATTCCTGTAAACAAAATTTGGAGCATGTTTCTTTCGTTCTTCCTTGTTCTTCTAGAATTTGGAAACTATCTTTGAGTACACTTTTTTTTTTTTTTTTTGAGACATAGTCTCACCCTGTCTCCAGGCACCAGGCTGGAGTGCAGTGGCACAATCTCGGCTCACTGCAACCTCTGCCTCCTGGGTTCAAGCAATTCTCCTGCCTAGCCTCCCGAGTAGCTGGGATTACAGGTGCATGCCACCACGCACAGCTAATTTTTGTTTTTTTTTAGTAGAGATGGGGTTTCACCATGTTGGCCAGGATGGTCTCAATCTCTCGAGTTCGTGATCCGCCCGCCTCGGCCTCCCAAGAGTACTCTTAACTTATGGAAATATACTTGTTTGCATAAGTACAATAAGAATCCATTATTTTTTAGCCAGGTGTGGTGGCTCATGCCTGTAATCCCAGCACTTTGGGAGACTGAGGTGGGCAGATCACCTGAGGTCAGGAGTTCAAGACAGCTTGACCAACATGGAGAAAACCCGTCCCTACTAAAAATACCAAATTAGCTGTGCATGGTGGCGCATGCCTGAAATCCCAGCTACTCAGTAGGCTGAGGCAGGATAATCCCTTGAACCTGAGTGGGGGAGGTTGCTGTGAGCCAAGATCATGCCATTTCACTCCAGACTGGGCAATAAAAACAAAACTCCATCTCAAAAAAAACAAATCCATTTTTTTTTCAACAGGACACAATTGGAAAAACTACTTATTTTACCAAGGTTTTGACTAGACGGGTGTGTTTCCCCTTACAGAATCAAGCTTGATGTGCAGAGCCAATAAAAGCCTCTTGGGGAGAACTGACCTCATACCTTGTCTACACAGTCCCTACACAGAGTAGATTCCTAACCAGTGGTCGGTAAAGAATGTCGCTTTCTTACAAGTCCAAGAGCTACAAGTTTATCTTGGGATCTTAAAAGAAAAGGATGACCCAACTCACAGATATTTGAAGATAAAAACCCATGGCTGGGCTTGGCTTTAAAAGGTCTTATCTGAGATTCCTTATGGAATAGAATTCCATCAAAGTCAATACAAAAGGCCTACATAGAAATAACCATTCTTGCTGCACTTTATGCAAATAAACAGGCCAAGTGTAAGACTAAAATTTATTCTAAGAGCAATATGGTCTTAAAGTAATTGGTTTTTACCAAAAATGAAGACTAGACAGAGAAATTATACTCCAAAACTTATCATATATATGTTATTAAATTCTAGTCTCATTAATTGTTTTTAAGCTTTTTGCCTACATTTTAGACTAACCCTGATTATTCCTGTGACTCAAGTGGTGATCTCCTGCAGCTTGAAAGAAACGAAAAAGGATGGGTAATGTTAAAATCTGGATCAACATGCTAGTTCTGGGCAATTATCCTATAAATTCTGCCAGGTAATGAAAGTGAGTATGGTGCCCATAACTTGGAGGTTTCTTTGTTAAGGGAAATAGAACCAAGAAATTTCATAGACACCCCAAAGGGAAATTCTGTATCTTAGCAAGTAAAATTTTAGAAGAAAATTATCTACTACACCACACTTGCAGGAATTACTATACTTACTGTACTATTTGTAGTAGATCTATAAATGGTAGCACCTTCTAACTAAAATATTAGACAGAGAGTTTCCATTGATATAATATTTTGCTTAATTATTATTCTTATAGCAGGGACAATAGCTACCAGCAAAAAGAAAGCAGGAAAGTTTTACTATCACTGAATTTGCTAGAACTTCTTTAGCATATTGGTATTGTATTGTATTGTATTCTATATTGTTCTTTTCTATTCTATATTGTTCTGTTCTATATTGGGTTTGGTAATATGTCACACTCTGGCTATGCAAAGAAGATTATAAAGGAAAGAGATTTTCCTTTACAAAGGAAAATCATAAAGGGATTGATAATTTCATGAAATATCTAGCCAAGACTAAAAAATCATCAAGGGATTGATAGTTTCAGGAAATACCTGGCAAGGCTAACACTAATGTTACCCTAGCCTTCAAAATCCAATGCCAATTATCCTAAAAGGAATGTTACTTTTATATAAACATTTCTAGGGTAATGTACAGCAACATCTAGTGGAGGCAGACTGGTACTGCAGTCCATTGGTGTAACTAACGGGTATCAAACTCTACGGTTAGTTATGGCCTATAGGACCCCCACTAACAGTGGTAATCTTAATGCTCATATTCTAACCCTATATTTTACCTTCTGTATAACGTATCTCTTTTCACCTAGAAGCAATCAAACTCCAAACGGTGCTGCGAGCAGAGCCACACATGGACACAACATTCTTCCAAAGATCCTTAGATGGGCCCCAGGAGGAACCCTAGCTGCTGTTCCCCACTTGATGCCCCTTTTCAGTGAAAAGTAGCCAGAAAGAGACAATGCCCCCCCCCAAAAAAAAAGCCCCTAACAGGAGTCAGGGTAACATCTCCTCAGGGGTAATATTACAGGAGTTATTAAGAAATTATTTTAGGCAGACAGACAGGGTAAAAGGAGTCCTTAGTAAGGCTTTTTCTTTTAATAAAAACAGCTCCCAAAACATTTCTTTTCTAACAGTTAAGTGGTTTGAAAAGCCAGGCTGGCAAGCATTGATATGCAAATACCAGCAATTAGAAACTAGGTCCACCCAACATGGCAGTTCCCGCCTTCCTCTCTTTGTCACCATGTGTGCCAGCTGTCATGGCTGCCTCCAGATAACACCACGTGTGTGCAGAACATCATGGTTACCTGCATTTGCATATTAAAAGGGTAGGGTGTGAGGGCTATCTTTTTGTGGGCTACATGAATGACACACCTGGTCACACAAATCCCCTGGGCCCTATGCAAATCAGACATGGCCTCCTCCAGCCTCCAGTATAAATGACTGCTTCCCACCACACTCAAAGGTTTTTCTTTGTTTGGAGCCCTCCTCCCTCTGTATGGGGGGAGCCTTTCATCTCCTTTCTTGCCTATTAAACACTCCACTCCTTAAAACCATGTGTGTCCATGTCATTTACCTAATTCGCATGAGAAGAAGGACCCTGGTGTTTCTCCAGGCATCAGAGCCATATCACTAGGTCCTGTTAACCAATTCTTGAGTGGCTCTGCCTGCCTGAATAAAATGGAAAATTTCTAGGATTTGAAGCAGACATTATCTGAGTAGACAACTGTTTCCCAAGAAGACTGGACCAGGCCTCTATACCTTGTCTTTATTTTTACATTTTATTTTGTTATCTCCTTTTTTTTTTCCCTGAAATGGTGATGCACTTATCCATTTTCTAGTCTGTTCTGGGCAAAACCTTGCTGATAGTTGGATCTGTCATCAAAATTCTCTATCTTTTATGATTTTAGTGTCCTCTTAGTTCAACTTACACTTGATTTTACAAACATTCCAAGTCCAACCACCTTTGCAAATTGTCTCACTAAACTCTCCTATAGGATTAAGTGCTCTCATCTACTTTCCCCTCCTGTCTCCTGCCTTACCTACTCCAATCAATGTTCTACTAGTAGAATACTAGCCATATTCAAAGGGTCATTTCTCTTCATCCATTCCTTGGGTTCCCCTAACACAGATTTTAATATATGTAGATATGAATATATGGATATAGATACATGTGGATTGATTTTGAGAGGAAGGACTACTGAGATTATATATCAATATAACTGATTCCTGGTTAGTTCTACCATATACAAAAAATTCTTAGTTGAAAGAATTGTCTGTGCTTCTATTCGGTATGTTTACTTTTGTGTGTGGGATACTTTATTAGGAGCCTCTAAATGCTTCCACACATGCAAAACAGAAGGTCGATGTCAACTAGGATATTTAAATATTTTGTTGTCTAATTATATAATAATTCTAAAACTGATCACTGGGGTAATTATTGGAAAAGCCCTCTTTTACTAGATCAAAATGTCAAATCTGAGTTATTAGCTAGTGGGATATGGGATTCCAGAGTTTTGTTTGGGCCTTTGTGCCTAGTTTCTAATGTAGAATTAGCACAGCATAGTTTCTAATGTAGAATTGATTCAAATATATCAGTTTTTCCAGGAATTCTTGCAGACCCCACTGCAAAAGCTATTAGTGCTCAAAAACATTCATTAACTTTTCATGGTAAGGTTGTCCTGGATAACTGAATTGCTCCTGATTATCTATTAGCTAAACAAGATGACACCTGTGCTATGGGTAAAACTACATGCTCTACCTTTATACATTTATCTGGAGAATTTAAAACCCAAATACGCAAAATACAAAGGCAGGCCTCATGTTTACAGTAGGTTTCACCTACTTCTCCACGGTCATATAATTTATTCAATTGGTTGACTTTCAGCCTAGGCTTATGTCTCAAAACTTCTGTGCCAATTGGGGTTGTAATATTACTATCAATTTTACTCTATTATTTTGTTAAAATTTTGTCCCCTTTACCTTTCAAAATTCTGCAGAAATACAACTCCTTGCACGATAATGTGGGCTCATTGCTTTGAGATGACAGCCTGAAATGCATACAGAATGGGCCAAATTAAACTTAACAATAAACTTTGGGCAGACTTAGCCTGAGCTCTACTCTTTCAAGGTCTCTTTTGTTGCTGAAATGTAGCTAAAATGGTTTTCACATTGACTAGTCACCAATCGCTTTCTTCCAATTTGGGATGAGACAAAGGACAATCAAAACCTAAGCACATAATGATTAATCAGTGCTATTTTTCAGAAGGCTTTGGATCAAAAGTTGTCAGAGCCAAAATGGAGTCACTTTTGTCAAACCCTGACAAAATAGAGCCAAGGTAGGATAGGCACGGAGAGCTCTCATGCATACTTGCCTGATAAGCACTATCACAGGAGAAGCTGGCAGAACCACTGCAACCTTGTACACACACAAACATACTTCTGTGAGGATATCTGCCCAGGAGCTGCCTATTCAGTCATGGGATGATCTCACTGTTGTTATTGATCATTGTAGCCAAGGATTCTCATTTTAAAACTACTTATGTAATCCTCTTCATTTTACCTTTAAAAACTCCATTTTTTCTGCATCCCTGAATGGGTCCATGGTTGCCATGGCATGCATATTTGCATTGCAATGCCCTGCTATTTTTGATTAAACTGAATGTTTTTAGAGAGCCTTTCTCTGTTTGTTATTTACATTGACATTCAAAAGTAATACGTAATAAAAAGCCAGATTAATTGTGAGTCTATCAAATGTACCCTATGAAATAAATATTTTCAAATTTGCTTTATCTTAATTATACCTCTGGGAGATGACCTTGCTCTTCACTTTATCCAGGTTCCTACCCATGTAAGACTTATAAGCAGCTTGTTTACAATGAGAAAATAAATTATCTTTTAGAAGCATGGAAATATATCTAAAACTACAGCAGCAGGAAGGAAGGGAGAGCACTTCTGACAATCAGAAGTGCTAAAGAGTTTAAGAACACAAAAGTGACCACAAGTATTATAAATGTCAGAATAGTAACTGGCACTATTGGTTTAATTTTTATTTCCTATTTGGCAAAATAACAAAACTTCATTTTTCTTTAGAGTTGCTAAACATATAAAGCAATACGTACCACAATTCTTTTCCAAACTTAAAAGTAACGTTTGTTCCAAGTAGGCTAAAATGTTGAAATTCCTTTCAAAGTTAAATTCTGAAGAAATCAAAATTTTATTGTGTAGGGCTTTTTGTCATTTAATATTCCCTAAGTTCATGTGTACATTTAGTCTTATACTATACTTTTAGCACATTGCTGATATCACTTGAATTTCCTTATTTTTATTTAATGGCACTTTTCTTAATATATTTATTTATTTTATGTGAACTATTAGCATATACTATATAATAAAGTGTCATGTTTTAACAGTAAAAGAAATACTTGCAGGTGTCTTTCATGTCAAGATAAGTTTAAGCTGTGGGGCTGGGTGTGGTGGCTCATGCCTATAATCCCATCACTTTGGGAGGCTGAGGCAGGTGAATCATGAGGTCAGGAGTTTGACTCCAGCCTCGTTAACATGGTAAAACCCTGTCTCTACTAAAAATACAAAAAATTGGGCGTGGTCGCAGGTGCCTGTAATCTCAACTACTTGGGAGGCTGAGGCAGGAAATCCACTTGAATTTAGGAGGTGAAGGTTGCAGTTTACCAAGATCGTGCCACTGCACTCCAGCCCAGGAGGCAGTGTAAGACTCTGTTTTAAAAAAATTTTTTTAAAGTTGAAGCTGTGTAGTAGCAATGTAATAATAATTAGGCCTGAGATCATCATTGCAGACAAGAGACAGAGCTAGATGGCAGGTTCAGACAGAGCAGTGGGCATATGTTCACACTGTGAGTTTTAGCTCCAGATCAACTGCAAGAATAAACCAGTAATCCCAAGAGGACCCACAGACTCTCTGAAGAAAGCAGACTGCTTCTGCAGGACCCAGGAGACACCTCAAATACCGTGAGTGCCCCAATTGTGGAAGTGGGAAAGGGAGACTCTCCTCTCCCAAACACACATCCCCACTGGAGGACCTAAAGGCCTCTTTGCAGGAGAAGTTTATGACTTTGTTTGGAGCTGAGTTAATTTAGAAAGCCAAGCAAAATACAGAGATAGAGAAACGAGCAGAAAGGTCCTGGGAACTCAATGGCTTCCCTAGCAGGCCGTGACTGCCTGGCACCACAGGGTTCCATCAGGAGGGCAGTCAGAGGAGCAGGGAGTAAAACTCCATAAGGAGAAGAAAATCTCTAGTTGAACTTTGTAACAATTTGAGTGGGGCAAGAAGCCTCCTGGCCAGAACTCAGGGGAGGGTGCAAATCTAGTTTGCAGACTCCACGGGTGGGAGAAGAACCAAGTCCTTTCTTTTGCAGCTGAGAGATGGATAGCCTGGGGAAAGTTGTCAAGCCCATCTCACCCTCTGCCTGCTAACAGACTTGGCGCTGTTGCGGGGATCATTGTGGGAGTGCAACCAGTCCTTCAGCTTGCATGGAAGCTGGGTGAAATCTGTGACTGCCAGCCTTCCCCCACTTCCTTGAAAACCAGCATGACTCAGTAGAAGCAGCCATATCCTCCTAGGTACACAACTCCAGTGACCTGGGAATCTCACCCTCATCATCCACAGCAGCCACAGCAAGACACACTCAAGGAAAATCTGAGCTCAGACACATCTAGCACTGCCCTGACCTGATGATCCTTCCCTACCCACCCTGGTAGCAAAAGACAAGGGCATGTAATCTTGGGAGTTCTAGGGCCCCACCCTCTGGTAGTCCCTCTCCATACTACTACAGCTAATGCTCCCTGGAAAGTGTAACATCCTAGCAGGAGGCCAACCAGCACAACAATAGAGCATTAAACCACCAAAACTAAGAACCTTCATGGAGTCCATTGCACACGCCTGTCACCTGCATTGGAACAGATGCTGGTTTCCACAGCTGAGATGCCCACAGACAGTTCACATCACATGACTCTGTGGAGACAACCCCAGCACCAGCCTGGAGCCAGGTAAACTCACTGAGTAACTAAACCCAGAAGAGAGGTAAGAGTCGGTGCATTTTGGCTCACAGGAAGCTACAACTGTAGGAAAAGGGGGAGAGTACTACATCAAGGGCACATCCCATGGGACAAAATAATCTGAACAACTGCCTTCAGTCTTAGACCTTCCCTCTGACAGAGCCTACCCAAATGAGAAGCAACCAGAAATCTAACCCTGCTAATATGACAAAACCAGGTTCTTCACCAGCCCCCCAAAATAAAACTAGTTCAATAACAATGGATTCAAGTCAATAAGAAATCCCTGATTTACCTGAAAAAGAATTCAGAAGGTTAGTTACTAATCAGGGAGGCACCAAAGAAAAGCAAAGTCTAATGAAAGGAAATCCAAATAACGACACAAAAAGTGAAGGGAGATATATTCAAGGAAATACATAGCTTAAAGAAAAAACAATAAAAAATTTGAAAATCTCTGGACACACTTTTAGAAATCCAAAATGCTATGGAAAGTCTCACCAATAGAATTGAACGAGTAGAAGAAAGAAATTCAGAGCTTGAATACAAGGGGTTCAAATTAATGCAATTCAACAAAGACAAATAAAAAATAATAACAAAATATGAACAAAGCCTACAAGAAGTCTGGGATTATGTTAAAGAACCAAACCTATAAATAATCAGTGTTCCTCAAGAAGAGAATTCTAAAAGCTTGGAAAACATATTTAGGGGGATAATCAAGGAAAACTTCCCTAGGCTTGCTAGAAATCTAGACATCCATATACAAGAAGCACAAAAAACACGAGATATTCATAAAAAGAAGATCACTGCCTAAGCACATTGTCATCAGGCTATCCAAAGTTAGGATGAAGAAATGAGTCTTAAGAGCACCAGGTAACCTATAAAAAAACCAAACCCAGCAGAAGAAGGAAAATAACCAAGATTAGAGCAGAACTAAATGAAAACGAAACAAAAGAAACAATACAAAAGATAAATAAAACAAAAAGCTGGTTCTTTGACAAGGTAAATATAATTGATAGAACATTAGTAAGATTAACCATGAAGAGAGAAAATCCAAATAACCACTAAGAAACAAAACAGGAGATATTACAATTGACACCACTGAAATACAAAAGATCACTCAAGACTACTGTAAATACCTTTATGCGTATAAACTAGAAAACATAGAAGATAGATTAAATATGATGAAAAAATAAAAGTGGATATTTCCTGTTCAAAATGTAGCCAACGTCTGAGCATATTCATAGAAAGATAAAGCAAATAAAGATATAAAAATTGTGTTAAAAGATAGATGAGGTTATGTTCTAATAAATATATATAGAGATTAATCCCCCAAATCATAAATTGTCTCTATAAAGGATAAATAATTCCTGGCTTCTGACATAATCACAAATGAAAAATATTATCTCCCAGTTTCTGTTCTAATAAAACAAAAGGGTTATTGTCCGAAAGGTACAGAAGGCTTTAAGTTATGCTTAGAGGTTGACTAGAGAAGGTCACTTTTGTAGAGCCTGTTATATATTTTTTCTAGCTGTACCCTTAGGCTCCAAAAGCCAAGTGGCGTATGGATGGGAGGATAATAGATTTACAAAAACAGAATTTTCTCTCAGGCTGAGTTCTTGCATAAATTGAAGACAAGTAATCTGACAATACCAATTCTCTCTCCACATTTTCTAAATGTCAAAGCTTCAGAAGCTGGTCCCATAACTTGACAGGCCCCTATTTTCTCTGGCTTTGGCATCTCTGATTCCCGACTTTTGTCTCTATACTACTTAGTGTGGCTCATTGTGATTCAGGTATTTCTATGTATTAATTTTTTTTTTTCAGTAGCCACTTCACCACTTAGTGGATAATTCAGAAAATTACACTGAATGAAAAATAGTGCCATCCTCTGTCCTCAGTGTCTTGCAGAGATTCTAATGGCTCTTTTATTCTTTTTCATTCCATACATAACTGTTTTTCTTATAAGTAGTGGATGAAAAGGAGGGTTGGGGGAGGCATACCTAAGGAAACTGAGTGGTATGGTTCTGTACAGTCCCCTCGTCTCAAATTTCTTTTAACAGACAAATCTTTGCTTTAGTCCTAAGCTTACAGCCATAGCATTTTTCTCTTACGGTAAACTTCTGCTGATAAGCACTTCAACTTATTATTTATTTATTCAGTAACTTTCTACTGAGGACCTACGATCTTAGGCACTGTCTTGACACAGCATACCAGAACCCATCTATCATACTTATATCCATAGGAAATGAGACTGTAGTATGCTACAAGAGACATAATGTGGCTACAAGATTAATGATAGCCATAAAACCCACTCAAACCTCTAACAGGGCCTACACTATGGGCCAGTTGGCAGTGTGATCCAACCCAGCCCATGGATTGCCTACACTGGCTTACAGATTTCCAGGAAGCAAGACCACCTCAGCAGAGAAATAACTTTCATGAGCCTTAAAATAGAGCTTACACATACAAAAATGGCTTAAAATCCCTTATTAAATAAATATATACTTGACAACTGAACCAGACTAAATACAGGTATAGGAAAGGGAAAAGAATCCCTAACTCTGAAAATTGCCTGTGGATGGAGATCTTCTCAGCCAGGTGACTCCTGACTGAATGTAACGGATGACAGTGACATACTGCCATTTATCTGTTTTATAAAAGCACTGCAAGGATAAACTGTCTGAACAATGGACTGTGCCTAAGACTCATCTTTGGTGCAAATCAGACCAAATCAGAAAAGTTGTTCCCAGGGAAGCTGGCTAAATGAGACCATCTGAGAGCCCCAAATATGGCATAGATCCTAGAATTTACATTGACCAACACAATGTTCAATTTGTGATGTGCACATATCTTATATGGGTGGACTTGAAAATAAAGTCTGCATATGATAACATAGAGACATGATGGTCCATTATGTAAGGAAACAAAGTATTAGAGATACTATTAGTGTTGTTTTTATTTCAATAACAAGAAAGCTTAAAATTTATCTCTAATTTATATAGAAATTAATACCAGCATTTTTACTCAGCCACAGGGCATACAGTTTTTGAAATTTCTTGAAGTAAATGTGGTTCTAAAATTCTGAGGAGACAACTGTGCCACCTGTTTTTTAGTGAATTTTTTTTAGCATCCATAGTAGTCAATAGTTTAAGATTGTCCCTAAAATTGCTGCCTACCTGGCATATATGCCTTAGATAATTCCTCCCCTTGAATGTGGGCAAAACCTCTGAATAAAATGGGGTATCATTCTTGTGATTGGACTTCTAACAGATCGATGCTAAATTAATAGAAAGAGAGCTAGGTAGGTTGGGTCCACTTAGCTGCGCACTTTAAAAGCGTTTAAGCCTTTCCTGAAAAAATAAACTCAAAATCTGAGAGGTCATATGGAAGGGCCAAAAGGCAAGAAACTGCAGCTGCCCTCATGAGTTGAGAATCCTGAACTGACAGCAAGAGAATAGTACACTCAGTCCTACAACAACAAGGAACAAATATTTTGCAATGGTTTGAAATTTAATTGTCCCTACTTAAAGGATTAATGGATTAAGTAATCTTGTTTTAACTGAAATATTCTTCACAAAATAACTGGATGATTTAAAACTACTCCTGCAAAGAAACTGTGAATTAAAGATATAACTTTTTATACAACTGTTAGCAAAAAAGATAAAAATAAAAACACTGAAAATTATTGGTCTTTGTTACCACATGAAAATTTAAAATAACTATAATCATATATTATACTAATTAATAAAAGTATGTAATATTTTCAAATATATTGTTGAAACAGATGTAAATCCACTGTGTTAATGAAAGAATTACCTTTGTAATAAATAAATGAATAATAAATAAATAAAACCTTCCAAAGTTTTATGTTGTGCCTTAAGATGTTAGCTAGTCCCTTTATGAAAACGTTTAAAAGATGAGTACTCAGAAAATCATAATCCTATTATGATGGGAGTTTTCACAATTAAATTGGCACAAATGGCTGAACTGTGATCAAAGGAATGACAGTATAACTGAACTGGTTTCAGTCCAACTGGGTATGAGCAGATATGCCTTCTCTAAAGTCTCACTCTTGCTAATTACCTACTGCTGCACAACAAATCACCTCCAAATGTAATGACACAAAACAACAATGACACAAAGTTTTTAAAAGAGTTATTGAATATATGATGAATTACGCATTTCAAAATTTGCTGACCTTTTCTCTGACAATAATAACTGTCAGTAATTGGCTACCTAGCAGTATTTTAAGAAAATAAACACAATCTGTCCCTGCAGGGGAAAGGTGACATTTAACACTAAAGGAGAAAGCAACTCTTTTTGAAATTGTTCCCACTGAATAATTTTCCTCCAAGGATAAGTACAGACCATTCTCCAATTCCCATGACATACATGGATAGCAGTTGTTAACAGTTAACAGGACTTTACTAAAGACATGGAGAAAAAAAAACAATTATAACTGCTACATGTAATCTATACCTCATCCAAGATCTCAATCTTTTATATCCTGGCTGTCAAGAACCCAGAAGGCAGATAGCTCATCTCACCCAACGTACTCCCCATTGAAAATGCTACAGGTCTTTACACGTCTTGGAGTCCCTCTGGGACAAACTTACCACAGATCCAGAGGGAAAAGTGTTTCTCACTCAATTGAGCTTCAGAAGATCTTCCCAATTTCTGACCAAAGAAAAACAAAAACACTATTTAATTCATTCCCAGAATAAAAGAAGGGAAAAGTCCATTTCTTTCATTATAAGGCTATAGTCTGATTCTATTACAGAAATATGAAAATCACAAAAAAGCTTGGCACTTGTACATTTTTTTCAAGTTCCAAGTTCATTCAATTTATTTATCTACACAAAAATTTGTATCACTATCTTGGTGAATGACTATGGCCTGCCATACAGCCAAATAAAGTATTAATAAAACAAGATTTTCCTGGCAATAAATTTCAGTTTTCTTACAAATCTGCTGACATCTAGAACTTCATTTTCTAAATCAGGGTGTAAGTAGAGCATTAAGTTCTAAAATGAAGTTCTTGTAATCTTTGCAATATAACACATTGGTTACAAGAAGGACATTGAAGTCAGTCATATTTTGAATAAAATCCTGATCTCTTTATATATTGCCTTTACCTCTGACTCATCATCTTCCTCACCTGTAATATTGTCATAATACTACCTATCTCATAAGCCCTTGATAAGGATACATTAGAAATATTATTTGGGAACTAAGAATAGGATGTAGCACATAGAAAATAATAAATAAATATTATCTACTATTATTAATGCTGTTGTTTTCAACATTGTTGACTGTCTAAGCAAGTCAGGCCTTTACTGTTTTTTCCTAGAGAGTTTCTGCTAACAGCAAAAGAGAGTAATTTTTTTCTATGTGACTGTGAAGCCTAACACAAACCTGCTGTCCTTAGCTTCATTCACTTGCAGTCATGCCATTAGTTCATTCTCATTTTACAGCTTTTTAAAAATTACACTAATTATATCTCCTATATCTTTGTTGATATACTGATACACATCTTCCAACTTACTCATCAAATAGACTATTTTGTTTCCTCCAAACGTTTAAGTAAACATAATATTTCAAGAGGATAAAGTGTATTTATCTGTTTTCAAATTACTATAAAGACTGCCTAAGACTGAGTAATTTATAAAGGGAAGAGGTTTAATTGAGTCACAGTTCAGTGTGTTTGGGGAGACCTCAGAAAACTTAAAATCATGATGGAAAACAAAGAGTAAGCAAGGCACCTTTTTCACAAGGACACAGGAAGAAGAATAAAAGTAGAAAGAACTACCAAACACTTACAAAACAAACTGTCCTATCTCGTGAAAACTCACTGTCAGGAGACAAGCAAAAGGAAAACTGCCCCTATGATCCAATTAGCTCCACCTGGTCAGCCTCTTCCTTGACACATGGGGATTATAATTCAAGATGAAATTTGAGTGGGGCCTCAAAGCCTAATATAATAATATTACAGACTGTGATTATGTGTCACACAGCTTTATTCCCAAGGGTTTCCACATATTTTCTTTGAGAAGCAGAATCCCCATGATAAAGTGTGCTCATTTCCACATGGCTCCAAAGCCGCACATTCTGCCACGAAGTTGCCTTGCTGGCCTCATGTTCTGATATGTCCCCTCTCCTATATGACTTTTCAGTAGTGCCAAATTACCTATTTATCCTTAACTCTATTCTTTTTCTTGCCTCCATACCTTTGCTCCTTCTGTTTCTTCTGCCTAGAATATCCATTACATGGTTTACCTGGTAAAGTCAACCCTATAATAAAAGCATCTCTCTTGGCCGGGCACGGTGTCTCACGCCTGAAATCCCAGCACTTTGGGAGGCTGAGGCGGGTGGATCATGAGGTCAAGAGATCGAGACCATCCTGGTCAACATGGTGAAACCCCGTCTCTACTAAAAATACAAAAAATTAGCTAGGCATGGTAGCACATGCCTGTAATCCCAGCTGCTCAGGAGGCTGAGGCAGAATTGCCTGAATCCAGGAGGTGGAGGTTGCCGTGAGCTGTGATTGTACCATTGCCCCCCAGCCTGGTTAACAAAAGGAAACCCCATCTCAAAAAAAAAAAAAAAAAAAAGCATCTCTCACTCAATCTAATCCTGCCTTATACAAACAAGATGGCTGTTCTTTATCTGTTTTTCTTAATACAGGAAGTCCCCTTTCCTTTTCTGTTTTTTTAATATTTCCTGTGATTATTTACTATAAAACTTATATTACTATATAATATAGAATATAGAATATAGAATTAACTATACAGAATTATCAAGAAATGGAGAGATATATTAATTTTCTTGGGCTGCTATAACAAGTTAGCACAAATTTAGTAGGTTAAAACAACAGCAATATATTTTCTCAAAGTTCCAGAGTCAGTTGTCTGAAAACAAGGTTTCAGCTGGATGATTCTTCCTCTGGCAGCTTTAAGATAGAATCCTTACTCGCCTCTTATGGTGGCTTCTGGTGACTCTAGGTGTTCTTTGGTTTAGGACTGCATACCTCTATTCTCTGACTCCATTCTCACACCTTTCACCTTTGTACATACCTCTCCTCTGTGTGTCTTTCACAAAGACATTAACACATTAGATTTAAAATCAACCTGTGTAAGCTGGGAAAATTTCACCTTAATAACTTTAATTTAATTACATATGTAAACATCAATTTTTCTCTAAATAAAGTTACATTCATAGTTTCCAAGGGTTAGGTTATGGACATATTGTTTGGGGTCCACCATTCAATCTACTACAGGGGACACAGTGACTCTATCTGTTCTAATTAATCTGGTTCTCAAAGAGTAACATGAAGCTTTTAATAAATCGCACACTATACTCATGAGGAGTCATGGCTATCACTAAGAATCTTTTGACTTGACTGATAGTCTAATAAAAATAAATTTTAATAAAAAATATTAACATATTTTAAATGTCAGGATAATGGGAAATTCATAAACTACTAAAGAAGTTTTAAAAATAAAAATTTTATGTAAATTTTAAGTTGCCTGAAAAATACTAACTCAAGAAGACAGTGGTGATAAAGTTTAACTTCCGAAAAAAGAGATGTGTATATACAAACATGTACTCTCATTCTCAGAATTGAAGCTTAGGATTCATGTGTTGTGCTGTATTTCACCTTTTCTTTATGCCAAGACGGCATAAAGAGGTCATGAATCTTAGAAGTTGCCACATCATCTCAACGGCCACTTTAGGGCCCAGAAAAGACTTGTCATTCAATGAGCCTGGCAAAGCAGGGGTTTGATTCCTGTGTTTGCATTGTCTTTACAATTATCCTCAGCATGGTTGCTTGATTAGCTTTTCAGATTAAATATGCAGAGTAAGGAGCAGCCGGAGAAGCTTTAAATGAGTGGTTTTGCAGTTTTTGTTTATTTATTTGTCCTTTTTGTTTTTTTCAGGGGTTTGGTTGTTGTCAAAAAAAAAAAAATCTCTATGGCAATATCCATTCAATAATTAGCCCCTGTCCCTGAAGTTACAAGTAGAAGACTTTAAACTTTGAGCAGGAGAGCCATGCCTGTTTTGGTTTGACTTAGAGTGAAGCAATAACTCTCTTTTGAAAATCTTAGTAAGTGTAACAAGTAGAGTTGGAGTGGGGAGAAGAGCAGAGAATGAGGTGGGAGGAATAAATATAGCTAAAAAAATAAATTAGATGTGCTAAAGTACAGGACATATACAGTTACCACAGAGAAGCATCAAGGGGACATTGAAAATAAAGCAACATATATCACCACAGTTTATTTAAAAGTCAGAGCTTTAACTTGCAGAGTCTATATGGATCAGATATAATTAATCTGCTTTACGTAAAATAAGAACATAGAGTACCAACAGAGACAGACTAATAGAGAGTAAGAGCAATAAAAGGAAGATGTGATTCTGTTGGGAATAACTACTCTAATTCTCTTCCAGTCATTGCAGTAGTAAAGAAAAAACTGACTTTCTTACCAGCATCTGAATCTGCTAATTAGCGACATAATTCTGGCTTGATGTTCATTGCCCCAGTAATGGCTTTTCTACACTAACTCTCAATATAGGCAAGCAAGCATGAGGTATGGAAACATCCTAAGTAATTTCTAAGGTTTCAGTATTTTTGGACTAAAAGTGTATACTGCTATTGATGAATTAAAAAGAAAATAAAACACAAGAAAATACTTCCAGTCAACAGGCAGAGAATTATAGTTGAGGTAAAAGAGGTAATAAAAGAGTGAGTGATTTTATTTATAGACATGACCGGTTGACTAGCATCCAATTATGGGACTTGTTTCCAGTTTGTCCTTTGTAAAAATAACTGGTGCCATATAAAGATCTGTTCTAATAAATAGATCTCCTCATGATGCAGAAGAATGGTAGTGTGGACTGGCAGCATAATTTAATACAGTTACTAATAGATGTGGACACCATCATCAGCTGCAGCATTTTTAAGACACATTATACTTAGAATGACTGCTCAGCCTGGATAAGAAGTGCAAAAGGTAAATGGAGTGGCAGTTTGTAGTGTTGTGGGTCCAACTGAGCTAATTAATTAGGCTGCTCTTCTGCATTAGCGATGTCTTGGCAGAGTGCAATGGAGCTGGGCTTAAAGAGCTAGGTTTTGAAGGAAGTCTACATTCAGACAATAGACAACTTACTGAATACGGCTCAATGGATGAAACAATAATTTGAGGTTTTTTGTCTCTAAAGAAAAAAGCAAATATAAAGGGATCTGTCCGTGTCATACTGCCATTTTGCTAAAATGTGATACATTTGCTTGTGATACAGCAAATGGCATAATGATATCCTCACATAGTGGTAAATCAATGAAAGCAATCAAGGTAATTGGTCTCTATTGCACTGGTTCTCATACTTAGAGGCATATTGGAATCACCTGGAAAAAATTAAAACTACAGCTACCTAGAGCCTTTCTCAAGGATTCTGATCTAATTGGTCTGGTTGAAGTCTGTCCATAGGGATTAATTTTTTTAAACTTCCTGAGGTAATTCTAATGTGTAACCAAGGTTGAAAACCACTATTCTATTATATTCTGACATCTTACCAAATGAATTGTATATAACTCTGACAACATGTTAAAATCACTTGAGAAATTTCAAAAACAAATCAGATTTTCATTGAGTTAAACCCTGAATATTGGAAGTATGCAAAGCTACAATTAATTTATTGAAAAGACACAGAACCAAGTATGGGTATACACCAACAACCTCACTTAGTACCAAGGAAATACAAATAAGACTACAACATATTATCAAGAAATGTAGCTGTATTGAAAGAAATTTATAGTTCAAGGGGATTTATAACAGCTGAATGGATTGAATATTGTAGGCTTAACTCTGCCCCCTTGACTGTGAACTGTTTCCTTGGAAGTATTTGAAAAACAGTGAAAAACTACTTGAGAAACTGCATTATGATCATGCGTTTTTCAGAGTATAGTATGAAGAAAAATTGAGGAACTCAAATTATTTTTAATGTCTTTAGCAATAAGGCCTTGTGGGGTAGGGAATGCCATTTATTAATCTGCTATATCCATTGCATGTGATTGAATGGCTATTTATCATCTTAGGATAAATATTAGACTTTTTAAAAAAGATAATGTGTTATTTTTCTCTGGCAACTTACAAATTAGAGAGTGAGAGAAAAAAAAAAGGAGCAAAGAAAATATAGAGTAGGCCATAAACAAATCTGAGACTTTGCAATAACATTTTCTGAAACTTTGGGAAAGTTATTTGATTTTAGATTTACAAATTAAGAAAATAAAGTTTGCCCAAATTGTCACAAAATTTTGTTGTAGATCAAACCAGCTCAATCAAATAAGAAACAGATATTAAAATGTTTTGAAATAGAAAAAGTTTTACAAATATATTTGTTATTATTACTATGGAAATGGTAATAAATCAGATCAAACTCCTTCAGTTGCTGCAGAGAAAGAGATGACAAACTGATAAAATATCTGTGTTGTTTAGTCATGACACCTTTCCATTTCAAAATATTTTCATAACTTTTTATGTTTACTAACATTATATATTTTATATTTACTACATGTTATCTTTAAATGATTTTCTGATGATATGATGGAGCCTTAATCTTAGGATATTCAAATTAATTCAACAAATGATTATTAAATAAGTGAAATATTTTTCATCAAAAACTAGGAGTATGTAAATAAATAAGAAAAAATTTCTGCCCTTCAGTGGCATAGTCTTGTTGTGTTAAGATATAAATATAGATATGAACAATATCTATTTTTATCTACATCCTTCAACCTATTTATCCATGTATATGTCATCTATCAGTCTATCCACTGTTAAAATGTGAAAATTCAGAAAGTGGTATGAATTAAAGGACTAAGGATCTAAGGGAGACAAACATTCCACAAGAGATGACCATCACAGATAGAAAGACATTTAAGTTCTTGTGATGAATAAGTGGGAATTTGCCAGAAAAAAAGAAGAATCTCTTAAAAAAAAAAAAAAAAAAAAAAAAAAAAAAAAAAAAAAAAACAGCAAGAGAAAGTACTGAGAAAAAAATGCACAATCTGTCTACATTGTCACAATCCCCATCTTGAAAATGTCTTCACTACAGGTAATCTTACATATACTGTATGGGTTTATCTGAGCATCTTTCTTTTGGTCTGCTTCTTCCATGTCATGCATTTTTAACCATTTCAAAACATTTATTGTCTCAGTGTTGAAGTCAATTATACATGCTTTTTTGATTGCTGTCCCAATATTTGACTAAATATTCCAATATACTTTTAGGTCAAGTGTTTTGGTAATAACCTATTTAATTTTATCTTGAGCTTAACTCTGCCCATCTGGGAAACAATTTTGAGTATGTATGTGATATAATTTGGGAGTCTGAATGACAGAATTTGAATGTAATGCCTTTTCAAATGATAATTCATTAACATAAACACATAGAGAGACGTATATGAGTTTGATTTTATGAAATTATAATTACAACTTTTCTGCATATATGAATGTATGATTTACTGAGTTTTTACAAATTTTCCAAAATTTAGTCAAAAGGCTCTGACATATCCGCAAATCACATGCTCACTCTATTTCAGTGTCAAAAGGTGTTTTTCCTTTGAATGGGATTTTGATTTGAGGTAGAAACAGCAGCATTTATTAATGTGTTGTCTCCTTAGATCCCTGTGAGACTAGAGTTTCTCATACCTTGAAGATTGTACATGTAAAAAAGTGTAGAAAGAGGCAAAGGGAAGATAAAAATGTAAAAACAAATCAGAAATACATGTATTTATATATTTTATTTTTATCTCAAATTAATTTTATGTTGTCTCTTTCTAATGATTTGTTGGGTACACCCATACTTGATAAAAATAAAAACTGTAAAATACTGTTGGAAAGTGCCCTTTTTAATAGGTAATAAATAGATTAATCCTATGCATATTATTTTATACAGCTTAGAAAAATAGGTTGCAGCATTTAGAAGTAGAACTGTTCAATATTTTAAAAATATAAACTAAAACTATAGAGACATTTATTGGCTACACTTTTTTTAAATTGCCTCTTTTAACTTAGAAAATATCTGCACATATCAAAATGTTTTCTAATAAAAAGCAGCATTTTCTCTCTGTAACCTCTCCATGCCTAGTCTCAAACTCTGGTTATATAATTTTTTCAGTATTTCTTTTATTTCATTTTTTAAAGACTTTTTTACCTGTCTAGATGATTTTCTTATGATGCTATTTTATGCTTTATCCAATCTAGGCATAACATATATTTTTTTATGAGAATAAATTTATTTTCATAACTCTTTTACCCTGCACCCCAATTACTTCACTACTCTGTAACAATCTATTTTTTTTAAACTTGTTTATTTCTTTTTTTTATTATTATCCTTTAATTATCATATGATGTACCAGTGGGAACAAAGTCCGGTGCCAGAAGCAGTAGTGGATGTAGCTGTGGCCTAATGCCTGGTGGCTGTGAAAAATATTTCTCAATGTTTCTGTGCTTGACTATACTGTGGTTCTAGAGCCCTGGGTTTTGTGCACAAATTCTAAGCTGGTTTCTTATTTCAATAGTTCTGTAAGCTACCAAATATTGTTTCTCGTGAATTTGTTTGCTTTGCTCAAATTATTCATGCTGATTGGTATTTGAAATATTGTTTATCATACCATGTTAGTATACTCTTACAATTATCTATAAATAATACTAGCTGCATTTTTTTCAAAAATATTTTAAAATTAGTTTTTCTAAATATTCAATCTCTCATTTCTAGCTGAATGAAGAGTATTTATTCTACAGAGTAGTTCAGTCTTGGCATTTCAAACAATGAAAAGAGAAAACGATCAGTTGCTCAGCCTTCATAATAGTTCAGTTGAGATGTAATAATATAGGTGTAAGTTAGAAATTAAGAATGTAGGAACATAGAGCAGAACTTTGAGGACAGGAATAAAATGGAAGGAAAAGAAGGTCAGCCATAAGGAGTGAAAATAAACTAGGGGGACATGGTTTGTGAAGTATATAGAGGATTATGAGAATGAAAAAGAGGTCATATGTGATAATTCTCAGTCTATTTAAAGAATGTAAGATGTTGGAAGAAATTATAGCATTTAGTAACAAACATATCCTTTGTTAGCTTTAAGAAAGGAGATTGAAAATAAACGTGGTATCAAAAGTCAGATTGTGGAAGTCATGAGGCATATATAGTATAAAGTTAGTGTGGGGAATAACCCTGTTATGCAAATAAATTTAATAGTGCTGTAGAGTTAGGCAGAACCCTATCTAATCCCAATGACATCATTTACTTGTGACAGTGGGTAAATGAAGTAACCCTTAACCCTGTACACTTTAATTATTGCATCAATAAAACTTGAAACATTATATTTGCTACAAAATGTGGTCGTTATGCTTTCAATAAACACTAATCTCTATCTCTTTAAATGAAGTGACTGATAGGACTTATGACTAAGAATGATATGTGTGTATATATATATATATGTATATGTATATGTGTGTATATATATATGTATATATATATATACACACACATATCATTCTTAGTATGATATGTGTGTATATATATATATCTTAGTATATATATACACATATCATTCTTAGTCATATATACATAGACATGTATGTTTACTTACTTATGAGAAGCTACAACATTTTGTGGACAGATTGAAAAAAATCCCCACAATCCTTGCAAGTGAGAGAACAGATATAGTGAAGTGGAAAGAAACAGAATAAGGTAAAAAAGCGTGAGGGGTGGAAATTGATGGAGGAAGGTGGATGTGAAATTGATGCAGCAAGGTGGATGAGTGTGAAATTTTAGAATCAGTAAAAGCTAAACTAAGGAATAAACCTGTTTCCTTCTGGTTCAGGGGAAAAGAAAGACAAACTTGTCAAGATAAAATACATGTGAGGTAAAAAATAAATAATTTTAGGAGGCCCAAATTAAATAGCTTCTATCTCAGAAAATGAAGAAATAATGGCAACTATAATAATAAAAGAATGGGGGAAGAGTTGGATGAATGAATATACTGAAGATGTTTGTGTTTGGTGATGTAAGAAGAAATAAGAGCATTAATGAAGACAGAGCCATTCTAAAGAATATAGTATCATGCAGCAGGAGAATCAATTATCTTTTAAATAATTTTGACATATCAAGTATATTTTAGTAGTGTGGATTTAGCTACACTCGCAGTACAATATTGTAGAAAGAGCAAAATTTGGAAGCTCTAATAAATGTTCACTGGTTCCAGAATATACTTTGGACATTAGTATGTTGATTCAGTTCTTAGTGCAAGTTGTTTTTTTTTTTAAACTAATTGCTAGAAGTTAAATGTAGCAGCATTTTTAAAGACGATCTGATTGAGTAAAGGTTGTTCTTAATTAAAGTTTCTTAGATGATAAAAAAAAATCTGTTTATCAAGTTATGCTTATCATAATAAAATATGTGTAAGCATTACTAACAGGAAGTGTAAAAGTTAAGAGTTCTATTTCATTGCTTTATTCCTAGTGATAATATACATTTTCAAGTAGTGAATCTCTTGAGGACATGAATTTAGAAATATTAATTCCAATTTCTCTTTATCACATTAAACAACATCAGCTATATTGATTTGGTACATATTTGTCTCTCAGATATCATTGATAGTCTGAATAGCAACAAACAGAAAGAGCATGAGGGACTTGTGAACTCACTGTCATATGCACTTAATAAAAACATGGACAATGAGATAAGAGCCTTCAAAATTCATTCTTATCTCTTTGTCCGCTTGTCTATTATTTGATTTCTTCCCTTATGTTTTACCTTTTCAGGTGGATGCATTTCTTCATACTCTTGAATTTTTGTTGTTATTGAAGAAGGCTGCTCCTAATTGAAAGAATGCCAATGATTAATGAAAGTAAAGACCAACAGAATTTTCAATGCAATTTACAGTTGTCTAGCCTGTTCTTTTTAAAAATCACATTGTATGTTTCAAGTTTCCTTTTTTCTCTTTTTCTTAGTCATGGCCTTGCAATAAGGGTTTTTAAAAAAGGCTTCTTCAGCTATTTTAATACATCACTCAGATTTAAAAGCATATTTTCAGCTACTTACTTTTGGAATGTTCATTTTACAGCATTTTCTCAACCAAGTGTACCAATAAGAGAAAACAGGTGTTGGAATACTTAGTTCCATTTTACAGTCTATCTTCTGATTGTTGAACCTTGAAACATGGAGTACTGCTACCTGATTAAAGAGGAAGATAAAAGGCAGTTGAATATATCCTTTGTTATACTGGTATCTTTTAAATTAGCAGTCTTAAAAAGGACATTTATTATCTTCCTCTGGTATGTTTCTTCTCTCTAGCTATTCTTCAGATGTGACCATGCAAAGGCTTCAGGATTTCCAATATTCCAGAAGATTTTGAATTAACACCTCTTAAGTTATTTAGAATATATAATTTTGTATAAAACCAAGATTCTAGGTCTTACTAGTAGCAAAGCTCTGAGGAAGAGGGAGTACTAGATAAGGTAGAAGCACAGGATAATGTATGGGGTGGAATAACTGGTTTCGTCTCAGCCCATTTTAGACAGTGGCACTAGACTGTGTTTGCATCCCTTTACACCTTTTCACTGTGATTGTGTTACCAGTAATTATTCTCATTAAATTTAAGATTACAATTTAAATAACAAATGGTACATCAATTTGATTTTAATTCCCATTCATTTGCTTATAAACAACACTGATTTTCATACCATATTTATTATTAGACTAATAGATTTCTCCTTTTGTTAATTAGCTGCTTATTTTTGTTATTGTTTTGTACTTTAGCATTTTTTAGATCAATGTGTATCAGCTTTTTATATATATCACAATTGTCAACTCTTTCCATTTTTTTTCCCTCAGAACGACTACTTCAGTGGGTACATTCTAATCATGTCTCTTTCAAAGTTATATTTTACACTTACATTTTGAATTTTTCAATAACTTTGTTATAATATTTCCCTATAGTACAAAAATTTTGTAAACACCTTTTATCTATTGCAAGCTTAATTTTTAACTTTTTAAAACTTTCATGATTTAGTTTTGTGAATGTGTTTAAATTGTCATAGCATGATTCATTGGATATTTTTCATGCTTCATATGTACTGATAAATACCTCTTCATATGTACTGATAAATACCTCTTACATACTTGTTTGGAGTACAATAATCTACCTGTTGACTCTTCCAACTTTATATTTTCAATCTATATTGTGGTAAAATAATTTTTTCCTATATTACTTATATATTTAGTTTTTAGGATATGTTTTTGTCTTCTTGCTATTTTGTGTTATTGTGAACAGGGTTGTTCCTCTTCTCTTTAGTCCCATCTAACATCAGGAGAAAATAAATCCTGTAGCTTTCATAAGCTTCAGAGGGTAGTGGAGTTCTGCCTGGGTCTGTAGTTCTTACAATAAGATTGTTTTCTTACTGCATAAGCTGAGGAGAAGGTACAGAGAAAAGCAGAGTAGTGTACTGCCAGTACACTGTTCATGCAAGAAGGATAACTGAAATCTAGTATCTGATATGCTAATTTGCCATTTATAATTTTCATAATCATTTATCCAGGTTCTCTTCAAAATAAAATAATTGGCATAAATGTGTATTTTTTCTCCCATTTTTTTTCTTCTATCTAATTAATTTTTTAAATCTTCTCTACCTTTAATTTTATTCCTAAAGAAAGGTGGTCATACAATATTGGGTAAGATAATATGTGCCATTGATGTCACTCCCTCAACCAATGCAGGAGTCTAAACAACAATCTCCTGATGATGACTTTTCCTGCAGCTGCTAATGGCTACCTCTCCCTCTGTGAAAGGCTTACATTCCAATCACAACTTTGAATGACACTGCTATGAAGAAAGCTTTTCTACATATGTATTCTGCTGAATTAAAAATCCTAAAAAGGAAACAGGTTAAATGTGATGTCATTAACTTTAATCACTTCAATATGTGTTAGTGGATTTAAGAGAATCTAAGAAAATATGCTAGGCCTATATGGATCTTGGATAAGAAGGCTGTTCAAACTGTATTTTAGTGCCTGGGAGCAAAGGAAAGGTAATTACTATAAAACAGGCAATTAAAATATGTACATCTCTAGGTGAAATTGTATGGCATGATTCATCTAATTCATTAAAAATCTCAATGTATGGATTTAATTTTTTTTCTAATTAAACATCCACTTTTGTTTTAAATTCCAGCATCTCAAGAGTCACTTCTACCTCCAGGCTGTCAGATCATCCAAAATTAATACAAATTATCACTGTAACTTTTAACTTTTATCTCATATCTTAGGTCTCCGAGACATTTGTTACATTTAAATATGCCCAAAATAATTAAAAGTGCATGTAATAGAATAGCAGATAAAACAAGCTATAAAGTTCTATATAGCTCTTTCCAATCTGTTAAATAAAATCTGTTTCATTTTCTGGTTGAGGCCATTAATTCTATGAGAGAAGATGCGTTTAAGTACCAAATGCTAGGTAAGGAAATGTGCAGAAGTTGGCACGTGTGCATGTTTATTTATTACAACTGAAACAGGTAAGTAATCTGGAAAGTTTTACAGCTGTACTATAAGCTGTGACCCTCATAGCAATTTCTTGCTCTGAAACGGAGTAAATTTCTAACCAGTAACACACAATCATACATTCCAAGAGGTAGAATTGTTTGTTTTTCATCCCGTTAGATTAGGTTTCTTGGTCAACTCAAAAGAGTTTAAATGTGTTTTGAAGCTACAAGACAATTGAAACTTCTAACCTCTGATTGGACTCCACAGGCTAAAGAGGAAAAGATCAGTTGATAATGTTGTGTTGCCAGAAGAAAAGCACAGGGCAAGTGAACAATAGTGATTCAGTATTTAGCTGTGATACACAGCACGCAGGAAAATTTTCACCACACTTTAAAGCCCAGGTAGCATTATTGATCGGCTCATCGAAGCTGCTTATGCTAAGGGAAAGCAAACATATTTTTACCATGTCCTAGTCTTTTCATCTTTCCTAAATAATTATAATCATGTCTTCTTGGATAAGATAGACTAGAAGGAAACATATTCACACATTTAATTCTCAGCAAATCTTTAAAACTAAAATGGTCAAGGCCTCTTTAGACTTTGTGTGATTAAAAAATCTCCCCAAAACTAATGTTTTACAGGGTCTCAATATGAGCTGGGAAAATTAAATCCTTAAGAAATCTTGCAATGGGAAGTATGTTAGTTCCCTATTGCTGCTGAAACATCACCACAGATCTTATGGCTTGCAAATTTATTGTCTTACAGTTCTGGAGGTCAAAGTATCCAATCTGTTTTGGCTAAAATCAAGGTATTTGTCAGGGCTGCGCTCCCGGAGGCTCTAGGGAAGAACCACTTATTCCATTTTTCAGCTTTTATAGGCCACCCACGTTTTCTGACACATGGTTATGCTGCATTTTTGCAGTTAGCATGCCAGGACAAATCACTCCAACTTCTGCTTCCATTATCGCATCTCCTTCTCTGACTCTGCCTCTTCTGTGTACCTCTTTAAAAGGAAGGCTCTTGTGATACACAATTGTTCCCGTCAGATAATCCAGGATAATTTTCTCTTTTCAAAATCCTTTGAAAAATTTATTTTGCCATGTAAAGTAATATATCCATACGTTCTGGGAATTAGGACATGAATGTCTTTAGTGGTTCATTATTTTGCTTTCTGCATGGTGGTCCCTATTTTATATACAGGAAACTGAACCTCATTGTGTTGAACTGACTTACAACTCAGTCTGTAATTCTTAAAGCTAATCTGCCTGACTACAACATTCATGTTCTTTCTATTGCATAATGCATCATTCACGAAGTGCTCTGGCCTAATCCCCTGTTCATTCACTGTCTCCATATTGTCTACATTGTCTAGATTCCTTGGGCAAATATTAGAAGGTCCAGTGTGCCTGAAAGAAAGAACCAGGAAAATTTGGAGTTCAGGCATGAAGCCATTTGTGTCCACCCATATTTCCTGTGGATTATGCTGACCACAGCTATGTTAAAGTGTTCAGAATGTCTAATAAAACTATATTAACATTCAAAAATGCTGTCCCTTTTCCTATGGAATACATTTCTCATGAATAGAGGAAATATATACTCATAGGCAGATCATATGAGTAAAGATTTGTCTTTTACCTGTTAGAACATGCAGTGTTTTTATACCTATAGCTAAATAACAAAAATTGAATGTGAAAGACATTAGATTGTTTAAACATAAATTAGTAACTTGGTCTCTCATTTTTTGGTTTAGCAGATCAGGCTAATATTAAAATTGAATTATTGTAAGAGGTGTTCTTATGCCAAATTATCAAATCATGCAATTCCTCTATTTGTGTCAAGAACATAAAATACAATTATAGTGTCACATTATACTCATTTTGAACTATAAGAATTATGAACTATAAGAATTATCAAGAGTAAAATATAATCAAGAAAAAGATCTATTTCTCCAAGCTAACTTGTGAGTTTCCATGACATTTAATACATTTTCAAAAATATGATGAATTCGGCCAGGCGTGGTGGCTCACACCTGTAATCCCAGCACTTTGGGAGGCCAAGGCAGGCAGATAATCCAAGGTCAGGAGTTCGAGACCAGCCTGGCAAACATGGTGAAACCCCGTCTCTACCAAAAATACAAAAATTATATTGGCATGATAGTGAATGCCTGTAATCTCAGCTACTCGAGAGGCTGAGGCAGGAGAATTGCTTGAACCTGGGAGGCAGAGGTTGTAGTGAGCCGAGATCCTGCCACAGCACTCCAGGCAGACAAGAGCAAAAATCGGTCTCAAAAAAAAAAAAAAAATGATGAATTTCAAAGTTGACCTCCTATATATTGAGACTTTTTTTTGTAAGTTTATGACAAAATATAAGGGCCCTTTACTCCTCACGGAAGTACAATGCAGCATATTGTCTCTGCTCAAGCTATTACTAGGAGTGAATGAATTTGATAGAATAAAATAAGTATCTAGGAAACTCTTTTAATCTATAATGAAACACTTTATTTTAATTAATTACCATTGTCTGATAATTATGCTTTATAGAATTTATTATAGTTTTTATATACAATTGCCTACATCTTCTTTATTATACGGTGACTAGAGGCAATATTTTTTAAATGTAAAAGAAATATGACATCTATGATGGTTAAAATGAATAATGTGGCCATGTTAAGGAATATGATGACTAAAATTTTAGAAGTTGACAATGTTTTGGAAGAGATTCAGATAATCTAATTAAATGAAGGCCATCTGTACCTAATGAATATTAACTACTTTGGTTTCATTCATCCCTACTTATAACTTACACTGATAAATCATTTCAAAAGAAAAAAAATCACGGCAAAAGAATCTGGATCTTATACAAGGATGTACAGTACCAGTTTCTGGGAGGATGAAAGGGTACATATATTCATCTCATCAATTGATTGTGTGCATTGAACTCATTTTGTCTAGAATGTAATCTTGAAAGTGAAGTATTCAAGGATATGAATGGTCTATACAAAAGATTCTGAAACTGATGAAAGATAGTAAATAAGAAAGGAAATTGTTGATGATTAGATAATCTTTTGCTCTCACTTAATTCTCAAGTGTCTCCTTTTCTGATGGTACTGTCAAAATTTTCAACAAACATGTTGAATATGTTTACCTGGAAATAAAATTTATAATAACAATAAAAACCTTTTTTCATAATTGGATTATCAAATTTAAAGCCTAAATTGTAATTGTATGTCTCTTCTTTTTTGTCATCCTGGTGAATGCCCATTTCACATATAATAAAATATAACTCATTATTATACCAATTTATCATACATATACTAGATCCTGTCAGCTGTCTCACCTCATCTTCTACAATTCATCACCTGCGTTAGTGTTTATATAATTTTCAGAGTGAAGTGAAAAGTAAAAATTTGAGGCCAACTGTTCAAAAAATTTTAAGAATTCTAAGATAGTGAGAGCAGAACATTAAACAAAGTACAAGGTCTTTATAGACATAGGTCCCTATGTGATGATATGTGTTGCATGCCCATTAAGCTTTCAGAGTGGTTATCAGTATTGAAATTCTAAGGCCTTTTATAGAATGAAATATGAATTGAATTTATTCATAGAATGAAATAGGAAATGAAATTAAATATCAGTATTTAAATTTATCTCTTAATCACTGTGTTTGTTTAATCTGTACTAACTATTGAATGTACTCTATGTAGAGATCAGAGCATAACTGTTATATACACATAATATCCATGATTAGAATAGTCCCTGACACATAAAAATATTAAACAGTTTTAAAGGAGCAAATGAAATAGTAAGTGAATAAAACTCATTTCTCAATTTCATTTAATCTGACTTTTTTCTAACATTTTTATCACAATCATTCATTTAATAATTAACTATGACTTAATAATTTTAATGTTGCATTTTACCTTCATTTCTCTTAATTTTTTTATTTGATCCTATAAAATTATTAAATCCCTAGTGTTTAGTTTTTATCAATACAATATTCTAGGGAGGTAGAGCAAATGGCAGAATAGAGAACTTCAGTGATTTTACCAGCATAGAAACATCAATGTGAAGAACTATTTACACAAGAAAATTACCTTCATGAGAGCTAAATAGATCAGAGATCACAGTACCTGGTTGTAGCACAAAGACAACAAAATTCATTAAAGAAGGTAGGGAAGGCATATAGTCTTGCATTGTCTATACCACACCTCCCCCCAAATCCAAGCAATGAAGGGGGAAGATAGACTCCATTTCCTTGGGGAAAGGAGAGGAAAGTGTGCCTAAGATTTCACCTTGACATCAAGTACCAGCTCTGTCTAAGTAAAATATAGCACTGAGCAGGAACTTTAGGATTCTTATTCCAAGCCAATGCCTGCAAATGCGTCTTTTATTACTACCCCAGATGAGAAGGAAATCTATTGTTTTGGCAGGATGAGTCTTATCCCACTTTGTAGTTGGCTCACTATCGTGGCCCTGAACATCAAATAAATTTCAGCAGCAGGCAGGTGGTTGAGGCCATGGGCCTTGGGCAAGTGCCAGTGCTACACAGGTCTGGGAAGCTATGGGCTTCAAGTAAACCAGCAAGTTGTCAGCTGCAGAATCCATGCGATTACTTGTGTTACCCCTTCCTCAATCCCATAAATCACAGCATAGAAAAGACTCCTTCCACTTGAGGGAAAAGGAATTGAGTGAAGAACTTTGAATGAGAACCCAGAGAACATTCCCTGGTTTTCTCCAGGTCTACAAAGGCCAGGGATCTTAGAACTTGTAACAAAGTTGTGGCAAACTTAGGCATTGGGCACTCATTAGTGCTAAAATGGCTGCAGTGACCACAGGCTTGGTAAACTCAATAGGCAGTACCCTATGAATTCCTGAATGGTCTTCTGAAGAAGAACAGGTACAAACAAAGCCAGACCACAAAGACTGGAAGAAATACCCAATTCTTCAATGTTCAGACATTGACATATATTCAAAAACATCAAGAATATTCAGAGAAACATGACCTCACCAAATAAACTAAATCAGATACCAGTGACTGACCCTAGACAGATGGAAATGTGTGATCTCTCAGACAAAAAATCCATAATAGCTGTCTAGAGAAAGCACAACAAATTTAATATAACACAGAGAAACAATTCAGAAATTTATAAGAAAAATTTAACAAAGAAATGGAAATAATTTTAAAAATAAATCAGAAATCCTGGAGCTGAAAAAATACAATGAACAAAGTGAAAAATACATTAGAGGATTTTAAAAGCAGAATTGATTAAGCACAATAAGGAATCAGTACACTTAAAGATAGACAATTAACAAACACTAGTAAGAGGATGCAAAAAGTCAAAAGAATAAAGACAGTTTGTTAGTCTCTTTTCACACTGCTGATAAAGATGTATGAGTCTGGGCAATTTACAAAAATAAGAGGTTTAATGGACTTACAGTTCCACATGACTGAAGAGGTCTTACAATCATGGCATAAGGCAAGGAGGAGAAAGTGACATCTTATGTGGATGGTGGCAGGCAAAGAGAGAGCTTGTGCAGGGAAACTCCCATTTTTAAAACCATCAGATCTTGTGAGACTTATCCACTATCACAGGAACAGCATGGGAAAGACCTGTCCCCATGATTCAATTACCTCCCATGAGGTTCCTCCCACTACACCTGGAAATTGTGGGAGCTACAATTCAAAATGAAATTTGGGTGGGGGCACAAACAAACCATTTCAGATAGATTGTAAGTTTATAGAATAGCATCAAAAGAGCAAACAATTAAAATATACTGCCAGAGAAAATCACTTAATCACAAAGGAAGGCACTTAGAAAGAAAAAATAAATAAAGGAGTTACAAATCAACCAGAAAATAATAGCTAACTGGTAGCAGTAAGTCCTTTTCAATACAACCTTGAATGTAAATGAACTACATTATTTATTTAAAAGACAGAGTGGCTGAATGATTAAAAAATTACACTACAAGACTCAGCTACATGCTGTCTACCACAAAATTACTTCACCTATAAAGACACACAGAGGCTGAAAATGAAGGGAGTAAAAAAGATACTCCATGCAAATGGGCACTAGAAACCAAAAGAGAGAAGAAATGGCTATGCTTATTTCAGATAAAAGAGGTTTTATGTCAAAAACAGAAAAACAAAAGCAAAAGAAGACCATTATATAATGATAAAGAGGTCAGTACAGGAGGATGATCCAGTAATTGTAACTATATATGCCCCAAACATTGGAGCACATAAGTATATAAAGCCAATATTAACAGACATAAAGGGGAGTGATTGCAATATAATAATGGTAAAGGACTTCAACACACCACTTTCAGCAATGAACAGATCAGTCAGATAAAATATCAAAAAAGATATTGGAGATATACTTTACTTTAGACCAAACTGACCTAACAGACATTTAAAAATCATTCAACAAATATCTGCAGAATAAACATTCTTCTTAACAGCACATGGAACATTCTTCAGGATAGGCCACATGTGAGGCCACAAAACAAGACGTAACACATTGTTTAAAAAAACAAAGGCATATCCTATGAAGTATCTTTTCAGACAGCAATAGAATGAAACAAGAAATGCATAACAGGGGGAACTTTGGAGACTACAAATACATAGTAATTAAACAACATACTCATGAGCAACGAGTAATGAAGCAATAAACAATTAAAAGCAAAATGTAAAGATTTCATAAAACAAATGAAAATGAAAACACAACATACTGAAAACTATAGGATACAGCAAAAGCAGTTCAAAGAGGGAAGGCTATAGAAACAAATTCTCATATCAAAAAAGGGCTCAAATAAACATCTTGACATTAGAACTAAAGGAGCTAGAAAAACAAGATTGATCAAATATCAAAATAAGTAGAAGAAAAGAAATAATAAAAAATAGAAATAAATGAAATAGACTAAAAATTATAATGATCAATTAAACAGATGATTTTTTAAAAACTAAGCAAAATTTATAAACTTTTAACTAAACTATGAAACAAGAGAGAAGCTTCAAGAAACTAAAATCAAACACACAAAAAGAAACATTCCAACTGATACCACAGAAATGCAAACAATCACGAAACTATTTTGAAGAAATACATGCAAAGAAATTGGAAATCCTCGAAGAAATCGTAAGTTTCTTAACATATATACCTTACCATAATTAAATTATGTAAAAACGAAAAGCTTGAGCAAACGAATAATGAGTAAAATTTCAAAACAGTAATAAAAATTCTTCCATCGAAGATAACTCCACGATCTGATGGCTTCACTTCTGAATTGTACCAAACATGTAAATAATTTAAATAATTTATACCAATTCTACAAAAGTATTCCCAAAAAAAGGAAGAGAAGGGAATACTTCTAAATTCATTTCTCACTCAATTTTTTCTTCTCTCAAGTGAAAGAAGTCTCTCTCTATTCTATGCTGTGCTGTGTGGGATTGAGAAAGGGGTAACATGAGCAGTCTCATGGATTCTGCAGCTGACCACTCCATTTCTTTGTTGGTATCCAGTATCTACTTGCAAGGAGTATATTTTTTCAAGTAGATGAGGTCAGCATCATCCTAATACCAAAATTAGACAAAGAAACAAAATCAACATCGACAACAACAACAAAAAACTACAGGACAATATCTCTGTTAAACACAGTTGAAAAAATGTTTCACAAAATAATAGGCAACAGAATTCAATAACACATTAAGAAAATCATTCATCGTGATCAGATGGGATTAATTCCAGGATTGCAAGAATGATTCAGTTTACACAAATCAATAAACATTATACATTACATGAACAGAATGAAGGACAAAAAGCATATGATCATTTCAATAAGTGTTAAAAAAAAGTTTGATAAAACTCAACATCAATTCATGATAAAACTCTCAACAAATTTAGAAGGAATTATACCTCAACATAATAATTGTCATGTACGACAAGTCCACAGCTAATAACACACTGAATAAGGAAAAACTGAAAACTTCCCCACTAAGATCTGGAACAAGAAAAGGATGTCCACTTTTATTCAACATATTACTGAAGTCCTAGCCAGAGCATTTAGCCAACAGAAAGAAATAAAGGTTATCCACATAGGAAAGGAAGTCAAGTTATTCTTGTTTGCAGGTGACATGGTCTTATATTGAGAAAAACCTAAAGGCTGAACCAAAAATCTCTTAGAATTAATGAATGAATTTAGAAATGTAGCACGATATAAAATCAACAGACAAATATCAGTAGCATTTCTACATGCTGATACATTCAGTTTGAAAAAATATTATACAAAGCAATCTCATTTCAAAAGCTACAAAATAAGTAGAATACCAATAAATAAATGTAAAAGGAAGTAAAAAAAATCTACAAGAAAATCTGTAAGACACTGATGAAAGAGATTGAAGAAGACACATACAAAACTGAAAAACTTTCCCAAGCTCATGGATTAGAAAAATTAATGTTAAAATGTCTATACTACCCAAAGTAGTCTACAGGTTCAGTGTAACCCCTATCAAAATACCAATGACATTCTTCACAGAAATAGAAAAAAAAAAAGCTAAAATATACATGGAACCACAAAAGACCCTGAAAAACTAAAGCAATCCTGAGCAAAAATAACAAAGCTGAAGAAATCACAATACCTAATTCCAAAATGTACTACAAAAGTAAAGTAAAGTAAAGTAAAGTAAAGCCTCAAGACCAGCCTGGGCAATGTAGTAAAATCCATCTCTTAAAAAGAAAAAGAAAAGAAAAGAAAAATTAGCCAGGCATAGTGGCATGTCCCTGTGGTCCCAACTCCTTGGGAAGCTGACATAGTAGAATCACTTAAGCATGGGAGGCAGAAATTGCAGTCAGCCTCGATCATGCCACTGCACTCCAGCCTCGGTGACAGAAAGAAACACCCTGTCTCAAGAAAAAAAAAGAAAGAAAAAAAAAGAAGAAAAAAAGTAAATGTTTAAAGTTTTTTTTTTTTTTCTTTCTCAAAAAAGCATGGTGCTGGCATAAAAACAGATTCAAAGACTGACAGAATAGAAAAGAAAGCTCAGAAGTACATCCACGCACTTATAGCCAACTCGTTTTTGACATACATATACCACAGGGAAAGGACAACCTCTTTAATAAATGGTGCTGGGATAACTAGATACTTAGAAGAGAGGTTATCACCACAAAGAAATTATAAACGTTGGCTAGGTGTAGTGGCTCATGCCTGTAATCTCAGCACTGGAGGTCGAGGCAGGTGTATAGTGTGAGGTCAGGAGTTCGAGACTAGCCTGGGCTATCTAGTAAAACCCCATCTCTAAAAAAGAAAAGAAAGGAAAAGAAAAATTAGCCAGGCATAATGGTGTGTGCCTGTAGTCCCAGCTACTTGGGAAGCTGAGGTCGCAGAATCACTACAGCACAAGAGGTAGAAATTGCAGTGAGCCAAGATCATGCCGCTGCACTCTAGCCTGGGTGACAGAACAAGATCCTATCTCAAAAATAAATAAATAAATAAATGTTTAACATGATGAATATGCTTATTATCCTGATTTTGTCATTTTACAATGCATACATACATTGAAACATCACAATGTATCCCACAAATTTGTACAAATAAATTTGTACAATTTAAAAAATGGATATATTTGCAGGCTTGCTTTTTGATGAAGAACAAAGTAATTTAAAAATGAATTACAACACTCATGTTTCCTCTTCTATTTAATTGTTCTACTTCTCTTTAGTCCCAAATTTTAGTTTATAGATCCAGGGTCTAAGTAGAATTTAAAATACCTTTGCAAATGTTTACTGTGAGGTGGTTAAGTGTTATAGAAAGGCTGATCCATAGATTAACTACAAACTGAAAAGCAGAAACATGATATCCATGTTCCTGTAATGATAGAGTTTAGTGAGTGGAGACCCAGTTTAGTCTGGGTTCTCCAGAGAGCCAATTATTTATTTACCAATAAAATGTAAAATAAAACACTTAAATATGTTATATATGCATATAATATTGCATATAATTTATATATTTTTATAAATTATAAATATTATTTATAATATTCATAAATTATATTTATTTTACATTTATTTATATTTATATTGCATAAATATATATTTATATATAAATTATAATATATAAATATACATAAATATATTTATATAATATATAAATATACATAAATATATTTATATAATATATAAATACTACATATTTATTATAAGGAATTGACTTATGGAACTATGGATGCTGAGAAGCTCCAAGATCTGCACTCAGTAATCTAAAGACCAGGATTGTCAATATCATAGTTTCAGTTTGAGTCCAAAGGCTTGGAAACCAAGAGAGTTAAATATGTAAAGTCTGAGTCTGAGTCCAAAGTCAGGAGGAGACCAATGTTCTACCCTAAACACAGTCAGGCAGAAAGAGAGTTGTCTCTCATTCAGCTGTTTTTTTTTTTTTTTGTTTTGTTTTTTTATTTTGGTATCTAGTTCTTCAACAGATTGGATGAGGCCTATTCACACTGGGGAAGGCCATCTGCTTTTCTTCATCTACCAATCCAAATGTTAATCTTATTCAAAAATACTCTCTCAGGCACATCCAGCATAATGTGTGACCAAATTCCTGGTAACATAAGACTTTATGTATAATAAGCTATACATAAAATTAACCATTGTAAGTCCACTCTTTGTCAACTTGTTAATTATGCCTTCCGTTAAATCATATTTAATCTTCTCATAGAAGAAATAACAAGGGCACCATTGCACCTAACATAATTGAGTTATCTTGTGTACGACTAAAAACAAACTTCTTCTCCAGAAGAGGAAGTAAAGTTCTCGAGTGATATTTACCCTTATCCTTGATATTCCATAACTTAAATACCATAAGGTAAAATCAGCGATTTTTAAATACTGAGTGAGTGTGTGTAACGTTCCACAACAGGGAAACAAGAGAGGAAAGAAAACAAAGCAATTTGCTTTACATACACACCTCCTCCACAAAATAAGAAGAAATACTTAAGACAATTACAGTCTTTATTTCTGTAGCTGGTCATGTTATAATAGCTGGCATTTATAACTACCTTTTTGCACCTCCCATTTTGTGTTCACGTTACCTTCATCAAGCACCTTAGCTGGCTGTATTTTCTGCTTGGTAATATGATACAAATCCCCATTCCTGAAGAGTCTGAACAATTAGTCTTGACTGAAATGGGTTGTTCTAATTTTCCACTCACCTTAATCACAGGACATAGTAATGCTAAGAGATGCCTTAAGGGATCTGCCATATTCTTCTGTAGTGTGGAGCAGTAGTCCAATTTTTCCCTGGTAGTCAAGATCAGTCACTCCAGCCAGCAGAGTAACTGCCTTTTCTCCCTGTTGATTCAGAGGCATAAGGATTCAAAAACACCTGGGCAGAAGCCTTAATGTCCACGTCAGTGAAATCACTGTTGAATCTCCCCTTGGAAGAAGACTTTGCACCAGCTAAGCATAAGAAAGTGGAAACAGGAAAAAATAATTATTAATGGGCCAGTAAGGGTAATAATGAATGGTGCCACTCCCATTTTCAGCCCCCTATTCTTGGACCCACAAGTTGTGACTGTTAGAGAAACAACTCCATATATTAGATGCTGATTCAAAGGAGATACCGCCTTCTGTATAACCTTGCTCTAGACCTGCAAGTTATTGGCGCTTATCTGGTTCTGTAACTGAGTCTTCAAAAGGCTTCCACCATTCTGTCAAGCCAGCTGCTTCAATACGGTGGGCAATATGGTAAAAAGTTCTAAATTCAATAAACATTTGCCCATTGCCAAAAGTATTTTGCTGTTAAGTGAGTTTCCCGATCAGAAGTCATGCTGAGTGAAATTCCATGATGGCCAATTCTCTAAGGCCACGGGTAACAGTTTTGGCAGAAGCAATTTGCACGGGTAAGACAAATCCATATTCAGAGTAATTGCCTTTTGTAATAAAAACAAATGCTCTTTTTTTTTTTTTTTAATGATTGAAATGGCCCAATGTAACCAACCTGTGACAAATATAAATAGCCAGCTGATCTTCCTGGAAAATAGACTGTTCATCCTACGGCTGTTCCATCTTTACATTTTGGAAGCATGTACGTGTCTGGTTTCACAGGTTCACAGCTGTACATAAACTTTTTCTCAGGATGAATCATACCCAAATTCTCATTTATATCTGATTTAGATTGTATTTAGGTGAGACTTTCACATTTGGGCTTTAGAGTGGATGCTGAAATGAGTTATGACTCTTGGAGCTATTGGGACGAAATGAATGTATTTGGCAAGTGAGATTAAAATAAATTTGAGGAGGCCTGAAGGCAGAATGCTATGGAGAAAATTGTGTCCCCCCTAAATTCATATGTTGGGGCCATAACCCTCAATGTGATATTTGAAGATGATTCCTTTGGTAGATAATTAGGCTTAGATAAGGTTTTAACAGTGGTGCTCTCAAGTTAAGATTAGTGCCTTTATAAGAAGAGACATCAGAGCTTGCTTGTACACATTCTCTCTTGCTTGCTCTGCCTCTCTCTCTCCTATGGGGTTACACAAAAAGACTTCCAGGCTTAAGAACTGTGAGAAAATAAATTTATGTTGTTTAAGCTACCGAATTTATGGTATTTTATTTTGGCATCCCAGGCTAAGACAGTGATCAATAGGCTAATAAGTGATTATGGCAAAATTCCAGGTGTTAGCATTTTCTTATCAAATCAAATAGATGTGGTTATTTTAAAAGCATAATTGCTATTTTAACTGATGAGAGTGTTAATTGGTAGAATGATTGGAAATGTTACATATACTTGTGAACCTAATCTTAATATAATGAGTCAGTAAAATAAAGCACCATTGCTGGACATTAACTAAATTATAAACTTAATTTCAGGACAGATTACTGAAATTCAAAGAAAAAAACTTCTGCTAACCATGGAAATACATGTCTCACAAATTTATCATCCCTGATTTTGGCAAAGCATAGTAATGACTTTGTTTTCATCTCATTGGACATCTAGTTTAATCTTAAATTTTAATTATCCTCTCTTCACAAAGAAATTTCCACCAAGTCTTTACATCCATCTGAATAAATATTATTGGAAGTAGAACACTCAAAATATCTTAGGAAGTTTCACCTTTGAATACAACAAATAACCATATTAAAAAACTTTATTTATTCTTTGTTTCTCAAACTATAGTCATCATGTATAAGAGTTGTGTTTTAGCTCTCTCATTGCAAAAAAAAGGGTAGCATTCTGTTAAACATATTTAGAGTAACCTAATAATAAAAATACATACTCTTAAAATATTATATAGTTAAACTCAGTGATAGTCATGTGCCACATAATAATGTTTTCATCAATGATGGACCATGTATATGATGGTCCCATTAGATTATACTACTGTATTTTTACTGTACCTTTTCTAGCTTTGGATATGTTTGGATACACAAATACTATTGTGTTACCGGTCTTCTGTAACTAAAATTGTATTAAAGGAGTATAATCTTATAATACTCTATAGTATTCAGTATAGTAACATGCTGCATAAGATTGCAGTCTAGGAGCAATAGGCTAGACCATATAACCTAGGTATACAGGTAGTAGACTATAACACCTAGGTTTATGTAAGTACACTCTGTGGTACTCACACAGTGACAAAACTGCCAAATGATCAATGCCTCAAAATGCATCTTCATCATTAAGTGGCACATGACTATTTATGAATAACCGGTTCAAATTTACTAGCAAGAAATTTGATAACATTATGCAATATAGCTTAATAAATTAAAATTGAATTGAAATAAGAGCTAATGCTTGCATATTTTAAGAGAATAGTGAATCAGAATGTCCTCAATAGGAACTACCTTCTTATTTGTTTTAGGAAGTGCCAGATTAAGAATGAGAAAATACCATCAGAACTGATTTATTAGACATATATGGCAAATCTATGCTTTAAAAAGTTAGTGCTTTGAAACCAAAGCATTAAAAAAAAGAATTCAAAATCTAACACCCTCTTTCAGATGCTCGAATGTTTTCATTTATTCTACACAAACGTTTTTTAAACTTCCTGATCTTAGTCCAGACCTTCGCTATCTCTAATATTTGCAAAAGCTTCGTTCTTCATATCTGTTTCCCTTCTTAGGTCCTACTACCTAAGGCCAGATTAATCTGCTAAAATGCAATCAGCATCATGTCACTAACCCCTTAATAACTTAAAATAACACCAAATTATAGACTGAGTCAAGTCTAAATGCTTCTTGAAGCTATGGTTTGAATGTTTCCTTTAAACTTCAAGTATTGGAAACTTAAATCCCCAAATTGATACATTGTTTAGAGGTGGGGACTTTGTAAGATAATTAAAATTAGATAAGGCTAATGTGATGAGTCCCCAGTGATGGGTCTGGTGGGTTTATAAAAAAATAAAGAAAGGCCTGTGGCTCATGCCTATAATCCTAGCACTTTGGGAGGCCGAGGTGGGTGGATCACCTTAGGTCAGGAGTTCAAGACCAGCCTGGCCATCATGGTGAAACACCATCTTTTAAAAAAAAAAAAAAAAGAAAGACCTAGGCTGATGGGCATTCTCATGCTCTCTTGGCATGTAATGCTTTCCACCAAGTCATGACTCAGCAAGAAAGTCCTCACAACATGCCAGCCCCTCAACCTTAGACTTTCCAGCTTTCAGAACCATAAGGAATAAATTTGTTTTTTTGTGTATTACCCAGCATGATATTCTGTTACAGCAACAGAAAATAAACTAAGACACTTAAGTTTCAAAATATTCTAAAAACGACTTTTAGTTTATTTATCTAAAACTTGTATCTTTTTAAGCCAACTTCATCTCTACATATATTACACATTGTCTACTCACAAGTTCTGTACTCTGTCACCTGGAATAATTTCCATTTATGATTCCTATAAATATTCTTATTTTCCTTCCAGATCAGATTTCTATCAGTCTGCTTTTGGATTTCTTAACTTCAATTTTACATATTACCTGCATCATATTATTAAGATCTTATTTTTTTATTTCTAAAAGTATGTTTTCTCCTTTCAAGTAACTTACAAGCTACTTGAGAACAATTGTATCTCTCTTATAAAAATTCCTTTATCCTTC
Source organism: Sapajus apella (assembly GCF_009761245.1). Classification (NCBI taxonomy): domain Eukaryota; kingdom Metazoa; phylum Chordata; class Mammalia; order Primates; family Cebidae; genus Sapajus; species Sapajus apella. The sequence continues at coordinate 16,385,895 of NW_022436980.1, forward strand.
ATGTACAAAAGTTGAGGAAATGTTTCTTAACAAATATTTATTCTTTCTTCAGAAGTAAGGAAGTAAGGAGGATGCAAAGACACATAACACGGGAAGTTTACTTAATTGAATAACAACTTAAATGAAGAAAGAATATTTATATAACAAGATAAGTGCACACATTTGTGATAATTCTTAGACCAAATTCTTAAATAAGAGCAATTGCAGATAGTAACATAGACAAACATACATGTTGAAAAAAGAGAATAAGATAAATTTATGTTTTCTCTGTCTTTTAATAATAACTGGATATATAAAAATAACAAATCCAGTTTCCAGTAAAAAAAAAAAACAAAAAAAAAAAAAAAAAAAAAAACACAACATAGTTTCACTCTATTTGAAATGAAAGTTATATAAAACCCAGCACCTGGACACCCCGCTTGATAGCAAGAATGTTTAAAGAATTTGTGTGTACGTTTTTTTAATACTGCTCTAACAAAATACCTGAGAAATGGGCACTTTATACAAAACAGAAATTTATTTCTCACAGTCCTCCAAAATCAAGATGCTGGCTGGTGAGGCTGTGTGATGATTGCTTTCTTAACTTCCACTGTAGTGTGCGTTATTGCTGCATCTTCCAGAGGGAAGCAATATTTTGCCCTCACATGGAAGACGGTGTAAGGGTAAGAAACTCAAACACTGTGCAATGTCTCTTTTATAGGGGCCTTAATCCCATTCATGTGAAAGAAGTTATCATGATTTAATCTCTCTTAGAGGCCCCACTTATTAATACTATTACATTAGCAACACTACATTTTAGATAGTATATATTCAAACCATAGCAGAAGGTAATTCTAATTGTTGTTTATATCAAATTAAATTATTAAAATAAAATAAAATAAATTATTAAAATTAAATTATATTATTGGCTCTAGGAATTACTCACATTGGTTAAAAGAAATGGAGCATTTAACATGAAAATTAAACAATGTGATAATCACTTGAAAAATTCTGCATGATACTTAGAAATATTAAATGTTAGTCAAACAATACAAAGGTCAAATTATAACAAAAGGCCAACTTTTTTCCTTATAAAAATGAGTTTCTAACTATTGAAAATGTCTAAAAATAGTATAGTCTGCTACAGAATATGAGCTTACAGACTGAAAAAATTCAAGCAATAACACTTTCACTCATTACAAATTTAAATCCCATACAATCTGTAGATTGTGTCCTCCATGAATACGGCACATGATAAGCAGTCAAAGGAGAAAATTATAACCCTGCATTGGTGAAAACAGAATCCTTTCATTAAGGAAATCAGAACTGAACTGGGCCTTTTTTGCAAGAAATATTTATAAGACTTAGTGTTAATAGAACCTTTCTCATATGATGCATTTGTTGAAACTCCTGACAAACCTCAGGAATAGAAGGAAGCACAGAGGTGAGGTGGGAGGATTGGGGGGAGGGAGAGAGAGGGAGGGAGGGAGGGAGAGAGAGAGAGAGAGAGAGTTTGGCAACTTTCTTGAGAGTATATAATTAAATATAATAAAGTTTTTTATTTGGATACTAGTCATGCAACATCTGAAGCCAAATCTTTAACCTTTACTCTACTGTTTACTAGGTTGCATGTACAAATTGTTAATATGTAGAAAGGAGGAGAGAAAAACAAAGGTAATGAAGAGCTTAGTACAAAAGCAGAGTCCTCTCATTGGAAGAAATTGACAACTAGAAGCTATGTTGAAGCCAGATTGCCAGTGTAGAGCAAAATGTCCTGGCACTGCAAATGTCAAAGGTATACATTATGCTTAGGAGTTAAGCTGATGTATTTTGCACAGTTTGAAATGTCTGGAGGATTTTTTTTTTTTTTAAAGTGCTAGGTGTATTAGTTATCCAACTGGGAATTCACAAAAACCAACATATCATAAGGAAAACTGTATCTTAGAAAAAGCAAAACTGCATACCAGTGAGCTTTAAATAAAAAAAGGTACAATGTGTCCTGCCAGCCTTTCAGACATAGGAACAATAAAAAACTAGTGTGAGCCAAAAGTAAAAGCAACATGGGAATTTTTACTTCTTGAATACTAACCTGTGTCCTTGCCCAATGTTTTTGTGTCACTTTTCCTTTTGTCAGAATTAATTTTTAACTAGTTTCTTTTTCAGGAAGCAGTTTATCCTATTGGTTAATTTCTGCATTCTGGATCAAAAGTCTATGCAATTCAAGACTTGCTAAATATGTGACTTTGGACAGGCTGAGGAACCTGTCTTAACACTATTCTTATGTTTAGTTCTTATTTTCTAGATAAGAAAATTCATGTAAGTAAATTAATGATTACAAATGTCACATATGTAAATTGCTCAACAAACATGTACCATAATAATGATAATTATTTCCTTCTATTTTTCAGTTTTCATAAGCTTAGCCAAATTAAGCATGAAAACTAATCCATGAATAAGTTTTGATATCAAGAAAAATAAATTGAGTAAAATAAATTCTAAGATGAGAATTCGAACCTCAGGAATGAATGAAACATAACTAATCAAAATATTCATTTTCCAACCTTTATTTTCATTTTAAGTAATCTTCACGCTGGTCAATTTTTTTTTTTGCTTTTTGTCTTTTGGTTTTTTTTAGATGGAGTCTTGCTCTTGTCTCCCAGGCTAGAGTACAATGGCATGATCTCGGCTCACTGCAACCTCCATCTCCCAGTTTCAAGCTATTCTCCTGCCTTGGCCTCCTGAGTAGCTGGAACTGTAGGCGCCTGCCACCATGCCTAGCTAATTTTTGTATTTTTAGTAAAGAAGAGGTTTCACCATGTTGGTCAGACTGGTCTTGAACTCCTGACCTCAGGTAATCCACCTGCCCCAGCCTCCCAAAGTGCTGGGAATACAGTGCGTGAACCACCACGCCTGGCCCAGTGATACTTTTGAAATATCAATGAATTTTTCTGATAATATCTTTCAAAAATCTTAGTATAAATAATTGTATCATTTAGCCTCTCTGTTAAGCAGTTATAAAATAGAACAGAATATCTTCTGTGGTATAATTTAATATGATTTTAAAATTTAGCATGTTGAAAAAATTTATATACACGGTCTTAAAAAAGTTATTGGGAGGAAAGCACCAGAATTCAGAACCTCATGTTTCCAGCCCTGTATCTTTCCACTTGGCTGAAATTTTATGATTTTGTCATGGCCAATATGGAAACAAGACCAATGAGCATTCAGAAAATCTCTGGGATGTTGGCACAACTGGAGTAGTTCCAGCACTAATATGTTCAAAACTCTTTTCAAGAAGACTGCTGATTGTATTTAATAACTATTGTTAGGTTGGTGCAAAAGTTATTGATTTTTTTGTTTTTTTTCAAATATACATAATTGTAATTTATCAGAATTACTTTAAAATATTCTAACTCGGGACTATCAGTTCAATAAGGTAGAGAGGCAGTATTATAGTAAATGTAATTGCAAAGGCTTGAAGTCATACTGTTTGTGTTTAAATGCTGAGTTGACCTTTTAGAAATTCTGTCACTTTAAGCAAGTTACCTAATCTGTCTAAATCTTAGTGGCCATGTTCAAAAAACATGGCTGCTTATTTTGTGGAATTGTTTTCAAGATTTATTTAAATGGTAAAAATAAAGATCCTGACACTGAATAAGTACCTAATGCATATTATCTTTTACTGTTAACTGTTAATATATTTATTATTGAACACACTTATTGAAAATGATAGCTAAATTATTGTCTCAAGACATGTATTAGTCTTTGCAACAAAGTTTTATAAATAAAATTCATTTTCAGAATAATTTAATCTAATAGAGTTTATGTTTCTTTTATTGTATATTTCCTTCAGTTAAAAGAATATAGTTTTTTTAAAAGAAAATGAATACTTACACAAATTTTAGAAAATACATTCATAAGTTTCCTATGATCTCTTTAGAGTCATCAATGTAAAAAATGCTACCATTTTCCTAATTATATATATGTTCTGCTTAGATACTATATTTCTTCAGTGAATACTTGAAATAAAAATTCAGCTCAGTAACAGAAAAAAATTAGAAAATATAATAGATACGACCCTCAAAAGGAAGAACTCCTAGCAAGAATGATGACTTTTATGTGAAAAGTGAAGCAAATGTAGATTTCTCAATGGAATCTAAGTACAGTAATAAGATAGGATAGTAATGAGATCCTTCAATAGTTATTTTAGTAGAAATTTTACTAATTAAATAAAAAAACAAACCAGATGGACAGTATCAAATCTCTTACCTCTTAGAACAAAACTTTCTTTAAACTATACAGAAAAAGCAATAATTATGCAAATGATCTTATGGCTTTACGTTAAAGAAGAAATCGCCAAAGCTCAGCTTATCTCATAAAGAGGTTTGATAAGTCACCAGTAATTTTTTAGAAGATGTATCATCAGGGCCCTGAAAGAGAATGATAGACTAGGAGAAACCCAAAGGAATTAGAGATGATTTAACAAGATATTATTTATTTAGGTAATTCCTAAGTGAAAGAATTATAAGAATTCTTTCTTTAATCACATTAATATAAGAACTCCTTAAGTGTGAGCAATCTTGGAAGAGTCAGGAACTTTTAGTTGTTGTTGTAAAGCAACATTGAGAAAACAAGACTTGGAAAAGGTAAACTAGAAATTTACCTACGGCTGCTTTATATAAAAATTGTATGTAATTCAGTAAGCTTGCATTTCAAACGGAATCAGAAAATGTGATATGCTTGCTTCTGAGGATGTGTTGAATGGAGAGAGGTAACTTTTTTGTATTTTTTAGAAATCTTATACTTTACTTAAATCTTTCCATTTTTAAAACTTCCCTTCACTTATATCTTAGCAGTAGAGCTTTAAAAATCACTGGCATATAAAACAAACAAACAAAAAAAGAGAAATAACAACAAAAAACCAAGCTGGGATTCAGAGACTGTTTTCACATAATAATAAACTTGGCAGTCAAGATTCAAGTATAGATCTCTTTGAATCAAGTCTCAGGTTATTCCAACTTTATTATTTGGCTCTCAAGAGGCTTTGAAGTTTTAAGGTAAAATCAGATTATTACTGGCCTAAAAACTCTAAGATATAAATATGGCATATTAATATTATTTTTAAAAGTGTTAAAATTGAATAAACGATTGTCCCATATTTCAATCTTAGTGGCACATAGTAGAGCAGAAGTCCCTACATTATGAGTGACAAAACAAATAAACAAACATCAATAACAAAACCCAGAAATGTAAGGTGCATATTGTATAAACCAGAGCTAAAGATGCACTGGGTGGTCTCTTCATATATCCTCCACTGATTTTGGCAAATCAGCACATGAACAGAAAAGACCTAAGAGGGCATAGTGGAAAGGAAAACCAGAGGTAGCCTTGAAAATTAGCTGATCAAAGGAACGCACTCTCTCCAATGCACATTCAGATCTACTGGCATAAAGTGGAGGCTTTACAATCTCAAGATATTTGAGCAAAAACACTGTGCAAACATTGGCAGAATACTAACCTATTCAAACACTGGGACACTTCTAAAAAAGATAACTAAGAAATAAAGATCGGGAATCTTAAATATTGCACACCATGTAAGGAAAGATTAAATGAAGGTAAGTTACTACAAAAATACAAAAACTCTTAAGATAGTAAAAAGAATCTGGAGTTGTTATACTATATTATCTAACATGTTTAGTTTTTAACAAAAAATGTATGAAATATACAAAGACACTGGAAAGTGTTAGCCATACTCAAGAAAAAGCAGTCAACAGCAACTGCCTCTGTGCGGGGTCATTAGTTGGGCTTAGAAGGCAAAGAAGGCACTCCTAAAAATATAATCATGCTTCACTTAACTACAAGGTTAGGTTTTTAGAAATGCATCTTTAGGAGATTTTGTTGTTTGTCAAAGCACCATAAAGTGTCTTTACCCAAACCTAGAAAGTATAGCCTGCTACACATCTAGTCTACACCTCTAGGTTATATGGTATAGCCTATTACCCCTAGGCTACAAATCTGTACTATAACCTATCATCCCTCAGCTAAAAACCTGTAAGTATGTAATTATGGTAAGTATTTGTGTAGCTAAACATAGCTAAACATTTAACAAGGTAGAGTAAAAAGACAATATAAAAGATAAACATGGTACATCTGTATAGGACTCTTACCATGAATGAAGATTACAGGATTTAAAATTGCTATGGGTATGTGTGTGTGTGAATGGTAAGTAAATGTGAAGACCTAGAACATTACTGTACACTAATGTAGGCTATATAAACATTGTACACTTGGTCTACAGTAAGTAATCTTTCTTTATTCAATAATAAATTGGCCTTAACTTACTGGTTATTTTATATGCCTTTTAATTTTTTTAACTTTCTGGATCTTTTGTAATAACACTTTGCTTAAAACACATATACATCATGTAGCTCTACAAAAATATTTTTTCTTCACGTTCTTACCCTAAAAGCTTTTTTTGATTGGTTTTTTAACTTTTAAAAAGGAAACAACACGCAAATTAGCCTAGGCCTACATAGGTTCAGGATCATCATTATCATTGTCTTTCATCTCCACATCTTGTCCCACTGGAAGGTTTTCAGAGGTAATAATGCTAATGAAGCTGCCATTTCCTATGGTTACAATGCATGATTTGGGATTACTTCCTGAAGGACCTACCTGAGGCTGGTTTTAAGTGTTTTTTTTTTTTTTTTTTTTTTTAATATAAGTAGAATTACAAACTAAAATAATAATAAGTAAATACATAAACCAATTATATAATTGTTAATGTCATTATCAAGTATTATAATGATGTACTTAATTTTTATGTGCTATATACTTTTATACAACTGACTGTGAAATAGGTTTTACACCAATATCATCATAAACACATGAGTAATGCATTGTCCTTTGACATTGTGATGGTAACAAAATCACTAGCCATCAGGTATTTTTCAGGTCGATTTTAAAGTTGTGGGGCCACCATCACATATGAAGCCCATCCTTGACCAAAATACTGTTATGTGGTGCGTTATTGTATATTAAAAGGATGAAAGAAAGCTATGTTTAAAGAGTTAAAGGAAAATATGTTTGCAATGATTTTTCTAACTTCAATAGAAAAACATGAAGTTTATTTTTAAAATTCTAGAATTTAAGTATGCAAAAACAAAAATTAAAAACGACTAAATGGGTTCAATAGTGCAGATCTAAATTGCAGATCTAAAATGATAGAGGAAAGATTCAGATAATTTGAAAATAGATTTATAAAAATTATCCAATATAAAAATAGATGTCAAAAAAAGATAAATTAAAAATGAACAGAGCCAATCATGATTCTCTCAAGAGATGCAAAAAAGCCTTTGATAAAATTCAATACACCTTCATGCTAAAAAGTCTCCATAAACTAGAAATTGATGGAACATACCACAAAATAGTAAGAGCTACTTATGACAAACCCACAGTCAATATCATACTGAATGGGCAAAAGCTGGAAGCATTACCTTTGAAAACTGGCACAAGATAAGGATACCCTCTCTCACCACTCCTATTCAACATAATATTGGAAGTTCTGGCCAGAGCAATCAGCCAAGAGAAAGAAATAAAAGGTATTCAAATAGAAGACAGGAAGTCAAATTATCTCTGTTTGTAGATGATCTGATTGTATATTTATGAAACCCCATCATCTCAGCCCAGAATCTTAACCAGATAAGCAACTTTGGCAAACTCTCAGGATACAAAATCAATGTGCAAAAATCACAAGTATTCCTATACAGCAATAATAGACAAACAGAGAGCCAAATCATAAGCAAACTCCCATTCACAATTGCTACAAAGAGAATAAAATACCTAAGAATAAAACTTATAAGAAATGTGAAGGACCTCTTCAAGGAGAGCTACAAACCACTGCTCAAGGAAATGAGAGGATATAAACAAATGGAGAAACATTTCACGCTCACGGATAAGAAAAACCAGTATCGTGAAAATGTCCATACTGTACAAAGTAATTTATAAATTCAGTGCTATCCCCGTCAAGCTACCATTGACATTTCTCACAGAATTAGAAAAAAAACACTTTAAATTTCATATGGAACCAAAAAAGAGCCCACGTAGCCAAGATAATCAAAAAGAACAAAGCTGGAGGCATCACTGTATTTGACTTCAAACTACCCTACAAGATTACAGTAACTAAAACAGAACAAAGGCTCCAGAAATAATGCTGCACATCTATAAGCATCTAATTTTTGACAAACTTGACAAACACAAGCAATGGGGAAAGAATTCCCTATTTAATAAATGGTATTGGGAAAACTGGCTAGCCATATGCAGAAAGCTGAAACTGGACCCCTTCCTTATACCTTATACAAAAATCAACTCAAGATGGATTAAAGATTTAAACATAAAACCTAAAACCATAAAAACTCTAGAAGAAAACCTAGGCAATACCATTCAGGACATAAGCATGGACAATGACTTCATGACTAAAATACCAAAAGCAATGGCAACAAAAGCCAAAATTGACAAATGACATCTAAATAAACTAAAGAGCTTCTGCACAGCAAAAGAAACTATCATCAGAATGAACAGGCAACCTACAGAACGGGAGAAAATTTTTACAATATATCTATCTGACAAATGGCAAAATATCCAAAATCTACCAGAAACAAACAAATTTACAAGAAAAAAGCAAAAAGCCCCATCAAAATGTGGGTGAAAAATATGAACAGATACTTCTAAAAAAAAAGAAAAAAATTACTCGGCCAACAAATGTGAAAAAAAGCTCATCATCACTGGTCATTAGAGAAATGCAAATCACAACCACGATGAGATACTATCTCATACCAGTTAGAATGGAGATCATTAAAAAGTCAGAAAATGGCTGGCCATGGTGGCTCACACCTGTAATTCCAGCACTTCAGGAGGCTCAGGTGGGTGGATCATGAAATGAGGAGATCAAGAGTAGGCTGACCAACATGGTGAAATTCCATTTCTACTAAAAATACAAAAATATGCCTGATATGGTGGCATGCACTTATAATCCCAGATGCTTAGGAGGCTGAGGCAAAATAATTGCTTGAACCTGGGAGGCAGAGGTTGCAGTGAGCTGAGATCGTACCACTGCACTTCAGCCTAAGGACAGAGTAAGATTCCATTAAAAAAAAAAAAAAAAGTCAGGAAACAACAGATGGTGGAAGGATGAGGAAAAGCAGGAATGATTTTATGCTGTTGGTGGGAGTGTAAATTAGTTCAACCATTGTGGAAGCCAGTGTGGTGACTCCTCAAGGATTTAGAACTAGAAATATCATTTGACCCAGCAATCCCATTATTGCATATATACCCAAAGGATTATAAATCATTCTACTGTAAAGACACACGCACACGTATGTTTATTGCAGCACTACTTACAATAGCAAATACTTTGAACTAACCCAAATGCCCATCAATGATAGACTGGATAAAGAAAATGTGGCACATGTACACCATGGAATACTACGCAGCCATAAAAAAAGGATGAGTTCATATCCTTTGCAGGAACAGGGATAAAGCTGGAAACTATCATTCTCAGCAAACTAATCAGGAACAAAAAAGCAAACACTGCATGTTCTCACTCATAAGCGGGAGTTGAACAATGAGAACAAATGGACTCAGGGAGGAGAACATCCCACATCAGGGCCTGTAGGGGGTAGTGGCCTAGGGGAGGGATAGCATTAGAAGAAATACCTAATGTAGATGATGGGTTGATGGGTGCAGCAAACCACCATGGCACGTGTATACCTGTGTAACAAACCTGCACATTCTGCACATGTATCCCAGAACTTAAAGTATAATAATAATTTTTAAAAAATGAACAGAGCCTCAGAAATATGTGGGGCAACATCAAGTGCTCAAAAAAATGTGTAATGGAATTTCCAGGGAGAGAAGAAAGGAAGAAAAAAACAATATAAAAACAATGAAGAATTAATGGCTAAAAATTTTCCAAATTTGGGTTCACTTAATCTCAAGTTGGACAAACACAAAAAGATCCACACTTAGACTATCAGAGCAAACTGCTAAAATATAGAGAAAATTATTAAATCACTGAGAATCTTCCAAAGGTTCAATTATAAAATAATTTCAGAGTCTATGTCTATAAAATATTACAAATTCCACCCCAGGAACAACTCACTGTTTTGAGAATTGGTTATTCAAAGACTAACTCCTGTTCTAGGCAAAATACAGAGCATATGAGAAGAAATACTTAGCACAGAATTCTTTCTATGATCACAGTTATTTAGAACAGGTGTACTTATAATCATAAGAAACTGAAAAAATTAATCTTTAACTGCAAACTCCCATTTTCACTCTTGAGGAACATAGTGTTAGAATATAAAGCAGAATTTTGGCAGAAAGAGGTCTTGTTAATGCATCTTATATATCTCCTGTGGACATTATCTCTCTATAATACTCCAGCCCCTTTATTTTGTTATTGTTTTCAGTCACATTTTAAAGACAATAAAATGGTCATTTTACAGGGTTACAAAGTCTCTTCTGTGGCAGCAAAGTACATTCTAAAACAGTCATAGGTATGTACCTCATGTAGCGGTAAAATGTGATTTGCAGGAATTTGATGACAGATTTGTCTCTGTAAGGCTCCATCCCAGGTTGTGCCCTCCATCTGTTCCACAGGTTTTCATCTGGTTTCATCTAAAGGAAGGAAAATATCTTCATCTTGAGGTCTAATGGAGTAATATAAAAAATGAATCAGTTTGATAAAATTATTTTTATTAAAATATTAATAAAGGCTGTTACTTATCCAATTAATTTAAAATGCTTCCTACTTATTCTACAGTGATGTAAACCCAACCACCACTCCAAATACAAATCAGCCTCATTGTTAAAGCCAATTCTAGTAATATTTACTCTACTTGATGAATTAGCATAGTTTTTGTTTTAACTCCTTGTCTTGCCTTTTCAAAGGAAACATGAAAACAAAAGTAAAATTATCTTTCAAGTATTTAAAGGGTTCTATTCTTGACATTTTTCTGCCTTGACTATTCTTTGTGAAATTCCTCCTTGTTTAGGTATATTTAACTTTAAGGGTGATTACAGAAATAAATAAACAATATGTAAGAGAAGTATAAACAAAACAAAGATCATATATGCAAGCAATAAATATAGAAGAGCTAGTTATTGCTCAAAGACAGATTTGTTTTTCTGGTTTTAGTTTCTGGGGTCCTTTGGACCTATTTTATAGGATAAACATGGAAGCAATTTATAAGACTCACATGAACAGGTGATGTGCTCCTCGTTTACCTATTTTAAATTATATTTATTGTTTTACATTTCTTCTTCCCCAGCTTACCCATAAATAATTTATTATACTAGGCTAAATTTTGTATTGTAAAAGCATATGAATTTATGGTTCCATACCCTGATGCACCACTCATTTACAAGTATTATCTCTATGGATGATATCTGATGAAGCTTATCTGGAGTTGCAGAGATGGTAATAAGTTATTAAAGGGCATGATAGTACTTTGAACCTGGACTGAATACTAACTCCAGAATCTTAATAGTCAAAGGCTTGTTAAGCACAAGAAAATAAAAATAGCTAGCATTTTTAAAATAAACCATCTTTCCCTAAAGAAATTTTAAAAAGCCTTTAATTTCTCCTGCTTCAAAAATTAAAAACATAATACTTCATAAATGCCATTACTTCATAAATTTAAAATTTTAACCTTAAAAAGAATAAATGAAGCAGATAATAGGATTAGAAAGAAAGGCAAGTACAAGAAATGTCAAGCGAGAATAGAGCTGTGACAAAGACGTGGTTGTATTAGTCAGGGTCAAGTCAAGAGACAGAAACTATACTGATAACTTGAACAAGGCTAAGTAAACAGAATTGTTACCTGGTACATATGATTAACTAATGGATCAGAAAAGGAAGTCTTGAAGGTACGCAGAAGTAGCAAAGGTATAAAGTTGATTCTACCTCTAAGGCTAAGAGAAAGTGAATATGGAAGTGACTTAGGAATTTATGGTAGGAGACAGCCCCCAAAGCTGTGATTCATACCTCTTTGCAAAGAGTGGGGCTATCTCAGGAACACTTTCAATGCCATGGCAAGTAAATATGATACAGGTTGTAGGTCAGCGCTCTAAGTGGTAAAGAAACTTGCTCAAGGGTTTGAGCTGCAAGTAGTCCATTGCAGTAACCTACCAGGTTTCAGAGAAACCCACCAGAGTATTTCAGCTTAACTGAGGTTTATGGGCTGGCTCATGAGGACCTCTGAGGTTAAACTACCCAGCCATTCACTGCTTGTGATGTTGAAACAGCAGAACCCCTTCCTCTGGCCCTAGATTTGGAGTATCTCTCTAGTTCTGTTTTTTGACAAAGCTTAACATCAACATCAGTTGGCTAAGCAGTGTCCAGGTCCAGTATAAGAATGTAGGAGAAGAAAAGACTGATCTCCAGTTGAAAGTCAATAAACTGATAACTATTATATTCTATGTGGATGGTTATTCATATTCCATATACACCCTTATTCAAACATTTTACTTTCCATAAAACAACACAAACAATTCTGTTTCCACATAACTTGATGTCATTATTTTATGTACCAGGGATGAAGTACTCATCCTATACCACCATGAGGAGACACTAGGTCCCAACTGTCATTTTACCTATTATTAGCTACATTAGTTACTTTTCAAATCCAGTAACCATTCAACTGAATATTTCTTATCTAAGGCAAAATATCATAAGTTTTCAATAGTGTATATAAAACAATAAGTGGAAAGACAGGAGATGAAATAATTAACAACTGGATCTAAGTAAATATATACACATAACAAGCAAAGAAAATGCATATAAAACTACCACTGTCTTCACTTCAGTAATTGGTCATGAGACTATATTTGATATCTGCAAACTGTTACTTATTCAATATTTTTTTTTTTTTGCTTTCAGCCAGAACACTAGCAAGTTGGAATTCTTTACCAGGTAAAATAACTGAAATCCTTTATTTCTCAAGTATTTGAGTCCTCAGTAATTCTGCTTTCTTAGGTTGTTCTAATTTTCCCATTACTTTTACTATTTGCATAAAGTGCAATGAACCTCTTCCTTTTAAAAGCACTGAGTCCTCTGTGCTTCTGTTGTGTGGCAGTAAAACAGTTTTCTTTTGGTAATCAGTATCAATCACTTCAACCATTAGAGTAACTTCTGTTTCTGTGGTTAGTTCAGTGGACAAGTAGCCCAAGATTATCAGGGGCAAGCTTATTTTCCAATTCAGCATTACCAAAGTTATCTTCTCTGAATAAAGCATTCTTTCCCTGATAACTAAGTCCACTTTAGACGAAGAGTTCAAAATTGCCAAGGAAAAAAAGCAAGCTTTCTGTTAGTGGTTTCTTAGGTATAACAGCAAGAGAAGTCACTTCTATGATTACTCCTTGGTTTTCTAATTTTCGTTTTTTAACTATGAAGGTGAAAAAATCATATAATCGTCTCTAATTCAAGCCATAAGCTACATCCTGTAAGGGAAATTCCTATCCTTTCAATGTATTGTGTCTCAATTAATGCTATACTTTAGTCATCAGCAAGCCATTTCATTAGGTCAGCCACTTCTTGGTGATGAGGTGTGTGATAAGTTCATTAATTCCAGGGGCATATATTATCTTGAGTCAGTTAACACAGAAACAGAAAATTAAATACCGTATGTTCTCACTTGTAAGTGGGAGCTAAACATTGGATACACATGGACACAAAGCAGGAATAATAAACACTGGGGATTCCAAAAGGAAGGAGAACAGGGAGAGGGAACCAAAAAACTACCTGTTGAGTATTATGCTGACTATTTTGGGATTATTAGAAGCAAAAACCTCAGCATCATACCACATACCCATGCATAAAACCTGCATAGGTAATGCCAAAGTCTAAAATTTGAAAAAATAAATAAACATACAAGCAATTTTTTTTTTGCTTCAATATATTTTCAGGTGGTTTTCCTAATATATTTTCCCCCTCTTTCGAGACATAAAAAAATCACAAAACAACCATATGTTTATTGTGGCACTGTCCACAATAGCAAAGGCTCGGAACCAACCCAAATGCCCATCAATGATAGACTGGATAAAGAAAATGTGGCACATACACACCACAGAATACAATGCAGCCATAAAAAAAGGATGAGTATATGTACTTTGCAGGGACATGAATGAAGCTGGAAACCATCATTCTTAGCAAAGTAACACAAGAACAGAAAACTAAATATCACATGTTCTCACTCGTAAGTGGGAGTTGAACAATGAGAACACATGGACATAGAAATGGGAACATCACACACCAGGCCCTGTCCAGGGGCTAGGGGAGGGATAGCATTAGGAGAAATACCTAATGTAGATGATGGGTTGATGGGTACAGCAAACCACCATGGCACATGTATACCTATGTAACAAACCTGCACATTCTACTCATGTACCTCAGAACTTAAAGTTAAAAAAAAGGAAAAAAAAAACCAGCCTCTTAACATTTTCATAACTTTTAAAATACAAAATTTGTCTAGCCTTGGTGGAAAAGTTTTGAAAACGTTTGTGATATTCAGACCTGTTAATGCAGTCTGTCAGATCATGTCTGTAGATAAAGTGTTATATCCATCAGAGCTCTTACAGATAATACACATTACTTGCTCGTGAAGTAATATCCAAAGATATTTTTTAACATTCTAGAGATGCAAATGGAGTATATGCTAGAATGGCAGTAAAAAGGCCATTTCATTTAGGAAAAGTCATTTCTTAGTGTATGTTCTATGATGAAATATTAATTGACTAAAATAAAATACATTAAAATTTAGTTAAGACAGAATTATCAGGGAAAAAAAAACTTCCAATGGCATCTGCTCATTGCTACATATTTCTTGCAATAAAGTGAATCCCTTGGTTAGAATCAACACTCTATGAAACACCATAATAGTAGATAAGATATTCTGTGAGACCAGAAATGTTGAACCTGGTTAAATTATTGTAGTCAAGAAAGACAAATAAATGTCCCCAATGCATGTCTATTTCAGTGATGATAATACAGCTCTGCATACTCCATAATAGGAGGTCAACATAATTAACTGGCTGATCCCAAAGAAAGGGGGCCATGGCAGAGTCTCATGTTCTTGGTAACTTCTGAACTCAATAGTTGTGGTAGTTAGGTCACCTTTAGTAAGACGTTGAATCCCTGTATATACCATATCCTTCTCACCATAGTCAGTTTTGAAATAGCCATTTATAAAGCAATGCCATGGCAAGAGAAAGAATCTGAATAAAATCAATTTAAAATAGATCATGTTGTCTACAGGTGGCTATTGAGAACCATCTCTGTAATAATTGCCCTTTGGTGAGCATTTGCACAGAATATACATCTATTACATACACATATATCTATGTGTCTGTGTGTATGCATATACATGTAACTGATGTACACACCCAAACTATGGCATGTGGCTGTGATGGCATCCAGTTTACCATAGAAATCTCCGACAGCATGGTCAACTAATTGACATCATGATTAGGCTTTCACTCTCTATCAAGGCTGAATAGCAACCCATAGTTTTTGTTTGTCTGTTTTTGTTTCCTTCTAGAGAAGAATAATTATCTGAGAAGATGGCATAGATTTGACTTAAAATCTTAGACATCTTCCCTATGATTCTCCCATTGTTATTTGTCAGATATACCATAAAGCATCCCTATGTGCAAGAAACATTCTGAATGTTATTGAATTTTCTGCACCATAACATCCCAAAGAAGAGCAGCTTGTACTAAAACCTCACCTCGGTACAGAGTATGCTCTTCTATTTGTCCCCAGTCAAAACTGGCAGCCTTACAAGTGGACAGTTTGAGGCAGCACATGCAAATGTGGCTGGCATCAGTGTTCTTCCCAATTCTTGGCTAAGAGTACGGCCTTCTTCTAGTTCTTCATATGTATGTATGGCATGCCAGGAGAATGTCTGCAGAAAGAAGGCCAAGGATATAGCCTCACTTCATGTATGTCCATTGCCTAAGGACATCATGTATTTCTGTTGTTCAATGACTGAAAAGAATTGCCAAATACATATTTTTCTTTCCTGGTTTTACAGTTGTTTTCAGAGGAAGAGTATTTCAAATAAAATTACTCTGAAACGGTTGAAAGCTGAAGTTGAATATGCACTTTGACTTAAAAGTGTCTAGCAACATTGCTGATATTAACTATGTTACTATGAATTGCATTTAGGTCATCATAATATGCTCAATATTTATTAATTTTATATCACAGATTTTAAATGAATAATGAGTTTAAAATTGTTAAAGTCTCCATACTGAGTAATATGGCCATTTTTTTGCAAACAAGTTATATTGAAAATAGTTTGTAAAATAAATATTTTGCTGCCTGATATTAATATTAAAAAGCAATGGATAAAAGGAAAATTATCTTGATAAAGTTCAGAATGGGAGCTAAAACTCAGGCAAGCTCCTGTCTTGAATTGAAACTCTTAGACTGCCCTGAAGATCTCAGTTTTCTGTAGAACTCCTTCTGGACCAGTGAGTTTTAGCAAGAACTAGATAAATCAGTCTGGATATATTTTTACTTATTATTAATTGAAAATGGCATTTTAAAATGTATCACCTCCAAAACTCTCTACATTTTCCTTGAATGAACATTATAAAGTATCTGTAGTTATTTTCTTTATTCATAATTAATTTGTTGTTTAAATTGTTTCTACACCTTATTTTACATGCTGCACTTCTTGCTGTTGAATTTTCAAATGAAATAAAAATTGAAACTTGTAGGCTAGGCGTGGTGGATCACTGCTAAGTCATCTCTGATTGGTACAAGAAGAATGACTCAACTGGTATAATGAACATAACTGTCACTCCCTTAGAGTGGCACTTGGCAGATGGGTTATTCAATTACATCTAAATTAGACATTCTGATTCAATAACTAAAATTTGGTCTCCAATCTGTCAAAAAAGGTAGAAATAAATATTTAAGGTTCCAGATATTTTTCATTTCATCACTAACTAGAAAATACATCATTAAAAATTATTACTATCATGTATGACATTGGGAAGAGAGATGAATTTTTATACACATAAACACACACACATAGGTATTTTATATATATATACATATATATATATATATAAATTTATAATGCCATATATTACACATACACCTTCTGTATTATATTTTCTATTTTATTTTGGAAAAAAATTATTTTCTGGGATTTATGAAGTCCTTGTTACTTGAAAGTGATATTCTTAACTATATCCTTTACAGATTTCTTCTAAAAGTGAAATGTTATTGAAACTTGATTATTTTAAGTCCATTCCTTTAGCAACTTGTCTAAATTTAGTTATTCTAATCAATAGTAATGGCAGCCATTCACAGCAGAACTTTATGCAATCTTGCTTTTTATAGAGGATGATTAAATAAATTATTGCCTGGATTTTACACTGGTTTTATGTGAAACCAGTTTTACACTGGTTTTATAACCTAGCTTGTTTTTGGCATCTTACCTTGTTAGATGTTAAAAAGCTACATGCAACATAATCTATTTTTTTCTACATTGTCATTGTTTATTACACTGATTTAAGTGATTTGATTTCTTTTGCCATTGAGATACAGACTTTGTGTTCCAATAAGGTGACTGTGAGTTTCCAAACATAGCTGTTATTCTGAGGAGAGAATTGAGATTTTATTCTTCGTGAGTTAATTAGACTTTGATTACACATTGAACTTGTAACATAAGCTAAGAATCTCACAAATATTTGCCATGATACAGTAAGAACCAAGCAGAAGTTTATGATGGTAGTGAAAATTCACTTCTATGTCTTACTGAAGTCAACCCGATAGCATCCTAACCTTTAAGAAGATAAAACATGAGTAAGTAAAACTAAGTGCCATGTTGATGGGTTGTAAATGTGTTGACAGCAGTGAGCGGCACTTAGGAGAATCATGCCAGATAGAGCTTATCCAGAGAAAGTAGTTACTAAATGTTTAAGTAAAATTTAAGGGAGACTAAAGCTTCAATACTTGGCTTTAGGTGGCTTTTCACAACATGTTTTTTAAAGTATCACCAAGTAGTTATTCATGCATCAAACAAAATATCAAAAAGGAAAAAAAAAAATGTTTTCAATTACCAGACTAAAAAGAAAGCTAGGTGGTCCAAAAAAGACAAATACAGAAACTCTCAAAGCATTCCCGTTGTGAATTGGAATAAACTGAACCTAGTCATATATGACATATTGATTAGTCTACTGTTCATAGTACACACACTGTGATGTCTCACACTGTAGTAAATTTACATGGCACACTTAGCAACTAAATTATTTAATTTTAGTCACTCATTTTAGCAAAAGGGCAGAAGAAACATGTGAAAATATCTATGAAAAATAAAATAGTTGTATTAATTGCCTGTTGCCAAATGAAACAAACAAAATACAAAGCAAAAAAAGCGTGTTAGTCTATTTTCACCCTGCTATAGAAAACTATCTGAAACTGGATAATTTCTAAATAAAAGAGATTTAATTGACTAAAAGCTCTCTTACGCCTGGAGAGGCCTCAGGAAACTTACAATCACGGTAGAAGGCAAAGGGAAAAAAGGCACGTCTTACTAGCTGCAAAAGACAGAGAGATAGGAGAGTGCCACACTTTCAAACAACCAGATCTGTTGAGAACTCACTCACTATCACAAGACCAGCATGGAGGAAACTGCTCCCATGATCCAATTACCTCCCACCAGGATCCACCCTCAACACAATTCAAGATGAAATTTGGATGGAGACACAGAGCCAAACCATACCAAAAGGTGTGCTTTCATATCAAACTACAATGACAATCATAGACCTGCTAATGCCCTGAAGCATTAACTGTGGGCTGACTGATCAAGGCAGGGCTCAGCTTTACAAGTCTCCTGATTTTGACTATTTTTTCATGAACCTGAGTCACCTAGGGGTCATCTGCTCTAGGTTGGGTTTGGATGAATAGTTTTTCTCCACACTGCAGATCTGTGAGTTCTATTCCGCTCCCCATATACGTCATCCTCCTTTGATTAGCAGGTCGGCAAGGTATACATTTCTCATAGTGATGTCAAAGGCATCAGGCAATACACAGAATCACATGGGACTCTTAAGACTTAGATTCAGAAACGCACACTGTCGTGGATGACTACACACCATTAGTCAGAGCAAGCCACATGGTCAAGCTCCAAGTTGAGAGGCTGAGAATGATGCTACACCCATGCTAAGATCATGCCAAGGGTAAAAAGCCACAATTCAAGTTTAACTCAGTAGCCAATTTAGAATTCTGTCTATAGAATTCTAAATTATAAACAAACTCATGTCACTTAAAGCAGCAGTCTCCAATTTTTTTGGCACCAGGGACTAGTTTCGTGGAAGAAAATGTTTCCATATACTGGGGATGGAGATGGTTTTGAAATGATTTATGGGCATTACATTTACTGTGCACTTTATTTCTACTGGTCAGTGGCCTGGATTTTGGAGACCCCTGATTTAAAGAACTGCACTAATCACAAATATACACATATAATTAATCTTGAATAAAAATAAAAGAATCTTATTTAGCATAAATATGAAATATAACTATTGGAGTGAAGGACATGTTAAAAATACTAAGCAGTGGTTTTAAAAATGAGTAAAGGTTAGTAATAGATTCAACCAAATGTGTGAGAAATTTTTAATTTAAAAAATGGAGTTGTCAAAAATAAGTATAATTCAATAACATTTTTGCCTCTGTTTTTGAAAAATAGATTGTATGCAATTTTCAGAATTCTAGTTCTTAAATGTGGAGATTAGATTGATAGCACTTCTTAATGAAAGGTAACTCAGCATCAGAGTATCTGAAAGGATATCTGTTTGATTGCAGATATCATGCAAATGTTAGAATTTTTTTCCAAATATTCCCATTAGCAGCTAATGAAGAGACCGAAATCCTTGCAGGGTAAAACGTGGTCACTGTAGACATATTTGATTAATCGCTACATTTTTAACCTGTAATGGCCACAGTAAGCATTGTTTATGTTATGAGTTGACAATTCATTATTTTTTCCATAAACTCTTATGTTAAATTTTATTTGAAAGAAATATCTGAGGCCAGGTAGGTATGATGGCTCATGCCTATAATACCAGAAATATTAGAGGCTGAGATGAGAGGATTGCTTTAGACTAGGAGTTTGAGACCAGACTGGGCAACACAGTGAGAAGTTGTCTCTATTAAAAATAAAATAAAATAAATTTATAAATAGAAAATAAATGTTCAAGAGTCTTCCATTGATATTGGTGGCAATCCATATTATTTATCATTGTCTTTGTGCTTACTGTTAATGTTCTGTTGAATGTTCTGTTCATCAGGGCCTGGCTCCACCATGAAAGCATCCATCAGTGCTTGAACAAGAACAAAAATATCTTGATGAAGACATGCTTACATATTCCGAAACACATTGCATTTTATCTGCAGTATGAATGAACCTCATTACACTTATGTCCTTTTTATTACACCTAATATGTTAAATTTAACTTAAACCCAAAACTTCTTCAAAAGTTATTCTGCTCTACCACCAACAAAATCAAAACCAACAGTAATATTTAGAATATCGATTTATAATTTTTTAAAGGTTATTTAAATAATTGTGTCTGAGTTAAGATACATGATAAAGAAAGACAGTTCATAGGACTGAATATGTAATTATATATAAATAGCATACTAAATTATACATTTGTCTTTCTCATACATGCATACAAAGCATTTTATTGCAACATGTGTGTTAATATCTATATTTAAATGTAACAGGGCTTGCATCTCAAGTTACAACCCCAGTTGCTGTGAGTTTCAAAAGCTCAAGGATTGGTACCAAGATAATCCAAAAATGAATACTGCTGTAACTGAAGATAAAAATTGCTTTTACTTTTCTTACTTTTACATTCCTTGACAGGCATCGGGAATATTTGTGTATGCCCATTACGCTTTGGCTGTTATTCCTTTTATTATCCTAAAACAACATGACATAATATGTGTGAAAGTGCTTTTTAAGTTACAAATTTTTAAATAAAGGTAAATTGTTTTTACAAAAGAAAGAATTAGTGATGGGAACAATAGTACTTAACTCTAGAAAGTATGAGATTTTTATCAATGATTTAAAATTATGAACTCTCTCACAATTTGTTAGCCCTTTTTTTCTTTAACTAAATAGCACATTTCTCTCTCAATGATAAGCAGACTTGCTCAAAAGTCTCATGAATTCAAATATTTCAATATGCCGACAAATTTTGCCCTTCCTCTAATGCAGCAATGATGCTTTCTAATGGATTCCTGGTGATAAAACAGAGTGTATCAAGTTTACCTCCTGCTGTGTGTTTGCATCATGGCTCTTGTGGTACCCAAAAGAAAGAATTCACATCTATTGGGGTAGAGTGTTTCCACCATCTACTACACTGAACTGCCACTTAGTGATTTCCCTGTTGTCAATGTACAGAATTTCCTTGGTGGCAGATCACTGCTTCTCCCTATGTCTTCTCTTTCCCTCTCACATAGGCACTAAGAAATGAACATTATCTCATAAACTCTTCCATAAATGCCTGATATGCATTGGAATTTTTAAAAATATAGCACTTGTCACTCTTTTTTCTGTTTATAAGTTAATTTTAGACCTGGGTTCAACACTTTTTTTTTTTAATAAAAACTGTAGATTTTTAGTTTGTGTTATCAAAGAAGAAAAACAAATCAAAACAAGGTGATATTTACACTGAATATATTCTACTATGTTTGAAAATGAGGCTTTATACGCTATTTTTAGGTAAAAATCTTACAGCATCAGTGCAGGGTAAAGACCTGTCATGTACTCAAACTCAAATGTTTATTCTCAAGCTAACAGCTAGTTTGCCACTCAGTTTTCCTGAGTTTACAAAAATCTATTACCTGATTGAGAACTCATGATTTATCACTAAGTGTGTAAGTTGTTACCAGTCATTATGATAAAGAGTATTGATAACATGAAGCAAATTGTGGATTAACTAAGCAGAAGATATGAAGAAAGACTTCTGCATAAGATGGTCATTCTTAAGGCTAATGGATAGATACAGAAGCTGGCAGTGTGGGCATTGCTTTTGTTTGTCAATTTTTTAAAATTTTTATATAGGTGTTTAACCACAATAGCATGTGTTTGTCATTATATTTGGTAATAAGATTTCACCTTCAGCTTGAGTTGAGAAAACAAGGGTTTATAATTGATTTTCTTCACTCCCTCACTATGATTATGTTGCATTTTGCTAGCACCCAGATGATAAAAAGGAGATGGATAGAAATCGCAAGAAAGGAGTTGAAGGAGAAAAATTATAGGGTATGATAGAAATGTACCTAGAGAGAAAGAGGTAGAATTAGTATTGATAAGAAGCCTGCAGGAGTGCTTTCTCCTTTAATTGTCCTTGTCAAATTTGCCCTGTCCAACTTATGAAGAAAAAAAAAAAACCAGCATGTTAATATGTATCCCTTCTCTTATCCATGCTAAAGACCCCAGAGCCTTGTCTAGTACCTTTGGTTTCTAGCTATATCCCAACTCTCCATTGCATATTAGGTTATGAGATTAAATCTAGGAGAAAAGAAAACAATATTGATAAGGCAATTCTTTCAATAAACTGCATGCGGCTCAGACATTTTACGATAGCTCAACTGGCTTATTGCAATCAAGTCTTCTACTATTCAAAGTTCAAGAATGAAATAGTATTATATTTACACTTTATGTCATTAGAAAACACATG
Source organism: Sapajus apella (assembly GCF_009761245.1). NCBI lineage: Eukaryota > Metazoa > Chordata > Mammalia > Primates > Cebidae > Sapajus > Sapajus apella. Next base: position 16,408,641 of record NW_022436980.1, read on the forward strand.
TTCCATAAATTGGAAAAAATATCTACCAGAAGAATCTATGATAATATTAGGAAATATGGAAAAAAAATAAACATCTGACCCATATCATTAGAAGATAATTATAGACAATAGCACCTGCTTTTGACGCTTCTGCTTTAAAATCTCTTTCAAAACACATACACAAAACAAAACAAAAAAGTGAAAGAAATAGTAAAAAGACCTGATGAATCTTAAACAAAATAAAATCTATAACTTGAGTTTCACTTTTGCTATGATTAACATTCAGATTATTTTTTCTTTTTTCATTACCAGCTGGAAGTAAAAATTTTATGGCTGCTTAATGCTTAAAGGTATATTTATGCATAGCTCTTGTATATATTTCTGTGTGTAGGACTATTCATTCTCCACAAAATTTTGACTTCACAACTTATAATGTGGGTCTGGGTTCAGGCCTGTGTGAGTGATGATGAAGCCATTTGAAAAACATTATTTACAGGTCGCTAAGTGAATGGATGGACCAAAGAGAAATGTTGTGCATCATGTTCAGGGTGATACTTGCATCCTTCGGCTTTCAATTCTGAGTGCACATCTGGTTGAAGCTCTAATGCTTTACATTTTTCATTCGTTTTCTGTGATAATGTATCCTATAACAACGTCTCCATTTTCACAGGCTCTTTAAGAAGACATAGAGTTACTTTTTTTTTTTTTTTTTTTGAGACGGAGTTTCACTCATGTTACCCAGGCTGGAGGGCAATGGCGCGATCTCGGCTCACCGCAACCTCTACCTCCTGGGTTCAGGCAATTCTCCTGCCTCAGCCTCCTGAGTAGCTGGGATTACAGGCACGCGCCACCATGCCCAGCTAATATTTTGTAGTTTTAGTAGAGACGGGGTTTCACCATGATGACCAGGATGGTCTCGATCTCTTGACCTCGTGATCCACCCGCCTCGGCCTCCCAAAGTGCTGGGATTACAGGCTTGAGCCACCGCGCCCGGCCTTAGAGTTACTTTTGTTGAGTTTTTTTATTCAAAGATTCTCAGTGCCACCTGCAAAACCACAAGCACTAAATTTTCATCCCTGCCTCATGTTTCAAACTCTAGGGATTTTAATTATCTATGTCGCTTTCTCCCTAATTCATGCTGTGTCCACATTGCACTTATCTATCACCTAGCTTGCCCCTATTGTTTCAAACTTCACAGAGAGCTGCATGGCAGAATTTAGTCATTTAGTCCATTTATATCAGTTTATCAAAAGTCCTTAATATTGCATAAGAGCAGTTCATTTCAATAAACTACTCCAATATATATATGCATACATATGTATTTGGCTATTATTTGATGAACATATTAATTGTGCTACCGATGCAAATTGTATTAACTACTATTACAGTTAAATTTAAAATTAAAATTGTAGCTCATGACTAATGCATAAGCAGTGAAATTGATTTATTTTTTAAATAGACTAAGAAAATCCAACCATGAACAAGTATGAACACTTCACAGTTAAATTATAAGTTTAAGCAATAAAAGAATAATGTGTTATTGGTGAAAAATAAGTGACATATTTAATTTACTGCAACTTAGTAGTTGGTGTTTGGGAACTATATTTCTTTCTTTTTTTTTTTTTTCTTTTTTTGAGATGGAGTCTCACTCTGTCGCCCAGGCTGAAGTGCACAGGCTGGAGTACAGTGGCACAATCTCGACTCTTTGAAACCTTTGCCTCCTGGGTTCACGAGATTCTCCTTCCTCAGCCTCCACAGTAGCTGGGATTACAAGCGTGCACCACCACACTCAGCTAATTTCTGTATTTTTAGTAGACACAGGGTTTCACCATGTTGGCCAGGTTGTTCTCAAACTCCTGACCTCAGGTGATCCACCCACCTTGGTCTCCCAAAGTGCTGGGATTACAGGCATGAGCCACTGTGTCTGGGAGGGAAACCGTATTTCTTGAAAACTGCTGAAAGAAACAGAAGTTCCTCATGAGCTAATCTATCAACCTATGTAGAGTAATTTTCAAAAATGGATTTCATTTTTACTTGACTCATTATTTTTTGGACTTTGTACTGAGGCTAAAGTTTTATGCATTATTTGGCTCCAAGTACTTTTTTCTGCTACGTACCATTGATAACTTGTATATAAGGAGACTTGCTTTAATTCCACATCTTTATCTTCATATCTATCAATGGTGAATTGGTTAAAGTTGCTAAGATGTTCATTTATTACATTAAAGTCAGCAATACTACTCAATTTATTACTGTCACTTCAGGCAATGATCTGTAGATGTATTGCCCTACGAGAAATGGCGGGTCATTGCAGTATGGTTAGGTGAACTTTGTCCTGGATTTTCTTTTCATTTTACCTTCTATGGCTCAAGTCCCAGTCCCATATCTGGTAAAATATTTAGAAAGAATCATTGACAATAAAACTGTTATTACTTGTAAGGAGAGGTGTCTGAAGTCATAATAGCAGTTTGAATATCTATACAGTCTCCCATTGATGTTCACCATCCCAGTAACATTGTCTTTATACCATTATAATTTCATTCTGTCATTGAATGTATTTAAGTTTATCTCTAAGTTATCACATCTTGAGAGCCTAGATTATTTGAATTAGGTCCCTTGATCTAGAGAAAAGAGAAGCTAACTGCTCTAGATAGAGAGCATTGTCTTAAGTCTATTAAAGTTGAATATAATACTTTATAGCCAAAATCAACCATAACAATATGTAAACCAGAAGCCTGTTATTAACAGTGAAATTTAGAAAGTAATTAATAATCAACAATAATTGATTGGCACAAATGATGGATATGAAAAGTAGACAATATAGTAAGTATATGCTTAATGTCCAATTTATTGATTTGTTTGCATAATAATCATAATCAAACATCTGATTTCCAAATATCAAGCTACATAAAAAATGGATATTATACTTGCTTTCTTCAAAAATGGTTACCAAATGTACATTTGCAAGATTTTTGCAAAATGTGCTTCCTATTACAGAAATATAAATGTATTCATGTATGAGATATGATTTACACGTTTTGCTCACTAGCATTCTGAGTTATACTTGTTGCATTTTGTTTTACTAATAAGTGCCATTTGATAAATTATTGATGCAAAAGTAATTACGGTTTTTAATATTAAACGTGATGACGGAAACCAAAACCACTTTTACACCAACCTACATTAACCAATTTTAGTGTTGCAATCTGTGGCTAGCGAATACTTTTTTTTTCTCTTTTCGAAGTTTACTCTGAAAGAAGTGGCTTCTTCACTTTGTCCATATTGGCAATATTATTTTAACCAATTTCCTAATGCCCCAAATTCCCAAACTTGTATCATTTCCGCATTGACATAATTTCCTTTGAAAAATATTGGGCTATAAGTAATATTCTTAGTTTAAGAACATATTGCCTTAAAAAGTGTTTTCATTTGTTTCCTTCAACTGTTGTGAAAAAAAATCTGCTACAGAATTAATGGCTTAAATTGAACAAACAAATTAATTATCTTACAGTTTTGGAGATCAGAAATCTGAAATGAGTCTCATGGGCTAATATTAAAATGCTGACAGGGCTTTATTATCTTCCTATTTTGAGGTCAACTGACTATCAGCCTTCTTCAACCTTAATTAATCTTTGCTATGTAATCTAACATATGCACGAGTAGTGGGAATTAAAACATGGACCCTTTTGAGTGATCATGATTATGTCTTCCAAAGTGATCATAATATATACAATTCAGTTGTGAATGACAGAAATAGGTTTTTGTAGAAAAAGTCATGCATTCTGTTGGATGTCCCTGCAAAAGAGAAAATAGAAGAAATCTATGAGAATAGAGTTAAGAAATGTGGATGAAAACTTAAAAGAGTCAGTGTTCATGTACTAGGTTTTAAAGAAGATAACTGAGAATAGGGCAAAAGTAGGATGATATAAAACATCCTGGTTTAAAAAAAAAAAAAAAAAGGTTTAAATCTTAGAAAATGAAGGAATCCAAAGAATAGCAAGCCTAATTTTATGACTCCAAATAAAGATATTCTAAATTTCATAATTTTAGAAATAAGAGATAATATTGACGTTATGAGAGGGAAAGTGCAAAACAAGCACATATCACCTGCAACAATAAAATGATTAGCTTGACATGTGTTTTTCATTAGCACTAATGGAGTTAAAGAACAATAAAGAAATGCCTTCAACAGTACAATTGTTTTTAATCTAACGATATTTATCAGTTATATTTTCAGATGTGTGATTATTTAGAGTTGTAAAACTTGTGATGATTCAGTAGTCATATGACTACTGAGAAATAACTTAGCGAGGGTACACTGGAAAAATAAACAACCAAACAAATGAACAAATAAATGTAATTTTGAGAATAAAGTTGGTCATATAAAACACTTTTGAGCATGAAACAAATACAACTTATAACTATATGTTTAAAGATAATTGGTAATATAACTGTAAAGTTTTAAAAATGGTAAGAAACATTTTTTTAAATGTAGAAGAATAAATAAAAAAGTTTGTTTTATCTGCTGAATTAAAACTATAAGTCATATAGAAGCAACCAACAAATGTGAAAAAATGCTCAACATGACTAATCATCACAGAAATACAATTCAAAACCACAATAAGATAACCATCTCACACCAGTCAGAGTGGCTACTATTAAAAATTCAAATAACAGCAGATGCTGCTAAGGCTCTAGAGAAAAGGAAATGCTTCTATGCTGTTGACAGGAATGTAAATTAGTTCAGCCCCATGGAAAGCAGCTTGAAGATTTCTCAAAGAACTAAAACAGGCCTGCAGTTTGGCCCAGCAATCCCATTTCTGAGTATATATCCAAAAGAAAAGACACATGCACCCTTACGTTCATCACAGCACTATTCACAATATTAAAGATATGGAATCAACCTAGGTGCTTATCAGTGGTGGATTATATGAAGAAAATGTAGTACATATATACTATGAAATACTATGCAGCCAAAGAGAGACACAATCACATCCTTGCAGCAACATGGATGCAGCTACAGGCCATGATTCTAAGGAAAATTAACACAGGAACAGAAAATCAAATATCACATGTTCTCACTTGTAAGTGGGAGCTAAACATGGGACACTCATGGACATAAAAATAGCAATAATAGACACTGGGCACTACTAGCCGGGAGGCAAAGAGAGGGGCAAGAGTTGAAAAAGTACGTATTTGGTACTATGATCACTACCTGGGTGATAGGATTATTTGAACCCTAAACCTAAGCATCATGCAATATAGCCTTTTAAGAAACCTGTGCATGTATTCCCTGAATCTAAAAAAGAAGTTAAAATATTTTTTAAAAAAAGACGAGAAAAAAAAAAAAAAGCAAATAGAATTACAGGTCATTTCAACAATATTTTTAAGATGATGAGTGAGAAGTTAAATACCACAATAACATTGATTATTTTGGTCTAAGGTAGGAAATATATATGTAAACTCTCTCTCTCTCTCTCTCTCTCTCTCTCTCTATATATATATATATATATATATATGATATTTATATTTATATATCATATAGATATTTGGTAGAGAAATAATATCTATTAATCTAAATTTCGATATATATCATTGAATTAGTTTGAAGCATTCATTTGAATAACAGATAAACAGCCTCAATTCAAATAATCAATGAGATAGTTTTGAAACTGCACTATGAATATTCTCATGTTTTTGTCCTATACTCTGGTCTTGGAGAGTGAGTTTTTGTTCTTGTAATAAACAGGCATGCATGAATAAAATATCAACATGTAATGGATTGTATAGTTATTTGTGTGTGTGTATTTTCTTTCTCATACAAGTGTCAATGGTTTTCAGTCAAGTTTTAAATCTTTCTTTCATTGAACTTCAAAAGGTAGAGAGAATATCATAGATGTATTAAGGATCTGTACTTCAAATCAATATTTTAAATGTTTTCCAAATAAAATTCAGGATTAAAATAAGGAGGGAAATATGACTATTTGTATTGTGTGATAGTCCACATACTGCCCTGTGTGATTGGGTGTGCAGATGACTCATGGTATTTTCTGGACCCTGTATCTCTTTTATTTCAATGAATATTTTGAGCCTTCGTTTACTTTCCAGTACTAGAAAAATATTCAGGTTTGTCTAGAAAAGTGAAATATTGCCATGTAATGTCAGAGGATTAATAATTCCATTACAACCATATTGAGCTGTATTTTAGAAAGAATGAAACCTCTGTGTAGGAGAACATGTACAGTTAATGGAGATCAATAGAATTAAAAAAAAAAAAGACTCTCACCAGATATCCTTCCTAAATTTTGTGTTTTGACCTGGCACTATCAGAAAGGCAAGCCAGACAGAAAAAAATTCCAGATGAATCTTTTGGTTGCTCCACATTTCAGGAGATGCCTTTTAATTTGCATGTTGAGAGACAATTGATTAGTACACATGCCTTAATTTGTATTTATATTTAACTTGGAAGGGTACTGGACAGAGTGTAAAAAGAGCTGAAACATAAACTTGGCTCTGCAACTATTTAGCTTTGTACTGTGGGTTATTTATTTAATCCTTTTAGATGGCAGTTCCCCATATGACACACTAGAGGTTTAGGCCAAAACCACTTTCAGCAACCTTGTTACGTTAGCTCTGTCTCTCAAGTGAATACTTAAGTGACTATATATCAGTTTTTCTCATTTCCCTTTTAATTATTGTTTCATATTTGAATTTTCAATGGTTTCATTTATCTGATTTTTTAACCCTGTATAATGATTTATTTGAGAACTTAAAAGTTTCAGGAATAGTACAAGAAACTCTGGTATCACTTACCTGGATCCACCTGTTATTGATACCTTGCATCATTTAATCATTCCCGCACCTTGTGCATGTGTGTATGTGTGTCTGTGGTATGTGTGTCCCTGTGTCCCTTCCTCCCTCTCCCATGTGTGTATTTGTATGCATGTGTCCACATGTCTTTTCTGAAACATTTGAGAATAATTTGGAGACAGTTTCTTTTAACAGGAGTACTCTGTTACAGAGCTGTAACATAGCTCTCAAAATCAGAAAATTTAACTTTGATATAATATTATCATTTAATTCACAGTGATATTCAAATTGCATCCATTCCCACAATAACATAATTTGTAGCTATTTTCTACCTCTGTCCTTTCCCTCACCTCCACCCCAGTCAAATCCAGGATCTGATCCAGGATCATTCATGACTTATGATATTACACATTGTTAGCTTCCTTTCACCTGAAACAATTCTTTAGGGTTCCTTTTGTTAACATTGAAACATTTTAGGACTACAAGGTCCTTACCGTGAAAGTGTTTGATATATTTGCTGAAATGATGTTGTGTCATTCCTAGTGCATATCAGGAAGCACATGATGTTGACTTATCTCAATATTGATGAGATTCCCCTGAACACTTGGGTACAGTGATATCCCCAGGGTTTGTATAACAAAGCTAATATTTTTCCTTTGTAATTAAGAAATACTATGTGAAGAAAATTATATCATCTAGTGATAATTTTCTTATTCTATCAGTTCTATTTTGATTAGGTACTTCTTTCCCAATTTCTCATACTATTTATTCATTCATTTACACCAACATAAATTCAAGATTTCTTATTTTATTCAAAGATAAAATATAATTATCAATAATTTTTGATGCTGAATTTGTCCCTTATTTGACCAATGAGGGCCTCTTCAAACTAGCATCGATGTCACTTTGACATGTTCCTATCATGCTGTTGAGTATTTTCTTGGTTTCTGTCAACAAGATATTTTAGGTTTATCTAATATGTTCTGTGTAATAGCATTGGAATCAACAATTTCTTTAAAGAGATATAATCTCTGCAATTAAATAATTTTATTTAGAAGGCAAATTATGGATCTTATTTTGTCAAGGCACTCTCAGGGCATGCAAGATGAGTTCACACTGATATATTAATTTTCTATTTTAAGTTCTGGGACACATGTGCAGGATATGCAGGTTTGTTACATAATAAACGTGTGCCATGGTGGTTTGCTGTACAGATCATCCTATCACCTACATATTAAGGCCAGCATCCATAGCTATTCTTCCTGATGCTCTCCCCCTCCCCTGCCACCCTCTGACAGGCCCCAGTGTGTGCTGTTTCACCAAGTGTCCATGCATTCCCATCGTTCAGCTTCTACTTACAAGTGGAACATGCAGTATTTGGTTTTCTCTTCCTCTGTTATGTTGCTGAAGATAATGGCCTTTAGCTCCATTCATGTCCCTGCAAAGAACAGGATCTCTTACCATTTTATGGCTGCAGAGGATTTATAGACCATTTTCTTATATTAATTTCCAAACCAACAACTGAGAATATTAGAAAGTCTTTACTCCTCTCTGAATATGTCATATCTGTAAGCCCTCTCTTCAACAATGAGAAAATTTGCTCCTGTTATTCTCAGTAGGTTTACTCATTTGATAATGCAATTTTTTTTAGAGGGGCAGAATTCCCATTTCTCCTTTTGTGGGAAGACTTTTATTGGCTTTTGTGGCTCTTTTTATTGTGTTTAGGTATCTTTCATATAGTCTGAAAATAGAACCTTTACCACATTTATGGTTCACAAATATTAGTTTCCCCTAATCCATGGCTTAATTTGTTATTTGTTAAGTGTCTATTGATAAGCAGATGATTTTAATTTTGACAAAGTTTAATTTCTTTTATAGATATAGTTTTTCATATTCTAAGATATATTTGTTACCCCAGATCATGAAAATATTCTCCAATATCGATTCAAGAAGACTTATTGTTTTAGATTTTATTGTAGATATAAGATCAAGGTTAAATTAATTTTTGTGATTCATCTAAGGTAGAAATAAAGGTTCTTTTTAACGTATATATATTCCTCTTATCTATTTCTACTCCTAGAACACTTCTGGTGCCCCGTATGTGAGTTTTTCATACCAAACTATTCATCAATCCTCTGAGGACAAATGGTTGTCCTGCAATTTAATTTAATTCTAATTAAATTAAGGTTAACTACTCAGCCTTAGTGCAGAACTTTCTGGTAAGAATTCAGTCATACAAGACCGCCCCCAATTCAGTCACCAATCTTAACTATGGGGTGCCCTGGGCAAAGAAACTTCTATCAGACCTAGCTACAATCCTGGGGCTCTCACAACCTCATCTTTACATTTGATTATTACTATAATGGCATTCATAACTTAGGGAAACACTCTTCTTATATTTACTGACTTATTTTATAAGATATCAAAAATAATAAAAATTAACAGCCAGATGAAGAGGTATACAGGGTGAGGTCCAGGGGAATCCTGAGCACAGGAGCTACTGTCATGTGGGCTTGTAATATTGGGGTTCAGGGTGCCCTTAGCTCCCCTGAGAGGACTCTACAGGTTCTTGGCCTCCTGCCCTCTCAAGAATGAGACAGGGGACCACCGTGCAGTGCGCTGTAAATGTCAGACTCAAAAGTGTTGGTAGAAAGTAATTTATTTAGAGAGAGGGAGAGAAACTGGACAGGAGAGGGAAAGAAACAGCTAACTCTGACACTGAGTGAGAGAACCCAGAAAGATGGAATCCAGGAGAGGAAAGCAGCTGCCACACAGAGTGGAAGGGAACAGAGAGAGATGGACTTCCCCTCCTAAAGGAGGGGAAGACAGGCTTCCATGAAAGGAGTGGTCATGGAAGGGGACCCAAACATAGAGTCCGAAGGGATGTGGAAGAAGGGGACTTTAACCTGGGAGGAACTCCCACCTTCTCTAAGACCCCAGGCCAATGAAAGAAATTCCTTAGAACTTCCGCTGGAGTGACTGACTGTTAGTTTCCTCCTGCGCCCATGAAATTCAAACATAAACCTTAAATCTCCTGGATGGAAAGAGATGGGAGGGGGTCATGGCACTAGGAAGTTCTTGCCCTTAAAATTAGGCCCCCCTGTGGACCTGGAAAGAGAACACATTCCCTCAGTCCCCTTCTCTGAGCAGGAAAGCCCAACTTCTGTTGGAATTACGGATGTCGATCCTCTTTAACTACTTCCTGCTGAAATGGGGCATAGAAGGGGCCCTACAGTTGAGGCTTCCTCCAGAGGGGAGCCTTTCAGGGGCACAGGTTGATCTAGAGGTCCACAATAGAGCCCACGAGCCAAGGAGATCTGGGGTTCCGGTGGGAGGATTATCTGTTACCTTACGGTTCTATAAGAAACAAATGTGACAAGGTGGTTAAAGATGAAAAGCTCAGAGGCCAACAAATATAGAATGGTTATAAACGAGCCTGAGAGAGAACAGAGCCAGGTTCTTGAAGGTCTTTAGCCCTTTGTTTGATTGATTCCTGAGTTCTATGTTTAAAACAACACTTAACTGGCTTAGAAAATAGCAGCATTTTTCCTAGGAAGAGACAGGTTCCCTTCCCACTATGAAAAGGGTAATCAGAGTTCGAGAGACAGCAAAGTTGAGGGTTATAGTCCTGTTAATGCCAGGATATAAGTTAGACGTGAGTGGTTACTTCCCTGCGGATCTTGTTGGAAAAGCAGATGTGGATCTTCTAAGGGCTCGCAGGGATACAAAAGAGTTGTCTCCTGGAACTTTAGGCTGTGGAGTGGAGGGTTTATGACTTTCCTCAGGAGGTATCCAAGGCTTCAGCCAAGTGTAAAGAATCCATGAGTGTATTTTCACCACCTTAACTACCATTGGAGCGGACAGGATGATCGAAAATGGTCCTTCCCAAGATGGGCCTACGGGAGAGATTTAACAAGCACCAAGTGTCCAGGGCAGGAGAGAAATACTGAGAAGGCTGTGCAGTGTCCAGAAGATTGACTTCCTGGACCTCTACAGTCAGCTTTACCCAGGGCTCTGTGAGGGTGGCGGCTCTTGCTGGCACTTACTTCAGGCACCCTCAGTCCTGCCATTGGGTCATCTGGTCAGACAGCTCAGGCCCTGGGAACCTTCATCCCCTGGGACAATGTGCTTTCCAGTGATTCCCTTGGCACAGTGGGCATGGATGAGATGGTGGTCCATTCCTCTGGGGACAATTTCTTATAAAATGTCCCTTCAGACCGCACTGGTAACAAGTTCTGACAGACTGGTGGCTAAGCCAAGCCTTTCCCTCATTTGAGCCCCTAGGATGTGCTTGCCTGAAAGCCATGACTAAGGCTGATCTCTCATATTTCTTTCAGCCTGTTCTTCCTAGTCTCTATTAAGAAATACCGAGGTTGCTTGGCTCAGTAATGATTCTAGACTCTGTTCTGGTCCCAAAGCCAGCTTCTGGAGCTTCTGCCTGATATCTGCTGCTGACTAATAGACTTGTCCTTTAGTATTAACTGGTTCTTAATGGAGTCTGGTGACAGGGGGATATACTTTCTTAAAGCCTCCCACAGTTGCTCAAGGAAAGCTGTTGGGTTTTCTTCCCTTCCCTTTGGGGGTTAGGTTTTCCATTTGGCAGAGGGTAATTTGGCCACGCTATTTGGCAGAGAAAAATGAGCCATTTTTTCCTTAAATACTGTGTCAAATTGGTCCCAATTTTCCAGTATATACTTTAGTGATGACTTGAGCTTGGGAATAGAAGCGCCCATCTGAAATCGAACAGAAGGCATGCCCGCATCACCAGTTAAAGAAATTACCACTTCAACCTGAGGCATCCCCCAGGTAAAATGGGTACTCAAATGAAACATCTTTCAGTCAGTACCCCAAAATTTTACATGCCCAAGATGTGTGATCCATCTTATCAGAGGGCCTCCTATGTACTGGATTTGAATCACGACCTACCAGCGTCATAGGACCACTCTCACTGCCTGCATGACCTCCAGTGACTACCATCGAGGCATGGAACAAGAGGAGTTATTGGGTCGAGTAGTCACGTACCAATGAGCCCCAACAAGGCTAGTGGGTTTCAGGAGATGGGTACCAATATTTCCCAGCAAAAGTCCAATTTACACAGGCCAATTTATAAAACTGCCCCAGAAGGGTAAACTTCTAGAGAGGGACCATTAGAGCACACAGTTCAAAGAAGGCAGGCCACATGGCTGAGGCTGGAACAATACCCTCAGGACCCAGGTCTCCTCTCCCCTAACCCATCTTCCCTTGTAGGAAAATGCTCTTAAGGTTGTGAGACCTGCCATTGACTATTTGGGGCTGGAACTAGTTTAACTATTATCTTCTAGGTGGAAAAGTTCTGCCAGAGAGAGAGAGAGCCAATCCTAAGCAAAACAAATTATACACCAAACACAAAGTCCCATAGCCTTCAGCTTCTGAATTTCCCCCAAGGTGCCTCACCAATTCAACACTGACTCCACCAGAGATTTGAACCAGCAACTTGCAGTTGCAGGACCTGCATCTTAACCAACTGTGCAAAGGGGCCACGTACATTAAGGGAAGGCAGAAAGCTTTCTTGAGCCGTATTTTGAATGAGAATGCTACACCCTGAGACAATGCGGCCTGCCTAAAAGCCGGGTGGGGTGGGGCTGACGGCCGGCAGCCGTTTCAGCCGCTTACTTTCCCTCAGAGGCACAGGCAGAGGAAAAAAGCCGCTTGCCGGGTCAGTTAAAAAGCCCTGTTCGCAGCTGCTGCTGGGCCGCCGTGAGATCCCCCAGGCCCGTGGCTTTCGGTCGCCATGTTGACTCCGTCAGAACCGCTTGCACGCCTGGGCCACTTCCCAAGCTACTGCCCACAGGGACCCGTGGTCAGCAGGCAAACGCCCTGGGGAGCCTTTTTACCCTGCTGCTTGGGACTGGGGAATGCTGGAGAGGCCTGCCAGAGCCACGCACCACGCTGCCGCGCTCCCGGGTCCCTCGCAGGCTGGAGCTGTACGTCGCCCCTCCCCGCTGTTTAATCCAGCCCGCGGCTGCGCACTGGGTTCCACCCCTGGGGCTGGGCTGTTCCTGACAGGCGAGGAGTGAAAGCCCGGGGGCAGTGCTGCCCGCTCCGCCCCACAGGATCCCTCAGCTTTTGGTTCCAGAGATACTATCCGGAGGATAGAGAAGGAGACGGAAAGCAGACAGAGAGCTTGAAGGTAAAAAAACTGGGCTTTTAATTCTGGCTGGGCCGCACCGCTGAAGAGGGGCTGGGTCAGGCCGCTCGGGTTCCACAGAGCCCTCCCTGGCTGCGCGCATCAGGTGTTCTCAAAGAGACAGGACAGAGTGGGGCCAGTTTTACTCATGATTTTGAAGTCTTCCTCTCCTGCTATACCTCTTTCCTGGCTGTACCCCCTCTTCTGGTGTACCCCTCTCATGGCTGGTTCGCCAAAATGTAATATTGGGGTTCAGGGGTTCACAGTGCCCTTAGCTCCCCTGAGAGGACTTTTCTCCAGGTTCTTGGCCTCCTCCCCTCTCAAGAATGAGAGAGGTGACCACGGCGCCCTGCTCAGAAAATGCTGGACTCAAAAGTGTTTGTAGAAAGTGATTTATTTAGAGAGAGAAAGAAACAAGGAGAGAGAAAGAAACAGCTAACTTTCATACTGAGTGAGAGAATCCAGAAAGATGGAATCCAGGAGAGGAAAGCAGCTTCCATCCTGAGTGGAAGGGAATAGAGAGAGATGGAGTTTAGGAGGGGAAGACAGGCTTCCACGAGAGAGTGTGGAAGGCAACTCCAGAGGGGAAATCCAGGAGAGAGAAATACGGCTTCCACGAAGGGAGTGCTTGTGGAAGGGAACCCAAACATGGAGTCCGAAGGAGTGTGGAAGAAGGGGACTTTTAACCTGGGAGGAAGCCCCACCTTCTCTAAGACCCCAGGCCAATGAAAGGAATTCCTTAGAACGTCCACTGGAGTGACTGACTCTTAGTTTCTTCCCACTCCCTCAAAATTCAAACATAAACCTTAAATCTCCTGGATGGAGAGAGATGGGAAGGGGCATGGTGCTGGGAAGTTCTTGCCCTTAACACTACGCCCCCTTGTGGACCCGGAAAGAGAACACATTCCCTCGGAGTTGTGTGCCACTCTCCCAGCATGCCGATATGTTCACCATCCTGAAAGTTCTGTGAACCCTGTAGTTTAGAGATCTCTGTTGAGGTTTCATTTTGGAGGCGTTATGAATTATCAAACTAAATCCAGCTGTCCCATCTCTGGAGGAAGGAGTTGAGGTTAAAAGTTTCAAGTTTCAATCGTGGTTTTTATCTTTCAGTAAGTAGCCCCCATCCTCAAGAATGAGGGTTAATTCATTAGAATATTTTATAGGCATAATTATTTAAACCATCGGCCACTGGAAATTAACTCAACCTCTGGCTTCTCTCCTCTCCTGGTAAGGGGGTAGAGGAAGTGAGACCTGAAATTCTAACCCTCCAGTCACATGGTTGGTGCCTCTGGCAACCATTTCGTGTCCTGAAGCTCCCTAGGGGCCCACCACCAGTCGCTTCATTAACATCATCTCAGGTATGGTTGAAAGAGGTTTACTAGTGATATGGGAGTGCCGGGAAGGGAAGAGTGTGGTGGGCTTAACTGAGCTGGTTAACACAAGCTGCCTATAGATGGCAAACTAAAAGAGCACCCTGTAAGACACACCCACTGGAGCTGTCAGCATTCACACCTAGACCCTGCAGTGGGGTCGGAGACCTATAGCCTGCCTCTCTGTATGCTCCCATTGAGATTTGACCAGCAGGGCACTGAAGAAGCAAGCGACACCCTCATTGCAGTCCTAGAAAGGGGGACAAGGGAACTTTGCCCGTTTCATTAGGGATAACAAAAATACTTTTTTTCCTTTTATTACTTAAGAAATCACAAGAGTGTTAGAAGCTGTGTATCAGAAATTAGAAACAAAGACCAAATATGTATTTCTTATTAAATCACATATCACAGATATATACTTTCTCTAACACCTTTAGTTACATTGTTAAATTTACCATTTGCTTTTGAATTTAACAATTGACCACTGCTGAGTGCTTTTTCTACTGGCTTTCTCTGGCACTTACATTCCACACCCAAATGAATATATAAGAATGAGTCAAGTCATGAATTTCTAATCTGCTCCATTAAACTTAGTTTTTTTATATACCAATTCAATACTGTCTAGATTTTGGAAGGTTTGTGAGTGGTTTGAGGTTAAATTGTATATATCCTCTTACTTTGTTCTTATCCAAGACAGCTTTTACTACCATGGATAGTTTGCATTTATACCTACATTTTATGGTATATTTTGCAATTCATGTTCATATATTTTTTAAAGCCTTCTGGGAGTATAATGGGATTGCTTTAAATCAATAAATCAATTTGGTGAGAACTGACATCCTAACAATATTGAGCTTTCTAATTTTTGACATTACTACAGTATTCCATTTATTTCATATATTTTTCTTAAGCTACTGTGCTTCAATATTTATAATAGTTGCTTTAAAGCTTTTGCCTGTTAACTTCATCTACTTCATCTCACTGTTATTTTCTCTTGACTAATTCCTTCTTACTTAGAAGTCTCATTTTCTCATTTCTTACTTCCACTGATTTTAAATTATATGCTGGGTATTGTGGATGCCGGAGTGTCCTTAAAAAAAAAAAAGTGTGTTTTTGCTCACAGGAAGTTAATGAATCAGATTCATCTATATAACAAGATTTGTGTTTAAGCTTTCTTAGAGTCTCGGTTAGTGCAGGTACTCTCAGTCCTTGTCCAAAGACCAAATGGGACATTCATACATTTCTGGAATTCCTTCTCTTTACAGCTTCCATCTCTTTGATACTTTACCCTCCATGTTCCTTCAGCCACAGCAGCCTCACGTTCTGGTGGCTGCTTCTATTGCTGATGAGGATATTACATTCTGCTTGAATTCAATCTCTTTACAGCTTATTCTGATTATGTTCCCAGAAAGAAAGCAAAAGCAATTCTAAATCTTACCTTGTGTGTTTTCTCTCTAAAATAAGACCGCAACTCTGTTCTGACAGTTGTACAATACCTGAAAACTGGTGTCATGTATTTTTTTTTATATTCTTACTTATTGTGGGAATGGTGGTTCTATACTAGTTACCATATCATGGTCCAAAGAACAATTATGCTGTTTTACTTATTCAAAACATTTCTAATATTTATTATTAGAAATTGGCTAATTAAAATATAATAAAAGCATACTGCAATATAACTAAAATGATATTTTGTCACGGAGCATCTGCAACTACATAAAAATTACAACACATTTTTTCCAGACAAAAATATTACTTCCCAAAGAACTAATAAAAAACAACACAACAAAACAAGTCAGTCTGAAAGCTTTCCTAGTAAAACTTGTCTCATAACTTTACTGATATTAGTTCTCAGGTGACTAATCTATTTTAAGAGGGTTCATTCTTTATTGAATGAGTTTTTTAAATTCCCCTCTCTCTCTCTCTGCCTCTCTTTCTCTCTATATATGTGTACGTGTGTGTGTGTGTGTGTGTGTGTTTGTATACATATCTCCAGAGAGAATCAAGAGAGAATTGTTGAAGTTTATATGAATGTAGGTGCCTCACAGATCTTTTCATTTTACCATAGCCTTCATCTCACCAGATAATTTAATCATAAGCAGAAATCTCTTGTTTTGGTTAAATTATTCGTTTCAAGATCAATTCTAAAAGCTCTTCCTGAAAAGATTTAATTCGTATGCACCTGAGTTAGATAATTCCAATATTTTAAACCACATTAAGTAGATAATAAAAAGGCCACTGATTGGAAAAAATTCAAGCTTAAAACAGGATTATTATTTATTTTCTTATATTGTTAAAATCCTAATGAATCAATGCCAAGTTTCAATCAAAATGCATATAGGTAGGAGAAAAATGGCAATATTTTCAGTTGTTCATTTTAAACCTCTTGACAAGCAGGAATATTAAAACTTTTCAAATCTTGATAATATAAAGCATTATATCAAGGTTAATAATCATAAAAGTTAAGAATTATTTGGAAAATTACTTTGTTGCAAAGCAACAAATTAGAAAGAATAGTAAAGCACTGGTAGAATACAATTGAAAGCAAAATGATGCTATCAATAAATGCTCTGTCTCTCATATTGCATTAATATTATTAATAAAAAGAGGAAATGTAACTGACAATATTTTTTGTAACACAGTACAGAATATCTTGAGTGAACCCTTCATCTTTCCACCTATGTTGATTATAAGTTGAAAGGGAAGGTAACCTGTTTCTCAAAACTTTTCTTTTTGTTCTTATTCTTATTTTAATCTTATTTTATTTCTTTTTGTTCTTCAGCCAGGAATTATTTTTGTTTTGTGCTCATTAAGGAGAGGTATTAGAAGGCTTACACAGCAGCACAAATACAAACCATTTTTGTATAGCAACAACTGTTAGAATAATATTCCTTCCATATTTCATTGACTTAGAACTAGTCTCTATTTGGTAAAGCATTTACATTATTCACTTTTATTTCAGTAGTTTTTACCTGAAATTGTATGAATAAAATTCTAGGAAAACACTGTTCTAGAAGAAAATAAGTGATCAATAATTTGTATATAATCTTATAAAATGCTTGTAATAACAAGTAATACTGTGGCCCTGGGTTGGGAAGGTCTTTAATGAGGACATCACTCTAGTCCAGCACTGAGCCATGATTTTATAATTGGTTGAAAGACTCCTTTAAAACTACATTCTCAGCAGCGTTTTCATGGTTGGTTCACTTGTTTTCCAACACATATAAGATTTAATTCGGGGCTTTCAGGTAAAAGGAGATAACTAGGGTTTTCTAAGTATAAGATTGTACTATCAGCAAACAGTCAAAATTTGACTTTCTCTTTTCCAATTTGGATGACTTTTATTTCTTTCTCTTGTCTAATTGCTCTGAGTAGGACTTCCAGTATTATGTTGAATAAAACTGGTGAAAGTTGGCATCTTCACCTTGTTTCAGTTCCTTGGGAGAAGGTGTTCAACTTTTCCCTACTCAGTACAATGTAGTCTGTGTGTTTGTTGTTTATGAATTTTATTATTTTGTGTTATATTCCTTCTATGTCTAGTTTGTTGACAGTTTTTATCATGAAGCATTGTTGAATTTTAACAAATGCTTTTTCTGCATCTATTGAGATGATTAGATGATTTTTGTTTTTAATCCTGTTCATGTTGTGTATCATATTTACTGATTTGCATATGTTGAACCATCCTAGCATCCCTAATTAACCCTACTTGATCATGGTGTCCTCCCTTTTAGATGTGCTGTTAGATTTGTTTTGCTGGTATGTTGTTGAGTATTTTACAATAGCTATATAAAAAAATAAACTAGGAATATATTTAACCAAAGAGGTAAAAGATTTCTACAAAAAAACGTATAAAATACTGATGAAAAGGATCATAGATGACACAAAAAAATGGGAAACCTCCTCTGCTCATGGATTGGAAGAATTAATATTATTAAGATGACCAAAAGCAACCTACAGATTCAATGTAATTCCTCTTCACTAGCATCATTTTTCACAGAAGTAGAAAAAAATCCTAAAATTTATATGAAACCAAAAGAGAGCCCAAATAGGCAATGCAATCTGAAACAAAAGGACAAAGCCAGAAGCATTGCATTACCTTACTTCAAATTATAGTACAAGTCTATAGTAACCAAAACAGCATGGTACTAGTATAAAGACACATAGATTAATGAACAGAATAGAAAACTCAAACATAAAGTCACATACCAAATAGCCAAGTGATGTGCGACAAATTATACCAAACATTGCTATGGAAAGGACACCTATGCAATAAATAGTGCTGAGAAAATTGAATAGGTATCTGTAGAAGAATGAAACTGACCTCTATTTCTCACCACATACAAAAACTAACTCAAGATGGGTTAATTACAAATGTAAGACTCTAAATTATAAAAATCCTAGAAGAATACCTAGGAAAAACTCTTCTGGACATTGGCCTAGCAGCAAATAATTCATGACTAAGCATGAATTCAAAAGCAAAGTCAACAAAACAAAAACAGACAAATGGGATTTAATTAAACTAATTTGTCCTATGTATCTAATAGAGGGTGAATATCCAGAATCTATGAGGAATTACACAACTCAACGGAAAAATAAATAACCACATTAAAAAGTGGATAAAGGATATGAACAGGTATTTTGCATGAGTCATATAAAAAACCAGTCAGCATATGAGAAAAATGTTCAACATCATGAATCATCAGAGAAATGCAAATTAAAACAACACCATAATACCATTTTATACCAAATAGAATCACTATGATAAAAATGTTAAAAAAGTAAAACCACAAATGTCATCAAGAATGAAGAGAAAAGGGAACCCTTAAACCCTGTTGATGGGAATGCAAATTAGTACAACACCTGTGGAAAAGAGTATGGAAATTTGTCAAAGGACTAAAGACAGAAATGCAATATGATTCAGAAATCCTACTACTGAGTATCTACTCAAAAGAAAAGAAATCATCATATCAAAGATGCCTACACTGGTTATATGTATCACATCACTATTCATAATAGCAAAGATATGGGACCCAACCTAAATGTCCATCAGCGGATGATTGCATAAAGAAAATGTGGTGTGTGTGTGTGTGTGTGTGTGTGTGTGTGTGTGTATATATATATATATATATATATATAAATACACATATATGTATATATATATATAAATACACATATATGTATGTGTATATATATAAATACACATATATGTATGTGTATATATATATATATATAAATACACATATATGTATGTATACACACACACACACACACACACACACATATTACGGAGTACTAGTTAGCCATAAAAAGGAATGAAATCATGTCTTTTGCAACAACAGGGAGGAAACTGGAGGCCTTCATCTTAAGTGAAGTAACTCAGAAACAGAAAGTCAAATACCACATTTTCTGATTGATAAGTGGGAGATAAATAATGTGTACACATTGACAGAGATAATGAAGTAATAGAGCTTGGAGACTCAGAAAGGTAGGAAGGAGGTGAGAATGAGAACTTACTTAACGGGCACAGTGTACTCTGATTTGTGATGGTTACACTAATTGCCCAAAATTCACCATTATGGAGTATATCCATGTAAAAAATCTGCACCAATATGAAGAGAAAAAATAAAGTAAAAAATAAAAAGGAGATAATGGAAACATTTCACCTTTTCCTGTAATGAATTCGCCATAATTTTCTCTTTTAAATTTTCCCACATATTCGTTTTCTCCTATCCCAAAAATGTTCTCAATCATTAGGAACACACAGTGCATTCAAGAAAGGTAAAAGGAATGTGAGTAGAATTTTTAAATTGCCTACTACTTTCCCCTGCTTATAATCAGAAGTGAAGGCTGGTGACAGGAAAGAAAAGCAGCTAAGTTTTCATCAGTCACTTGAAAAATATTCTTGCCAGTGACAAAGTGAGATATTTTCTGCTCTCCAAAAGAAAAAATAAAAATGAAGAAAAGATTCCAAAAGAGGGCAAAAAGTAGATAGAAAAAGTAAATCTATGAAAATCAAAGTGCTGTGCTGACACCTCATGCATGAAACCTTCTACCACCCACAATAAATCATTCTCTCATAGTTGTTACAGTACATTGCTTTTTCTCTTAGACTCTTCACTAATTTCAGTTTGGTTTGGGGTATGGTTAATTTGATGTTTCTCTCCCATAGGAATGTAATAGTTTAAGCTCTGTACTTATTAATCTTTGTGCCTCACTTCCCTTCATGTGTTACATAATTCAATACATTTTGTTTTGTTGAATTGAAGTAAAATATGTCACGGTTCACACACAGATTAGGATAAAGTAAAGCAACATCAGAAATCCTGGTACTTATTTCTTTTTAATTATAAAAGAAATTCAATGTTAGCAATTAAAATCTTAGTTCTTTAAAATGAAGAAGTATAAAAAGATGACTGCCAGATCTTTTAACGTCATTAATATATTAATATACATTTTTCCAGATCAGGTGCTTAAAAAATATATATATATATAATGTATACCCACATACATATACACACACATACATACATACACACATCTATACATACATATGTACACACACATACGTATACATACATAAACACACACACAGAAGAGAAATATATATATAATCTCTTCGTGGCTTCTGATTAGTTGATGGTCCACAATTCACTGCTCAAATGCACACTCACATATTATCTCAGCGAATGCTTTGTTGCAGGCACTAATCAGAGGGTCACCAGTGCACAAATGAGTGAAAGGGGGCTGACCATCTATCAAAAAACACTGCATTGATTAATTGTAAAATCATGTACACTTTAAAGTATAAATATGGACAAAGTGCTATTGCAGTAAAGCAAAGCAAAAAGGATTCTAAATAAATCAATGTGAAGGAGCATATTCTCTATAGTCTGATTGTGTTGGGCATGCTATTTCACAAGCCACACAATCCCGTTTATCTTTCATTTTAAAAACTTATCCAGCTTATTTAAATAAATATTGATAACTGATGTACTCTATTTAGTTTTCAATAAATAACAGGACTTGGATAATTGTTTTACAGATAACCTCATTTAATATTCAAAACAACCTGTGGATTAGGTGCCATCATTTGTATTCTGTAACTGAGGATTTAGAAATTAGAAATATTAATGAACTTGCTCAGGATCTCTCCAATTTTTCACTAGCAAAATTAAAGAAAACATCCAAATCTGTCTGACATCAAATCTATGATCTAATCTACTACCTTAAATTGCCTCCCTAAGTAATAAAAACTGCCTCATTGAGTTTCACAGATTATTTTTTTTGTTAAAGATCAAATTACAGATATACATTAAAGCAAAATCCCTTATACTTTATATTAATTATATTCTAATAATTAGTAAAATGGAATAACTACATATGGTATTTTTTTAAAACAAAGAATAGTCAAATTTCCCCTGTATAAATATATTAAATATAGTCTTAATTCTGTTCAAAATGTTAAATAACCATCTGGAATTGTACTATGAAATATTTATGATTTTTAAATGTTTCATATGGAGAAAAGAGGCAACTATAACTAATGGGTGAGTATTGATAAAAAATTATTTGCACCACCTAGGCTGTAAGATATATTACAGCCAATACAAATGTTTCTTCACTACATGCTTTTAATATTTAACCAAGGAATGTCAGAAAATATGCGAGTAACTAAGAAAAATTATATTGAAAATTAAAATGTGTCTATAGTCACTTTTACAAATCCATAAGGGAATCAAGTAAGATGAAAATTATCATTGATTAAGGAAAACTTGGCTGACAAAGGTCATAGGAACAGAGTAAAAATATTTCTTATGAGAGATATCTGATTCATTATGTTTAGCAAACAATGCAAACTACAAGATGTGTTACTTATCTGGTACATAATTTTATGATGGTTTTAGCGTAAATTTTCAATGCTAACTTCTATGTAATCAAAAGAATTAGTCTGTGATATGTATACAAACTCAGGATTAAAAAAAAAATCAGGTGTACCAATTCATTTTATTAAAAGAAAATCCTGAGAGAAAAGTCGAAGCAACTAAACTAATTGTAGCATTGACTTTATATATGTATTAGTAGAGAATACATAACTGTACCAATTTGATGTAGCATAAAAACAAACAAACAAAAAACTCTGGAATATGACACTTCAAAGTAAAATAAAAGAATACCTTCGAACCATGAAATATTTTGTGCAAAGTATTTAAACATAATAATATAATATTTTTGTGCTTCAGATAAATTGCTTTTATTCCTCTCTTCCACAAGAACCACATATTCCCAAAATACTTAACTAGAAAAAAATAGCATGATAAAGATATTTATCTTCTAACTTGATCAAATAACAAAAGATCATATGATCAGAAATCACATTAAGTTGATAAAATTCTAATGTAATGAGGCTTGATGTTCTCTTATCTTAGAAGACTCAAATATTGACACTAGTTCAACACTCTTGGTACCGTGTCAGCTTCTAAAATGACAAACATCGTATTTAGGTTGTTTCAAAGGTAATTGCAGTTTTGGTATGACTTTAAATGGCAAAACCGCAGTTACTTTTGCACCAACCTAGTAGGTAGGGAAACCGCCTTAGCCTAAAGTTCTCAATTTATAGATAAAGAACACTCAAAGATTTCAAGTAAGTCTTTCAAGGTCATGTGGTGAATTAATGATAGTATTTGTATCACAGCTTAAACTTCCTGATTTAGTAGTGAGATCTTACCACTTAAACAGTAGTGCTCTTTCTTTCTTTTTCTTTTTTGAGACCTTCTTACTCTGTCGCCCATGCTGGAGTGCAGTTATGTGATCTCAGCTCACTGCAACGTCCGCCTTTCAGGTTCAAGCGATTCTCCTCCCTCATTCTCCCGAGTCTCTGGGATTACAGGTGTCCAGCACCACGCCTGACTCATTTTTGTATTTTTAGTAGAGATGGGGTTTCATCATGTTGGCCAGATTGGTCTCAAACTCCTGACCTCAGGTGATCTGCTCGCCTCAGCCTCCCAA
Organism: Sapajus apella; assembly: GCF_009761245.1. NCBI lineage: Eukaryota > Metazoa > Chordata > Mammalia > Primates > Cebidae > Sapajus > Sapajus apella. Next base: position 16,431,972 of record NW_022436980.1, read on the forward strand.
AGTGCTAGAATTACCGGCATGAGCCACCGCACCTGGCCAGTACTCTTTCTTTGAAGGACTGAATTTAAAGAATCCAGAAGGTATATTTATAGATATCTGTGACAAGCTCAAGAAGTTTTCTCTCCATAAAAGGCATTTATAATTTGTTTTGTGGCAATATTATTTTAAATACAGTAATATATAAAACCAAATACTAATTCAATTTAAACGTAATATATCTGTGATTGATCTCTCCTGATGCTCTTTGTCTTAAACATACCAATTGTTTGTTTGATGCCATACACTTGAACTTAATAGGTCTTTCTTAGCTATGCAAAATAAATATAATGTGTGGCTTTACTAAAAATTCTGTCACAGGTATATGTAACACAAAAATTTCAAATGATATTGAATCAAGAAAATATGTTCTAGTTTACAGTTATTACTCTAATAAATGTAATTATTTTGACTGATCTAATAAAAAATGAGTACAATGGGAGAATGATTTTTGAACAGTACTTTGTACATGAGACTGTAGATATAGCTATTATGCTCTCTTCTAAAATTTTTCTTCAGTTGTGTCGTCTCCATTGAGTGGGAGCACCAGTGATTTTGTGGATATTGGCATAGTTTATAAAAACAAGCTCTAGCATGAAGAATTTCCCCTTTGACCTTCAGTTTTTTTCTCATTTCTGCTATGATATGCAGGGTTTGCTCTGAAAAATTTAAGTTTTTATTTTGGTATCAAATTGAAAATATATTCATTAAAGTGTAGCAGTGAATAAAGCAGTCATCTCACTGTAGGGGATGAATTTATTTGCTGTGGCAGATAGTTAAAAGGAGATGATATTCCTAATCCCCAAGATGCCACATCACTACAGAAAAAATTTTCGGCTAAATTTATTAGCATCATGTTTGTTTTAAATCTTCATTTTATTTTACTTCATATTCTCCTTTCTGTTTTCTCTCTTATTTCTTTTTTTCTTGGCATGGATTTAGTTTCTTCATATGCCCTAGATATTCACTAAAATCATAAAATTTTGAAAATTCCTAGCTTTTTTATATTGAAACAATTAGAAGCAAGAGGAAACCTAAGCGATAACTATTAACTAGACTTTCAAAGTAGGAACAACAAAAAAAATCTTCCAAATATAAACTTGGCTTATCTCTAGGTTACCCTATGCTAACTGTATTTTAATGTTTCTGTGTTAAAACATTCTCCCAAAGCCATATGTATATCAAACTGAGATGCATAAAATCTCACAACGTCAATTACTGCCATGTGAAAACTTCATGACATTCAGAAGGATCAGAAAACAAATTTTTTAGGTCATAGTGCCACTTGAAAATTTGCTAGCTAATGCTCTAGAAAGGTAATTGGTTCATCTTCAAAAAAAAAAAAATCCATCAGAAATAATACCAAACTCTAATTATTGCTCAAAATACAGCAATTTGTGTAGAAGACTAAAAACATTGTTGGGAACTGCACAGATAATTTATTCACCATCATAAATTTATTTAAAAGCATTATGAATAAATGTATCCATATATATTAGAAATTGGAAGGGTTGAGTTAAACTTATTCACATATTCTACCTTTTTGAAATTGAGGAGTATTTTGATTGGTTTTTAAAAAATATTTAATGGTTTTATGTTTGTATATGTTTTGAATGAAAGAGTGGTTGCTGATTTATGAACTCTTACTGAACTACTAAAAGAAGTAGTGCTTAAAAGTAGTTTTTCTATACTTGCTAAAAACTCATTTATTATTTCATTATATGTCTGTATTAAATAAGTAGCACCACAACAACAAAAATCTTGAAAGCTTCTGGAACTGTAGGAACCTTGTACTATATTCTCAATTTTTCTTTTTCCTTTATTTATTTATTTATTTGAGACGGGGTCTCGCCTTGTCGCCGAGGCTGGAGTGCAATGGCGCCATCTCGGCTCACTGCAACCTCCGCTTTCCAGGTTCAAACTACTCTCCTGTCTCAGCCTCCTGAGTAGCTGGAATTATAGGCACCTGCCACCATGCCTGGCTAATTTTTGTATTTTTGGTAGAGACGGGGTTTCACCATGTTGGCCAGGCTGTTCTCGAACGCCTGACCTTCTGATCTGTCTGCTTCGGTCTTCCAAAGTGCTGGGATTACAGGTGTAAGCCACCAAGCCCAGCTATTCTCAATTTTTCATAAGATAAAATTGAACATAATAAATTTATATACTAAATAATCAAATGCCTAAAATTTCTGTTGACAATGGAAGTCATTGCAAAACAAAATCCAAATTATAAATATATGTGTGCATATGTATGTTTATATAAATATGTTTATATATATATATTTGTTTATAAAACATCTACACTAAATTGAACATTAGAAGTACAATTCATTGTCTTTAAATGGGAGAATTTTACTATCGCAGTCAGGTTATCTTTTCTGTCATACAAAATTCTATGACTTTTTAAAGACAGTAAAAATGTCATTATTTAATGATAACTTTCTCAGGATTCCCTCTTATCTCCACACCCACAATCAGTATTTCCTTTAGATATTCTGTACCTTTTTCTATTAAACTATCAAACTACATTGTAGTTACTTAGTTGTGTATTTCTTATTTCCAAAGTTGTATGGATTACTTTAAGTCCTAGGGCAATAATTATATTTCTCACATATAAGTGAATATGTCTTTTATATAGTTGGAAATATACATATTATTAAGTAAAAGTGTGGATATATAACAAATGACGTTGTTGGTAAGGAAGTCAGACTTGGCCTCCAACAACTGTGACTCCCAGTCCAGTGAGTTTTTCCCACGTATCCAGGCAACTAGAATAACTGGGAAGTAAAAATTCACAGAGGTGAAGGAAAGTTATTATTTTTTGGACTTCAAGAAATTATATTACTTTTTAAATCACTATTTCACACTGGTTGTATTTCATAAATAAGAAATTTAATTTGCATTTATATAATCAAAACCTAATTTCCACATTTTGGCTGATTTCTTTTTTTTCTACGTATTTTAACATGTCCTAGTATCTCACTTTTTGAACTTGTTCATCATTCACTATCCTATTATTCTCTTCTTAGCAATCAGCACCTTTAAAGTCACATTGCTAACTTTACAATTACATAATAATTATGTATATTAATATTTTATTTTCTAGTTATAATTAGATATAATATATATATAGATATACATGATATATATTAAAGTATATGTAATATATAATGACATATCATATATAAAGTATATATGGATATAATATATACTATATATATTAAGTGTGTGTGTGTGTATATATGTATATATATAAAATATATATTATACTCGAAAAGATACCATCTAGGGATTTCACAAGTATAGGTAATAAAGATGCTGTCTGGATACGGGAGCTTTTCAAAGCCTCTGAAATTCGACGGGGAAACTAACACATACATGTGCTTTTTGCTTCCCAGGACACAAGGACACTCCAGCTGTGAGCAAATAGAAAATTTAGGAGTTGAGTTTCAATAACAGTCCCCTTGATTTCACAGGTACAAAAATACATATCATCTCCAAAGAAAACCACCACATATGGGCTTCATTTAGTTTGAGCATCAAAACACACAAGGTCAGAATATTAACACCAGCAATCGTTGTATTTCATTAAAAAGTGCACCTTCAGAAAAAATAGACATTTTTAAAAAAGTTTTGGCTCCACTCAGTAAGAGATAAAACTTGATTTAATGTTTCCCTTTAATTAAAACATCCATCATTTGATTTCCTGGTGTCAAATGAGAACAATTTGGCTTAATGCTAAAGAGATCTTAAATTAATTGGAAGATAAATTCTTTCACTTTTATGTTTAGAGAAAACGAACCTAATCTAAATCCAGTGCTTCATTCTGGCTTTCAATGTTTTTAATAATCTGGCTTCATCTATTCTTTCAACCCTTCTCTGCCATTATTATCCAGTATTAAATCTCCAATCTAGTCAGGCAGAATTCCATAGCCATCTAAATAAGGGATTGGGACATTGTGGCCCACTGCCCAAATCTAGTTCATTGACTCTCTCTCTCTCTCTATATATGTATCTATATATATATATATAGTCCTCCAGCTAAAAATTTATTTTTATTATTTTTTTATTTTTTATTTTTTTTTTTTTTTATTTTTTTTTTGAGATGGAGTTTCACTCTTGTTACCCAGGCTGGAGTGCAATGGCGCGATCTCGGCTCACCGCAACCTCCGCCTCCTGGGTTCAGGCAATTCTCCTGCCTCAGCCTCCTGAGTAGCTGGGATTACAGGCACGCGCCACCATGCCCAGCTAATTTTTTGTATTTTTAGTAGAGACGGGGTTTCACCATGTTGACCAGGATGGTTTCGATCTCTTGACCTCGTGATCCACCCGCCTCGGCCTCCCTAAGTACTGGGATTACAGGCTTGAGCCACCGCGCCCGGCCTAAAAATTTATTTTTAAAACAGTTTTATATGGCTGGGGGGTGGGGGAAGAAAAAGTATATGACAGAGGCTATGTGTAGTTTACAAAGCCTACAGTATTGACTATCTGGCTCTTTACCTAATATGCATGTCTCTATGTCTTCATTATTGTCATTTCTCTGAAACCATGGTCGTCTTCTCCATGTTTCTGCCACATTATGTATCAACATCCTTTAAGACCAATTTTTATTCCTCACCTCCAATAATCCGTAAGATATAATCTCCTATATCAGTCTAGGACTGGTATATATTAATCTTGGCTCTGCAAAGAAATTGTAAGGTCCTGAATGGGCTAGAAATGTGCACCAATGAAGTGAACAACAAGAATATAACATAGTACGATTTACTAGTGAGTACTTATTGCCTATTAAAATCATGCCTTTGCAATCTTTATATATATAGTGATTTTATATATTTTTGACCTCTTTCTTGTCTACTTAGGGACTAAAAGACATCCTTCTTTCTAGCCTAAAGTCACTCAAAAATGATAAATAATCTCAAGAAAATGTTAAATCTCTTCTCTCTCCAGTTCTTGAAGAATGTATTAAGCATAATGGAATGTTTACATAGAGGATATTAATTCAACGCTTTACCTTAGTGGATAGTTTCTTTTTCTATTTGTGTGAATAAAGGACATGGCATTGATAACAGAAACAAATAGTTCTTATTTCATTCATTCTCCATGTTACATTGAGTTTAACTTTTTATTTCAAGTCAATCTTCTTATGATATTGTATTGATGGTAATATGAAAATAAGATTACATTCATTGCTTGCAGTTTCTCCTGTCAAGAGATTTGTGAAGCAAGCTAAAAGACTGGAAACAATTTTTTCTACATTTATATGTTTTTTATTCATAGTTAGGAGGCAATATAGCATAATTATTAAGAGTAGAAATGTGAAAGTTAAACAGCCTATCATTAAATCCTTGTTCTTGTACTTATTAGCTTATACCTTTGGAAGATTAATCAGCCTTTGTATCAGTTTCTTTTTCTGAATATTGAAGATAATAGCGCTGCCTACACAAGTAGTTTATAAGGACTAAATAAATTAATATTTGCATAATCCATGAAACAGTGTCACTTATGTAAACGAAAGATAGATTAATAATCAAATAACGTAAATCTTGAAAAATAAGCTTTAATTAGTATTTTTTGAAGAGCATGAATAGCATTTTAAAAACCCAAATAATTCACCCATTTGGCATAATAAAATATTGGTAAAATTATCTTATTATAGCTTCTCTTTCATTTTTATAATTAATTAATTTGTAAACATATAAGGTCAACATTTTCACAAATGTTACTCTTCTAAATTGTATTACATGGTGGGGGGATGAAAACAAGACCAGAAATGATAAATTAAATGTTTATTAATTTTATAGGATAGGTGATTTATCATTTTGGGTCTTCAAAACAGTCTCTATCTTCTTAACCAATAAAAACTCATGGCATAAATTTTAGCAAACCAGTTAATCTTTCTTAAGTTGCTTCTTCATCTGAATATTGAGAAAATGAATCATGTAGTATGGGGGGAGGGGAAGCACTAAATTATAAACCACATCTGAATTATAAATTCTGATTGTACAATAAAATAGCTTTGTATTCACAGACCTGCCACTTGAACAGGGCTACTATTTCTTCAGTTGTGAAATAGACTCTGATGTGGCTTGGCTGTGCCCCCACCAAATCTCATCTTGAACCGTAGCTCCCATAATTCCCATGTGTTGTGGAAGGCACCCAGTGAATGATAACCGAATCATGGGGGCAGTTTCCTCCATACTGTTCTCATGCTAATGAATAAGTCTCCTGAGATCTCATGCGCTTGTAAGAGGAAAGCCCTTTCACTTGATTCTCTCATTGTCTCTGGTCTGCTACCGTGTTAGACTTGCTTTTAATCTTCTTCCATGATTGTGAGTCCTCCCCAGCTACGTGGAACTGTAAGTCCATTAAACTTATTTTTCTTTATAAATTACCTGTCTTGGACATGTCTTGATGAGAAGCATGAACACAGACTAATACAAAGGCTAATCATACTCTAATATAAAACTGATGTTGTAAGAATATCAGAAAAGAACATCTCCCATAGAGGAGGTTGCTGAAAGTAGGCCTGACTCTAAAGATAAGGAATGTGGGCATAACTGCCATGTTTCTTTCTTATGAAATCTGAGAGAATTTAAAACATATTTCTCATAGGTGGGCAAATGCATTATGTAAGAAAGTTAGTGAAAATAGTTACACAGTAACTAGAAAGGCCACCACCAGGAAAAACACAATTAGGGATTCTGTATACAAAAATCAACTCAATAGGAATTAAACAATTAAACATGAAACCCTAAAACTATAAAAGCCCTGGAAGATATCCTAGGAAATACCATTCTGGATATCGGATGTGGCAAAGATTTCATGAAAAACATGCCAAAAGCAATTGCAACAAAAATAAAAATTGACAAATGGGACCTAATTAAACTAAAGAGCTTCAGCACAGCAAAGGAAACTATCCACAGAGTAATCAAACACCCTAAACAGTGGAAAAAACAATTTGCAAACTATGCATTTGACAAATGTCTTATGTCCAGAATCCATGATCAACTTATATCATTAGAGAAATACACATCAAATCTACAATTGGACACTATCTCACACCAGTCAGAATGGCTATGATTAAAAAGTAAAAAAAATAACAGGTACTGGTGTGGTTATGGAGAAAAGAGAACATTTATACACTGTTGGTGGGAGTGTAAGCTAGTTCAGCCATTGTGGAAAGCAGCGTGGCTATTCCTTAAAGAATTTAAAACAGAATTACCATTCAACCCAGCAGTCCCATTTCTGGGTATATACCCAAAAGAATATAAACATCTCTACCATAAAGACACATGCACACAAATGTTCATTGTAGCACTATTTGCAATAGCAAAGATACGGAATCAACCTAAATGCTCATTAATAATATACTAGATACAGAAAATGAGGTACATATATACAATGGAATACTACATAGCTACAAAAACGCATGTCATGTCTTTTGCAGCAACATTGATGGAGCTGGAGACCATTATCTTAAGCAAACTAATGCAGGAACAGAAAATCAAATACCACATGTTTTCTCTTGTCAGTGGGAGCTAAACAACAAGAACACTTGGACACAAAGAGATGAAGAACAGACACTGGGGCCCACTGTAGAGTGGAGGGTGGGAAGAGGAGGAGGATCAGAAAAAGTACCTACCTATAAAGTATTATGCTTATTACCTGGGAGATAGGGTCCTAAATGGGCTAGAATTGTGCCCCAGTGAAGCAAACAATAAGAATATAATAATACAATAAGATTTACTAGTAAGTACTTACATACTGCCTTTAAAAATCATGCCCTTGCAATCTATATATCTATCATTTTCTTTTCTAGACCATTCTTGGTTTTGGAAACACTCCGTCTCCCTCACATCTCTACCCGATAAATTTTGTTTTTCAGCCCTCTTCTGTTTTTTAGAATTACCCCTATTTCCTCTGAGGTAACTTTTTGTGGTTGTTTTTGTTGTTGTTGTTGAGAGGGAGTTTCACTCTTGTTGCCCAGGCTGGAGTGTAATGGTGCCATCTCGGCTCACTGCAACCTCTGCCCCCCTGGCTCAAACGATTCTCCTGCCTCAGGCTCCAGAGTAGCTGGTATTACAGGCATGCACCACGATGCCTGGCTAATTTTTTTGTATTTTTAGTAGAGACAGGGGTTCTCCATGTTGGTCAGGCTGGTCTCGAACTCCCGAACTCAGGTTATCCGCCTGCCTTGGCCTCCCAAAGTGCTGGGATTACAGGCATAAGCCACTGCGCGGGATCTTGTATGGTTTCTTTATCTTGGTTACTTTGATTTCCCTACTTCCTTCATGTGCATGACTAAAGTCTGTTGTTGGAATAGGCAATCTGCATGATTTATTGTGAATTTTTGAGAACCCTCGAATAAACAGCCTTGAGAAGGATTCAGTGAGAAGGATACAAGAGCTATTGATAGCAGGATTTTTTATAGACAGGTTAGTTGGGGGATTGATATTTGCCATATTTAAGAAGCTTTACTCTGGATATGAGCAATTTAAAATATTTCTACTTAGGATTGCCTTTTTTGTTTTGCTTTATCCTTTTTGAGAACTGCTTTGCATGCAGCTCACTTCCCACTCATGGCCTAGCAGGACAGGTGCTCACTTTCTTTAGTGAATTGCCTTTGCAATTAGCCTAAGAACACAAATCATTGCTGATGTTGAGTCCTCTTGGAGAGAGAAAGGGTGATTGTTGATGAATTTTAAAACTTCTTAGGACTGATCTGGAAATTGCTGCAATTAACACTTGTTTCTTAGGATGCAGCCTCATCTGCATCTTCAATTTAATCTGATAAATTCTTCTTTCTGTGTTTTAGAAGGTTCTCAGATTTTGTGATAGCTAGCTTTTGTTTCCCAGTTCCTTTTACATTTTCTAATGTTTGTTAGATTTTGGATAAACAGAGAGGTACATTAAATTCTTGGTTGGTATATTAGAGTTCTCCAAAGTAATAGAAGCAATAAGATATATGTATCCTATTTGGAACACTTTACACATATAAATATTTTATATATTATAATATTTCAGATATATGAAATAATCAAATATTTGAAATATATACATATATATGTATAAAATATTTCAAACTCACACCTCAACCTTCAAACTCAGATTAGAACTACATCACCTCTTCTTGTGATTATCCAAGTTACAGGCAGCAAATCATGGGACTTTTTAGTCTCCACAAGTGTATGAGTCAATTCCTTATAATAAAACATATATCTATAACTTATTATATATAATAAAGAAAAATTAAACTATAATAAAATAAAATAACATATAGCTTTTAATATATACACATGTATATATTAAATATATATTATATATATATAGTACATTACATTTCCATAGTACTATTTTTTTGAGATGGAGTCTTGCTCTCTCACAAGTTTTATAGTTTTATTCTGGAAATGAAGCAGTTTAAAATATTTTTTTTTTTCTATTTAGGAATGCCTATTTAGTTTTGCTTCATTATATTTATAGTTATGTGACTCATTTAATAAACATTTGAGAATGTAGTATTTATGTCTTCTCATATGATTGTGATTTGGTCTATTTCTTTTTATTTTCTTTCAATTTAAGAGAGAAATTTTGAAAACTATGCTATTGGGGTGAATATTGGACCCAATATTGGTGAATATTGGTGAAAATCTTCCTGATGGATTAAGTTGGCTATCATTGTGATATATCCCTCTTTATTTGTAGTAATACCTCTTGCTTTATATATTACATTGTTGAGTGTTCTATTTTGACTAATATTCTACTTCATCTAGCATTACTAAACTACTATAGTTGTTCTATTAAGTTAGGTCGCTTCTTCCATCTTTTTTCTTGGTTTAATTAGGATTCATCATATATTTTACATTTTTCCTTTATTAATTTTAAGTTATATTTTACTCTTTTTCTAGTGATTATCTTAAAGATAATTGCTTGCCTTTTTACTATATAATAAAAATGTTTATTTTAACCACTCATTATACTAGAACTTCAGAGCATTTAAAAATATTTTTCTCCTTCTTTCATTCTGGGTTATGTTCATTTGCATATATTTTATAACCCAACATTAAAATCATTATTTCTGATAATCAGTATTTGTTTATATCTACTATTTTAATTTTTTCTAGAAGAATCTATTTTGGTGGGTATAGAGTCCTAGGTTGGTGCAATTACCTAAATGAATTTTGCAGTTTATTTAGTTTTCTAGATGTTCTCATATAGAATTTGATTGGTCTACACAAAGCACTCCATCTTACTTGGAAATGAAAATTGGAGCACATTAATTTACCTTCCATTTATAATTTCAACAGAAAAAGAAGTCTCTGATTTTTGCAATTTAATCCATCGTTATCCTTTGTGTAATTATTTTCCTCTGAAAGGATAACTATCATTCTTGTTTCCTGGACAAACTGTTTTATTGCATTTCCTGAGATAAATTTTTTTCAATTATGATTTATACCTAATTAGTTTTCTATATATGCATGATAATTTTTATAGTTGTTTTATATTTGGTAAACTTTCTGATGTACTTTATTAAAATATTTTATAAATGTCTTGGTTGATTTCTTTTGGTTTTTACATTTTTCCATATTATTTACACTTTTATCTTTGAAGTAAGTATAGCTTTAAAATTATTACTAATTTTTTATCTTTCAGTTTATTCAAATAACTTGTAAATCTTCGAATGTTCTGTTAAAGTTATTTCTGGATTATTTGTACTTTTTTGCCCTGTGGCTGTTCTAAATATATTTTTACAAGATTTTAGGTTTTTATCACTGATAAATGAGAAAATGTTTATTTTTCGTATACTTATAAGTGCATTAATTCTATTTATTGTTTTTGCTGATTGTCATAAGTTTTATATATAGATCATCATATCATTGACAAATACAGTTTATATTTATGTATTTTGACATGTGATTCAGCATAAAAATATTAATTTTTAGATTTTCATATAACTGCTATGAATACAGTCAGTATTTTCACAGTATTTTTACTAAGTGTTGACATTTTGACCATTAAATTGTATCTTTTTACACAAAACATTTTGATTTGTACCACTTTAATATTTAGTGAAGATAATGCTACTTATGGCCATACATCACTTCATTCTTGAAACTGTAATTTAATCTAAGAGTAAGGTAGAGTACTTTAAATAATGTTTTGTTTGGCAGAAAGGGTAATTTTTAATAACATTTCCAAAAGTACACTTATTTTTAAATTTGAGTTACAAACCCTCAAAATATTGTTTTCACATCTCTGCCATCTTTGGATATTTATTACTACAGGTAATCTACTTGTTTCTCTTAGCAAGGCTTTATTTTCCTATACAAATAAGGACAAATTTTTTGTTCTTCCACATCTTTAGTTAAAATTGTTGCTAATCTGGATTTAAATATTAGTTCAGAAAGTAGACAGAATAATAGACCCCCAAAGACTTCCACGTCTTCATCCCTGAAGCCTGTGAATGTGTTACCTTAAACAGGAAAAGGTACTGTGCAAATGTAATTAAGCTAACGGTTTGGGGCTGGGGAGATTATTCAAGTGGATTATGTAAGTGGGCCAATGTATTCAAAAGTTCTCTACTTCCTGAAAAACTGCATCAGTACCACATGCGTATAAGGTCGGGTTTCCCCATCTGCAGCTGAATTGGTTAAACAAAGCCTTTGCAGATGAGGAAACAAGTCCAGGTAGGGGAAGAAAGTTGGCTAACGTCAGCCAGTAAGTCAATGCAGAGGACAGCTCTCAACCAGGCAACAACCAAAGCCACGGTGTAGAGAAATATCAGGTGTGGGGTCCTCTACTCCATTTGTTAACCTCCTAGAATTAACCCTCTCTGCTGACCACACTGATCGACCTATTAGCAAGGCTGAGAATGATCAATGAACTACTCAGCTCCCTGTCCTGTACACACGTGACGATGGGAGGAAGGTCCCCAGACTGGCCCAGAGAGACATAGGAGGTATGCAGTATGCAGCAGCAATACAACTTCAGCTTGTCCCCACTCCCTGCCAAATACAAGGACCTTTTTGTTTCCTGCATTGCCATTTTCTACCCTGTCTCCAGCATGTGACTGGCCATACCTGAAGGAGATTTTCCACCCACAAGAGCCGCAGCTCTCTCCAGTGTGCCCCTCTCTCTCTCCAGTGGTCACGGAAAGGGGTGGTTCATATTTCACCTGACCTCCATCCTCCTTTGCTACTATTGCCTGTTCTTTCAAAAAGTGTTAAATGATAAAACCCATCTGAGTCCTCCCTGTTTCCTGTTCCTCTTATGTATACTAAAGTGTCCTATGTTTTGGAATTGTATTTGTTATATGAGTTTCCTCTGACTCTTCAGGATGATGTGTCCCCTCCTTATGCTCCAGGTTCTCATACATGCTACATTTTCAGGCATTTGCCAATAGATTAAGTGATTGATGTAGCTTCAGAAGAGCTCATATTCCACTGGGTTGGAGAAGCTTTATGTCAACAGGTCATGTGAATATTTATATTTAAGAGCAATTCACATTGACTAGCTCCTTAAGACTGAGGATACATCTTCTAACTCCCTCCTTCCATTCTCTGTACCCATAAAATACATTTAAAAAAATGAAAAAATATACATTCTAGAACTTTTATAATTCTTTTCTCTCTTGTCTACAAATATTACTTATGAAATAAAAACCTACATTCATCCTGAACTTTACCCTTATTCATAATCTTAACATCCAGCAGCTTGCCAATTCCTTCATAATATTTCTGCACCTCTCAAACCTATTTGTATATAAATCTCATATCAATTTTCTCATTAATAATCTCACCTTGACCCTGGCCAGCTATTCTCCTTCCGTATGTTTATACTCTTCTTCAGTTTATCTCCTCCATCAGGGACAGGACATATTCATTTTAAAAATAAACTCATATCTGTCATTTATTTGCTGAATATCCTTCATAGTCCCACCTAGTGACCTACTAAATTAGAGAAAACAGTGCAGGAAATGAAAATGTACTATCAATACAATCTCATCTCTTCTTCTAAAGTATTGATATATACCTATTTACACATTAGAATTGCTCTCTTAGGCTTTACATTATTTACATTACAATGATAATGCAAAAAGTAGATGTATTTAGAGTATTAAATCCTATAATCTCCATTAATCCTCCAAGTATAATCCCCCCAAATATACAATCTATGTAAATACAGTGTAACAGCTTTGCTCAAGTAGCTTCAAAATGAAGCTGTAATTCCCTTCTTCAATCCAAATTGCCAACTTAAGAAAACTCAGAACCTCAGATTGTTAAATCCCACAAAACTGGGGCTCTTCATCAGTACCAAAGGTGACTAACAATTTCAAAATTGAAGAGATAACAGTAATTGTGATGCGTAAATGAAGCATAAAGTACAGAACTACCATCATCGCTCCTCAGGCTGTTTCTTGGTATACTAGAATGTGTAGTGGTTTGGTTTTAGCATACATGATCTCTAAGGGATGCATGCAACACCTCATTTATACAAAAGGGATCCATTTGTTTTTCATGAAATATCTACAACTTATATGATAATTCCATGGTTTATATTACATTTCATAAGCAGCTACACAATAAATCCTAAAATGTGATGTTTGTTTTCCACACGCAGTGCTGAGCCGACTAGGTGCATTCTGCAAAAGCATTACAAATACAAGAATTCCACCACCACTAAATACCCTGTATGTGTGTTTACCAGGAAGACTGTTATAGTGTTTGCAAAGGGATTCCACCAGATCTATCTTTTTCCCCACAGGTAAAGAGGGATCCTGCTTCAAACATTTCCTTTCTCACACGACTGTCTCAAAATTCCATAACATCTGTGGTTCATTATAATTAATTTTTTATTTTTGTGTACTACCTGTCCACCTCACTGTCAATAATTATGGTATACTTAAAATTTTATAACATATCTTTTGTATAAAGTACTTTACAAATGTATAACTTACTGATTATTAGGAATACAAAATTTAATGAACTTGAGCGACAGAGGCTAAAATTAGACCATAGCATTTCTGATTTTTATATAGATATCTACTCTTATTTCAAGTCTCCTTTGGGATTTATGCAAATAAAGTAAAGATGATGATATAAATTTATAATTACATGGATCTTTTAGATTTCACTTATATTCAAATATTTTAACAGGGAAACACGTAAGTTAAAGAGGAAAGCTGCCTTTAAAATAGCATGTTTATAGGAAAAAAATGTATGCTTTAATATCAATTACTGTTTATGTTTTTGTGATACCTAGCTTCTTTATGTTCTATGTAAGATATGTATGTGTCCCTTATTTATTGTGTGACTTAAGTAGCAATAATCTTTCTGTACTAAAGGTAAGATCTACATCGAGCTTGTACTTTTCTTTCTGTTCTGCTCTTGGTGAAAACAAAACTTATGATATTTAATTTTAAGTATTTTGAGTAAGAGAACTTAATATTCTAAGAAACACCATGTTCTGATGAAATATTACTAAGAAAAAATAGCAATTGGTTTGATAACTTCCTTGTTAATAAAAAAAATTAAATTTTTCTTTCCAAAAACACACAGCTGATATGGTTTGACTGTGTATCCATGTAATTCTCATCTTGAATTGTAGCTCCCATAATTCCCACATGTTGTGAGAGTGACCCAATAGGAGATCATTGAATTATGGGATGGTTTCTCCTATACTGTTCTTGTAAGTGATTAAGTCTCACAAGATCTGGTAGTTTTATACAGGGAAATCCCATTAACTTGGCTCTTATTCTCTCTTGCCTGCTGCCATGTAAGTCATGACTTCTGCCTTCTTCCATGATTGTGAGGCCTCCCTAGCCACGTGGAAATGAGTCTATTAAATCTCTTTCCTTTATAAATTACCTAATCTTAGGTTATGTCTTTATCAGCAGTGTGAAAACAAACTAATAGAGTAAATTTGTACCAGAAGTGGAGTGCTGCTGAAAAGATACCTGAATGTTCAAATGACTTTGGAACTGGGTAATGGGCAGAGGTTGGAACAGTTTGGAGGACACAGAAGAAGACATGAAAATGTGGGAAAGTTTGGAACATCCTAGAGACTTGTTGAATGCCTTTGACAAAAATGCTGATAATGATATGGACAATTAAATCCAGGCTGAGGTGGTCTCATATGGAGATCAGGAGCTTGGTGTGAACTGGAGTAAAGGTTACTCTTGCTGTGTTTTAGAAAAGAGACTGGTGGCATTTTTCCTCCCCTAGCGATTTCTAAAACTTTGAACTTGAAGGAGATGATTTAGGTTAACTGGAAGAATAAATTTCTATGCAGCAAAGCATTCAAGATTTGACTTGGGTGCTGTTAAAAGCATTCAGTTTTAAAAAGGAAAAAGAGCATAAAATTTCAGAAAATTTGCAGCCAGACAATGTGATAGAAAAGAATCCCATTTCTGAGAAGAAATTCAAGCTGACTGCAGAAATTTGCATAAACAACAAGGAGCCAAATGTTAATCTCCAAGACAATGGGAAAAAATGTCTCCAGGGCATGTCAGAGAGCATTGCTGCAGCCCCTCCCATCATAGGCCAGGAGGCCTAGTAGAAAGAAATAGTTTCCTGGCCCTGGCCCAGGGCTCCCCTGATGTGTGGAGCCTAGGGACTTGGTGTTCTGCATTCCAGCTTCTCTAGCCGTAGCTAAAAGGGGCCAGGCACATCTCTGGCTGTGCAAGCCCCAAGCCTTGGCAGCTTCCATGTGGTGTTGAGGTTTTGGGTACACAAAAATCAAGAATTAAGGTTTGGGAATCTCTGCCTATATTTCACAGGATGTATGGAAATGCTTGGATCTCCAGGCAGAAGTTTGCTGCAGGGGTGGGACCCTCATGGAGAACCTCTGCTAGGGCAGTACAGAAGAGAAATGTGGGTTTGAATCCCTCACACAGAGTCCCAACTGGAGCATGGCCCAGTGGAATTGTGAGAAGAGGACCACTGTTATCCAGACTTCAGAATGGTAGATCAACCAACAGCTTGTAACGTGAACCTGGAAAAGCCACAGACACTCAGTGTTGGCCCATGAAAGCATCCAGAAAAGGGGCTGTACCCTGCAAAGCCACAGGGTCTAAACTGCCCAAGACCATGGGAACCCTCCCTCTTGCATCAGTGTGCCATGGACGTGAGATATATAATCAAACGAAGTCATTTGGAGCTTTAAGCTTTGAATACCCCACTGGATTTCGGACTTGCATGGGGCATGCAGCCCCTTTGTTTTGGCCAATTTCTCCCATTTGGAATGGGTGTATTTACCCAATGCCTGTACCCACATTGTATCTAGGAAGTAACTAACTTGCTTTTGACTTTATAGGCTCACAGGCAGAGGGACTTGCCTTGTCTCAGATGTGACTTTGGACTGTGGATTTTTGAGTTAATGCTGAAATAAGTTAACACTTTGGGGGACTGCTGAGAAGGAAAGATTCATTTTGAAATGTAAGGACATGAGATTTTGGAGGGGCCAGGGGCAGAATTATATGGTTTAGTTGTGTCCCCAACCAAATCTTAGCTTGATTTGTAGTTCTCAGAATTTAATCATAGGGACTGTTTCTCCATACTGTTCTCATGGTAGTGAAAAAGTCTCATGAGATCTGATGATTTTTTAAGGAGAAACCCCTTTTGCTTGGCTTTTATTTTCTTTTGTCTGCCACAATTTAAGATGTGTCTTTTGCCTGCCATCACAATGGTGAGGCCTCTGCAACCACGTGGAACCGTGAGTCCATTAAACCGCTTTCCTTTGTAAATTACCTAGTCTTAGGTATGTCTTTATTAGCAGCGTTAAAACAGACTAATACACCTGTTAGTTACTGCTTTCTATTTAGTATCACATTTTGAATATTACATTTGCCAAGAACTTGTGATGTTTGTAGAAAAAATAATTTTCCGTGTTAATACTTTATAATATCTTATAAAATTATTTTTTAAACTACTATTCATCCTTATGATTTCATTTCAATCCACAGATTTTTTTTTTTTTTTTTTTTTTGAGATGGAGCTTCACTCGTTACCCAGGCTAGAGTGCAATGGCGCGATCTCGGCTCACCGCAACCTCTGCCACCTGGGTTCAAGCAATTCTCCTGCCTCAGCCTCCAGAGTAGCTGGGACTGCAGGTGTGTGCCACCATGCCCAGCTAATTTTTTTGTATTTTTAGTAGAGACGGGGTTTCACCATATTGACCAGGATGGTCTTGACCTCTTGACCTCGTGATCCACCCGCCTCAGCCTTCCAAAGTGCTGGGATTATAGGCATGAGCCACTGTGCCTGGCCTACAGCTTTTTGTTAAAGTAATTTGGATTGACACTAATATCTCATATATCTATCTACATATATATGATAGATATATGAGATCTATATATATATACACACACACACACGCGCACTATTTGTGTTTATATATGTATATAAACATATGTATATATGCTACAAACCCATTTCAAATATGATTGAATTTACAAACTAAATCATTTTATTGAACAGTAAGCAACTATGGGATTTTAATATGCAATTGATATTTTCCTCAGATGGAATGGAATGTTCTTTTTCAAATGTTCAAAGTGAAGCATTGTTTTTATTTGAAGACTATATTCTGTTTCTATAGTTGTATAGGATACTGTATATAGCTTTACTTTTTGTTCACACTGATTCTTCAAAATTGTTGCTCTTATTTTAATAGGCTGGATCTTGGTTAATTTACAATAAAACTGTATCTGCTTGCTTTGACTCACATACATGAGCTTACTGTTTTTTTCAAGTCATATTTTAATAAAATTTAGTCTATGTGCCTGTTTATAAAGTCCCAAACAAAAAACAATCTTTGGAAAATAAGTTAATATTTGTGGTGGAGTCTTCTAAGTACATACAGTGACTCATTGAGTTTGTTGTTCCTAGTCTTCTTAATATTGGAAATGTATAAACCAATTAGGTAAATAATTAACTATGATCTTTTTATTAGATATGATTAACAAACCTGAGGGTGGAGTGCAAGAGAGAGGGAGTGAGAGGAACAAAATATTAAAAAAGAAGAAGAAAAATAGGTAGTAAATTTAAAAATGAACATGCAAGGAAAAAAGAAGAGACAAATAAAATGTCCTATATAATTTGTAAATAAAACCAAACTATGACCGAAGCTAAAAAAAAAAAAAAATCAGACACAATTACCAGCAAGTTTTCTTTCTTTTTCCTTCCGGCTAATTGTCCTTGCTGAACTTATATAGAGAAAAACTATTTTTCTGTTTCTGCACAGATGGCATAAGAGTAAAAAGTAGGCAACGTTAGTAGATGTGATGTCTAGGATTTTCAACATAGAGTATCTTGTCTTCTGCAGACAAGTAATATATCCCTGATGGCTTCACATGGATGATGAATGATATCACCTGAATCAGCTAACAGATTCACCTATCCATTTTAAAACTTAATACAAGTTAAAAAATGCAAAAGGAGCTAACTTTTAGTAATTTAGCAGCTTAGTATGCCCTTGAGTTGAAATGATTGAGAAGGAAAAGTAAACCTCATATGATAATGTATTTTTGAAACCTCTTGTTGCTTTTTTCAACATCATAATTGTGCATTACAGCAAAATACCTATTTTGTTATATTTATAAGCCCTTAAATTTATCCCAGTGTCTTCCATCTAAAAGAATTACCTGATGCTTTGCAAATGGCAGGATATTTGCTTTAACCATTCTTCAAATGATGTTATCCTTAGGTTGGACAATACAAAGCTCTCTACCAATTATATTTTAATGAAGACTAGCATCACTTTTAAAACACAGCAGGACTTTTACTGGATAGAATGTTATCATCTGTTTTAGAGTATAGCCAGAAGACTGAAGCTAAAAGTATTCTACAAGCTGAAAATAATATTAATTTATCTGCCTAAAGGAACATAATTATTTATTTTATTAATTATTAGTCAAACTAGCACATTCCAACTAGGAGAGAGAAACATGTATTACTCACTATTATCCATAGAGCAGCTGTATCTTTTGTTTTTTTATTGTACCTAAATATTCTTAAAAACACATTTTAGGAAACAAAATCCATAAGTAGCCTATCTGATGACAAGTAAAGTCATCAGATGTAAGTAAAGTCATTCAAAAGAATAAAAGTATATATACTTTTATAGCATAAAAACTATGGCAGACGATTCGTTTCTTTTTTTGTCTTTTTCAACTTTTGCCAACAAATAAAACCTGGTTATCTTATGTTCATAGTTATTTCTAACTCACAGATGAACTAAGTAGGGGTTGACAGAGTCATGGCATTTTACCACCAGCATCTACTGTCTCTCCAGGTAACTATGTTGAATTCATGATGAAATCCATCTTTTTTTTTTTTTTTTTGCCTCTGTAGATTGATAGAATCTTGACATTTAATGGGTGTATAGCATGGGAAGGCCTATTAGAAATATACAGGATCAGCTAAATTAAAATACATTGATTCTAACCTCTTTTCCCTGGATTTATTAAATGTCACATTTTCTTTCACTTATATTAAGGCTTTTAATATTTCAGCACCAGCAATCCACTGACATATCTTTCTCTCAAAGTTATCTATAACACCTTTGGACACATGCCCTTTAACATTATCTCTTTCCCTACGTAAGCAATAAAAATTAACATTTTTCTAGTGATGACACTTTTACTACCACCATGTTGGAATACAGTTTCATATTCATTATCCATGAAACTAGAATCAGTTATAAACTAGATAAAACATGTTCTCTTCTCAATTAAAAAACATATTTTTTTCAATTTTCTATAGTTTGTTCACATTGCAGAATAGATACAGAATCACATTCTGCACAGCTATAAGACAGTGATTGATGTCTTATTATCATGCCTATTAAATTTATTTCCTCACATAATAGGTACTATAATAGGATCACAGAAAGTCTCCCTGGTATCCTCAGATTATTTAATAATTTTTACATGCAATATTCTGATCCCTCAAATTTGAGAGAGTGCTTCTGACAGGATCATAGCTACATTCAACTGATAGAGAGTCAGATGTATGTTTTCTTTCTTTTTCTTTTTTTTTTTTTTTTTTTTGCAGAGAAGCTACATCATTTATGTCAACTCTTACAGGAACAGCAGATATTTCTACCCGCAGTGAACTAAGGACAGTAGTTGGTTATTGCTCACTGACATGAATGAGAAAGCCTCATTGGAAGCCATTTCGGTTTCTTTGCTTCCCTTTTGTGTGGACAGAAAAATATAATTTAGGACCTAGAAGTCAATGATTTCTTGTCATTTTATTTCCTGATTCATCATCTTATATTAGATAGACTTAGAGTTATATTCAAAATGATATTATGTAACCCAATGAAGCACAGCATAACCTGTCATATCCTAATATAATAAGATGTGAGATATTGGAAATCATTAAAGCAATCACTTCATTTCAAGTTGGATACCTACTATTCATTCATGTGGATTCTTACCCTGAATTAATTTTGGTAAGAGTGAAACAATGTTATTAGGATGAAAGCTCCTCTCAAACCTTTGTAAGTTGACTAAACTTTTTTTGTATGTTTGCAGTGGTTTTATTTGGCCCTTGAATGGCTCTAAACACTCACGTTCATAGAAATATTTTGCATATATTCTTTCTGGTCACCTTTTTCTGTTGTCTCCTGTACAGGCCTTTTTGTTTTAATTTTTAAATAGACATTTTAAAGTAATCTAGCAAAAATTCAGTAATGAGAATAGCGGGTACATATATGCCTTATATGATAGTTATTTAGTGATAAAATTATTTGATGATTGTAATTTTATTGGACTCAAGAGGACATGAGAAAATATATCCCTAGTGATAGGCAAAAAACAATAAAACAATAAATTTCTTTAAGAAAAAAAGATAGTACAATACAATTCTCTTGGCTAAATTTAAATAAAGACACTTTAAACCATTGAATATTACATTTAATTGAAAAAAATTATATAAGCTATTAGACTCTTTGATTACATGAATGAGACTTATTGACTTTTCCCAGGCGGATTTCCCCATGTGGAATCAAAGTGCAAATGAGTTCTTGAAGCATAGTAATATATTTCAAAGTTTACTTTTTTGTTTGATTCTATAATTTGCATGTTTTGCTTTTTGTTTGTTATTTTTTCTTTATTCCTCATGAAGGGAGAAGGCAGCAGCTGCCTCCCCTGCATATAACACATTTCCAGATGAAGACAGGTGCTTCTTCAACTTCTGTAACTAACCTTGAAAAGTAGTATATCCTTGTCAGTTAACTTTTGCCACTCTTTTCCGTTATGTTCCTCTGAGGTCTTCAAAGACAGAGATGTGTGCCGCAAAGTCATGAAGCCTGGAGTAGCACTTTGTCTATTGGGCGTATATACTGAGAATTTCCAGGTTTCCTAAAGTTCTCCAAATATGGAAACATTGTGATTTTTTAACACACAAAAATAGACTCTGTGGTATGCATACATTATTCCTTATTCAACAAAATCAACCTATCAAAATACAGCAAAATAGAGAGATAGAAGTAAGCTGTCCTGAATGATTTCTTTAGCATGAACTATCCAGGGGTCAGCTTTTTAACATAATCTGCTAAGTATTGCCTGAGTGGCTCACTGTGAATTACAAAGAAACACGTATAATTCTGGAAATTCCAAGGGTTTCTAGGCTTCCTCTCAGGGACATGGAACAAACGCCAGCCATTTTATTATTATTATTATTTTTACAAATATTTACCAACTTTGAAAAATTGACAGAGTAATTAAATATTCTTCTTCAGTTTCATCATTTGTAATATGAGGATACTTTTAGCACTTACGTCAAAGAGCTATTGTGAAGTTTAGATAATATTTATAATTCATAGGTAATAAATATAAAGCAATTAAAATGGTGCCTTGCACATTTTAAAGTGTTAACTTTAAAATAGTTAACACTATTAAAGTGTTAATAAATATTATATTTGTATTTTAGTAAAAATAATGATTTTTATCATTTCCTTAAAGAAATAGTTTCCCTCCATAGTCAAATGCAAATAAGATAATGCCAGAAGTTCTCTTTAGAGAAAGTGAATTTGATTTAATAAAACATCGTGAAAAGAATTTGAAATTTCTATCCTTAGAGTAATTAGCAACCTGGCACGGTGGCTCACACCTGTAATCCCAGCACTTTGGGAGGCCCAGGTGGGCAGATCACTAGGTCAGGAGTTCAAGACCAGCCTGGCCAACATAGTGAAACCCGTCTCTACTAAAAATACAAAAATTAGCTAGTCATGGTGTCATGCACCTGTAGTTCCAGTTACTCGAGTGGCTGAGGCCGGAGAATTGCTTGAACCTGGGAGGTAGAGGTTGCAGTGAGCCAAGATCATGCCACTGCACTCCAGCTTGGGCAACAGAGTAAGACTTTATCTCAAAAAAAAAAAAAAAGTAATTAGCATGTGTCCTCTTAAACAGAGTATTCATACGTGTATATAAATGTATGTGTATTTATATGTTCTCTAAGTTTCTCCAAAATATATATGTGTATATATATTTATAAGCATCTATATATAAATGTATGTGTATTTATATAAGTTTTCTGAGTTTCTCTAAAATATATGTGTATATGTGTGTGTATATATATATTTATAAGCATCTATATTTTTCTATCTCTATGATAATAATTATATTAAAAAAAACTCTACCCAGATGCAGAAGATCATAATAAATTGTGTCACAGGCCAGGCAGAGTGGCTGATGCCTGTAATCCAAGCTATTCAGGAAATCGAGATGAGTGGATGACCTGAGGTCAGAAGTTCGAGACCAGCCTGACCAACATGGCAAAGCCCTGTCTTTACTAAAAATACAAAAATTAGCCAGGTGTGGTGATGGGTACCTGTAATCCCAACTACTTGGGAGGCTGAGGCAGGAGAATTGCTTGAACCCGAAAGGTGGAGGTTGTGGTGAGCCAAGATTGCACCATTACACTCCAGACTGGCTGACAGATTAAGACTCCATCTGAAAAAGAAAAAATTATATCACAAAGAATGATACAATTACATCTAGATCAGGTGACTGGTTTTAAAAACACTTTATTGCTATAATTTTATTCTAGATTAATTTTTTTGTGGTTGGTTTAGGGGAAATGATAAGAATATTAATAATACTTTCCTTTTTAACTGAACTAAGTATTTAACCATTGTAAAAATTTCCATGTAATTAGATCTCACCCGAAAGGTACTATTTTTGTGATTGCTTTTAAAAGCAACGTTTTATTTTTCCCTCACTTTTATATTTAACATTTTTTGGCACATTTAGCAATGCTATACAAAATGAAAATATTTTTGTAACACATAACTTGGTGATTATGCTGAAATTAGAAATATTTAGTGTTTGTTTATATCTTGACAATGAAAACTATATGATATATAATAGAATTTATCTTGACATTCCAATATCACCAACATAGAAGGGTCAGAGTTCAGTAAGTTATTACCACTACAAACCAGAGAAAAATATTCCTATTATTATTATTATTATTTTTGAGACGGAGTTTCGCTCTTGTTACCCAGGCTGGAGTGCAATGGCGCGATCTCGGCTCACCGCAACCTCCGTCTCCTGGGTTCAGGCAATTCTCCTGCCTCAGCCTCCTGAGTCGCTGGGATTACAGGCACGCGCCACCATGCCCAGCTAATGTTTTGTATTTTTAGTAGAGACGGGGTTTCACCATGTTGACCAGGATGGTCTCGATCTCTTGACCTCGTGATCCACCCGCCTAGGCCTCCCAAAGTGCTGGGATTACAGGAGTGAGCCACCGCGCCCGGCCCAAGATTTCTTAACATCATTATATTTTTTACCATTTCCCAAATCATGCTCTCCTTACTAAACTTCAACAACTTGCTGCCTTTCTTCAACCCTGAAATACACGACTCTAGGCCCTTTTTAATCCCATTGTTTCATAGCAGGCAAAATTCTATCAATCCTGTTGATTCTAGAGTATTTCTATTTTCCTAAAAATTTGTACTACTTTTATATTTTATCTTTTTAGATGAACAGAAATGAACTTCTCATTGATTAGAGAAAAACTCAGTCTTGTTAACTTATGTCAGACTGCTTGAATAATGCACTTTCCAGAACACTTATGAAGTGAAGGTTAACAGAAACCAAGTTTTGGGCCTAAAAATTACCAGAGATTTTTTTTTTCTTCAGTAAGATCTGTATATTTCTAAGAATCTAAATAATTATTATGTCTTTTATATTATTTTCTATTTGCTTTATTTGACATTTTTAAAAGGATGCAGAGTCTTCCAATATGTTCTGTAATACCTAATTTGTAATCTCTCATACGATCTCGTTAAAATATTTATGAAAACACATAGATTCAGAGGTTCAAACTGTGCGACCCCTGGTTGTGGGACCCCGACCCACGGAGGCAGGCGCTCAATAGACTCGAGGCAGGACGCGTGGTGACCGGTACCGACTTTATTGGGATCTCCGGGCGACTCAGGCGGACAGGGATGAATCGCGCGTGCTTTCCTTGTTCGGTCGGTTTTATAGGGGCAGAGGGCCTGAGGCGGTGGGAGAGCAGAGGTGGCGGGTGATGATTGGTTAGGTGGTTGCTAGGCGGAAGGGGCTGGAGTTCCTTCAGTCAGGGGCATTGTGCCGAGTCACATAAGGAAGTTAAGCTCCTTCCATGTGGCTGGGGGATGGGGCCAGAGAGGCCTTCTACCAGACACAAACACCCAGGAAAACAGGCATATTAGTCAATTATATGCCAGGAACAATGAGAACATTTTATTTAATAATTTTGAAATTGTGGGCTCTGGCACAAAAGTGATAAAAACCAAACAACATTCCATAGAAAATTTTAACTTTTTTAACTTTCACATCTTACCATTTTATCCAATGGGTGATGTTTTTCCCAATTGACAGGAGGGGAAGCTTTTCACTAAGGTTCACAAAATCTCTCAGATAATTAGGTCTTTTTCACCCTGTACTACAACCCATTATTGCTCCTCTTCTACAAGAAATACATAAGTGTCAATCTTAGGAATACTATCAAGGCAATTATAGAAGTGAATAATGAATGAAGTTGCATATTTGGGGAAGTTAGCAAAGGTAAAGTGCTAAGACTCAAAAAGCTATTAGATTATTAGAGGGACATATTTGACTCTACATTCATTCTCTGATACAGTGAAATTCCAAGCACAAGCTTGGAATTATATTAAGTTATATTATATTATATAACTTAATTATATTAAGTTATATCCCTTATAATATCATGCATATCAAAAGTATCTGCCTAAGTCACCACAGTCATGAGAACTAAGTGATTAAAAAAAATAAAACTTGACTAGGGAATGTGCATAGAATGAGTGCTCTAGTTGAAGATCTGAGAGGAGGATTCTTAGGATAAATAAGTAAACAGGGAAGAGAGACCAAAGAAAAATCAACTTTATTCTTTAGCAATAAATTGCAGACCTGAATAAGTCTGCTCTCATTTAAGGATCAGTAATACTCATGAAATATTCTTAAATTAAAAAGTAGAACACAACTTTCAACCAGGGAGAAAGAGCTTACTTTTCACAAAGTATGATGTAGAAATTTGCAGTATTTTTAATTGAATAATTTGTAGGTTAAGAAAAAATAAAGCATACATTGAAGCTCATATTGAAGTATGAGAATATATGGGGTAAACCTCTATAATGTGTGGTACAGAGCACCAATTATCCAGATTACCTTTCAGGAGGAAGGCACTCATTTCCTTGGCTCCCAGAAATATTCCCTACTGAGAACTCACAGCTGAGCTTTTTTCCAAGATCCCACCCAAAGAATCTGCTTCTCTGAAACATGCATTACTTCCTGTATCCAGTGACTTATTAATGTAAGAATACAAAAATTCACCCAATTGGCCTCAATTTCAACAACTTTGAAGAGCCCTGCTAGATTCAGTGTTTCCTGGGGGGTCAGACGAGGCCTTTGTTTGGACTGTATTGCAGCACAATTCCTCTGTTCCCCTATTCTGCTTCATTACAGTTATTTCTTCTGAATGCACTCTCTGTAATTTCATGGATGCAGATCTCCCTTTTATGGGCTGTTTCCCAGAGCACCAGACCTATGACAGTGCCAGAAGTGGTTTGAGGAAGCACACTGTGAAGTGTTATTTCTGTTTTTGTGTTTTTTGTTTTGTTTTGCTTTTGTGAACTCTAATACCTCCTGGTGGTCTGCCAAGGTCGTAATGCAATTGTTAGAAATTTTGATGGTGATAAGTAGAGATAATATACTAGTGAAAGTGAATGTGCATTGAAGGTAAAATGTATCAGGCTCCAGAAATATGAAGAAAAAGCTATTCCAGGAACTGGAGAATTAGTTGGTTGTTGCTAGGGGCAATGGATATTTTAATAAAAGAAAATAAAAGGCTGAGGGTGATTATCTAGCAATTAAATGGTAAGTATGAAAGCCAGAAGGCCTCCTTGGAAACATAAAAAGAGAATCTCATTTCCTCTAACTAGAGGGCAAAATAGTAGCATTTCATGATAAAGACGTTATCAAAAGGGCAGATCTCCAGAGTTGGTTGATTTATCAGACAGTAGAATAAGGGATGAAAATAGAGGAGTGGGTATAAAATCAAAGAAACTTTCTATAGCCCACCAGATACCATCCTTCTTAGAAGAGGTGCTAAACAACCAAGTAGATAAAATGACTCAATTAGTTGATATCAGCCAGATTCTGTCATCAGCCACCCAAATAAATTCATTCATGTGCTGGCCTTCATGAATGCATTATTCATGAAGGCAGGAATGGTGGCTATTCTTAGATCCAACAATCTGGCCTTCCACTCTGTGGTTATGAATTTGGTTACTGCTTCTGGTGTAAGTCCTATTTGCCAGGAACAGACTAACACTAAGCCTTTGAAATGGTAACATCCCTCCAGAATGTCACCTAGATACATTTGGATATTTGATTACTTTGAACCTTTTCTTCTCTGGAGAAGGGAGTGATTCATCTTAAATGAAACATGTCCATATTCTGGATGTGGGTCTACCTTTCCTGCTCATAGAGCTTCAGAAAACTCTCTTATGTGAGGGCTTACAAATAAGGGTTCACAACAACATCTCATCAATTCATGGTATCTATTGTATGGGAAAGGACCTGCAGAAGTGGTCACATGACTGTCATATTATATCTACTGGCCCTATCAAATACTGTACTGCACAGATGCTACTTGCTTGATGGAACATTGGAATGAACTGCAGAAGGTAGAGCTAAAGTGTAAACTTAGAGATGATACCTGAGAGGATGACACAGGTCTGGGAATTAAGAGATGGAAATAAGAATGACACTAATCATCATAACTGCATTTCAGTCACTTGAAGAACTTGTGCTTCTTATCCCACAACTCTAGGCCCTGCAGGCAGGAATGTGTTTATTCTTAGAGAAAAAAAAATTCAACAAGGTAAACTAAATCTTTTACCATATAATTTTCAACTACCTATAGCAACAGACCATAAGGCAAGAAAATGAGTTGTCATTCTGCCAGGACAATTGACCCTGATCAGAAGGTAGAACTGTGATTACATACTATGGGATACATAATTTGGAGCCAAGTAGATTCATTGGAAGTAATTTAATACTGCCCAAAGTTTGATGATAAATGGACAAGTAAAGCAATTAGAGACTAAGAAATGCATGGTATCAACTGCCTCAAATTCCTCAGGGATGTGGGGCTGGGTCAAGCCACAAAATAAACCATCTAGACTAGCAGCAGTTCTAGTTGAAGATAAAGGAAATAAGGAATAAATTTTTAAATAGCTCAGTGATTAATATTAGTTGAATCCTTTATTTTAGCTGCATATGTGGGGGCCTTAGTTTCTCTCACAAACCTTTCTTTTGTGAAGAGGACAAAAAATATAAATTGTTAAACAGTCGTGCCTTGATAGGATAAAGTTATTATGCAAAGGAAATTGAGCCAATGATTGCAGTGGTGGATTGCACTGAAAACTAGGGACACTGCCCACATCATTGCCTGCAGGACTGAGGCACTTATTTCAGAATGCTGGAAATGATGTCATCTGATTTTTTTTTTTTATGAATTGCCCTTGGTCAGCAAGATCTTTCCCATTTAAGGTTATGGTTCTTGGGGATCAGCCAAACCCAATGTCTGGTTGATGTGGGCGTTCAGGCACTTGTTTTCATAACTTAAAGATAATTAGACTGGCTTCTCCGTATATTTTGGAAATACTAACTTTTTCTATGAGGTGTAAATAACTATTTTGAGTCGGTTTTCATAGTGTGATGGTTATTTTAATGTGTCTACTTGACTGGGCCATAGATGTCCACATAGTTGGTTGAAGGTTACTCTGATTGTATATGAGGGTGTTTGGGGATGAAATTAACATTTGAATTGGTAGACAGAGTAAAGCAGATAACCCTTCCTAATGGGAGTGTTCTTCATCCAATTGGTTAAAGATCTAAATAGAATGAAAAGGCTGACCCTCCCTCAAACTAGAAGAAACACCTTTCTGCCTATTGTCTTTAGGCAGAGATATTAATATTCTCTTGTCTTTGGGCTCATACTGGATCTAAACTGACACCAGCAGTTCTCTTGGTCCTCAGGCCTTCAGATTTGGACTGAAACTATGCTATTAGCTCTCCTGGGTCTGCAGTCTGACAACTGCAGATAGGAGACATTTTGGCCTCCATAACTACTTGAGTCAGTTCCTTACAGTGAATCTCTCCCTATCTTCATCCCTTCATTCATATGTATATACAAATTACATATACATCACATTATAATATGTGTAAATATATGATATGTAATATAGAATTCTTTATATATTATATTATCTATATGTATTTCTCTTTGCGTATATTATGTGTGTGTGTGTGTGTGTGTATAAAATACTGATTTAGTTTCTGTGGTGAAAATATACCAACATACACAAGATTTGTTGTTGCAGATTAATTTGCCTTCTTTGGGAATACCTATTTAGAAAGAGTTAATTCCAAATGCCAGAGTGAGATGGGATCATTGTCTAATAGTCACATTCCTAACATATATTGTGAGGATACCCTCTTACTTATACTCTAAGTAAGATCTTTCTCTGAATCATGGAAAATCATCCAAAAACTGTAATTATTTAATATATGTAATAACTCATTCCAGACGTTTGACATATTATCCTTGAAACAGGACAACTTTGAATCTGATTTTTAAAAAATGTTTCCTTTCTGGTTATTATTTTAGTGATGGTATTTTTCTTTTCTACAAATACTGGAAAACCCAAAATCAACTGTTTTAAATATGGTGGGAAAAATATCTCACATTTAACAGCTTCCAAAATGGGGTTTCATTTTGCCAAATTCATTGACCAAAAAAAAAAACAAAAAAAACCCAAACTATTAAATACCTTCTTATTGTCTTTTCATTTTACCACCTTTGTGTTTTGTCCTAGACACTCTTATGATAGCAAGTCCAGGCATCACACCCAGGCACCTCAATGATCAGTACAGTGAATACGTGCTTATCTCGTGTATGTAATATTTTGATATCAGGAAGACTTTTTTATTTCCCCCCAAAAAACTCACAGCAGATTTTCTGTCATTTTTGATCAATTATTCCAAAGGATATAATATCACCAGTATTGAATTCAAGTATTCCTGATTTATCATATCAGACTGGAATAAAATTCTTTCTCCCAAAAATCCTATAGCCACACAACAGGGCCTTAATATTAAGGAGAAGAAAACATTGTCAAATGGGACTGAGTAGCATATCATGAGAACTCAGGGCAGACAACTCCTTTGGCAACTCAGCAAACACAGTCTACATCTCACACAAGGCATTCTAAAACTGCACATGATGACATAAAATGTACCGCCACAAGCTGCAAAGAAACACAACCTTGATTTTATCTAGTTACAGCATCTGTCCCTAAGTCTCTACTAATGTCAATATTATCTCCCAAATATTCTTGATATGTCCTTTGCTTTTACTCTCATTCAAATTCTTGCAACATACATGCTTATCTACAAGAAAAATAGTTTGAAAGCATCAGATATATAATATGATTCTCTATTTAAAAGTCTAAAGTGCCATGCAATTAGGCTCAGAATGTTATTACAGGTATGTTGTGAAATTAAGATTTTTAAATATATTTATTGAATATCTTAAGTGTTTTCCTATGAAGTAGGTGCTGGAAGGAGAGTGATTAACCAGATAGACAAGTTTTTTTTTTTTTTTTTTTTTTTTTTTTTTTCATTTGTAGTTGTTAAAAAAAAAAATCTTCTGGAGCTTATATTCTAGTAGTAGAAACGGTGGAGCAGACCCTTTAAAAGGCTGAAGAAAACAATTCAAAACCTATGCTATCCTACCAAATTATCACATGCTAGTGAAGGCGAAAACAAATTGTGATACACAGAGACCCAAAAAGATATTCATTATTGAAACATGAACTCAAGATAATGTTTGGTAGAATCATTACTTTCAAATAACTTTAGAGCAATGTGTGAATTATTAAAATAAGTTTTATAAAATATGCTGAAACAAAGAAATTTGTTGATATAAATCTACATAGCAAGCAAATTTAATATTTCCTCAAACCCAGTAACATTTCTTCACTTAGCCTTCTCTCTTCTGACTCCATTCCACAATTGAAGAATACACATTTTTCAAGTGTACATTTACCATGCTGGACCATACTTTGGGTCATTAAAAATAAAAATATATATTTTTGAAAGGATTATAATTATGCAAAGTATATTCTCTGATCATAATGTAATTAAATTAGACATAACAAGACCCCTGACAATAATTGAAATTTAAAAAATACAACCATAAATAATATGGAAAAAGTGAAATCACAAGGATAATTAATATTTCAAATTTGCAAACATGGAAACATAATGAAATTTGTCAAATACAGTGAAATAGTGTTTAATGGAAGATTAACAGCAATATCATCACAGTTTTATATGAGAAAAGAAAACTTTCAAAACTATGATGTAAATGTCATTACTTAGGTTAATAAATAGAGTAAAATAGAAAAAGAACTAAATCTGAAGAAAAGAAAGGGAAAATAATTATAAGAAATAAATGAAGTTAGAAAAGTAAAAGACAATAAGGAAAATTACTACCAATTTCTGAATTTAAAATGTTTTTAAGTTAATATGCTTCACATCTCTATTCAGATTCATTAGTAATATTAAAAGAAGAAAAATTCAAATTACAATTAGTAGGAATAAAAGAGCATGTCACTTCAGAGTCTACAGACCTTAAAAGTATGGTAAGAGAATATTATAAACAAGTCCACATCTGTAATTTTGACAGAGTAAATGGAAGAGGTAAGTTTCTCAAGGAAAAAAAAAAATCAAAGCTCCTAGATAATCTGAATAGTCTTATACCTATTAAAGAAATATAACTTATTCTGAAAACCTCTATCAGGAAAATAAAAGGCCTAATGGTCTTGGCTGGTAAATACTACTAACAATTTTATAAAGAAATAAAACCTTCACACACAGTGCAGATAAACAGAAGAGAAGGAAACATTCCAAGTCATTTTATGAAACTAGCATCACCATGAAACTAAAACCAAATGGATATATTTTAAAAATAGTATTGTGGACAATAAGAGATGTAAAAAGTCTTCAACAAGATGTTAACAACGTTGAATACAACAATATGAAAATAAAGCAAAGCAAAGCAAAGCAAAACAACAAAAAAAAGCAATTATACATAATAAACTGGTTGGAGTGTTTCTGGAAAGGCAAATTTGATTCATCTTTCATAAAACAAACAATGTGATTCCTTATATAATATACTAAAGAAAAAAATAATATGTGATTATCTAAATAGACACTGGAAGGCAATCCAAAAAATTTAATGCTCAACAAAGTAAAACGGAAGGGAAATTCCTCAGCACACTGGGAGGCCCAGGTGGGCGGCTCACCTGAGGTCAAGAGTTGAAGACCAGACCAGCTTGGCAAACATGGCAAAATGCTGTCTCCACTATAAATACAAAACTTAGCTGCACATGGTAGCTCATGCCCGTAGTCTCAGATACTCTGGAGGCTAAGGCAGGAGAATCACTTAAACCCAGGAGGCAGAGGTTGCAGTGAGCCAAGATCACACCACAGCACTCCAGCCTGGGAAACAGAGCAAGACTCTGTCTGAAAAAAAATTAATAACAGATGACAACATAACTAATAATAAAAAACTGAATAACTTTCCCTTAAGATCAGGAGAAGTTAAGGGTATTAACATACTTTTGCTATGCAATATCATACCAGATATTTTAGCCAGAGCAAAAATGCAAGAAAAATAAATATAAGACATCTACACTGGAAAACAAGAAATTAAACTATCTGTATCCCCTGATGGCATTAATTTTGCATGAAGAATACCCAAGAATTCACAAAAAAACTAGTAGAACAACTAAATGTGCTTATCAAAATCAAGATAGAAATATAAATGCTATTGTATTTCTATTTACTAGGAATTAAGTATTGAAAATTGAAATTGTATAAGTATCTTTTATAATTGTAATCCAAAGTAGATTAAATGTGTAAATATAACAAAATAATGCAAATGTTTATGATATAACTTATAAAATACCTATAAATAAATAAAGAAGGTCTAAATAAATTGAATGTTAAACTTGTTCATGTACTGGAAGACTCAACATTGTAAAAATGTCAACTATCCCAAGTTGAGCTATGAACTCCATATCATCACAGTCATAATTCTAGTAGCATTTTTTTCAAGAAATGAACAAGGTAATTCTAAAATTTCAGTGTAAATAGGGATTAGAATGAACAAAATAATTTTGAAAAAGAAAAATTAAATATTTAGAGGACTTCAAGAACAACATCTTTAATCAAGCAATCAAGACAATGGTATTGGTGAAACTTTCAACAGAAATCAATGGAGAGTCTAAAAGTTGATCTTCCCTTATATAATCGATTTTTGACCACGGTGAAACAATAATTCAGTGAAGAAAATATAATCTTTCTAATCAATCATCCTGAACAGCTGGATAATCATATTAAAAGAATACAATTAACTTTGACTCATACTTTGGAGCATATACAAATTGTAATCCAAAATGGATCATATACCCAAATGTGAAACCTGGAAGTATGATAATTCTGGAAGCAAACATAGAATAACATTTTTCTGACAATGAATTAGGCAAATATTTAACAGATAATATGTAAGATGATTTGCAAAAATATGATGAATTAGAGTTCATCAAAGTTAAGAATGTTTGAACTTTTGAAAACACCAAGGTAATATTAAGCCACATACTGAAAGAGAAGATTGTAAAACATATCTGGTAAAAGTGTTGGAGCCATAATACAAGAACTCACAAAACACCACAAGCCAAATATAGCAATAAAAAGCAGTAAAATACCTAAGACTCTTTACCAAAAATTTACAGATAGGAAAGAAATACTTGACAATCTGCTCAATGTATCATTTATCATTAAAGAAATTCAAATTAAAATCAAAGTGAAATCTCATATATACTTATTACAATGGCTAAAATGGAAAAACAAAAGAAAATCAGACAACAACCAGTGCTGACAAGGGCATGAAACAAATGGGAAGCTCTCATAGTTCCCTTAAGGGAATGCAAGGTGGGGTAGCCTCTTCAGAAAACATGCTACTAGAAAGTTTTTTTAAAAATTAGCATACAATTTTTTATAACAGCTTCATTCATAATTGCTAAAATATGGAAAAAATCACTAGCAGGAAAGACATCAGGATAAAATTCTACTTAGCAATAAATGGAATGAAGTACTGATATCCATAACAACATTGATAAATCTTCAAAGCATCTTGCTAAGTAAAAAGCCAGACTCAGAACTGATTAGTGAATTTAAAAGTATGTCTTTTGTAGGCTCTTTATATATGTTTGCCTTGGTTTCTTATTGCAGCTGTGATAAAATATCACCCATTTAGTGGCTTTAAATGATAAAAGTTTATTATCTGACAGTTCTGGCTATCAGTAGTCTAAAATGATGTTTACTAGGTTAAAATCAAGGTGTTGACAGGGCTATATTCTCCTATGGAGGTTCTAGGGAGAATCCATTTTCTTGCATTTTCTAGTGCCTAAAGGTCATATGCATTCTCTTTCTCTGACCACAGCTGAAAATGATTCTTCAGTTTTAAGGACCCACGTTAATAGATTAGGGCCAGCAGAACATTCCAAGATAATTCATTCATCTTTAAGTCCTTAACCTTAATCACAGCTGCAAAGTCCCTTTTACCATGCAGGCATGCAAAGCAACAAATTTGTTGGATGGGGTGGGGGGTACTGCCTAGCACAGCAAGCACAATTCTTCCTAAGGCATAGAAAGGAGTATGTAAGCAAATAAGAGACCAATTCACATTTAAAATTATATGTAGAGGAATTTTATCTCTCTAAGAAACATTGAGCACAACATTTTTCTAAAGTTGATTCTACAATATTTTTTTCATAGCTTATATTATTTACAGGTAAAATTTTCCAAAATATCTAGTTCCTAAAGAAAATTCAAAGAGACTGAAGATTTGAATTGCCAATTTATATTCATGAAAAGTAGAAATTTATTCTAGACTAAATTATAACATGTAGGCTGCTTGAGCAAGACCTAATCAGTAACATATGAGAGGCAGTTACCTGTGATACATAGGGGAGTTTTTATTTTTTTTTTTAAGATTTTTTAAATGAATTTCTGAATAAAGTAAGTTCAATGTATTTGGGGGCTATCAATGTGATTTATAAATAGAGGTGAGCCTTCAGCAACACAAATTTGAGTAATATGCAGTTTTTCTTTCTCCTCTGCCCTTCTGAGACAGCAAGACCAACCCCCTACTCTTCCTCATCCTCAGCCTACTCAACAGAGAGGCCATGAAAATGAAGACCTTTATGACATCTATCTAACAAACCTGCACATTTGAACCTAAAATAAAAGTTAAACAAATAAAATGTCTTTATGATGATCCACTTTCACTTACTAAAATAGTAAATATATTTCTCTTATGATTTTCTGCGTAACATTTTCTTTTTTCTATCTTTACTGTAAGAATGGAGTACTTAATAGAGATGGCATGCAAAATATATGTTAATCTACTGTGTATGTTGTCTGCAAGGCTTCTGGTCAATAGTAGGTTATTAGCAGTTAAGTTCTGAGGCAGTCAAAAATTATACATGGATTCCTTACTATGCAAGTGGTTGATTCCCCTTACCTCTGCAGAGTTCAAAGGTCAACCATACTTCATTAAAAAATATGAGGAATTTACATACTCTTAAACTGAAAGTATCACACTTTTAAACACAATTGCATTAGAAAACCTTCCCCAAAACTATAAGTGGCGATTTATTGAAGAACACTTAATATGATTAATAATTTTTCTTGAATTCATTATGATTAAATTATTATAATAGCCTTATTCTAAATGTTTCTTATGCTGCTTTACAGGAAAAAAAGTTATTAATTCACATGTGTACTATTTATGCTGAGGCAAACTGTTCCTATGTACTACACTCACCACAGTTATCTGAGATATGATAGGTTATTCCTCTTATTGCATACAGTTTCAAGAACTGTTCTAATGAAACTAAACAGTATATTGTTGTGCCAATTTTTATTCCTAATGCCCTGATAAAAACTGCGTACTTGCCTTGTTGCATCTTGCTCTTTGCAATTGTTTTGAGAATATACATGATGATGATGGGGGATTGTAATATGCTATTAAATAATGTGAACGGCATCTGCTCAACATCATTTCTGAATATTATTGAATTTAGTAAAGGATAGAACTGCTTTTTATAAAATACTGATAGTTCTGTAAATGATTTAGCCATAGAAATAAATCCAATTATGTGCAATCCAAAAACAGCAGTGAATTTTAAGACTTGAAAACACAGTCATTATCCAAGATTCTTGTTCTGAAAATATCTTTGCTCAGCATGCCAAAGGAAAGAAATTACTTTGAATGGGAAAAAGATAAAACACCCTATAAAAGAATTGGGAAGAAGAATAACTAGAGGTCTGATTTAACCAAAAAAAAAAAAAAAAAACCAAAACGAAAACCAAAAAAACCCCTGATCACCAGGAGTGAAAGCGTTATATGCAACTTTAAGGGAGATATAAATTATGTGAAAACATTATTATAGCTTTAGGGTGTTTAAATGAAGCAGAAACTGAGGGTATGATAAACCAAAGAGGTAAAGAAACATGAAAAATAAAGGATCCAGTTAATGTTATTGAAGTTACATATATTTTCTGCCAAATTCACAAATAACTATATGGTATTAGACACAAACACTGAGAATCGGAGCTAAAGAGCTATATCAACAAAAACAAAAAGGTAATACAAAAAGGGGTGTAGACTTTTGAATATGTATTTTTTGAGCTTATATCCAACAATTTGGAAACACTGGGTAAAAGGGCATGATGGTGTTTGGTGGACATTTACTATAATTTCCTGCCTTTTCTCAGAGCATCATTTCATAGTTTATAAAGAAAAAATATCATCTTTTCAAAGTAAAGCACTGGTTTTATACTGGTAAAGAAATATTTTTACAAAGAAAAGGATATAATTTTGTTAGATTCTATTGTTACAAGGCTATGCAAAAGTCATGGAGCTCTATTAGAAATTAACTAGTTTACTGTTTCTATAAATGTACTTTTGCTGGCAGGTGTTCAATGAGCCATATGTTATGTTGACTGTCCCAATAAAAGTGTAAAAGCACCTACAAAGAAAATCTAATTATTTTATTGAGAGTAAAGTGAAATTAACTCTTTCCTTTTTCAATTGACATGTCAAGAATATAGTTTGGTATTGCAATTATTTGAAGTTAATTAAATAAATTATTGTAAGCCATATATTAAGTTTATTCTTATAGAAAATCTATAAGAAAGTTTTCTTCATTTAAAAGTTCATAGTATTATAATTTAATAGTATTACATTATGTAAGACACAAACTCGTAGTTGGACTTCAACAATTTTTTTGTAGTTCTATTTGTAAATATGAGCATAGCCTTTAAATATATGTGACCTTAAGATCATTAAAATAATTTATAAGATATAATGTTTTATCAAGTTTATGATCCTTAAATATATGTTGCACTGAATTTGCATTACAATTGCATTAATTTGAATCAAATTTAACAATATTTTTCTGCCAATATACATATAAAGATGGAAAATAAAAAAGAAAGAAGGAAATCTTAAATAGTTATATGTCTATTTCAATGAGCATAGCCTTGTAACAATAGATACATTAATCAAGATTGAAATAGCACAAATGGCAAACACTTGATTAAATTGATTTAAAGTTTTTTCAATAAATTGGCCAAGAAGAGAAATTTATTTATCATTTAAATTCCTAAGCAAGTATCAAGTGGTATTATCCTTGACTTTCTTAAAGAAGATATTAATTGAAAGCTGATTTAAAAATAGTCTTGAAATATTGATAAAATATGTCTGCAGATTTGAATACAAAAATGACCCAAATAAGTGTTTGTTCCACTGTTAATAAGTCAGCATCCTATAAATAATATAAGCTGCACAATTTAAACAATTGGCCACCAAGTTGTTGCCTAATGCTCTGGAGTATGGAACCATAAGAAAAATTAATTCTTGTTGCCACTGCAGTCAAGACGGAGTATCTAAAGTGGCCATAACCAGTTCATCTGATTGAATAGATGAATAACTAACATTCCTGAAACATGAACAATTCTTTTATTATCCCAATGAGAATGAAATAGGTGAAAGAGAATTACTGATATTCCAAGTGGGCAACATTGTTTTCTGGGAGGGGTTTTGATTATACATAAATAACAAAAGAACACTCTAAAATTCAGTCATGAGCATATCATTCAATTCTCCTAATTATGAATACTTTGATAATCTTATTTCATCAGTCCCCTGAACAAAAATGTTTTTTGTGTTGCATATTTCTTTTTTGTTTTGCTTATGGTTTTTTTGAAGCAAAACAAAACATCATACTGGTTTTTAACATTTGAAAATTAACCAATTGAATAAAGTCCTTTGAAAACAATGAAACAAAGAAGAAATCTTAGGATCATAAGATCATCTCGATGAATGTAGAAAAACAAATATTTGCAAAATTGAATGCCTGCAGAATGAATGAATAAGTCTTTCATCATTTCCCCCTTAAGATTCATAACCATGAAAATATTTCTGTACTCACCAATTTAACATTACAGCTACTAGTCAGTAAAGTAGATTAAAATTTCACAAATATATTAAAAGAAAAAGGCATACAGATTAAAAAAAAAAACTAAAATGCAGTTGTTATTTATAGATTACATTGATATGTGCTCAGAAAACCAGACTATTGAATAGAAATGAACAAATACACCTAAATAATAAATGTAGCAAGGTCAAAGTATAAAAGGCCAATATATACAAGGTAATTCTGTTTCTGTATACCATCAGAGAAACGACTACCATGAAATGCTATATACAGTCACATCAAAAACATGAAAGATATGAAAATAATTTAACAAGAATGTAAAGATTCTCTGCAATGAGAACTACAAATAATACAAAAATATATTTAAAGGACCCAAAGAAATGAGGAAATATTCTATGTTTATTAATTTTAAAACTCATTCCTTTCCAAATAATTAAAAATAATCCCAAACAAAAACCCTAACAGACATTTTGTGAAAATTAAACCAAACAATTTTTTTTTTTTCTGAGACAGAGTCTCAACCTGTTGCCTAGACTAAAGTGCAGTAGCACAATCTTGGCTAAGTGCAACCTGTGCCTCCTGGGTTCAAGCAATTCTCATTCATCAGCCTCCCAGGTAGCTGGGATTACAGGCATGTGCCACCACGCTCAGCTACTTTTATTTTTGTTAGAGATAGGGTTTTACCATGTTGGCCAGGCTGGTCTTAAACTCCTGACCTCAGGTGATCCACCCTCTTGGCCACCCAAAGTGCTAGGATTACAGGCATTGAGCCACCATGCCAGGCCAACCCAAATAATTGTGATAAGAAAATTAAAGGACTCCCAACACCTAATTTTGATACCACTTTAAATCTAAACATAACATGTACATACAAATCAAAATGGTGTTGGATATAACAAATATGTATATTGATGGAATAGAATAGAAGGTTCCCCTGAAGCAGCAGGAGGCTATTATCCTGAGGCTTCCTCAATTTTTTGAGCTCCTTTGTAACAAATTACAATACACCTTATTAAATAAATAAGCTAACAGCTAACTAGGAGTATAACAAAAAGCTGAGTTTCAGCCAATTGCAAGCAGTTGGGCTTTCACCAATCACATGCAATCAGTACCTTACACCATGCTCAGGTAAGGCAGATACCTAACTGTAGTCAATCGGGTGATTTCTCTACTTTGCTGCTCTGTTCACCTACGAGAACTCACTGCTCACTCTGTTGGGCAAAGCTCTTTGAACCTCTTCTGGTTCTAAGTGCTGCCCAATTCATGAGTTGTTCTTGTTTCAAATAAAGTATGTCCATTTAATTCATTTCAAGTTTTCTTTTAACAAGAGAGTCCATAAAAAAAAGCCACATGTAATTGGTCAATTAATTTTCAATAAAAAATAACAAGAAAATTCAATAAAAAAAGAAAACATTTTTGACAAATAATGCTGGAACAACTAGACAAACATGAGTATATATTACCTTTATATCTTACTTTAAACATAAGTATATATTACCTTCAAATCCTACTTTATAATAAATACTAAAAATATTTATTTCTGATGGGTCACAAACCTAAACATAAATAGAAAGACTACAACATT
This sequence comes from Sapajus apella, assembly GCF_009761245.1. Classification (NCBI taxonomy): domain Eukaryota; kingdom Metazoa; phylum Chordata; class Mammalia; order Primates; family Cebidae; genus Sapajus; species Sapajus apella. The sequence goes on from NW_022436980.1 coordinate 16,471,747, forward strand.
TTCAGGAAAACACAAAATAATATGTTTATAACCATGGAAACTACATATTTAACAGACAGTGCACAAAATAAGTTCACTATAAAACAAATATCATTGATAAAATAGATCACATTAAAGTTTAAAACTGCTCCTCAAGACACCACTGAGAAAATAAAAAGGCAAGCCACAAACTGGGAAAATATAATTGCAATATACAAATATGTCAAATGACATAAAACAATATAGAAAGAACTCCTTGAAAATACAACAAAATTAAAAATGTAAAACAATCTTCAATACTTTTGAAATAAAGTTGTAAATTAATATTAAGAACCTAAAAATATACTCAGTCTTATAGACCCTTCTAGTTATTAAGTTAGTGTTTCTTAGACCTTATAACACTGGAGCTATTACTAGGCATGTGGTGCATACCACATTTCTGCTTTTTGAGCTGGTTTTAGGTTCACCTCATCCCATAGGTCATGATAGATTCCAAGGCTGGAAAAAAAGAAAAGGGACCATTACTTGTTTTTCTTTGTTTACTGCATGGCCCCTGTGAGCTTCCTATATCCTTGCAGTTCCTATTACCCTAGCAACATTTCCTCAAATTGACAACAGTGTATTCTTCCCATTGTAGCATCTGAATCCAGTATGCCATTTTACCCAACTCTTACGAAACAAATTTGTTCATGCTTCATATTGGAGACACCAGTCCCGGCAGGCTCTGCCGCTGCTTCAGATGTCCAGATCCACAGGGACATTCCTTGTGGCTCATAGACTTCAGCAACATGTGTCTCAAAGAGCACTCCATTTTATCTTTATAGGGCCTATGTCCCAAATTTAAATATTTAGTAATTCAAATTTATGTTTTCTATTCCTCTAGCCTTAGAAATGTCAGATACTTCCTGCAGTTGTTCTTACTGTGTTGTAGCATAGTCACATACATATTCTACGTATTCAATAGTACATTTCCAGTTACCTAGTCAAAAATGCTATATAGAGTTTAAAATGTTTTTATTGCATTCTCTCTGGCCAAATACTTTGTGGTTTTTTTCTTCCCCTGTTAGGCCCTAACCTATGTCATTAAGAAAGTACAAATTTTAGAAATAATGAGATACAATTTTATGCCCATTAGAATGGCTAAAATTAAAACACTGGTAACGCCAAATAATGGCTAGAAAGTGGAACAACTGGGCTGCACCAGATGGCTCACACCTGTAATCCTAGCACATTGGAAGGCTGAGGTGGGGGGATACCTTGAAGCCAGAAGTTCAAGACCAGCCTGGGTAACAAAGCAAGACTTTCTCTACAAAACAATAATAATAAGAAAAAATTAGCCAATGGTGGCACATGCCTGTGGTCTCAGCTATTAGAATGTCTGAGGTGGGAGAATAGCCTGAGCCCAGGAGTTCCAGGCTGCAGTGAGCCATGATTGTGCCAGTGCACAACTCAAGACTGGGTGACAGAGCGAGTCTCTGTCTCAAAAAAAAAAGAAGCCAGAGGGTGGGGGGCAACTGGTACTCTCATACATTGTTGGTGTAAAAGTATAAAGCATAAAATGGTGCTATCACTTTAAAACACTATGTTGCAGTTTCTTATAAAAACGAATGTACACCTACCCTATAGATCAGTAATTCCACTTCTGGTATTTAATTATGATAAATTTTAAAATAATTTATAAAAGTACTTGCACAAATGCTCATAGCAGCTTTTTCAAGAGAGCACAAAATCGAAAAAAATTTAAATGTCCAACCAAAAGAGAATGAGCTGTAATAAATTCATTAATAAATGAACTGCAATATATTCATTCTGTTGGAAACAATTCAGCATTAAAATTAAGCGAACTACAATTATACTTATCAACATGGAGAAATCTCAAAAATTTTATGTTGAGGGAAAGAAACCCACAAAAAGAAAATATTTGTATGATTATATGACTTTAAAGTAGATTAATACAAAGTTAGTTATAGCTATTGAACACTGAATAGAATGGGCATGAAATAACATTCTGAAATTACGGTAATGTTATTTGTTTGTTTTTCTTAATTGGGGCATTGGATACACAATTGTATGTTGTACACTAAATTGTGTTCAATCTCTGTGCATTTTACTATAATTTTTTTTTCAATTTTAAAAATGACAATTATATCTGTATACTCATATGGAGTGAAATACAGGATATAGTTTTAATTGAAAAATGTAAAATGTAGATTCATGTGTATAGCCTGCTTCCTATTTTTGAGAGAGCAATTTACAAAGTGTGGTCCAAGTACATCTGAGGATAATTTTGACCTGTTCAGAGTGAACAAAGCCTTTCCTTTTCCATTTTGAATATATACATATATATTCAAAATTATACTATTCTTCTATTTTTTTTGGAAAACTTCATATTATACTTAAAATATATGCTTTATATTAACATGAAACATTTATTATGGACTATTTAATTGACTAATAAATATTAAAATTTTCTATTTTAATTTCTAATAAGGCAGAGATATAACCCTCATAAGCATAAGCTCTTTGAAGTCCTTGATAAGGTTTTAGTGTTTAAAGAGGTCCCAACACAAGAAGTTTAAGAAAAAATGGTGCAAGAAAACAGGAAGCATATAAACAAATATGTATACACATATGAGTTCTAATACCAATATTTATATTATTCTGAATGTAGACAAAATATTTTTGAGTCAGGGACACATTTATTATTGCTAGCATACAAAAATAATTGTGACAATTCCCTTGTGTCCCAATTTCCCTTTTGCAAGACAATTTAATGAGAGTCACGTTTTGCTGCACATACTTCTGGGGTCTCTGCTATAATTCAGAAACTTGGCATTGTGATTCTGGATGACTCCTTAAGATAGCTTGCTTGGAAAAATTTCTCTTCAGAGAGAGAGAGAGAGAGAGAGAGAGTGGGAAGCCATACTTTCCTAATATAAACAAATCTTCTTAGAAAGACAAGGGGAAACCCTGGGTTTTTGCCCTTTCTAGTGTAAATTAATGTCCCTGAGGGAAGAGAGGAGAAGTATCTCCAGGTGGACAATCCTTGGGATTTCTTTCATATCATTCAACTTAAAACATAATCACATAATCCTCGAAGGCAAATCTTTTATTATCTAGTCAGTAATGTCCAAGACTTTTTTTTTTTTAATCCATATGTATTAGTTCCTTCTCACACTGCTATAAAGAAATACCTACAACTAGTGTCTTTTTGAGATTTGGTTTATCAAGAGATCCTAACCAAGACTTAATTTCTGACCATGGGTTCGCTCCCAACTCTGCTGTGTTTCTCAGCAGGTTGTGAAGAAATAAGACATTATGGGAGCAAACAACTCACACTGTTACCATGTCATATCTTCTTCAATTTCTCCCTCAATTTATACCTATGGTCCCAGGGGGATTGTCTTATAACTTCTAGAATGAGTAGGAAAGAAGCATTACTGATACAATCAGAAGATATACTAAAAACAACAGCAACAAGAAAATAAAACCAATTATAAGATCAACAGAAGACAGAAAAATATCCCAGGAACTAAAATTTAAGGTAATCACTTTATTTATATTTACTTGTAATAAAGTCTGTTTGAAATAAATATCAACATAGATTCATGAGTAATGACTAAAAGCCTGGACTATTTGAAGGGGTGGGGGCTTTACAACAAAAAATAATAGAGGAGTCATGATCTATAATAGAGGAGAGGAAGCAAGCGCGTCTTACATGGTGGGAGCAGGAGAAAGAGAGTGAAGGGGGAAATGCTACATATGTTTAAACCACCAGGTCTTGTGTGAACCCACTAACGAGACAGCAGTAGGGTGATGGTGCTAAACATTAGAAACCAACTCCATGATCCAATCACCTTTCACCAGGCCCCACCTCCAACATTGGGGATTATAATTAACATGAGATTTGGGTGTGGACACAGAGCCAAACTCTATTACCAGGTTTCTGTTTTGTCCAGCAAGCCCTAAACATAAAACATAAAAATATTTTCTCTAAAACAGTATATGAGACTTTGGTCATATTTTTATTAAAAATACAGAATAAATAACATAAATTGTTAATGAAACAATGCATTTTGAGAAATGAAGGAACAGAATAACAGAAAGTAGAATGAAAGCTGGAATTCATTGAATGCAATTTGATCACACAGTTATAATCTTGGACCTATTTGTTTTAAAAAATGTATTTTTAATTGGACTCCTTTGGTGAGTATTAATTAGTGAAGTAAATATTCACACTCTTTGAGCCCATTCTGAGTGATCCATTCATGTACATCTTTCCCATGCCTCCAAGTTAACACTCCTCTATTATTTTTTGTGGTAAACCCCTGAATACTCCTTCAAATATTCAAGTCTTTTAGTCACTATTAAATCTATGTTGATATTTATTTCAAATGAATTTTTATTACAATCAAAATATAAATAAATGATTACCTAAAACTGTGGTCCCTGGGATATTTTTCTGTCTTCTGTTGATCTTCAAATTGGCTTTGCTGCTGTAGTTGTTGTTTTTGTTAATATATCTTCTGTGGTATCTGTAAAGTTTCTTTTCTTCTCATTCTAGAGGTTATAAGACAATCCCCCAGAGACTGAGGCCATAGGTGTAAATTGATTGAGGGTTAGCAAAAAGAAAAGATGTGACTTGGGGACAGTGTGCGTTGTTTGCTCCCATAATTTCTTATTTATTTATGACCTGCTGAGAAACACAGCAGGGTCGGTAGCTGAACCATGATCAGAACTTTAGTCTCAGTTATGATCTCTTGATAAATCAGTTCTCAAAAAGAGACTAGTTCTTTTCTGACGAGGGTACATTTCTGCTTGTAAACCTTAGGCAAAGATAAGATTCGCCTACTCAGACTGCCACAGATTTCTTTCCGCAACTTCGATGTCGTGTGTCCTGTTTACTTGGATCCCCACTGTGTCTGCTGGTGGTGGGTGCCTGAAAAGCGTCAGAATCCCCTTGTGTCTGGTCTCTACTCAAACATGCAGGGTTTTTTCAATTATTGAATAAAAGCTATACCTAGCAGCAACTCAAATATCACATTTTCTTCAAAACATAGTTTCAACAGGCATTGTCTCACAGAATGGGTCTTTCAGTGAATCACCATAAAGGTACTAGAGTTTACATAATCAAATTACATAACTCGGTTACTGAGCTACATTACTGAATTACATTACTCAGCAATTTTTGTAGGTTTCATATTCTATGTTTCATGTATCTCTATTTTAATAGCTCAGCAAACTTAACGTTGTCTTTTTTATTGTATTTTTGTTTTGTTTTTTATAAGAAAATTGCAATGTGCTCAACAATTTTGTAAATGGGAGCCCCCAAATTGCTAAGCACCTCTGAAATACATTTAGGTTAAACCATAGTAAACATTACTATTTTTTCTGACTACTTTTTGTGCAGTTTCACTCATTGTATCTGTATTAGTTAAATATCAGTTTATGGCTTTTATATCTCCAGATTCCTTATATCCTTGTTTAAATTAGGCAGCTTATTTAAATACATATCCTACAACTATTTCTGGTTATGGCTCCTTTTATGCCATCATCATAAAAAATCCAGCAGGTATCTCTTCAAAAGAAAATAATATGGGAGAGAGAAAAGAATGCTGAGGCAAAATAAAAGGAAATCATTGAAAGATTAAATGTCCTTATTAGGAAAAGGTGATACTACCCAGTGCTCATGTTTGTGGGTTGACCAGCATAAGAACAGTGTGTTTAAACCATTGCATCTGAGAGGAAGGCAGAGTACATGTATACAGATGTAAGTAGATTGCTAAATTGTAGAATACATGTCCGTTTACCTTCATTTCCTCGGTGGATTAACAGATGTGGCCTATATCTGAGCATACTGGTAGGCAGATATAACATATGTACATAATCATATGATCTTAAACAGATTTTTGCAAGATAAAAATAATGACAGAAAGAGGCAAGAGATATGGTTGGGTTTTTTTTTTTTTTTTTTTTTTTTAGAATTTAGAAAAACAGAAAGAAAAGCAAGAATGTTAAAAGTTTTATTATCCCAAATGTTATTGTGTAACAAACCCAGGACATGTATTAATTTTGTGCATAAAAAAATTCAAAAATATATTATGCACTTAATCACAAAGCAATACACATCAAAATGTGTTTTCTCTGCACACCAATAAAATAAAATTTGAAATACAATATAAAAATTACCCCAAGTATTTGAAAAATAAAAAGTACCACTACATAATTCATAGATTCAAAAGAATTACAGGGAACATTTGCAAATATGTCCACTTGCCATGAGAGGAATAAAAAAATTTAAAAAAGAAATATGTCTGTTTAATAACATACAATGTAGTAACATGTCAACATGTGCTAGTTGCATCTGAAAGAGTATTTGAAAGAAAATATTTGACCTGAATACAATTATTAGAAAATAAGAAACACTAAAAATAAATTAGCTAGTCATTTAACTGCAGAAACAAAACCAAAGACAATAACCAACCACGAAACAAAAGGCAAATAGAATAATACACAATCAGAAAATAATGAAGTAAGAAAGAAAATAAATACTGATATAATTAGTTGTTGAAAAACACGTTAGCTTCTGGAAAAAAAATGTCAAAAGGGAATCAGAAAAAAAAGGTAGAAGGCAAAAATATGATGAAAAAATATAGGAAAAAGAAAGTATCATTATTAAATTTATAAAGAAAATACTATGCTAATATATTTAGTGACCTAAGTACTCCTGAAAAATGGGAAAAAATGATATTCTGATATTGGTTCATTGTGAATTAAAAATAATAATTAGTAACAGAACCATAAAAATATTTGAAATTACACTTTTAAAAATTGCACACAGAAAACATTAAATCCAAGCAGTTTTACAGTCAAGTTCTACCAAACAGTTTGGATAGATTAACTCTATTTTAAATTTTCTGGAAATAAAAATAGCAAGAAAACTGCTGAACAACATATATGAAGTTAGTATAATTTTGATCACCACAGTTGAAAAAAAATACAAGAATATAAAATTATAGTTAATTTTATTTGTAGACATAAATGTAAGAATTCTAAAGAAAATACTTAAAGTGAGTTTATCTGCATATAAAAATAATATATAAAATAGTGTTTGTCATACACATACAAAAATATTATAGTGTGAGAAACTCTCTCATTTCAGTTCATAGCAATGTTAATCCTAATGAAACATAATGTCTGAATATCTAATCAAAGCACTCCTTTAAAGCAAAAGCTCTAAGACAATAGAGGAAATTTTAAAAGGACAGCTTACACTAGGCATGAGCCACTGTGCCTGTTCAAGGTCAGCTATTTAGCAATCCCAATTTTATCCACAAAGTTCGTTCACAGCTACACCTAGATTGGTGTTTGATTGAGTAACATACGGCACTTGTAGGTAGAGTCATTTTCATAGTTCCGGCAACCATAAACATTTTACATTTAAAATATTAGCAAAAATTAAGAAGGACTGAAAATAATGTGTTATAACATGGTATTTCAAAGTGTTTCTGTTAGGAGTACAAATTCTTGCATTTATTTTAAATAGCTTTTAAATATCGTGGTTTTCATGGATACACACTTATATAACCTGAAAGTTTGCATTAAAAACAAATTTGAAAGAAAGACATTTCTCATAGAGTAGTCTATATTAATAGTGGTTGAGAGAGGAATAAGATAAAATAAAATGAAATATAAGAGGAAGAACTGTGATATGCAGATAAAAGTCTACTTAAAAGTGAGAAGTGTAATCAAAACAATCATGTGAAGCATAAGGAAGTAAATACACCCTCTAAGAAACAAAACAAACCTTCCTAGGAATACAAAATAACTAGGAGGAAAATGTGGTAAAATAATAATAGTTTTTGCCTTTTAGTTTTACATTCATGAATTTCTCTCTTCCTCCAAATTTAAATACATATCTAATCCTGTATTTATAGCCCCAGGGACATATGAAGCAGATTAAAATCAACAGTATATAGCATGTCATTTTGCCTTTTGTCGTTCAAAAGCGAAAGTATTTTCTTTTCTGAAGTGGAGTAGAATGCAGAATAAGGGACAGGTTCCAAAGGAGGTCAAAGTGGGAATCTGTGGGCATAAACTGAATTTCTAAAGAAAGCATAAAGGGAGAAATATTTCACCTTCGTATTCAACATCTTTTCATGAGTTGCAAAAGAAAGGAAAGGACAAGAGAGTAGAAAAATAACTGGGCAGGGATTTCCAAATTGCCTTTTATGGTATCCCAGTAGAGGTAATAACATCCCAGGTACATATTGCAACCCACCACATGGGAACACACATAGCGCTACCAGTGAGATAGGAAACTAAGAGAGACCTCAGACTCGGGAGAGTCCTTTGGACAAGAAGTAGGGCCATCACAAAGGCAATTCATGTGGATTGCTATCAAGTAATAATTGCAGCACCTTATCCACCATGTCCCAAATATCTTGTAATTGCATAAGGGCACAAAAGCTATGTCACAATTCAAGAGAGTTGAGAACTTTATAGGTAATAACAGTGGTTATTTCTGTTTTTCCTCCGGTATGGTGAAATGAGGTCTAGAGATACATTGAGTAAAGTTCTCATTAATAGGAAGTAAATTAACTTATATTATTACACATAAAGATTTTTAAATTGGTATTCATATTACCTGCAAGTGTTTCAAGGGTGACAGTGTGACCAAAATTATCAAAATTGATAACCATTGAATTTTACAATACCAGTTATTGGTGATTTTAGCAAAAGCTAAAATGAAATGTAAACTAAGAAGGAGGTAAAATGGAATTTTGTGATAACCATCATTTTAATCAAGACTGTGTCAGAAGCATGATGGAAATATGGCTGTAGAACAACTGAGGGTTGAAGAACTACTAATGTATGTCAATGTGAAATCCTACATTTATCTCAAATCTATCATATACATTTCTCCATTAGTCCCACATCAACACCAGTCTAGTCTAAGCTACAAGATTCTGTATCCTAGAAGTATAAGCTATATCTCCCCTAGGTTACTTAATACTGATTAACTCCTTGTGAATAAGGTTTTGACTTTTGCTATTAATAAGTCCTCATTCAGTCTAAAATTTTTCTAAATGTATGAGCCACTCTAAAGGTGTACTTAGTATAGATGGTTTGTTCCTGGTTTTGAAGGTATTTTAAAGCTCGACTCAATGCAAACAGCTCACAAGTTTGGGTAGACTAGTTATTAGACAGTTTTCTGGATCTATTTCTTTAAGAGCTTTTACATTAATTACTGAATACCTTTTGTGTCTTTTTCCTCAATTACTTGGGAGGAACCATCTACAAAGGAGTGTCACACTGTTTTGAAGGGGGTGCTTTCTTGAATTGGGCCTAACCTTTGTGTGATAGTCAATTAAATTTAAATATGTGTATTCTCTTTTTAGGTGTAGGCTCCCTGTTAAGAAACCTGCTAGGTCAGGTTTGGTGGTCAGTGTTAAATTATCTCTTTTTAACAGAACAACCTTGTACTTTAAGATTCTTGAGTGGCAGATTAGTGCCCTCAAAAAAAAAAACAAACAAAAAACTGAAACAGGTTATTGAGTTAATAAACCACGTTTTTGCCTTTTTGATTTAAGATGGTTTTAACTTGATGGGGTGTGCTTATGACTAAATTTCCTCCGAAGACAACCCTTGAAGAGTAAAGGACATGTCCCTGCCACCAACATAGGGTGTAATCTATTTCCTCTTGGGAGGCAGGTCTCCTACTAGCAATGTTTTCTATTAAAAGTTCACAAATTCATTCCTCATTTGAGCCAAATTTTGGCCAGAATACTAAAGGTTCAAGTATTGGTTTCTGAGACCAAATGGAACAACAATATTTTATCATTTGTTGCTTTTTCTTTTTTTTTTTTTTAGTCTTTCATTATCTTTCCAGTGTTTTAACATGATAGCCCTGTAGGACTATCAGGGGGATATCTTTTTTGCTAACTCTATTCTTTTTATTCCCTGTCTTGCTTGGGGTAGTTCCCATATTGGGTCATGGTTAGGCTCAATCTCTCGTCTCAGAAATGTCTCGCCTATCCTTCTCTAGAGGCTTGCTAGGGCTGTTAGGCTCAATTTCTCCTATTAGAAATGTCTCACCTATCCTTTAGCCCCACCGGCTGGAGGTTCCTTGCACCTTTCTCTCACTTTGCTATGGCCACTTCTCCAGAGGGAAATTAGGTTCCTCTTAGCATTGGCAAGACTGTATAAAGGCCAACGTCAGGATCCCTACAAGAGGGCCTACATTAACCATGAGCGATAACCCCGGAACCGCAAATTGGACTCCCTCACTTCACACAGCAGTAGTGCTTGTTACCATTCACACACTTTCAACTTTCAGAATCCTGACCACAGAGGAAATACCTCTCTGGCCTCGCAGCTTCTCTTACCTTAGTCTGTGCACAGTTACCTGGTCACAGTGGTATGTGAACCTCCTTTCCCCCAAACTGCCTACCTGCTTCTTTCCTGCGTTGCTGGGAGTCTGGGTTTATTCACGCTGAGTGGGTCTCGACTCCTTTACCCCTGAAGCCAATGCAACCAGACAGAAGGACGTGCCTCCTTGTGGGAGAGGACCAAAGACCCTTCCCCAGAGGAGAATGGGGATCCCAGACAAGCCCCCAGATTGTTGGAGATAAAAGTGCTCAGTGCTACAAAGCGGAACCAACACTCAGGGCAAAGGTAATTTACTTCTATAGAAGGGTATCTCCTGCATGCAAGGCAGAGGCAAGGGGGAATGCCTAGAGCAAAGGAGAGCAGCAGTTTTTCCTTCCTAACACAGACCCTGTTCATGTGTCCTCCTTCTGTGGGCTGGGGTCAAACCACACAGTCTAGGCTAAGTCCACTTGGCTACTGCTGACATCATCAAGGGGGCAAGGGTGGGCTTTTGATGGAAGGATGGTTACATAGGTGTCAGGAAATGCTTGGGCTTGTTTGCTTACAGCAGAGACAGGGAGAGCTGATAGATGAATAGGTAAAATGACTTTATAGAATAGAACAAAGAACCAGAAACCAAAACTCTTTGAAGAGAAATGATTTGCTCTTAACAACAGTAAACTAAACTAAAAATAAAAATGGAGTAACTCATACTAAAGTTCCAGGTCACCAAACTCAAGCTACCTTGTTGTCTAATCTTGGAGAAATCAGCCAATTTCCCAAACAAGCCAGTTTAATATCTTCAAAGGGCACGACAATTAAGTTTCCTTTGTTTTAATCATTACACAAAAGAAAGAGCCTGAGGTAATCTGATGTTAACCTATCAGTTATTTTTCTATTGTTCTGTCTCCCTGTTCCTGACTTGTAAGAAATTAGCTATGAAATGATTAATATACTTTGTGTTGTCTCAGCTTTCTTCAGCCCTTCTCTCTCAATAAAGCCAACAACTTTTGCTCAGCTCACCTGAATACTTTCTATTTTATAGAATGAGTTGTTGTCTGATTTTAGAATTGCAATGAAGCCAATCAAAATCTTTTTGCTATTTTTTTAATCAAAATCTTTAAATTAACTTTTTTTATTTTGTCCTTTCACACATTCTACAATTTATTACTCATTGTTCATACCAGTCATCTTGCCTTGATTTCCTTCAGAAAATTTTAACAAACACCTGACGTTTGTTCTTGAATGTTCTCAATCATTTTTTCTCTGGTATTTGGTGTGTGCTTTCAGCATAAACGTTTTGGTTTATCCAACAAAAGTGTGGAATCTGAAGGTTGTTTGTCTTCTAGAATTAAAAATGTTTGATTTGTTTTATTTCTCCTTGCTGCATTTTCAGGATATGCAGGATGAGAGATGAAAAAGGAAATACTGACTGATGTGCCTATGTTTTAGAATATTTTTTTTTAGAATATCTTTCATTTTGGCTTTTCCTTTAAATAAACATAAAAATATAATTTGAAGAATTTGAGAAGTAGAAATATGATTACTTTGCAATTACCCATTAAGTGTAGAAAAAAGAGAAAAGAGTTAATGATGACTGAGATTGCAAAGTGGGAAATCATAAAAAGGGGACATTTTGAACTATGAAAAATTGTCTTATCTAACAGAAAAAGGTAGTAACACAGATTAAATCCTAACATGTATCAATATATAGCCAGAAGGACAAGAGTAGTCCAACGTAATTAGATCAGATATTGAACAGAACTGGTTGAGTACTGGGCAAACAATAGTTATTTAAACAAGTTTAAGAAGATGCTGTTTTAAAAATATTTGACTAATATTTTCTAAACAAAAAATACATGTTTATAATTACGAATGCTGAGGTGCTTGAATTATATTCTTATAAAACATTATTATGTCCTTTAGAATGTTTGGCCACAGTTTTCATGAATGCTATTGAAATAAAGTATATTCTGAAAGGCTTAATCAAATAGTAACTTCCTTAAACACATGCTGCCAAAAAAGTGATTTTTAAAGTTTTATAAGCCACTTTTAGCAATTTATTTTTAAATTTGTAAAATACTTAAAAATTACAAGTTCTTTGTGTTCTCAAATACTAGGTAGAGAAACACAAAGTCAAGTTATTTTAAATTGAATCTTCTTATTGTTCATGTAGTTTTAAAACTCACACCTTTTGTGGCCTATTTAACTTATAATTACTTTTAATGATTCATAGTTTTAGAAAATTTTTCAGCTTAACCCCAAGACATTCTTTTTTATATACTTTTTTAAAGGTACATGTTTTACTGCTTTCTATCTAGAATAATGGCTGAGTTCTTTCCAAAATACATGGATATTTTAATGAAAATATGTGATCCCTTCAATACCAAAGTTAAATTATAATTTTGTTTTTTTCTAATATCAAAATTGTAAAATACAGTTTTACCTGATATTGTTATATCTATGTAACTAACACTGAAATGGCTCTGTTATCTGGGGTTTATACCCTGGCTCTTGGTCCTGGTGGAGAAGGAATTCAGGACACAGACCCACATGAGGAGTGGGTTCAGGAGCAGAAAGTTTAATGGAAAAAGAAAAGAAAGAGAAAAAGCTTAATCATTTGAGAAAGCAATGGAAGAGAGTCTCTGAATTGCAGCAGAATCCAATTGGTTTGTACAGAGGCATGAGGAGGTGGTGATTGATTTACATAGGGCTCAGGGGATTGGTTTGACCAGGTGTGACATTCACATAGCCTGTCAAAAGACTGGACCTCCTACCCTAGTCTTTTATTATGCAAATGCTACCTCCACCTGGGAGTGGCCATGATACTTGTACATGTGGTTTTATATGGAGGCTACCATGACACCTGGGACACGTGGTGACAAGGAAAAGAGGGTGGGAGATACCATGTTGGGTGGACGTGGATTTTGGCTGCTGGTATTTGCATATCAGTGCTTGCGGGTCTGGTTTTTCAAGCCTCTTTCTGTTAGAAAGAAATGTTTTGGGGGTTGCTTTTTATTAAAAAGAAAAGATTTACTGAGGACTCTCATACCCTCACTATCTGCCTAAGTAATTTCTTCTTAACTTCTGAATCAACAGTTTCCCTTTTCTCTTCTAATATTTAGTTTTCACTATTTATCTGATTGTTGGAATTTGTTCAAGTTGCAATTCTGTTTTTCTTGCTTTGATGAGAGGAAGATATGTTTTTCTTGAACTGAAGATGGAGAAGAAAAAAGAATATACACACACATATATCGTATTATGGCATATGTGTGTATGTATGTGTATAAAGACTCATAAAACACAAAAGCAAGTGCTGTGGTGGTGGTGGTTTCATGCAGTTTGGGGCCCAGCTATATGAGCTGTGTTGGGGCTGCTTTCCCATTGTATGTTAAGCCAACTCTATAAGGGACAAAGTAAAAGGTGAGAGTTAAATGAACTGATTACTTTCAGTGACAAGAGAGAATAAAATCAAGATACTAAGTTGAATCAAGAGGAATTGTTGACTTTTCTGTCTGATACTTTTAATCACATTTTTCCTTTGTAGTTATATTCTGACCTTCCTTCCATGGCTTATTAAGAAAAATCTGACTGCACATTTCTAACAGTCACAAGTTAGTAGACCTTCTTCCCTTCTGACACAGAATGGATTTCCTGGAGATTCATACATAATAGGGCTTTTGTCACTTCCTCCAATGGTCTTAAAAAATGTGACCTCTCTCATCAGGGTATTTCTTTTTCCTTTTTACTTAATGTATGGGAACCCATGTGGTATGGAGCAGTAGCTATTTTAAGCTCTTCCTAGTTTATTAATCATACGTATGATTCTCACTAACTATTGCTCCTTGCCCATCAGGCAGTGAAGTAAGGAAGTGGGTGTGTCTATCAGTGACATTACTGAGATTTATATTGCTAAGTAGTTCTCTAGTTAATAAGATGGCACAGCAGAACTGCCAGCTGAAATCAAATTTAAATAACACAGTATACCCATCATATTTTCCAAATGCTCGCTAGGCCTGAAAAAGAAATTAAATATTGTTAAAGACATCTGTATCTTCTAAGAGGACAACAGAAATCAGACAATCTTACATCAGCTCTGCTTTATCATTTAGCCCATTGCTTTGTTTTTTTGGCTTTGATTCGGGTGAATAGCAATGACAACCTAAAACAAAACAAACAAAAAACTTTTTTGAGTGACAGGAGGACCAAGATTTGGCAGGCAGCTTCAAGGCAGGAAGATCATCTGAGGTTGGGAGTTTGAGACCAGACTGGCCAACACAGCAAAACCCTGTCTTTACTAAAAATACAAAATTTAGCTGAGTATGGTGGTGGGGGCCTGTAACACCAGCACCTTGGGAGGCTGAGGCAGGAGAATCACTTGAACCTGGGAGGCAGAAGATGCAGTAAGCTGAAATAATTCTACTACACTTCAGCCTGGGTGACAAAGTGAGATCCTGTTTCAAAAAAAAAAAAAAAAAAAATGTACTGCACTCGTAAGAAGGAGGGGAGAGCACTGCATCTTCTTGTTTCTGAAGGAAAATACACAAACCATTCTAGTCTCCCCTCTGCTCATACTTTCCCCTTAACAATGAAGAAACCTACATTATTCCATAGGAAAGTATAAAATTTTTAAAAAGGTGAAATTGATTCCTAAGAAAGAAGGTGGAAGCAACTACTTTGGAAATTTATGCTTCAAAATAAAGCAGAAATATAATTTAGTAGGTGAAGGTAGTTATTGGACTGAGGGGGTATTAAAAAAATGTGAGATAGGATGGCATGTTTATGTTGATGAAAATGAGTAGGGAGAGAAATATTGATGATCCTGGGAATGATACTATAGAATAAAAAAGAGTAGATGAGTTCCAGTGTAAAATTGAAGTAGTCAGCCTTACATCAAAGCATAAAATTAGCAAAAACATAATATGTAGCTCAAAAGCAGAATATATGGGAATACTTTCTTCATTTGGGTTCTGAGATATCACTCTTGGTTCATAACTTCCTAACATATCATTCAGCCTAGTATCATTTGCTGATTCCTTGTTTTCCAAACTTTTCGTATTTGAGTGAATCAGGAGTCAATCTCCTGACTTCTTGTATTCTTTTGTTTCTAATTTATATTTTTAGTGATCAAATCTGTTTTATTGTCTTCAGACAAGACCTCTACCCGAAACTGTTGACATATCTCAGACACCTTTTGAACATAGCCGCTTGGATGTCTAATAGGCTTCACAAAATTAACACTTGTAATTGAACTGACTCCCACCAATAATCATGTTACTTTCACAATTTTTTAGGATAATGTGCATCCTAAATTTTTTTAAAAGAGAGGCCACTGGCTAGAGGCTAGTTAACTGGCTATGAGATGAGTGCCAAACAATAAATTAAATCTAGACATTGGAAGACAAAATACTTTCTTTTTCTGTGTCTTCTTTTATAGTAGTTCAGCAGCTTTGTCACCATATTATAGTTGGGGCCTCTATCACTGAAGGTTGAGGAATAATTTGTTGACAGCTGTTAAATACACAAAGTACTACATTATTTATCTGAGATCTCTTCTAATCTCCTAAAACACACACATGTGCACACATACAGCCAATCAATGCACTCAACTGCTGGTCAATTTTCAAAGCTTATTTTCAAGAATACAATTGTGTGATTAACAGTTTCCTTGGCTTATATTTGGATTCTAGGCATAATCAATGTTTTTATCTGATATTCCATATTGAGGATAATATGTATTTATAATTTTACGTATTTTCTCTCAGTTCTTCATTCTTTTCAAGGGAAAATCTTTTAATTGTTAAAGGCAAAACAAATATAAATAAATTGTTTATTCTACTATTTATATGAATTAATCTGATCTTTAAAATTAATATGCCCCTTTAGTGAAAATAAATAAACCTATTTTTATTATTAAGCTAAACTATCCCTACGATCTAGGTATTTTTTTTTTTTTTCTGTTCAAGAAGAGTGAAACAAAAGTGAGGCTTTTCAAAAAAGACAAGAAATCATTTAATTAATTGGACATATCTATCTCAATCAACATTGTGAAAATGTTTAGTATCATTGGTATTCATCTCCAGACTGAGATACTTGTGAATTTATGTTAAAGGTCATGTAAAATAGATATGATCTACACTTGATAGTGGCAGGAGGCATACAAACGCCTAGGCAGATGGGGCAGGTAGTTGGTGAAACCCCACCCTCAAGCCAAAAACAACCTGAAGGCTGAAAGACCCTAATGCTGGTTCTGGATGAAACCTGTGACCCAGAGTGAGAACTTCTGTTCCTGTTTGCCTGCCCTTTCCAAATTGTTTCTTTGTGAATAATGGCTTTTAACAGTCAAAAGTTGCCTTTTCCAGTACTACCAATGGCCTGCCCCTTCCCATGATGTGTCTATAAAAACCCCAGACTCAGCTTCAGTGGGGGAAGATGACTTGACTTCAGATGAAAGACCACCTTTCTGTCCCCTTTCCACTGAGAGCTATTTCATTTCTCAATAAAATTCTTCACCCTCATCACCCTTCAGTTGTCAGAATGACCTCATTCTTGAATGCAGGACAAAAATTCAGGACCTACCAAATGCAGATACTCAGAAAGCTATAACACTGTGGCTGTCTGTCCTCTGCCAGTGGAGAGCAGCCGCCCCAAACTACAGGAAGCAATGGCAGAGCTGAGCCAGCCCCAGACCTATAGGCCAGAGTGGGACAAGGGGCTGAACTGAGCTGTTAATATGCAGCTGTCTGTTAGGCTGCAGAGGCAGGACTAAAAAGCTGATTAGCATTTTGTAACACGCTTTCTGGGGCTTTGGGGATTTCTGCCTGGGCATCACCATGTTCCCCTCAGTGAGGCATGCCTAGTCCAGCTTCAAGCTCTGCACAGAGCCACCCTTGTGCCTGCATTTGGAACAGCCAGCCAGACCCTGCACTTGCTTGCCTCACACATACCCTCCTGCCAGGTACTGAGTGAGCAGTCACAGCAGCTACAGCAGCCACTGGCTAGAGTACAAGCCACATGCATCCTTGCAGGCTAAGTAGACAGGGTGTCTCTTGCTGCAAGCCAGGCAGAGGGGCCGAGAATAATCCTGCATCATATTGTTGTAGAAAATAAAATTTAGTTAGTATAGTGTTTGGCAAGATTGCGAAATAATTCTAACTATATGCCATTTATGAACGAGTAGCATTTAAATATAATAATTTAATGCCTTTTCTTATGTATATAAATTTAGGATGACTTAATGTTCTAAAATCTAGTGACTGACTGTCATAAAAGCTTAATGACTTGAGGCAAATCCAATTTGAGTTTCTACATTCCTAAAGTTGATTCATTTCCTTCTAATCTAGTGTTTTCATTGTCAATGATGTGTCTCTCTGCAAGACAGAATGTTCCAATTGCTTCTTGATTAGAAAAGCAATACTGATTTTTGCACCAAACAAATTTGTTCAGAATTGACAGAAAGACCAGAAATTACTGTCTTGTTGGATTTAGAGAAGTTACAATGTCAACATTGAATTCAGCTTCCTCCTTTTACATGTATGCCACTGTTATTAGGAGGACTTCTCAAGTGCAACTGAACCCTACTGAATGATTCAGACTATACTTTTAATGATCGCTTATCATGCTGACCATCAAATATGAGTGAGATAGCCGGGCGTGGTGGCTCACGCTTGTAATCCCAGCACCTTGGGAGGCTGAGGCAGGCAGATTTCAAGGTCAAGAGATCGAAACCATCCTGGCCAACATGGAGAAACCCCGTCTCTACTAAAAATACAAAAATTAGCTGGGTGTGGTGGCACATGCCTGTAGTCCCAGCTACTCAGGAGGCTGAAGCAGGGGAATCACTTGAACCCGGGAGTCAGAGGTTGCAGTGAGCCGAAATTGTACCATTGCTCTCCAGCCTAAGTGACAGAGTGAGACACTGTCTCAAAAAAAAAAAAAAAGAAAGAAATGTAGGAAAATACCTTAGGAAACATGTTACACATGACAATCAATTTGAAGATGAGTGATAAAGAGTGAAGAGAGGTGAATGTGGACTCACACTAAGCTGAAATCTAACACCAAGAAACAGTTTTTTTACAGTGTAAATTGTGATATTAAAAGCTACACTACAAAAAAAAAGTTTCTGTAAACAGAGATTCATTCTGTGCACTTCTCATTGTTGCTTTCTGAAAAGGACTGATGGATAAAATTATGGGGGAGATGGATTGTATGGCTTTATTTTCAGTCATTTACCCAGCATGAAATGGATAATGTGTTGTTTCATATTAGTATATTTTAGGTATAAAAAGAAATGTTACACAATCAGGGCTAAATAAATTACTTCAAAATGCATTAACAATTCCATTTACTAAGAAAATTACTAAATCTGTCAGAACAGACTTATATGGGAGATTTGGAGAGATACTGAGTTTTAATTGGAGGACAAATTTAAAATGCTCAGGTCTTGAACTTGGCAGTTTTTCTTTCACAATTTCTAGCAGTTTTAAAATAAGACACTTTTAAGGAGGTCTTAATTCTGTTAAAGCTATATTAAGTCCCCATATATCAGGTGAATGTTTACAGATTATATACCATACACACCCATGTATAAATTTTATTTTTCAGTGCTACTTTTTGTACACTTGTTAAGTTGGTTTTATTTTATGATTAACTTAGGACAGATTTAATGTTTGGATTGATGATCCCAATTCCCAAGTTGCTGATGATGGCTTATCATATATTCTTTTTCTCTACAAAAGCATAACTTGGGGCCATCAAGCCCAAATAAGGACTTAGATAAGCCAAGTTTCAGTTAAAGTTATAGGACAGTTAGAATGTTTTGATAGCATTGAAAAGAAAGCCTATTCTAAGGCCCAGAAAAAATAAAGACACATTAACCTAAAGAGGTAGAACCTACCCTATAGGATGAGTTGTTTTAGCACTGGTTGCATCAGATAATTAAGAAGCCAGGTGCTTTACTTATCATTTCTCTGCCTTTCATAGATAAGAAGGCTGATTTTTCTGTGCATAAGAAGGCTGCCAACAGAATCAGTACTACTTTGTCTTAGTTTATTTGGGCTTCTCTAATAACAGAATACCGTAGGCTTGGTGACTTAAACAACAAATATTTATTTCTAAGTTCTGGAGGCTTTATTTTGAAGTCCAAGGTAAAGCCATCAGTCAAGCCAGCAGTGTCTAGAAAGGGCTCACCTTCTGGTTCATGTAGAGTTCCTTTTTGTAATTTCTTCACATGGTGGAAGGAAGTGAGACAACTCCCTGGAGCTTCTTATATGAGGGCACTAATCCCATTCATGAGGGCTCCACCCTCATGGCCCAATCATCTCCCAAAGGCTCTGCTTCCTGATATCATCATTTTGTGGATTTGCCTTTGAACATATAAATTTGAGTGGACACAGACATTCATTTTGTAGCACACATGCTTTCTTTATCATGTCCAATGTAAAGACAGAATTTGACTTCATAATGCCCATTTTAAGAGTGAGTAATGACTTTGTGAGAAGCCATAATTATTACCTGTTATAGTTTGGTCATCTGTATCCCAAGACCATTTTTAAATTGCTCAGTAGAATGAAACTGCTTTTAGACCAACATACTTTATTGCGTAAACTGAGGTCACTTCTCCAGATAGCATTAGGGCTATTCAATAGATGAGAAAGTGAGTAGATAACAAAATTTCACTATTATTAACTGAAAGTTCATATCTCTCATACAATATCCTTCTAAGGTCTATATCCTTCTAACTAGAATATCATCCCAAGAAACCAACAGGTAAGAAGAATAGAATCCTGGAAAAAATTGCAATTTGAAGGGGTACATCAGTATTCACATCCCCAAAACCCAACAGTCAACTGTGTAATAAAACATGAAGAGTGATTTTTAGTAAGACAACGTAGCCTCATGACAGATTCCCTAACCCCCATAAAGGGAAAGAGCTTCCGTTTTTCAACAATCTCTTTATTTTAGAAACTTGCAGCCACACTTGCATGAAAATTGTCACCTTTATTGCAGTCCTCTAGTTCTGCAAGCTCCCATTACAAAGGCCCCACTTCCGGCTTTCTTCTTCAACTTTTGCCTCTTTATACTCTATTTCTGTACTATTTCAGTCAATGGCATTATTTTTTTAATATTTAAAAAGGCATGTTTTCTCCTTTCTGTAAGTTACTTAAGGCTTTCCATTTACTTCAGGGCAATGGAAAGCTCCACTGGCGTATGGTATAGAGTACTGGCACATCAAACAAACCAAAAATTTGGTTTTTTCAAATTTTTCCAATGATCTAAACAGTGAAAGAAGATAACACTAATTGGTAATACTATTCTTTAATATAATAGATTGAAACCCCACAAAAATAAGTCCAATTAGATCTGAACAATAAATATGTATTGGCACATACTATGTTTTTTTAAAAAGAGCCTGAGTCATATTATGTGTTTGCAGACATCAAAGAAGAAGAAAATATCATGTTTATGAAATCAAACAAGTATATGATGATGACTTCCTCAGGAATTTTAAAAGATGAAACTGAAGAATTAACTTCAATTTCGGAATTCATTATTTGTCTATTCATGGATTAGGTTTCTTCCTTGTTCAGTCTTCAGATGGTGTATGTGTCCAGGAATGTATCCATTTCTTCTAGATTTCCTAATTTATGTTTACATAGGTGTTTATAATATTCTCTGTTGGTTGTTTGTATTTCTGTGGGTTCAGTGGTAATATTTGACATCTCTGATTGCATTTATTTGAGTCTTCTCTCTTTTCTTCTGTATTAGTCTAGCTAGTTGTCTATTTTATTATTATTATTTTTTAAAAAGCTCCTGGATTCACTGAGTTTTTTTGAAGGTTTTTTGTGTGTGTCAGTCTCCTTCAGTTCAGCTCTGATATTGGTTATTTTTTGTGTTCTGCCAGGCTTGGGTTTGTTTGCTCTTGTTTCTCTAGTTCTTTTAGTTGTGATTATATGTTGTTAATTTGAGATCTTTCTAGCTTTTTAATGTGGGCATTTGGTGCCATAAATATTCCTCTTAGCACTGTTTTATCTGTGTCCCAGTAATTCTGGTACATGGTAACTTTGTCCTCATTAGTTTCAAAGAACGTCTTGATTTCTGCCTTAATTTCATTATATACCTTCTGCCTTAATTTTATTATAAGAACTCTTAGTCTTCAGGAGCAGCTTGTCCAATTTCCATGTAGTTACATAGTTTTGAATGAATTTATTAATCTTGAGTTCTAATTTGATTGCACTTTAGTCCAAGAGATTTTGTTATGAATTCAGGTATTTTGCATTTGCTGAGGGGTGTTTTACTTTTGATAATGTGATCAATATTAGAATATGTACCATGCAGTGATGAGAATAATATATAGTCTGTTATTTGGGGGTGGAGAGTTTTGTAGATATCTATCAAGTCTTCTTGATCCAAAGCTTAGTTCAGGTCCTGAATAGCTGTTAATTTTCTGTCTTGATGATCTGGCTACTATTTTCAGTTGGGTGTTTAAGTCTCCCACTATTATTGTTTGGGAGTCTAAGTATCTTTGAAGGTCTCCAAGAACTTGTTTTATCCATCCAGGTACTCCTGTGTTGGGTGCATATATATTTAGAGTAGTTAGCTCTTCTCATAGAATTGAACGCTTTTTCATTATGTAATACACTATTTTGTCTTTTCAGATCTTTGTTGATTAAAAGTCTATTTTTGTCAGAAAGTAGGATTGCAACCCTAATTTTTTGCTTTTTTCTGTTTTTCATTGGCTTGGTAAATTTTTATTCATCCTTTTATTTTGAGTTTATGGGTGTCTTTGCACATGAGATGGGTCTGTTGAAGAAAGCATACTAACGGGTCGTGATTCTTTATCCAACTTGCCATTCTGTGTCTTTTAATTGGGGCATTTTGCCCATTTACATTAAAGGTGAGTATTGTTAAGTGTGGATTTGATCCAGTCATCATGATGTTATTTTGCAGACTCGATTATGTGGTTGCTTCATAGTGTCACTTGTCTGTGTACTTCAGTGTGTTTTTGTAGTGGTTGGTAATGGTTTTGCTTTCCACATTTAGGGCTTTCTTAGGGAGCTCTTGTAAGAAGGTTTAGTAATAACAAATTTCATCAGCATTTGCTTGTCTTAAAGATTCTTATTTGTGAAAATTAGTTTGGCCAGATATGAAATTCTTTGTTGTAAATTATTTGCTTTAACAATGCTGAATGTTGTTCCCCAGTCTCTTTGGGTTTGTAGGTTTTCCACTGAGAGGTCCATGGTTAGTTTGATGTGTTTCCCTTTGTAGGTGATGTGGGCCTTCTCTCTATCTGCCTTCACATTTTTTTCCCTTCATTTTGAGCTTGGAAATTTGATGATTATGTGTCTTGGGAATAATTTTCTCATGGAGTATCTTACTGAGGTTCTCTGAATTTCGTGAAATTGAATATTGGCCTGTCTTGTTAGGTTGGGAAATTCTCCTGGATGATATCCTGGAATATGTTTTCCAAATTGGTTCCATTCTCCCCATCTCTTTCAGAGAGCCCAATCAGCTGTAGATTCAGTCTCTTACAATAATCCCATATTTCTCAGAGTTTTTTTCATTCCTTTTTTTTTTCATTTTTCTCTATTCTTGTCTGCCTGTCTTATTTTAGAAAGTCTTCAGGCTCTGAGATTCCTTCACTTTGTCTATTCTGCTATTAATAAGTGAAATTGCATTGTGAAGTTCTTGTAGTGTGTTTTTCACCTCTATCAGGTCAGTTATGTTCCTCTGTATACTGGCTGTCAGCTTCTGTATTTTAAAATTATGATGCTTAGCTTCTGTTCATGAAGTTACAACATGCTTCTTTAGCTCAGCAAAGTCCTTTTAATCCACATTCTGAAGCCCATTTTTGTCATTTCAACCATTTCAGCTTCAGTGCAGTTTGGAACCCTTGCTGGAGAGGTGTGGTGGTCATTTGGAAGAAAGTAGGCACTCTGGATATTTGCGTACAGTGTTTTTGAACTAATTGTTTTTTCTCATCTTTGTGTGCTTATCTACCTTCAATTTTAGAAATTGGTGACCTTTGGATGGGGTTTTTGTGTTATTTTTTGGTTGTTCTTGTTTTCTGTTTGTTTCTTGTTCTTTTAACAATCTGTCCACTCTTCTGCAGGGATGCTGCAATTTCCTGAGGGTCTCCTCCACATTCTAGCTGCATCAGTTTTTCTAGCACTTGGGGGTATCACCAGTGAAACCTGTGAAACAGCAAAGATGGCAGTCAGCACCTTCCTCTGGAAGCTCCCTTCCTGGGGAGTGCTTACCTTTACCAGCCTGAATGTGCCTTAGGGGGTGTCTGGAGACACCTGTTGGGAGGTCTCACCCAGTCAGAAGGAACAGGATTAAGGTCCTGCTTAAAGAAGCAGTATGGTTGCTTTTTGGTAGAGCAGCTGTGCTTTGTCGGGGAATCCTTCAGCTCCTGATTGGTTTGGGCTCTCACAGGCCTATAGGCTGGACTGGCTGAGATCCCCAAACAGCCAAGGTGATGGCCTGCCCTACCCCCTTACCACTCCATCCCAGGGAGAAATTAGAACTGTTGGCTGTAGAACATGGGTTGTGGTAGCCAGAAGCCGTGGCTGAAAGGATCCATCCAGCGAGAAGGAAAGGATCTGAGTCCCACTTAAAGAAGCAGTCTGGCCAAGCCTCAACAAAACAGTCATGTCATGCTGAGCAACCACCTCTGCCCTGGTCAGTTTGGACTCTCCAGAGTCTCTTAGACAAATTTTATAAGCATAATACTCAACAAAACAAGTCATAGGCTAAACAGTACACAAATATCATTTTCTCTAGCTACAAGTTCTTTATCAACCCAAGCATGCTCTACTACCCTGCAGTATTAAAAACCAAAGACAGTGTGCAGTGGTTTAAATGTTTGGCTCAATCAAAGCTTATACTTAAATTGAAACTTAATTCCCAATGCAACAACATTGGGAAGTGGGCCTTTAAGAGATAACTGGGCATTCAGGGCTCATTTCTCATGAATGGATTAATCCATTCATTGATTAATATATTAATAGTTGTGATGGGAGTGGGACTGGACAGGAGGCTGTGTAAAGAAAAGGAGAGACCTAAGCTCTTACCTTTAGCGTTCTCACTATGTGATTCCCTGTGCTGTCCTGGGGTTCCACAGAAAGTCCTCACCAGTGAGAAGAAAGTCCTTACCAGCTGCCTTGGGGTTCCACAGAAAGTCCTCACCAGATGCAGCTTCTAGATGCTGGATTTCCCAGCATCCAGAAATTTAAGGATTTTTAGTTTTTTAATAAATTACCCATTCTCAGGTATTGAGTTATAGCAACAGAAATGGACTTACACACATTGCCCTTAAATTAGTCTATCACAATTTATTTTAATAAAGGTTTCTTTAATAAATTTTCCTTTCAAAAAAGGAGCTGATGATACTAATTTACAAAATGATACATTTTTTACGCTCTTCCCCCCTGGTTTTGGTAGTTTCTTCATCTCCCTACCAACCACAACATTGATTGATTTATGGGTGACAAGAGGTCTTAGAGGTACTTTCTGTTGTCCTGTCATAATTTCTTCCTTTGTGGTCAACTTCGAGGCCAGGGGTTAAAGTTTATACTGACAAAAATCTGAGCTTCTTTTAGCATCATTCATCTTAGCTAGTTCAGATAACAGTTACAAAGGGATTTTATGTTTAACATACTTCTTATTATTTTACATTTTCTTACAAATCCAATGAGCCAACTCCATGAAAGCCAGGTCTACCAGCACTTCTAAGTTCATTCAATAACTTTTATTCTTAGTAACTGATTTCAGTACAGCTACAGTTTTATACCATATCGAGCTAGGTATTCATCCAGGAACCAATTATTATCTTCTGCCTTTTTATGCTTTTCTTTCCCAAACCACATTTCCTTGATTCAAGTCCAGTCTAGCAAATCATACTTGTACAAACTACTATTATTATGATCCATTTCTACTCACAAAACTTCTTATACCAAATGTGTGGTGCTGTTTCATACTAGCATCCACTATTGGAACTCACTGAAAACCAACTATACTCAATTCAATTCTGATGCAAACTACCCAGAGTTCATGTAACAACACACAAGTCAAAGGCTCAGTCTCACAAGGCTGCTCCCACTTCAGATGCCCATTACAAGTCCAGTCCTTCCATACTTTTGGCCAATTGGCTACACATCATTGGAGGTATCGTGACACCCTCTTTAGGTTTAACAATATATTAGAATAGCAGAGACAAGGCAAAAGAAGAATTTGCTTATATTCAATCGTTCATAATCAAAGATATTATAAAGCATACAGATGAATAGCCAGGTGAAGAGGTACATAGGGAGAGGTCTGGAAAGGTACTGAAGGCAGGAGCTTCTGTCCCAGGGAGTTAGGTCCATTCTTCCAGCACATGGATGATTTCACCAATGTGAAAGCTCTCTAATCCTTTATTTAGGGTTTTTATGTAGGCACTATATAATTAGGGATGATTGGTGAAATTATCGATTTTGGTGATAAGTACAATTCCCAGCCTTTCTCTTCTCCCTGAAGTCCCCCATGAATGAAACTGAAATTTCCAAACTTCTAATCTCACAATTGCTTTTTCTGGCAACCAGCCCCTCCTGAAGCCATCTAGGAACTTCTAGACGCTAACTTAGGAGTGATTAAAAGGGGCTTGTTACGAATATCAAATTATACTTCTATCAATCTTAACACTCCTGAGGTTACAAGGATTTTAGAAGTTCTGTGCCAAGAACAAGAGAGGAAGATCAAATATATATTTATTGTTATGTCACAATATCACATTGGTTATTTAAGTTAAATTATAGTTAAAGCATAAATTAATATTATAGATTAATTATACACATGCATGTCAATATCTTGGCTACCATAATTGTTAAATATAATGGACACCAGATAAAATTAAGGGGCAGAGAAGACTAAGCAAAAATGTGATAAGAGCGAAAATTATGTCCTTTTGTAGATAATCAAGGTTTAGACTAATGAGTTTACAATGGATAGACAG
Source organism: Sapajus apella (assembly GCF_009761245.1). NCBI lineage: Eukaryota > Metazoa > Chordata > Mammalia > Primates > Cebidae > Sapajus > Sapajus apella. The sequence goes on from NW_022436980.1 coordinate 16,498,091, forward strand.
AAAAATGGAGATTTAAACAAATTTTAGAATTAGGAAGAAAAAAATCTGAAAAAATATATAAATAAGAAAATATTGAGATAGGAATGAAAAAGAAATGTAGATATAGGGTTAATTAAATGAATTATCAAACTTCAAAAAGTAGAGTTAACAAACAATTTATAAATTTGGTTTGGGGGTGAGAAGTGGGGTTGCCAGTGATAGAATTGCCTACTATTACATTTTATTATTTTACTTTTCTGAAACACTGAATATTTTTAAAACTGCATGCTTAACTTCATAAAAAATTTAAAATTAAAAATGATGTGACTACTAACCCAAGAACATCACAGAGGTACAGGAGAGAGGGAAAAAAGATAGTTTCCACATTGCTTCTCTTGTTTTGATTTTTTTAAAAAGGGAACATTATCAAGAAATATTTTAGCATTTAAAATATGACATTCAATGTAACTTTATTAAGGTTCGACTTTTTCTAAGTTACTTAGGAAATTACTTAGCTTCAACCACCACTTCAAATATCAAAATATTTTAGTGTCTTCAGCTACTACCATACTTGCCATTTTTTATTTTATTTTATTTTATTTTATTTATTTTTTTTCCCATTTATTTATTTTATTGCATTTTACATTTTGGGGTACATGTGAAGAACATGCAAAATTGTTGCATAGATACACACGTGGCAGTGTGATTTGCTGCCTTCCTCCCCATCACCTACATCTGGCATTTCTCCCCTTGCTATCTCTCCCCAGCTTCCCACCCCCCACCGTCCCTCCCCTATTTCCCCCCAACTGACCCCAGTGTGTAGTACTCCCCTCCCTGTGTCCATGTGTTCTCATTGTTCAACACCCGCCTATGAGTGAGAACATGCGGTGTTTGATCTTCTGCTCTTCTGTCAGTTTGCTGAGAATGATGGTTTCCAGGTTCATCCATGTCCCTACAAAGGACCCAAACTCATCGTTTCTGATGGCTGCATAATATTCCATGGTGTATATGTGCCACATTTTCCCTATCCAGTCTATCGTCGATGGGCATTTGGGTTGGTTCCAGGTCTTTGCTATTGTAAACAGTGCTGCAATGAACATTCGTGTACACGTGTCCTTATAGTAGAACGATTTGTAATCCTTTGGATATATACCCAGTAATGGGATTGCTGGGTCAAATGGAATTTCTATTTCTAGGTCCTTGAGGGATCGCCACAGTGTCTTCCACAATGGTTGCACTAATTTACACTCCCACCAACAGTGCAAAAGTGTTCCTATTTTTCCACATCCTCTCCAGCATCTGTTGTCTCCAGATTTTTTAATGATCGCCATTCTAACCGGCGTGAGATGGTATCTCAGTGTAGTTTTGATTTGCATTTCTCTGATGACCAGTGATGATGAACATTTTTTCATATGTTTGTTGGCCTCACGTATGTCTTCTTTTGAGAAGTGTCTGTTCATATCCTTTGCCCACTTTTAAATGGGCTTGTTAGTTTTTTTCTTGTAAATCTGCTTTAGTTCTTTGTAAATTACGGATATCAGCCCTTTGTCAGATGGGTAAACTGCAAAAATTTTTTCCCAATCTGTTGGTTGCCGATTCACTCTAATGATTGTTTCTTTTGCTGTGCAGAAGCTGTGGAGTTTGATTAGGTCCCATTTGTCTATTTTGGCTTTTGTTGTCAATGCGTTTGGCGTTTTGCTCATGAAGTCCTTGCCTACACCTACGTCCTGAATGGTTTTGCCTAGATTTTCTTCTAGGGTTTTTATGGTGTTAGGTCTTATGTTTAAGTCTTTAATCCATCTGGAGTTAATTTTAGTGTAAGGTGTCAGGAAGGGGTCCAGTTTCTGCTTTCTGCACATGGCTAGCCAGCTTTCCCAACACCATTTATTGAACAGGGAATCCTTTCCCCATTGCTTGTTTTTGTCTGGTTTGTCAAAGATCAGATGGTTGTAGATATGCTGTGTTGCCTCCGAGACCTCTGTTCTGTTCCATTGGTCTATATCTCTGTTTTGGTACCAGTACCATGCTGTTTTGATTACTGTAGCCTTGTAGTATAGTTTGAAGTCTGGTAGTGTGATGCCCCCCGCTTTGTTCTTTTTGCTTAGAATTGACTTGGCTATGCGGGCTCTCTTTTGGTTCCATATGAAGTTTAAGGTGGTTTTTTCCAGTTCTGCAAAGAAGGTCATTGGTAGCTTGATAGGGATAGCATTGAATCTGTAAATTACTTTGGGCAGTATGGCCATTTTCACGATATTGATTCTTCCTAACCATGAACATGGGATGTTTCTCCATCTGTTTGTGTCCTCTCTTATTTCGTTGAGCAGTGGCTTGTAGTTCTCCTTGAAGAGGTCCTTTACATTCCTTGTTAGTTGTATTCCTAGGTATTTTATTCTCTTTGTGGCAATTGTGAATGGAAGTTTGTTCTTGATTTGGCTCTCTTTAAGTCTGTTACTGGTGTATAGGAATGCATGTGATTTTTGCACATTGATTTTGTATCCTGAGACTTTGCTGAACTTGCTTATCAGTTTCAGGAGGTTTGGGGCTGAGACGATGGGGTCTTCTAGATATACAATCATGTCGTCTGCAAATAGAGACAGTTTGACTTCCTCCTTTCCTATTTGAATGCCCTTTATTTCTTTTTCTTGCCTGATTGCTCTGGCTAGAACTTCTAATACTATATTGAATAGCAGTGGTGAGAGTGGGCATCCTTGTCTGGTGCCACATTTCAAGGGGAATGCTTCCAGTTTTTGCCCATTCAGTATGATATTGGCTGTTGGTTTTTCATAAATAGCTTTTATTATTTTGAGATACGTTCCATTGATACCTAGCTTATTGAGTGTTTTTAGCATAAAGGGCTGTTGAATTTTGTCAAAGGCCTTCTCTGCATCAATTGAGATAATCATGTGGTTTTTGTCTTTGGTTCTGTTTATGTGGTGAATTACGTTTATAGACTTGCGTATGTTGAACCAGCCTTGCATCCCCGGGATGAAGCCTACTTGATCATGGTGGATAAGCTTTTTGATGTGCTGTTGCAATCGGCTTGTCAGTATTTTATTGAAGATTTTTGCATCTATGTTCATCATGGATATTGGCCTGAAGTTTTCTTTTCTTGTTGAGTCTCTGCCGGGTTTTGGAATCAGGATGATGTTGGTCTCATAAAATGATTTGGGAAGAATTCCCTCTTTTTGTATTGTTTGGAATAGTTTCAGAAGAAATGGTACCAGCTCCTCTTTGTATGTCTGGTAGAATTCAGCTGTGAACCCATCTGGACCTGGGCTTTTTTTGGGTGGTAAGCTCTTAATTGCTGCCTCAACTTCAGACCTTGTTATGGGTCTGTTCAGGGTTTCAGCTTCTTCCTGGTTTAGGCTTGGCAGGAGGCAAGTGTCCAGGAATTTATCCATTTCTTCCAGGTTTATTAGTTTGTGTGCATAGAGTTGTTTGTAATAATCTCTGATGATGGTTTGAATTTCTGTGGAATCTGTGGTGATATCCCCTTTATCGTTTTTTATTGCATCAATTTGGTTATTCTCTCTTTTCTTTTTTATTAATCTGGCTAGTGGTCTGTCTATTTTGTTGATCTTTTCAAAAAACCAGCTCCTGGATTTATTTATTATTTGAAGGGTTTTTTGTGTCTCTATCTCCTTCAGTTCTGCTCTGATCTTAGCTATTTCTTGTCTTCTGCTAGACTTTGAGTTTTTTTGATCTTGCTCCTCTAGCTCTTTCAGTTTTGACGATAGGGTGTCAATTTTTGATCTCTCCTTGCTTCTCATGTGGGCACTTATTGCTATATATTTTCCTCTAGAGACTGCTTTAAATGTGTCCCAGAGATTTTGGTATGTTGTGTCTTCATTCTCATTGGTTTCGAAGAACATCTTTATTTCTGCCTTCATTTCATTGTTTATCCAGTCAACATTCAAGAGCAAGTTGTTCAGTTTCCATGAAGCTGTGCGGTTCTGAGTTAGTTTTTGAATTCTGAGCTCTAACTTGATTGCACTGTGGTCTGAGAGACTGTTTGTTACGATTTCCGTTCTTTTGCATTTGCTGAGGAGTGATTTACTCCCAATTATGTGGTCAATTTTAGAGTAGGTGTGATGTGGTGCTGAGAAGAATGTATATTCTGTGGATTTGGGGTGGAGAGTTCTGTAAATGTCTATTAGGTTTGCTTGGTCCAGGTCTGAGTTCAAGTCCTGGATATCCTTGTTAATTTTCTGTCTGGTTGATCTGTCTAATGTTGACAATGGGGTGTTAAAGTCTCCCACTATTATTGTGTGGGAGTCTAAGTCCCTTTGTAAGTCATTAAGAACTTGCCTTATGTATCTGGGTGCTCCTGTATTGGGTGCGTATATATTTAGGATCGTTAGCTCTTCTTGTTGCATTGATCCTTTTACCATTATGTAATGTCCCTCTTTGTCTCTTATGATCTTTGTTGCTTTAAAGTCTAATTTATCAGAGATGAGAATTGCAACTCCTGCTTTTTTTTGCTCTCCATTTGCTTGGTAAATCTTCCTCCATCCCTTTATTTTGAGCCTTTGTGTATCCTTGCTTGTGAGATGGGTTTCCTGGATACAGCACACCGATGGGTTTTGTCTTTTTATCCAATTTGTCAGTCTGTGTCTTTTGATTGGGGCATTTAGTCCATTTACATTTAGGGTTAATATTGTTATGTGTGAATTTGATACTGCCATTTTGGTGCTAGCTGGCTGTTTTGCCCTTTAGTTGAGCTGGTACTTGTTGTTCCTTTATATGTGTAGAGCCTCTTTCAGGAGCTCTTGTAGAGCTGGCCTGGTGGTGACGAAATCTCTGAGTACTTGCATGTTCCCAAAGGATTTTATTTTTCCTTCACTTATGAAGCTTAGTTTGGCTGGATAGGAGATTCTGGGTTGAAAGTTCTTTTCTTTAAGGATGTTGAATATTGGCCCCCATTCTCTTCTGGCTTGTAGGGTTTCTGCTGAGAGATCTGCTGTGAGTCTGATGGGCTTCCCTTTGTGGTTAACCCGACCTTTCTCTCTGGCTGCCCTTAGTATTTTCTCCTTCATTTCGACCCTGGTGAATCTGACGATTATGTGCCTTGGGGTTGCTCTTCTTGACGAATATCTTTGTGGTGTTCTCTGTATTTCCTGGACTTGAATGTTTGCCTGCCTTGCTAGGTTGGGGAAGTTTTCCTGGATAATATCCTGCAGAGTATTTTCCAGCTTGGATTCATTCTCTTCGTCGCATTCGGGTACGCCTATCAAACGTAGATTAGGTCTTTTCACATAGTCCCACATTTCTTGGAGACTTTGTTCATTCCTTTTTACCCTTTTTTCTCCAGTCTTGCCTTCCCGTTTTATTTCATTGAGTTGATCTTCGACCTCTGATATCCTTTCTTCTGCTTGGTCCATTCGGCTGTTGATACTTGTGCATGCTTCACGAAGTTCTCATGTTGCAGTTTTCAGCTCCATCAATTCACTTATATTCCTTTCTATTTTGTCCATTCTTGTTAGCATTTCGTCAAATCTTTTTTCAAGGTTCTTAGTTTCTTTGCATTTGGTTAGAACATGTTCTTTAAGTTCACAGAAGTTTCTTACTACCCACCTTCTGAATTCTGATTCTGTCATTTCATCACACTCATTCTCCATCCAACCTTGTTCCCTTGCTGGCGAGGAGTTGTGATCCCTTTTAGGAGGAGAGGTGTTCTGGTTTCCGGTGTTTTCATCCTTTTTGCGCCGGTTTCTTCCCATCCTTAAGGATTTATCCACCTGTCGACTTTGTAGTTGCTGGCTTTCAGATTGGGTCTCAAATCTTTCAGATTGACGTTCTGTTTGTTGATGATGAGGTTATTTCTGCTTCTTGGTTTTCCTTCTGACAGTCTGGCCCCTCTGCTGTAGGTCTGCTGAGGTTCACTCCAGGCCCTGCTTGCCTGGGGTTCACCTGCAGCAGCTGTTGAACAGCAAGGGTTGTTACCAGTTTTCTTCTTCTTCTATCTTTGTCCCAGAAGGATACCCGCCTAGTGTCAATCTGATCTCTCCTCTATGAGGTGTCTTTTTGGATATATAGGGGTCAGGGAGCTGCTTGAGGAGACGGTCTTTTCTTTATAGGAGCTCAAATGGTGAGCTGTGAGCTCTGTTGTTGTTCATTCAGAGCTGCTGGGCAGGTACTTTTAGGTCTGCTGCAGCAGAACTCATAAACTGCTTTTTGTTCCCAGGTGCTCTGTCCCAGGGATTTAGGGCTTTATTTATGAGTTTCCGTTATGCTGCTGCCTTCTTTTTTTTTTTTTTTCTTTTTTTCATTCAGACCTGCCCAGCCCAGCAAGGAGGCAGCCTAGTCACTGTCGGCCTATAGCAGCTTTGCTGAGCTGCTGTGGGCTGCGCCCCGCTGCCGAGTGAACTTCCCTGCAGTCCTGTTTATATGGGTGTAGTTAGAACTGCTTTGGCGATGGTGGCCCGCCTCTGTTGGGGCGGAGTCTCTGCTGTGGCGTGTTGCCTTGGCAACGGCGGGCTGCCTCAGCAATGGTGGGTTGCCTTGGCAACGGCGGGCTGCCTAGGTAATGGCGGACGCCCCTCCCCCACAGAGCTGGACTGTCCCGGGTTCAGCTGCACTTGCTGTGAAATTCTCAATCCAGAGTTTCTGGTTGCTGTTCTTTTGTGGGGGTGGGGCCAGCCGAGCCTGATCGCCTGGCTCCCTGCCTCAGAGCCTTTTTTAAGTTGGTGTTCCAGTCGCCTGTTGAAGAGCCGCCGGGGTCTGTTTGTTTTCCCCTGCGGCCACTCACTGCGCTGGCTTAAACAGCGGCACTGAGGTTTGTGGCGCTTTTTTTTCTTTTTTTTTTTTTTGCCCTGGAATCTACTGTCCTGGTTCTCTGCTCAGTCCCCTTTTTGAACCAGCATATGGGCGACTTCCCGTGGCTCCAATCGCCAGCCAAAAGGGCACCCGGACCGGTGTATTTTGTACGGAGAACCGCGGCTCCGGGGCGCCGACAAAGCAGCCGCGCGGGGCAGAGCAGCGGCGCCGGTCGGCGATGGCCGGCACAGCAGCGCTGGCCACAACAGCCGCGCTGGCGAGCGTGGAGCACCTCTGCCCGGGAATTTCCTAGTCTGTGGGCAATAAAAACGCGGCGTCCACTCACCCTCTGCGTTTTCACTGGGAGCTGCAATCCTGAGCTGTTCCTAAACGGCCATCTTGGATCTCCTCGCCATTTTATTTTTAAAACAAATATCTGCTCAATAACTTTAAAGAACATAGTGTTTCTGCCACCACTGCACAGGAGAAAAACAATAACATTGCAGGTGGGAGAGAAGCAGGAAAAATTCTATGAGCTGTTTAAATCCTACTGTGTGTAATTTTCTAGCATGTGGTCAGTATAAACTCCAACAGTGCTGCCTGTTCTTAGCCTCTTCAATGTTTTTTCTTTCTGTAAGAATTCTACGGTATAAAATCTGCCCTATTGGGTGACTGTACATAAAGTTCGATCAAGAGTCATTATCAGGACAACTGCCTTCCATTTTATTATTGTATCAGTGTCACCAAAGTAAATGGCTCTTACTTTTAAAGAGAATTGGTTTTCTGCCCCAATTACAGAACAGTGTATCCATCTAATGTTTGAAACAATAATACTTTCAGCCTAAAATGATTAATGTAAAAACAGAGAGGAAAGTTAAAGTTTATGAATTAAGTTATGATGACTCTTTGATATCAAATATATTCTGTAAAATAACACCGAATTTAAGCATAATTTTAGTCATTTTTACATAAAAATATTTGAAACAGTGACTATGACCTTTATGACATACAGAAGGCCTAGTATAAATTACAAGACCATATTAAAGCTTAGTCTACGTCATTGTCATGCACTGTGATCGCATACGCTTCACTTCTCTCACTATGTCCAGTGGTTTAATTTTCTGGAAAAAACAAAACAAAACAAAACAACTTAATCCAATGTAAATGAATGAGTTTAGAAGAGAATTATATAAAACAGCAAGAAACTGTTTTGTCAGCTCATAATTCTCAATTCCACTCCACCTCTCTAAAGGAAATCATGTTTAAAATTTCCAAGTTTAATTATTCCTATAATTACTATGATAGGGATAAATAATTCATTTGTGTCTCTATTTATGGATGCATCAACATAGAAACTAGAACTGACAGTTCAGATTAAAAAAGCACAAAATATGGGGTACCTATGCTGCCTTCTACCTTTTTATCTCACCTAAACAACTCCCAATTTTTTCATTCTATATTTTAGTTATTTTAAATTTATTTTTATTGTTATAAATCATTTTCCTCTTCTTTTATTCCATGTCCTAAATTGTATAATTATATTTTTATATTCTCATGATTTATAATACTTGCACTAATTTTTATTATTAGATACAAATACAGCTCTCCATTTAATTGCATAAAATATACTGTGGTTTCTCAGCCCTATGTGTATCCTTTCTTCCCATGTGGAAGCTCATCTATAGCTGCAGTGAAATTGTTCTGTGTATGCCAAAGGCTTCCTTCCTCAAGAGGCTGCATCTCTGCTTCTCTGCCTGAGTGTTCACCAGATCTATAAAGCCTTCCTCAGACCACAAAGAGAGCATGGAAGTGCTGAGTTTTCACATCTCCAAGGCTAATCCTTAATCAGTAAAAGGTAGATGTTAGTGGATATATAACCCAAACATTTATCCTCAGAGACACAAGTCTGAAATAGGTTCTACACTATTTCTTCAAGGGTCTCCAGTGGAATTAAACTTATAGGTGGTCACAAAGTGACCTTTGCATAAATCCACCTATGATTGTATTTTCTCCTTTCACCACCTCACTTTTCCTACTTATTTGCTATTCCTTGGATTGGGTCCCACATAAACAATATCCCACTATATAGGTTAGAAAGTAAAATCTTTTGGTTAAAATAAACTTGTTTGGAGAATAATCTTTTAAAATTTAAGTGTTATTTTAACCCTTTAAAAATACCTCTCTTACTTCCCTCAATTTCTAAAGTCTATGAATTTGTGATATGTGAGGTGTTGTTCCTATATGATGTTACCTGTTACTTTTTTAAAATATATATTTTATTGCGTTTTAGGTTTTGGGGTACATGTGAAGAACATGCAAGATTGTTGCATAGGTACATAAATGGCAATGTTGTTTGCTGCCTTCCTCTCCATCACCTATATCTGCATTTCTACCCCTGTTATCCCTCCCCAACTCCCCACCCCCCACTTCCCACCCCTAGTTCCCAAGACAGAACCCAGTGTGTGATGCTCCCCTCCCTGGGTCCATGTGTTCTCATTGTTCAACACCCGTCTATGAGTGAGAACATGCGGTGTTTGATTTTCTGTTCTTATGTCAGTTTGCTGAGAATGATGGTTTCCAGGTTCATCCATGTCCCTACAAAGGACACGAACTCATTGTTTTTTATGGCTGCATAGTATTCCATGGTGTATATGTGCCACATTTTCCCTGTCAAATCTATCATCGATGGGCATTTGGGTTGGTTCCAAGTCTTTGCTGTTGTAAACAGTGCTGTAATGAACATTCGTGTGCATGTCTCCTTATAATAGAATGATTTATAATCATTTGGATATATACCCAGTAGTGGGATTGCTGGGTGAAATGGAATTTCTATTTCCAGGTCCTTGAGGAATCTCCACACTGTCTTCCACAATGGGTGAACTAATTTATACTCCCACCAGCAGTGTAAAAGTGTTCCTATTTCTCCACATCCTCTCTAGCATCTTCAGATTTTTTAATGATCGCCATTCTAACTGGTGTGAGATGGTATGTCAATGTAGTTTTGATTTGCATTTCTCTAATGACCAGTGATGATGAGGATTTTTTCATATGTTTGTTGGCCTCATATATGTCTTCTTTTGTAAAGTGTCTGTTCATATCCTTCGCCCACTTTTGAATGGGCTTGCTTGTTTTTCTCTTGTAAATCTGTTTTAATTCTTTGTAGATTCTGGATATTAGCCCTTTGTCAGATGGGTAGATTGCAAGAATTTTTTCCAATTCTCTTGGTTGCCGATTCACTCTAATGATTGTTTCTTTTGCTGTGCAGAATCTAGATGCTCTGTAGTCTCAATTGTGTAATTGCCTCATAAGATCTTTGAGTTTCATGCTTCTATGTTCTTTTATGATGGCACTTATTGCCTTTTATTTAGACAAGACATTTATAATTCCTTTGAGCATATCTTGTACAATTTGTCTAGTGGTGACTAATTCCTATAGCATTTGCTTGTCCAGGAAAGATTTTATTTGATTTTCATTTATGAAGCTTAGTTTAGCAGGATTGAAATTTTGGGCTTGCAATTTTTTTTAAGATACTGAAAATAGAACCTCGGTATTTCTGGCTTTTAAGGTTTCTGTTGAGGAGTCTGCTACTGGTCTGATGAGATTTCATTTATAAGTGACTAGATGCTTCTCTCTTGCTGCTATTAGAATTTTTTTTTAAAAATTGACTTTGGATGGTCTCAGATTATGCGGGTTGTCCATCAGACTATCTGTAATAGTTCTCTTAGCTTCTTGTGTCCAAATATCTAATTTTCTGCAAAGATCAAGGAGGCTTTTCCTAAATTTTTCCCTTAAGTAGGTTTCCATACCTTTAATTTTTCTTCTCTCTCAGCAATGCCTATAACTAATAGGTTTGGTCACTTTGCATAATTCACTATTTTTTTTTTTAATTTCTTTGCTTACCTTCTAAAATTATTTTATCATTTTGTATGGATTAACTAAAAGGACCAGCCTTTAAGCTCTGATTTTTTTTTTTTTTTCTGGTTGTGCTCGTCTATCATAAAGCTTTTAACTGTATTATGTAATTGCTTCATTAACTTTCTGATTTCCAGTTGTTTCTTTCTTTAAATTTCCATCGCTTTAGTAAATTTTGTATTTACATCCTGAATTATTTTTCTAATGTTTTAGTGCTGACTTTCAACTTTCTCTTGAATCTCATTGAGTTTCCTCACAAGTTATTTTTTGAATTTTTTATCTGTCATTTAAGAATTTTTACTTTGTTTAGAATCTATTCCTTGAGAGTTAGTGTGACCTTTTTTGGAAGGGTCTTAAAAACTGTTATTTAAATACCACCAGATTCATTGCACTGGTTCTTTCTCTTTAGAAAGTGCCATTTCTTGTTTTTGAGTGTGCCTTTGTTTGGATGAGACTTTCATTAAAATTATTTTTGCTTCCTTGAGTGCATGGCTGTAATACATACTCTACATACTTATTTGGCTTTGATTCTGGGTCCTTTCAGGGGGCCAACACTCTGTATGAGTTTCTTGGTTATAGATAGCCTTTGTATGATGACTCTCTCAAATACCAGTTGCAATGGCAGTGTACTGAGCATATGATCAGACTGATTATTTCCTGTAGGACCAGGGTTAGGGAGATCTCAGGTAGTTTATCTTGTTTCACAGACCTGTACACTTAGGTTAGCCTCTTATGTACTGCATTGTATCGTTCAACTTCCAGGCCAGTGGAGCATTTATGAGTAAGATTTTGATGTGGCAGACGCTTATGCATATGTGTTTGATCTCTGTCAGCTGGGAGGGGTTTTCTGTGGTCTTAGATGGTAGACTGCTCTATGTAAAGCATGGTGCCCTGAGTTTGCTTCTAAGCCACAGTGTTGGGTACAACACTGGGTGGCACTGGGCTGCCAAGCTTGTCCTTAGGAACCCCAATGACAATCATAAGTACCAGCCCTGATGGGAGTGGCAGGGGGAACTTGTGGTGAAATGCACTGAGGTTTCTGTGAGTGAGGTCAGAGGGTAGGAGGTGCACTAGCTTCACATTTTAGGCAAACAGGAATGCAGTCTGCCTCCCTATCACATCCCTTTTCCAGGGCTCATGACTTCTAATTCAGATAGGCACTGTTACTTATCTCCAGGCTACAATGTAGCTGAGGGCCACAGAAAACAATTTTCCTGTGACTCTTCCTCCAAATGGCCTTGGAGTCCAACTTCTTACTTCAGCCCAAAACAGAGGACTTTGTCAGCCACCTAATCTCTGCTGCAGGAATGCTGCCACCATGTGTAGAGAAGGGGAAGTGCTGTTCATTCTATGCAAGTCTGGGATTGGTAGCCACCCAGACATTGGGGTTGCAACCACCCTAATATTCTGGAATGGCCATCTGCTGGCACACCCATGCCAGGACCCATGGGAATAGCCACAGCTGCATCCACCGCAGTGGGGGACAGAGAAGGAGAAGTAACCTTTTCACATCTGTTCTGGTCACTTGTGTCACCTCATCTCTGTGGTAGAACCATATTCCTCCTCTACAGAGCCTGGCACCTACCTGCATCTCCATTTGAAAGGGCACAGTCACTTCAACTCACAAGCCTAGAGCTCTCAGGCACAGTAGAGTGTATACTCTGGTTTTCTTTGTCCCAAGGGGTGCTTTGACATACTTCACTCTCCTTTCTCCTAAGAGCAGCCCACCCTCAGGGCTAGACCTCTGGAAATCCCATAGCTCCCCCATTTACCATCAACCCGCTTTAGTTGCTTCCATATGAGTGGGGCTCAGTTATGTTGCCAGGGAATCCAGTGATGTAGAGACACAAGGATTAAGACTCTCTGGGCATAACAGTGGCCCATAATGGGCACACAACAAATATGGTACCTGCCAGCTTAGCTGGGGTCTGTGGGGAGGGTGACAGACACTGCATGAGCTGGCTGCCCAGTGCTCTGCCCACAAGAATTTCCCAATTGCCACCCACACCAGTGCTTGGGCTCACAAGGGCTGAGGTGCTCTCTGAGAATTCAGAAACAAGCAGTCTGATGCAGGGATGAGGGAAGCCAAAAAAATGCCCACTGATGCTTTCCATGAGACTCTGAATTCCTCAGGAGTTAAAGTCTGCCAAACTCTTGGTTTCTTCTTGCTCTGTGGCCCAGCTTCTTTCTTCTTTACATGAATTCTGAACCAATATGCTCTATCATTCTCCCATCAGTACTACACTTGGGCCATGATTATTCACTTGTAACTTTGGCTCATTTTTCTAAGAAGTACTTGTATCTGAAATCTTTAGTCATCCATCTAAAAAATAAAATCTCCTATTTAAATCTTTAATCCACCTGGGCTTAATTTTAATTTAAGATGTCATTAAGGAGTCCAACTTCTGCTTTCTGCACATTGCTAGCCAATTTTCCCAACACCATTTATTAAACAGGGGAACCTTTCCCCATTGCTTGTTTATGTCAGGTTTGTTAAAGATCAGATGGTTGCAGATGTGTGGTGTTGCTTCCAAGGCCTCTGTTTTGTCCCATTGGTCTGTGTCTCTTGCTGTTTTGCTACAAGTATCATGCTGTTTTGATTACTGTACCCTTGTAATATAGTTTCAAGTCAGGCAGCGTGATGCCTCCACCTTTGTTCTTTTTGCTTGGGATTGTCTTGGCTAAGTGGGCTCTCTTTTGGTTCCATATGAAGTTTAAAGTGGTTTTTCCAGTTCTGTAAAGATGGTCATTGCTAGCTTGATGGGGAGAGCATTGAATCTATAAATTGCTTTGGGTGGTATGGCTATTTTCACAATATTGATTCTTCCTAACCATGAGCATGGAATGTTTTTCCATCTGTTTGTGACCTCTCTTATTTCCTTGAGCAGTGGTTCATAGTTCTCCTTGAAGAGGTCCTTTACTTCCTTTGTTAGTTGTATTCCTAGCATTTTATTCTCTTTGTAGCAATTGTGAATGGGAGTTTACATTTGATTTGTCTCTCTCTTTGTCTGTTATTGGTGTATAAGAATGCGTGTGATTTCTGCATATTGATTTTGTATCCTGAGACTGCTGAAGTTGCCTATTAGCTTAAGGAGCTTTTGAGCTGAGATGATGGGGTCCTCTAAATATGCAATCATGTCGTCTGCAAATAGAGACAATTTGACTTCCTCCTTTCCTAATTGAATATCCTTTATTTCTTTTTCTTGCCTGATTGCTCTGGCTGAAACTTCCAATACTATATTGAATAGGAGTGGTGAGAGAGGGCATCCTTGTCTAGTGCCAGATTTCAAAGGGAATGCTTCTAGTTTTTGCCTGTTCAGTATGATACTGGCTGTGGGTTTGTCGTAAATGGCTTTTATTATTTTGTGATACATTCCATTGATATCTAGTTTATTGAGAGTTTTTAGCACAAAGGACTGTGAACTTTGTTGAAGGCCTTCTTTGTATCTATTGAGATAATCTTGTGGTTTTTGACTTTGGTTCTATTTATGTGATGGATTATGTTTATAAATTTGCTTCCATTGAACCAGCCTTCATCCCTAGGATGAAGCCTTTTTGGTTGTGATGGATAAGCTTTTGGTGTGCTGTTGCAATCTGTTTGCCAGTATTTTACCGAAGATTTTTGCATATATTTTCATTATGGATATTAGCCAGAAGTTTTCTTTTTTTTGTTGAGTATCTGCCAGGTTTTGGTATCAGGATGATGTTGGTCTTATAAAATGAATTAGAGAGGATTCCCTCTTTTTGTATTGCTTGGAATAGTTTCAGAAGTAATGGTACCAGCTCCTTTTTGTACATCTGGTAGAATTTGGCTATGAACCCATCTGGACCTGGGCTTTTTTTGGTTGGTAGACTATTGTTTGCTGCCTCAACTTCAGTCCATGTTATTGATCTATTCAGGGTTTCAACTTCTTCCTGGTTTAGTCTTGGGAGGGTACAAGGGTCCAGGAATGTATCCATTTCTTTCAGGTTTACTGGTTTATGTGCATAGAGTTGTTTGCAGTAATTTTGGATGGTAGTTTGTATTTCTGTGAAATTGGTGGTGATATCCCCTTTATCATTTTTTATTGCATCGATTTGATTATCCTCTCCTTATATTTTTTTTCTTAATCTGGCTGGCAGTCTGTCTATTTTGTTAATCTTTTCAAAAACCATCTCCTGGATTTATTGATTTTTTGAAGGGTTTTCTGTGTCTCTATCTCCTTCAGTTCTGCTGTGATCTTAGTTATTTCTTGTCTTCTGCTAGCTTTTGAGGTTTTTTTCCCATTTATTTATTTTATTACATTTTAGGTTTTGGGGTACATGTGAAGAACATGCAAGACTGTTGCATAGGTACACACGTGGCAGTGTGATTTGCTGCCTTCCTCCCCATCACCTACATCTGGCATCTCTCCCCTTGCTACCTCTCCCCAGCTCCCCACCCCCCACCGTCCCTCCCCTATTTCCCCCCAACTGACTCCAGTGTGTAGTGCTCCCCTCCCTGTGTCCATGTGTTCTCATTGTTCAACACCCGCCTATGAGTGAGAACATGCGGTATTTGATCTTCTGCTCTTCTGTCAGTTTGCTGAGAATGAACCAACCCAAAAGCCCATCAATGATAGACTGGACAGGGAAAATGTGGCTTTTGAGTTTTTAAAGTCTTGATCCTCTAGCTCTTTCAATTTTGATGATAAGGTGTAAATTTTAATCTTTTCTCAATTCTCATGTGGGCATTTATTGCTATAAATTTCCCTCTAGACAGTGCTTTGAATGTGTCCCAGAGATTCTGGTATGCTGTGTTCTTGTTCTCATTGGTTTCAAAGAACATCTTTATTTCTGCCTTTGTTTCATTGTTTATCCAGTCGACATTCAGGAGCCAGTTGTTTCCATGAAGTTGTGCAGTTTTGAGTTAGTTTCTTAATCCTGAGTTCTAATTTGATTGCACTGTTGTCTGAGAGACTGTTTCTTATGATTTCTATTCTTTTGCATTTGCTGAGGAGTGATTTACTTCTAGTTATGTGGTCAATTTTAAAGTAAGTGTGATGTGGTGCTGAGAGGAACGTATATTCTGTGGCTTTGGGGTGGAGAGTTCTGTAGATGTCTATTAGGTCTGCTTGTTTCAGATCTGCATTCAAGTCCTGGATATCATTGTTGATTTTCTGTTTGGTTGATTTGTCTAATATTGACAGTGGATTGTTAAAGTCTCCTACTATTATTGTGTGGGAGTCTAAGTCTCTTTGAAGGTCATTAAGAACTTGCTTTATGTATCTAGGTGCTCCTGTATTGGGTAAGTATGTATTTAGGATAGTTAGCTCTTCTTGTTTTACCATTATGTAATGACCTTCTTTGTCTCTTTTGATCTTTGTTAGTTTAAAGTCCATTTTTTCAGAGACTAGGATTGCAACCCCTGCTTTTTTTATTTTTTTGCTCTCCATTTGCTTGATCTTCTTCCTTCCCTTTATTTTGAGTCTATGTGTGTCTTTGCATGTGAGATAGGTCTCCTGCAGCACACCAATGGGTTTTTACATTTTATTCAGTTTGCTAGTCTGTGTCTTTTTATTGGGGCATTTAGGTTGTTTACATTTAATGTTAATATTGTTATGTGTGAATTTAATCCTGCCATTTTGTTACTGGTTGTTTGTTTTGCCCATTTGTGGACACAGTTTCTGTCCTTTGTAGGGTCATGGATGAATCTGGAAACCATCATTCTCAGTAAACTGACACAAGAACAGAAAATCAAACACTACATGTTCTCACTCATAGGTGGGTGTTGAACAATGAGAACACATGGACACAGGGAGGGAAGCATCACACACTGGGGTGTGTTAGCAGGGGCTAAGGGAGGGACAGTTGGGGGTAGGGAGAGTGGGGAGAGGTAATGTGGGGAGAAATGCCAGGTATAGGTGATGGGGCGATAGAGACAGCAAACCACCTTGCCATGTATGTACCTATGCAACAATCCTGCATTATCTGCATATGTACCCCAGAACCTAAAGTACAATAAAAAAAAAAATCTCCATAGTTTATTGTAATGCACAATCCAAGTCAGAATCATTGATATACATGATTATATAAGATCCACACAATCCTACTCTATGTCTCATGCAATTACAAATTTCATAAAGGATCGACTTCTAAAATATTTTTTTTCAAATTATTAAACTGATGTTTATTATCAACTTTTGTTGTACACTCTTTAATTCTGAATTTTTTTCTTCTCTTTGTTACACATAAAGGAACTGATTTTGCTAGGGATTTTGAAGGAGAACTTATTGTTCTAAGTAATGTACACTTAATATTCAATTTTAGAGATATCACTTTCATAATTTATAGGTGTAGTGTTTATGGCGAATTATTCAAGGCAAAACTACCAGTAATTTTGTAATCTTTTATTTGGATTTTATTAAGTCTGCCTTTTTCCTTTTTGACTGTGTGTTAGGCATCAATTCCAGAAACAATCCCTAAGCCATTGTGTCACTAATAATGGAAATTCTTCATATTGCCATTCTTCAATTGGGAACTTAATAAGAAAACTGAAATAATTGGTGACCGTCTTCTTTTTAATTTTATTTACAACATGTATATATTGACAGTTAAATCTGGGATACCTCTTTTTGCTCTGAATTATCTCAACATTTATTAGGTCATAGAAATAAGAAGAAAGTGAAGTACAGAGAGAATAAATGACTTGCCCAAAGTCATAAAGCTTATAATTAGCAAAGACAGGATTGACATTAGGCATGTGTGAGTCTTAAGTCATCTTTTTTTAAATTAAATACTTATTTTTATGGTATAGATAAATATAATAGTCATATTCCCACTATGCCTTTTAACAAAATCTTGTATTTTTGGCTGTATATGATTACATTACCATAAAGAAAATATTATGTATCATTAAAGCCATGCAGAAGGATCTCCCAGATGTCATTGACATCCCTTCCTTTCTCACTACCTGATTTTCTAAATGTTGTGTTTGTTTTTTTGGTACATGATTACAATTGAATTTAACTGATAGATAGATATAAAAGTAAAGATATTTTAATTATATTGTTATTTCTAATAATCAATTTTCTTCTTTATCTCACAATAGAATATGATGAGACTCAAGGGTTAATCTAGCTGATTTTATTGTAAGTGGTATATTTTATTTAACTTCTATAGCATTTACAATGTGCTATGTACTGCTTTAAGTGCTTAACACATGTGATGTTAATGATAAACTACATGTTAATCTTCATGACAAAGTTGTGAAGGACTATCATTACACTCATTCTACAAGTGAGGAGAATAGAGCAGAAAAAAGTTGTGTAACTTGACTGGTGTCAGTAACATATAAGAGTTGCATCTGAGGCTGGGTGTAGTGGCTCATGTCTGTAATTCCAGCACTTTGGGAAGCCGAGGCAAGAAGATCACATGGTCAAGAGATCGAGACCATCCTGGCCAACATGGTGAAACCCCTTCTCTACTAAAAATACCAAAATTTGCCAGGTTTGGTGTTGCATGCATGTAGTTCCATCTACTCGGGAGGCTGAGGCAGGAGAACTGCTTGAATCCAGAGGTGGAGGTTGCAGTGAGCCGAGATCGCGCCACTGCACTTCAGCCTGGAGACAGAGTGATACTCTATCTCAAAAACAAAATAAAATAGTTGCCTCTGAGATTAGAACGTAGGAATTCTGTTTCTTCGCTCAGGCTCATAATTATTTCACTCTTCTGTTATGTGGGTTTCATTTTAGAAGTTTTCAAAACTCCATAAGTAGAAGCAAAGTAAAGACAAAACTTTATGATTATGTTTACTTATATCACTAATTATTTCTATTTCATTGACTGTTTTTCTGTTTAATTGCAAAAGAAATATTGTTCAAAAATTCTTATTTTAAAACATTTTAAAATTGCACTCATATATTCTGAATGAAATGACAGGATAGAGGACAAAAGAAAAAAAGTTCCAGGAGTTTATGTGTTGCTTTTATTAGGTTTAATAATATTTCCTGGGAATTCCCTATTCATATTTCCACTCTCTGCAAGGGTATGTAACCTCAACAAATAAATGTTAAGATATGAAAGAATAAAAGTAGCACATCATGAACAACAAAATAAAAACAAAAATCAAATATTAAACCAGTGCACTGTTAAACAACTGAATAACAACTTTCATATCCTTTTGCCATATCCTTGGTGTACATTATTTACATGTGTGTGCATACATACACACATACACATGTACTAATATGTGGGAAAGTAATTGTTTCTCTTTTCCTAGTTCTGAGACTTCTGTTAATTGTGGCTCATACTTTGCAGAAATCAATATTATTTTGAAAAATCGAAGCTGAGATTCTGTCAGAAGAAACTCTTAATCCTATCTTGGTGCTAGGATGCTATGTTGGAGTTAGGTGGAGAAGGAATATAAATGCTTGTGAGGTGATCTTTCTGCAGGATAAAAATCTCTATGCTGTGCTGCTGATTTTTAATGAGAAATGATATCTCAAGGCATTACAGCCTCAGTTGCCAAGGAAAACTTTCTTTCTTTATTTTATTTAAAAAATATTTATATTTATTAAGAGATAGGATAACAAGTGTTAAGAAACGACAATAATAATAACACCAACGCAGCCTCCAGCATTGGGCTAGGTCACGTTAGTTTTCTGTTCTCTGTGTCAGATTAGCCCAGGAAGCCACCTCCAGCATCAGGAGGCAAACTATCTTGCACACACTTCTAAAAGAAGACACTGGAGACACAAGGAAGGGCCGGAGTGTTTTGGCTAAGCAGCCATCATGTAACTGGATGTGGAGGTTGACAACCCTAATGCACTCAATGACAAGAGCTCATGGAGACCCACCTGCCCTGGCCTGCTGAGTAGATCAAATCAAGAAAACTGGTGGCCTGTTTTCTGAGAGTGATTCGTAGACAAAATTACATTGCTGCAAATGTCTACCCATCTTATAGGAAGATAAGAATAAATCTGTTAGTGTATGAAGAATAATAAATATGTTAAATATAAGACTGTCCTAATTTGCATATACTTTCAAAATTCATAGATAGATTTGTTTTGTCAAATAAATATATTATCTTTCTAAAATATTTGGAATGTACTTATTTATTCACTATAGGCTAATTTTTTTCTATTCAGATTTTCTTTTTGTCTTTTTAATAAGACAGTATAACCCATAACCAGGCTGCCTGGACTTATGTCACTTACATTGGACCTATATCCTTATAAAATATATTTGGCTTCTCTTTGCCATATTATCTTTGTCTATAAAATGGGACTTATAGACTTTTTGTTTTAAATATTATGTTATTTATATCTCATTAATTGCTTGGCAGTATTTCAGGTACATAGTAAGAGCTCCACACATAGATGCATACATTGTTATTAGCTTTGTAGTATTAAGACTAAATATATAAGACTTGATTTTGTCCTACATAGCTTTGTGTTGTTTATTTGAATAAGCTGGATAAAGAAATAGGTAAGTGGACTCATGATCTTCATGCAAGGGTCCACTTTCTGGTCTCCTGAGTTACTGGGCTTGTCAGGAATGGCTGTCACTGGCTAAGGAACAAGGAACAATGTCAATTCTTCATACGCTCTTCTCTGAGAAATTTCTGTTTGTCCTATTAGAGTAATTGCTTTACACATCTCTATGTTATTGAAATGCCCTCATGCATCTTTTTTACTCATTTTTCATTGATATCTACTCTCAGAACTTTAAATCATCCTATATTAGATATGATTGACAATGGTTTAAATGTGTCACAGAGTTACCAGTCCTTTAAAAAAGTGTATAAAGTATCAAATTGAAAGGATGAAATTGAGAGGATTAAGTCAAGTGCCTGTTATAGAAAAGTCACAAATTCTGCAAGGCACAGTACTGCTTTTCCTCCATTGCCTGCTCCTGACTGACCTATGCTGCAGCTGTACCAACTAATTAGCTTTGTATGAGCAGACAAGAAGCTGATCCTTTGCCACAGGGTATGGATCTATAGTTAGCTAGCTCTCAAGCAGAATAAAAGACAAGGTATAAGTAGAGTCTCCTTTTTCCTTTAACAGCAATGTGCTTTGCTAACTCCCTCAGAGAGCTGATGAAATATTTGTAATTATAAATTATCTCTTCCTTTTAATCCTCTTTCATCATCTAGTGTAATAGTTACTTTGAGAGTTGAAGTTTATTTTCTATATTCTGTTTTCACTCTCATTCTTCAGCACAACTTGAAAAAAGCTCTTGCAATTCAGAACATATGTTTTTCTACCAATGAATGAGTTATTTTTTTGTGGATATTTGTGGATCACCTATTTGTTCACCTGTCCCTTGAATACCTTTCATTACAAATATATGCCAGTGTAGGATCTCCTCTGGCTCAGGCTGAATGGAAATGATGCCTGATTGATTACTTTTAGTTACCCAGATGACTCTACTTTCCTTTTAGAAGACATTGAAAATCCTGGTGTTGCTGTACCCTCAAAAACACCTATAGGCATAAGTGTGGATTTTGTTAACCAACTAGAAACCAAAAAGTCAGGAAGAATGTCTTGCATCTTGTTATCATTTAAAATAAATGACTTATGGGGCAAAAAATGATATAGATAAAAGGATTTATCAATTAGTGCACCTTATCATGAGCAAATTGTATCTCACACCTTTAACAATAAAATTAAAGGTTCTTTTTAACTTACAGGAAGAACGACTTTGAGAAAAAAAGTAAATGAGTAGAATAATGAATAAATACCATTATATTGTGCTATCATATTCTTTCAGGATGTTTGACTTATATCATATCCCTCTTTTTGATTATTGTATTACAGTCAGTACATTTCTATTCTCCAAATGAATTTCATTAGAAATAAATTATCCATGGGACTCATGTGTATATAGTGGCTACATCTCTATTTGATAATTCAGTTGTGGTCTCAGACAGCTGATGGCGAATTAGGTCAGGTGGGTGATAATTGGGCCTAATTAGTTTTCCCACAGCTGTTAATACCTTTACCTGGAGCCAAGTAGAAGACCAGTGATAGTTTAACTGCCTGTGTGAATGGATGGTGTCAACATGAGGATCGATAGTGGTCTTTGCCACTGAAACATATGAAAATATAAAATTTGTTTTCTTTATGGCTAAAGAAAATGACGAACTGAGTTGTTGAGACAACCAACCTGGGCTTGATTCCTTGGTACTAATAACAAAGGCATATATAGATTTTTTAAATCTCCTATTAATGGATATTAAATAAAATAATATTTAGTGTATTTTGTCTTCAAGAATAAGTTTTGCTGTATACAATGGTCATTTATAATTTAAAAAACAATATGGCCTATCAGTGATATAAATGAGATGGTAGTCACTCTGGATACATTCAGGGTAAGGAACTAATCTGTAAAAAACTAATTCCATTTCCATTTGTCAGAAAAAAAATAACCTTCTCACAAAAGCTGTTGTATTACTCTGCAAGTATTAGCAACTTTACCCAACTAGGTTAAATAAAAATAGAAAAGGGTGGTGGATGTGGAACTATTAGAATGGTGATGAAAGTCTCGACTGAAATAAAAGAAAGGCTTACCAATCAACCATAGGTGATTAATCTTCAGCCATTTCAGTTCTCAATTTTTGTTTTCCACATTTTGGCTTAGTTAAGTCAAATATATATTTTGGAAGAATCAAGTACAGAAAGGGCAAAATTGTGATATCTGGGATCCCACCTATAAAGACTCCCAGACAAGAAGGGCTATTTTCATGTAGAGTGCTAACCCCAAGAGAGGTCCATCGCGGCTGCCCTGGTTATTTTTAACAGTGGTAAGAAAGACAACATCCTGAAATAAAATGTAGGCTGGGACAATTATAAATTATTCTAAAACTTATTGCTGTTCTCACCATGTTTTCCCTCAACTCAAATCTGAACTGAACCTGGATGGTCTTTATTCTGAATCTTTAATAATGTGCTCCAACACTTTTAAAGAAAATATGATGCCAATATTATCACTTTTAATGTGCATATTATTAAAGTGAACTAAATGTGGCCTGAGATGGACACCATACTTCTATATTTGAGTCCTTGTGGATGAATTGCAACCTAGCTTAATAGGCAGACAAGATTGAAAGCCTAACTTAGGAGCATATGCCTGTAACAATTGCTAAGTCTTGGTCAATCCCAGCAGCCATACTTCAGCCATTCATACACTGCTGAGTGTTCAAACTGTGTTCAAATAAGGCAGACCCCAAGCTGTGACCAATCTGGTCATTCTCTACCTCATTTCTGATTTCTGCATGTCCTTTCCGCTTTTTGGTCTATAAATCTTCCACCACGTGACTGTGCTGGAGTCTCTGTGACTCTGCTGTGATTCCAGGAGCTTCCTGATTTGTGAATCGTACATTACTTTAATTAAACTCCTTTCAATTTAATACAACTGAAGTTTTTCTTTTATCAATATTTAAACATAATATTCTATATTTAATAACATTTTTAGGTATTACCATGATAATATGGAAGAACAAATAATCCCCATATTTTAGTAGCTTACAACTTCACTCTGGGTTTGAGAATTTGGTGAGGCTTGAGATCAGATCAGTCGTACACATCTCTAATTTCACAACATAGGCTAATGGTAGAATCTGGGGCACGTTCTTCTCAGGGTGTGCTGTGGAACAGAAGAGGGCAGATCAAATAATACAAGCCTCGGGTTAGAGGTTCATTATCCCTGATCACATTTTGTTGGGAAAAAGGAGTATTAGGTACAAACTCATATTCAGTTGAGTCATGTTATGATTTGAATGTTTGTCCCTTCCCAAACTCACGTTAAAATTTAATTGCCATTTTAACATATTAAGAGATGGGATTTTTTAGAAGTGATTAGCCCATGAGGTCTCTGCTCTCATGGGTGTGTTTGGAACCATTATTAAAGAACAAATTCTGTTCTCTTTTACTCTCTCACCCTCGGCCATGTGATGATGCAATAAGAAGGCCCTCTGCAGATGCTGCATCCTTGTTACTGGAATTTTAAGCCTCCAAAAATGTGAGCTAATACATTTCTGTCTATTGTAAATTACCCAGTCTCAGATATTCAATTATAGCTATAGAAAACAGCCTGAGGTAGACAGGGAAGATTCTATGTCCAAAGTAACTCATGGTAAAAGTGGGAATGGAAGAAAATTGGTCACAAAATAATATTAATATATCACAATAGAAAAATAGACTAATTGCAAAGTAGATTAAGTGTATATACTAGGCAACACAATTTTGAATAAAATGCTACTCAAAAAGTATAAAAATTTCAGCTGATACACATAATTACTTATGAAAAATTGGCTGAAATTTATGACGTTTGCCTATATCTGAGAATATTAAAGAATATAAAATCCATGACTCCAATAGACAACACCAGCAAAATGTTAGGCAGTTAGTTTTCTTATCAGTCTTCATATAAATGTTTACTCACTTGATTTGGTATTACATTGTCAGATTGTATTGAGACATTATAAGACTCATTGTTATCTACTGTAAAAATGTGTTTATAAATTACTGCAAAGTCCTCATTATCAAAGTGTTTGGATAAATATATTTCTGTTATAATTCCAGTAAAATTGTTTTTTCTGAGTAATATGTGTGATTTTATTGTTAAACATTCTAAAATTATACTACTTACTGATTTGAACTTCCTGTTCAGTGTGCTGCTAAAAATTTAAAGATAAATTAATATGCCACTTCTGGAATATGTATGTGATTTCACTGAAGTTATTTCTTTGTATATACCTATTTATCTCTTGTCTATTATTGTTCATCTTGTTTACCTGTTTTCACTCCTGCTGTGTGTCAGGCATTGTTTTAAACTGCCATAAATCTTTTTTAGATCAACACAGGATATGCATAAACAAATATGATACATTACACAACTTTGGGCAACTTGATTGATCTCGCTAGGCTAGCTCTCTTATATCCACTACGAGGAAGGTCAGACAACATTGATTTCTCTAGCTTATTTGAGACTTAATAACTTATTAGGGACAGATTCCAAGGACAGTGATTGGGTCTCACAATAAGCTATTGAGGTAAGGGAATATTCTATTAGCAAGCATTTTAGTCAGCATGGTGGAAATAGTGAGAATAAAATGAGTCAGCACATAGTGCCTGTTCAGATTGAAGTAAGATTATGATTAGGGAAAAGAAAACACCCAGCTAGGAAACTTACAAACAAACCCAGATTTGGGCAGATGGTATTAGGTATCATAAAATGAACAATTAGATGACTATTATACTGCAATCTTTCCATTTTTAAAGCTATGAGCAGTCGCAAGCTGTGCTTAAATTAGTTCAGATCCAACCACCCTTCTATGTTCTTTGTATAATAAAGATCAGCCCTTGTGCAGGATACAGAACAATTCAAAACTCTTTCCAGAGAAACCTCATAAGTATCAAGATTTCTGCAACAGTGAGTAGATTAAATGGTTCATCTCTAAAAGGGGATTAGGAGCCAAGGCCTTTCTATTTCGTAACAGTTAGCTCTGCTCTCTGAGTATTAGACGTCTTTTTCAATCTATTACAGATGCAGTCTGTTTAACAGACATACTTCAGAGACCTCAGACTTAGAAAAGTTGTCATCTTCTTCAGTTCATATCAATTTCTGTCAGGAAAAGCTGACAGGGTGCTACTCATCATATAACAGGGTACAGCAATTCACGGCTGTGAGCTAGCGTTTTAAATACTCATCTTTGAGCATCCATCACCCAAACTCTTCTGGGATTCAAGCAAAGAAAGTTTTTTCCCCTCATATTTGAATACACAGCAAATTAGCTTTTGTCAAATAAGTATTGAATGGGGTCTGAACATCTTAGATCCAATACTTTTAGCATGCCTAGTATAATTCATATATATATATGTATTTTTTTTTTAAGACAGAGTTTTGTTTTCTCACCCAGGCTGGAGTGCAACTGTGTGATTTCTGCTCACTGCAAACTTTGCCTCCCAGGTTCAAGGAATTATTTTGCCTCAGCCCCCTGAGTAGCTGGGATTATAGGTACCCACCAGCACACCCAGCTAATTTTTGTATATTTACTAGAGACAGGGTTTCGCCACCATGTTGGCCAGGCTGGCCTCAAACCCTTGACCTCAGGCTATCTGCCTACCTTGGACTCCCAAAGTGCTGGGATTACAGGTGTGAGCCACTGCACCCAGCCCATATCATTATTTCTTTATGCAAATTTTGTTTTCTAGTTTTTTTTTTTGTTTGTTTTTTGTTTTTTTTGTTTTTGTTTTTTTTTTACCTTCTATACATTTTCAAACAAAGTAGTAAGAGTACAATGTTATAACACAGCCAAAATTGTCCCAGATTTATGTATACCTAGCAAAGATGTTTAAGTTGAGCTCCGGGCTGATGGATACCATTGCCTTTCAAAAGCTTGCTGCTCAAGTCATTCTATGTCAGGTGCCTTGGAAGTGATAAAATTGAAAGTATGAGCATGCCTTATGTTTAAGGTCAGCCTTCACTAAAGCAGGTGAACACTTGAGTTGCCTTTTTAACATTTCTTAACTAGAGAAATAGATTTGAAAAAGCTTTGACTTCCACATGGTGGTGATAATGTAAGACTGTACTATTTTATTTCTTCTGTTTTTATGAACTTTACTTAAAGAGACATTATAATATGTTCTGTTAACTTCTAGATGCACAGTTAGTACAAAGACTTTAAATCCTTTCAGTAACCATTAACACTTATACTACTTTGTATTAATAAATGCACAAAGAACTTAGATGAGCATCAGTTTTCTCAACTGTTCACATAACTACCCTGAAGTATAATATGGTGCTGACAACACTAATGATAGTATTGACTGGGTTGGTATCAAGATTAAATAAGTTAATACACATTTTACCAAGGTAAAAAAAAAAAAACAAGTCTAAATATTAGCATGAATTTTAAAATTTGCAATTAAAATTTTGGGCTAAGGGTAAAATTTGACTCAGAGTTTCCTAAAATATATGTCAAATATTGTTTTAATATAGATGAGGATCAACATTTGGTTATACATTTAATTATCTAAAAAGCTAACCTGTTTAATTTACCTGACTGTAGTCATAATTTCACTATGTATATGTATATCGAAACATCATGTTTTATTTCTCAAATTTACATAATTTTAAAAAAAGAAAAAGAAAAAATAATCTTTATTCTATAAGTTTGCTGCTTTCCCTATCTCTGTGTCATCTAGTGAGCTCTCCATTATTTAAATCCCAAACTTCAGGGAGTGTATACATTTCAGTAGTAAAAATATAAAACCCAATTACAGATTTTTGAAATGTGAAACAAAACATTATTTCCTTGGGTTTTGTGTGCACAAACTGCTCCTTAATTACTAAAAATATGTAATCTGCATTTTGGAGAATTAAAAATATCAAATTTTATGAAATTCAAGTTAGGCCACACTTCAAAAAAACCCTTGATTTTTAGATTTATTTTAGTCACTGCTGTTCTCATAATGAATGAGGTATTACTCTATTAGATAGTATTGACTGTCCTCTGTAATAGCTCCTCTTTCCAAAATATCACCACTTCTGGCCTAAAATCTCTAATGTTATGCACATAAACATAAGATACCTAACAAGTAGCTAAGAAATTTTCAATCGCAATTGAAAGCATAGTATAATAAAGTACCTAAAACAACATTGAGAGATACAATCATCTGTTTTTGTTGTTGTTGTTGTTGTTGTTGTTGTCTGTTTTTCAAAAAGAAATAGAAGAAAACCACAATGCTGGTTTGCAGTCACAGCTGGAAGATTAAGCTATGTGTAGGATTTCTTTTGAGAATTTATTGTATATTTCTCATTGGCAACTTTGGCAAAAACCATGCCGCTTGTATTTTCTCCTCTTTATAGTTTTTCTGAGGTTCAGAAGCTCTAGCAATGCTTGTTCTCTCACATGATCTTACTCTTTGTGTGAAATACCTTTCCCTAGCTTATGTACAGATTGCACATCTGAAAATAGTAATAATGTCTATCCAGTTTATATGTCATTTGTCTATAATACAAATTATCAAACCTCTGAAAAATTAAAGCAAAAGTCAATAACTGAATTACACAACATATGACGTCTTCATGTTAAGGAAGGCTTGGCGGATCTTCTTTTCTTCCATTTAAATGTTCTAACATGATACATATATTAAAATAATTTAGTTTTAGTGAATAAAATAAAGGGACTTGGGTCACAGACTAGATTGTTGTAAATTTTAAATGAGCTGCTACATAAAAACTCTAGGAAAAATACTTATAATAAACAATTGTTTCATAAATTTAAGTTGTAAAATCACTGTTAATGAGATTTGGAACAGAGAGTTAAGTTAAGCCATTTAAATCCAGAGAAAATGACATAAGATTTAGGAGCACATTCACTTTGACTTAATGGAAGAAAAATTAAAACTAATATGACTAATGTCAGTAGCAACCCTTGCTCTATAACACTGATTATATTGAGAAGAGAAAAGAGCATCAGTGGGGCTAGCTACTCCATCTCTGAATGTTTCCGAGGCTTCTTTTATTGCTCCTTATGAGTTTATTTGCACAGAGATCTCCTGTTCTAGAGCAAGCCCATTACGTTATATAAGAGAAGCACACCAAAGTTAACTCTGAGATATCAGAACTTCAACACAGCTTGAGGACAATGAAAATATGTGCTAGGCATGTATCTTTCTTCATCGGTTTAGAAATCCTGATTCCTACTATTGTCTTTTCTGCCCCATCAAATCATCTGAAGCTTGTTATTGACAAGACACCTATTTGTACCTAGGAATACAACTAACAAGGAATGTAAAGGACCTCTTCAAGGAGAACTACAAGCCACTGCTCAACGAAATAAGAGAGGACACAAACAGATGGAGAAACATCCCATGTTCATGGTTAGGAAGAATCAATATCGTGAAAATGGCCATACTGCCCAAAGTAATTTACAGATTCAATGCTATCCCCATCAAGCTACCAATGACCTTCTTTGCAGAACTGGAAAAAACCACCTTAAACTTCATATGGAACCAAAAGAGAGCCCGCATAGCCAAGTCAATTCTAAGCAAAAAGAACAAAGCGGGGGGCATCACACTACCAGACTTCAAACTATACTACAAGGCTACAGTAATCAAAACAGCATGGTACTGGTACCAAAACAGAGATATAGACCAATGGAACAGAACAGAGGTCTCGGAGGCAACACAACATATCTACAACCATCTGATCTTTGACAAACCAGACAAAAACAAGCAATGGGGAAAGGATTCCCTGTTCAATAAATGGTGTTGGGAAAGCTGGCTAGCCATGTGCAGAAAGCAGAAACTGGACCCCTTCCTGACACCTTACACTAAAATTAACTCCAGATGGATTAAAGACTTAAACATAAGACCTAACACCATAAAAACCCTAGAAGAAAATCTAGGCAAAACCATTCAGGACGTAGGTGTAGGCAAGGACTTCATGAGCAAAACGCCAAACGCATTGACAACAAAAGCCAAAATAGACAAATGGGACCTAATCAAACTCCACAGCTTCTGCACAGCAAAAGAAACAATCATTAGAGTGAATCGGCAACCAACAGATTGGGAAAAAATTTTTGCAGTTTACCCATCTGACAAAGGGCTGATATCCGTAATTTACAAAGAACTAAAGCAGATTTACAAGAAAAAAACTAACAAGCCCATTCAAAAGTGGGCAAAGGATATGAACAGACACTTTACAAAAGAAGACATACGTGAGGCCAACAAACATGAAAAAATGCTCATCATCACTGGTCATCAGAGAAATGCAAATCAAAACTACACTGAGATACCATCTCACGCCGGTTAGAATGGCGATCATTAAAAAATCTGGAGACAACAGATGCTGGAGAGGATGTGGAGAAATAGGAACACTTTTGCACTGTTGGTGGGAGTGTAAATTAGTGCAACCATTGTGGAAGACAGTGTGGCGATTCCTCAAGGACCTAGAAATAGAAATTCCATTTGACCCAGCAATCCCATTACTGGGTATATATCCAAAGGATTACAAATCGTTCTACTATAAGGACATGTGTACACGAATGTTCATTGCAGCACTGTTTACAATAGCAAAGACCTGGAACCAACCCAAATGCCCATCGACGATAGACTGGATAGGGAAAATGTGGCACATATACACCATGGAATATTATGCAGCCATCAGAAACGATGAGTTTGGGTCCTTTGTAGGGACATGGATGAACCTGGAAACCATCATTCTCAGCAAACTGACAGAAGAGCAGAAGATCAAACACCGCATGTTCTCACTCATAGGCGGGTGTTGAACAATGAGAACACATGGACACAGGGAGGGGAGCACTACACACTGGGGTCAGTTGGGGGGAAATAGGGGAGGGAGGGTGGGGGGTGGGAAGCTGGGGAGAGATAGCAAGGGGAGAAATGCCAGATGTAGGTGATGGGGAGGAAGGCAGCAAATCACACTGCCACGTGTGTTCCTATGCAACAATTTTGCATGTTCTTCACATGTACCCCAAAATGTAAAATGCAATAAAATAAATAAATGGGGAAAAAAAAAGATACCTATTTGTTTAGTGCATAGAGTGTTTGTACATATTTGGTTTGTTGGTTTGTTGAGTTTTGGTGGAAACAGTTATTTGCTTATTTGCTACTTGTCAAAAATATTTGCAATGATCAGATGACAAAAGAGAAAGAAAGTAGAAACAATATTAAATTCAAAAATGTGTTTTTTTAGCAAACGAAATTCCTGGAGTGCATATTGAATTCCACTTATGTTTTTCAAGAAAATGTAGTACTGGCAAGCTAATTTACTTTAACTCCTTAAACTTTCTACAGTAAGGAAGATAGATAGATAAAATTGTTTGCTTTTTCTTTTCAATTTCTATTGAAGAACTAAAACAAATATCTGTAGATGATAGAAGCAAGGAAATATCACTGAAAGGAAAATACTACTTTTGAAAGGTGATAATACCTAAGTTGGTTTTAAAATGCCCAAGTGAATTTACAAGAAAATAAAAGCCTTTTTTTCTGATACTTTTGCCATTTATAGAGAATGTTTGCATGTGTTTATTTTGATAATTCAAGAACACAAAGAAGTTTTAGCATTTTAAAAATTCAGTTAAACACATTGTAAACACTTATAATGTAGGCAATAAAGTATATGTAAATATATTAGTAAGTGTAGACACAGGTTTTAACCTCTTTACCTGTGTAGATTGGGGTATGTTAACTCTCTGATAATCTTATTCTTCATATGGAAAATGATAACATCACAGACCTGACTCAGTTGCTAAATGTCTAATTAGATACCATAAGAAGCCTGACATGTTAGAAACAGCAGAGGCTGGTCAATTAATGACAGTCACACAGATATATACATACTTCACACTCAAGAAGCTGGAGTATAAGAAATGATTAAACAAAAATATATTGATAATAATCTAAATGCCATTAAATCTAAAGAGAAAAAGAACTTTACTGGTAACACTTGTCTAACTATATTGACAAAGACTAACTCATACTTGATTGTTTTACTTACATGAGCTAACACATTTCACATCTCCCATTTTTAGCTAGTTTGAAATAGGTTTCTATTATGTCATGTACCAAATTTAAAAAAGCACACACAGAACAAACAATAGCAACACACACAGACACAAACTGTGAATAAAACTTTATTATGAGGTTTTTTGTTTGTTTGTTTCTTTTTCAAGACAAGGTCTTTCTCTGTTGCCCAGGCTAGAGTGCAATGGCACGATCGTCGCTCACTGTAACTTCTGCCTCCTGGGTTCAAGTGATTCTCCTGCCTCAATCTCATAAGTAGCTGGGATTACAGGTGTGCACTACCATGGCCACTAATTTTTGTATTTTTAATAGAGGAGGAATTTCACCATGTTGGGCAGGCTAGTCTCAAACTCCTGACCTCAAGTGATACACCTGCCTTGGCCTATCAAAATGCTGGGATTAAAGTTGTGAGCAGCCTATTATGAGGTTTTAATTACACCACTGTATCAGACAGTGAAAAACAGAATTGGAAAAACACTGATACTCGGTCAAATCCTGATTAACTTAATGTTTCTCTTTTATATTATATTTTGTGTCTATGCTTGAATATTTTCTGTTGGAGATAATTTGGTGCCCCCCAAAGCAGCATCTTCTATTCATAAATAGCTCTGATAATTTTATTTTCCTTCCTCATTTCTTTCCTAGTTGGATTCACAAACATTTCATTTGGTAAATATTCATCAGGTACATTCAACAAGCCAGGTACTATGCTAGGCTCTAAAATATGTTTTGAACATCACTAATTCAGTTTCTACCTCACCAAATCCATAATCTACTGAAGCAAACACACAATTGCATTCCTATTAAATAAGTCCTGAGTACTAAAGGACAAGTTCTTATACTTTTCTTACTGAAAGTAAGCAAACACACGATTGCATTCCTATTAAATAAGTCCTGAGTACTAAAGGACAAGTTCTTATGCTTTTCTTACTGAAAGCTCATTGAATAATTGAATATCTTTATCAGCATTTCCTGTAAATTTATGGATTCAAGTGCTAAATACAGTAAAAGTTTTTGTTTATCTATTTACTTAAGATTGAGATTCATAAGTTTTAGAATTCAGAACAATAGGGAAAAGATTGATTTAAATGTTCCATTAAAATATATCAATTAAAATTCTTCACAGTATCAAAGCCATTGGTATAGAACACACTTGAAAGTGAGATTTTTCTATTTAAAACACCAAAAAATACTTTCATCTCAGAGTTTATACTATTAAAGCCACAACAGGTGTGGTTGTTGCAAACCATAAGTTCTTAACATTAGTATAATGATATTTATAACTGATGGTGTTTATAAATCATCATGTAGTCATAAGTTATGTAGAATGTGATTCCACAGATAATTTTTTATGTAAATCTCTATGGAGTTGCAATGCTGTTATAAAACATTCATGTTCTTCAGGACGTACATAAAGCCTACAAAATGCAAAATTCTCATTTTTCAAAGACAAATTGTTCTTTCTACATTACTCAATGACTCTTTTTCCCCTCCTACTTCCTACCAAGGAAATTATAGTTAAGAACTTCACCTTTTACCTAAAGATAAGGAGAGGGACACAATTTCAATTTACTGGTTTTGTTTTTTTGTGACTGAATAAAGTCACATTGATTTATAACTTACATAGCTATTTTAATTTCTATCTTTAGTGACCAAATACACTAAAAAGAAAGTTTGCTTGATTCTTACCTCATAGACTTCCCCTTAAAATAAATAACCTTTAAAAGTACAGCTTGACAAATATTTTACAATTTATTTCCAGTATTCTTAAAATGTTATTTAGAATTTTAAAACACTGACTTTAGTTACTACCCTGTTATTTTTCTGTCTCTTCAAATTCTTCTGAAACTTTTGGTCCACTGTTATTTTGCATGAATACTTCCCAAATTAGGTCATTACACAGTTTTGTTATCATCTTCTAAATTTCTAAAATTACTTCTAAATATGCAATTAGTCTGACAAGTCAATAGCACTAGTTACTTTTTTATTTTTTTAAATATGGTTTAATCATAGAATGTATCCTAACAATACCATTATTTACACCTCATTTTTTTCTACCAGATCTAGTGCCTAAAAATGAAGACAAGGCTTTCCTTTTTTCTCTGTTTCTCAAACTTACTGGACTACTGCCAATTGTATAGCTAGACTTCTAAATTATTAAGAATCCTTTGATTAATAATAATTCTATAAAAATTGCTATAGGCAAGGTATCAGCATCATAATATAAACTACTTGGACTTAGTTTTCTCTTTCATATAATGTAGATTTTGAAACATATTTTGTTTAAAGTATCTTTAGCCTGTGCTATTGCATTATTTTATGCATTTTTAATAACTCAGTCATAGTTCGTAGGCAAAAGGAAGAGAAAAAAATACTTCTAGAGCTTGCACAGCTATACAACAAAGTGTGTTTTTAGAAGTGCAATGAAATTTTTATCAACTCAATATTTGAGGACCATTATAATGGATATGCATTATAAACAAACAAGAAACAATTAAGACTTAACATTATCTACATGTAAACAGAATTTGTTGATAGAAGATAAACAAGGTTCCAACCAGTTATAAAATGCTATTTTCTTTATTATTCGTCAGTGATGGTAATAGTGTAGTTTAGATAATTTATATTGTTTTTAAAGCTGTTTTATTTTAAAAGTCTTCATTTCAATGCTTATAGACATGCCCACACTGGATAATATGGGACATAATGTTATTATACGTCTCCACCCACACTCATCACATTACTGTTTCATGCCAGCTAAGAAAGAAAGATTAAGAAATATCACCAGTCATCTTTATTCCCTAGCAATGCGTTCAATGCTTTGATTTTGCCAATAGAAAGATAAAGTAGCTTAGTCATCGATTTGTAACTTATGTGGCTGTTTAATTTTTTGTACATTGTCTCCATATGCCACCATATGGGCTTGCAGACAATACAAATTCATCAAAAGAAAACCTCTAGATTTGAAATAGGGCTATGGATCCAGGCAAGCTCTGTCCACTTGTGTACTTGAGTCTGATTACAAACATGAGTAGTAGAGCCTGTGTAGAAACAGCAGGGCAATATTTTACAAAATGGCATTCTCTGAACCTTCTTAATTTAACAAAGAGGCAATCTATCATATTCTCTTGAGAACATATTTATACATGGGATTTAACTTACATAACTGGCAGGCAATAATGGTAATTGCCTCCCCTTACTCAGATGGGTTGTTTTTTAAATAGCTATATACTGTTTGAAGTCAGTGTGTAGTCAATACAGCACTCAGGTGGCATACTCTAATATAAATGATATGTCAAATATATATATATATGAAGACATAAATATAGGCTCAGTCTGAACTGCCTACACACAGAATACTTCAAGGTAAGTTTTTAAAGTACATATTTTCTTGTGCAGATTTCAGGTTACAATGCACAGTTGGGTGAACCAATGCAGAAAACATTCTATATTCAATTCAAATAGGGCTCCATTAAAGGTTAGCATAATCTGTGCATTGGATCAATTATGTAGCTATAGCCAGTTTCGCTTTGGTTTGCAATAAGGAGTTTTTTGTAGCTCCTCAAGGTTTACTGCAGAAAATTCAGATGACTCTTGAAAGATAATCACAAAGAGATAGACACAATTAGACACGAAAATAAATCTCACATTGGAGAGTACATTGGACACAATATGCTGCTCTCCCCTAAGAACTACAGTAACATTTTCTTAAAAACAAGAAGACATTCTTTTATAAAACTGCAGTACAATTATCTAAGTAAAAACACTAGTATTTAGCAAATGTTATCTAGATGAATGTTATCTGGATAACAAAATCTTTTCAATTGTCTCAGTAATGTCCTTTACAAGTTTTATTCTTTCTTTGGTCCAGGATCCAATGGAGAAACACTCATTGCATATAGTTGCTATTTTTAATTTGCAAGCTTTTCAGTCTTTTTTTCCCCTTTAAATCCTACTTTACCTGGACATTTTGAAGAATAGGATGTTATCCATTTTATGGTTCTTGAATGCTTTCTAAAGATGTGATTCAAGTTATGCACTTTACGGAGGAATACTACAAATTTATTACTGTTTTATTCTCAGTTTTTAATGTTAACTCTGATCGCTTGGTAAGGTAGTGTCACTACATTTATCATATTTCCTTTCACAACTATGACATATTTGGGGGCAAATTTCTTTAAGCTATG
The DNA here is from genome assembly GCF_009761245.1 of Sapajus apella. Taxonomy (NCBI): domain Eukaryota; kingdom Metazoa; phylum Chordata; class Mammalia; order Primates; family Cebidae; genus Sapajus; species Sapajus apella. The sequence goes on from NW_022436980.1 coordinate 16,533,444, forward strand.
TAGATATCTTTTTAAATGTAAAATTATTATTTATTTAAGTATCAATTGATAATTTCCCAACTCCATCATTTAATCTATATTTTGAAGTTGACATTTGAATGTAAGAAAGGGAGTTTCCTTCCATTGCATGTGCGTATTTATTTATTCTTTATTAATACCAGAATAAAATTATAGCATGTTGTTTGGTACATTATAACTCAATATTATCTTTATTTTGATGTTCAAATTTCTCCAGGTTTCACCTGTGAGAGCCACTTTGAGACAGCAACTATGTTCTTTTGATTTGTCTCCATTATTCTGTGACCATGTATGGGCACAATCATCTTCTCTTTTCCCTATATCAATGTTGAATTTTTCCTTCTCTCATAGGAGCATTGGTTGCTTTGAATAGAAAAAATAATTTTAATCATAAGATCTGAATACTACAGGTGTTTTTGCTATTGGAGTACCTTAGCCTTAGAGTCTTCACATTAGAATTAGACAGAGCTAAGAAATATAGATAGTAAAAGTATACTTGTCTCCTGCATTTAGACATTTAGTCTCACTTTCCCTCTTTCTCTCCCTATTCTGTCTCCCTCTCCTCTCTTCAGCCTCCCTTTCCCCAATATAATCAAACAACACAAGGTGTATTTTAATCTTTTTCCTTTCATTTTTTTTTCAGCTTTTTTTTCAAATGAGAGAAACCTGATTCCCTGATTGTCAATACATTTATTCATTAGTTCAACCTCAAATATAATAATAGGAGACTCAAAATTACTAACGCATAGCACTGAAAAAAGTAGAGTTGGACAATAATCTTAACACACCTAAGCACTATAATCTTAGATGTTGAAATCCCAAAAGATCAAAATCACTAGTAATGAATTCCCCAAAATGTAAATCCCAAAAGCCACAATCACAAAAGATTAAAATCCAGAATATTGAAATCCTGAAATCCAAATTCTTGAAAAGGCATTGATATGTTTTCTATTGTATGTAGGATAGTTACACCATGTTAATTGTATCATGTTAAGTGGAACTGTTATCTTGTTATCATCTATATTTTGAAATTAATTATGATTTAAGATGTATATGAATGCCAAGTTGACAAGGACTGGACTTGTGGACTTAATTTTAGGTGCCAATATCACTAGATGAGTGAAAACCTAGAAATCTGGAAAAACATAACTTGGGGTATGACTGTGAGGGTGCTTTTCAGCAGTGAATACTGTGTGGGCTGAGAGGACTGTGGAGAAGATCTGCCCTCAGTGTTGGCAGACACCATTCAATCAGCCAAGGGCTTCAAAAGAACAAATACAGGAAGCAAATAGGTCTCTCTCTCTCTCTCTCAGTGCTGTGATAGACTTTTCTTCTTCTGTTTTTGATATCAGAAGTTTGACTCCATGAAATTCCACTATCAAAACATTGATTTTGTGTGTAAGCACTGTGGATGTATGTAAAAAGGTTGAAATTTCTCCTATAAATGAAGAGATATTCTTTTGTTAGCAGTGGCATTTGTACGGGTCTTCAGCAACCTCAATTCTTTTTTTTTTTTTTTTTTTTTTTTTTGTGACGGAATCTCACTCTCTTGCCCAAGTTGGAGTGCAATGGCTCAATCCTGGCTTACTGCAACCTCTGCCCGCTAGGTTCAAGCGATTCTCCTGTCTCAGCCTCCTCAGTAGCTGAGGTCACAGGCACCTGCCACTGCATCCAACTAATTTTTGTATTTTTAGTAGAGACAGGCTTTCACCATCTTGGTCAGGCTGGTCTTGAATTCCATGCCTCGGGCTCCCAAAGTGCTGGGACAGGCATGAGCCACCACACCCAGACAACCTCAATTCTTATCTCTTTAGAAGAAAGACTTTGACCCAAGGAGCATCAATCAGGCAGAGGAAGAGACTGAGGCAACATTTAGAGTAGGAGTGAAAGTTTAATAAAAAGCTTAGAGCAGGAACCACAGGATGTGTAGTACACTTAGAAAAGTGCCAAGAGAGAAACTTGAGAGATTCAAGTGTGTGGTTTGACTTTTCACTTCAGGTTTTGTATGTTGGCATTGTTCTGGGTCTTGCGTCTCTTCTCCCCTGATTCTTCCCTTGGGTTGGGCTATCCACCTGCGCAGTGGCTTCTTAACACAAGGGAGGGGCCACACGCACAGTGTGTTTCCTGAAGTTGTATTCATGTGCTCACTTGAAGTGCTTTTCTCTTACCAGTCAAGCATTCCTAGAGGAAGGTCATAGACCTGTTAAACTCCTCTTGAGCCCACTTGCCCAACTCCCGAAATCTTATTGGGGAGCAGTGATCACCAGATTCAGGTGTTTACTATCTACTAAGAGACTGCCTTTCCCTGGAACCAGCTGCAACAAATGATTATTTTAGCGAGACAATTTAACAGCTACATGGTCGTGCATGGTGGAGCCCACTTGCCCAACACCTGAAATCTTATTGAGACGTTACCAATCACCAGATTTAGCTGTTTTCTATCTATTGGGAGCTGCCTTTCCCTGGTACCAGCTGCAACAAATGATTATTTTAGCGAGACAGTTTAACAACTGCCTGACCATCAGCTGATGGTTTTTCTGACATTCCTGGTTGGGGCGAGGAGCCCTCTCCTGCCCTGCTCATGTCTTCCTATTTACTCTGACATTTCCTCCCTCAAGAGTCCAAGACCTTAATTCTTTGGGAAAACGGATGAAGGTAAGACTTCTAAAACTGCTTCCTGCTGACAAAGAGGCAGTGGTGTTTGTCCTGTGAGTCCTATCCTCTTACTAGCTGTAAGGGCAGGATGACTACATGGGTTAGAAAAAGTATTCAGCCAGGCTCAAGGAACCTGGATATTTTCTGTGCATCTACATTTGTGAAAGACAAAATTTTCTGATATATTGGCTCTTTGGATGACTGCATATACATTGGTGACCTTCTGTGGGTTTTTAAATCTAACTCATCAAAAGACTTAGGTTGTCTGTCATAGTATTTTTGAGGACTACAGTTTTAAAGTTGGCTGCACACAATTATCAACCATAGTGATATTCATTTATATATTATGTTTTTGACCTATTTTTATGAATTCAGCTTGTCTGCTCGTAACTTGTATCTGTCTGACTGTCATTAGCATGCATAAATGTTTATGCTTTTAAAACTATGTATGTTACTATTGCCAATTTTATTAAGGTAGCCTATGAAGTATTCTATGTTTTTATGTTTCTCAAATAAATCTTATAAAACTGTAAAAGAAGTTTTGAATATTTTTCAAAATTATGTTTTTTAGAACTATATTCTTCAGGTTTAATATTTTGGCTTGTCAAAATTCATATTTATGTCATTTGTGTCTACGGATTATTATGAAAATAGCAAACCTTCCAACTGGAGTTCAATTTTTATTTACAGTCTTTTTTAACGTAACATTTACACATAGAAAATAAAGAATTCTGAAGTAGATAATTCGATGAATTTTTAATAATCATACACACGTAACTCTTGCTTCCAGTAAGATAAAGAAGATTTTAATCACGCTGGAACTTATTCTCATGTTCTCAGTTTATAAATACTGTGACTCTTCATGTTTAAACAGCAATTTAAATTTAGCTTTCAGTAATACAAAATCCCATTAATTATTGAATGTTTGTTTTTCACATTATGAATTACACTGTTTGTTTTATGTTATTAAATAAATAAAACTTTCTTTCAAAATATTCATATCATAAAAGCACGAAATACTTAAAAATAATTTACAGTACTACTCATGTTTTTCATGTGTTTAAGAAGATGAATATGGGTGCACAAATTACAAGTATGTATCCTTTTCACAAATGGAAACCAATTAATGTAATCAATACACAAAAAAGACATATTACCCTAATTTCAGAAGGCTTCCTTCTCCTTCCTACTCATTGTTATTCTGGGAAGGTAATGATATCCTTATTTTTAATAACTTGTGCCCTAGAACCATGTAACAACTAAATTATACAATATGCATTATTCTTGTGGCTGGAGTTTTGCTAAAAATTACTTTTTGGTATTTATTCATCATGATGCATATAGCAAGTTCATTTGTGCTTATAGTGGTATAGCATTACATTTTATGGTTTTATCATGGTACAAACCCATTCTAAATTTGACAATTTTTTTTGTTTTTAATGAGATTATTATGTAAACTGCTGCTAAAGGAATCCTTATATATGCCTTTGGTGAATAGTGTACACATTTCTCTTACATAAATATCTAGGCATGGAATTGCTTAGTCATTGAAAATGTGTATGTTTATCACTTGTAGATAGCACAAAGCTATCAATATCAGCCTTTAGCCTGTTAAGAACGGTTGCACAGCAGGAGATGAGTTATTCGCTAGTGAGCATTGCCACCTGAGTTTCGCCTCCGTATCAGATCAGTGGCAGCATTAGATTTCCGTAAGAGTGCAAATCCTATTGTGAACTGCACATGTGAGGGATCTAGGTTGCAGGCTCCTTATGAGAATCTAATGACTGATGATCTGAGGTGAAACAGTTTTATCCTGAAACGATACTCCCTCCCCACATCTGTGGAAAATTGTCTTTCATGAAGCTGGTCCCTCATGCCAAAAAGGCTGGGGACCACTGGTGACAGTACTCTTCTTCTAGTACTGATCTCATGGGAAAATATTTTAGCTCTAAGTTTGATGGTTGCTATAGTATATTTTTTCTACAGAAATTCTGTTCTCTTATATTTCTGCTTTCCCTAGAATTACAATATAGTTTTTCCTCAGTGTCCATGGGAGATTGACTTGAGAACCTCCTATGGATACCAAAATCCAAGGATGCTCAAGTCCCTTATATAAAATGGCACAGTATTTGCACGTAATCTCTATGTTTCCTCCCATATACCTTAAATCAGCTCTAGATAACTTATAATGCCAATACAATGGAAATACTACATAAGTAGTTACTGTAAATAGCTGTTATACTCTATTCATTTTTTATTTTATTGTTATATTGTTGTTTTAAAAAATATTTTTTATTCACAGTTGGTTGAATCCATGAATATGGGACCCGCAAATACAATGAGCTGACTGTACACATTTTGCATGATGTATTAGCTTTTAATTGCTGTGTAACACATGACCACAAACTTAGTAGTTTCAAGCAATAACCATCATTAGATTAAAACTGTGTAGGTCAGAAGTCTGCCAGAAAATGTGTGGGTTCCCTTCCCAGAGTATTGTAAGGCTGAAATCAAAGTGTTGGCTGAACTGAGTTTTGGTCTGAAAGCTTTAGGGAAAATCATCTGTTTTATTTCAAAGCCAGCAATGACCCAATGAATCCTTCTTATAATTTGAATCTTTAATTTTCTCTATCTCTGACCTAAAGTGCTCATATGATTATATCACCCAGATAATCTCACTGGAATAAGGTTAATTGATTTGGGACCATAATTATTTCTGTAGGATTCTTCCACAATGCCTAGATTAATCTTTTACTAAATAACTGGGAGAAGGTACATGTATAGCACAGTCTGGAAATGTTGGGGTTCATTTTACAATTTTGCTAACCTCATATTAAGTGGTTCTCCCCCAACAACCATGGAAATGACCATGTAATTGTGTTCTTCTTCCTTTATTTAATTAATGTAGTGAATTACAATGATTGATTTTTGAAAGTTTAACATTACCTTCCTGGAATAAACACACATAGTTTTCATATGTTATCCTTTGTATCTATTTCTAGATTTGATGTGCTAGAATTTTTATGTTTTTATATCAATGTTCATGAAAGAGCTGTTCAACAATTTTTCTTTCTTATAAAGTTTTTTTATTCAGCTTACAAAATTTAGGAGATTTTGGCTATATCACTCGTGTTTTTGTATCGTTCATTTTAAAAATTTTTCTAGGAGATGTGGTAAGATAGGTATCATAATCAGCTGTCACTTAAGGATGGAAATCTGCTTTGAGAAATTATTCATCAGGTGATTTTTATCATTGTATGAACATCATAGAACATTGTGTGAACATCAAACCCAGATGACATAGCCTACTAGAAAATAGGCTGCATAGTACAGTGTGTTGCTCTTAGGCTACAAACTTTTATAGCCTATTTCTATACTGAATATTATTGGCAATTGTAACACAATTGTATGTATAAAATCTTAACACAGAAAAGATACAGTAAAAATACCATATTATGGAAGCAGTCATTATGCAATGCTTGACTGTATTTCACACTTAAAAGTTTTGAAAGAAATTATTGGTGAAGCCAAATACATTGAAAAATTTTTCTCAGCAGATAATGTATAGATCTAATTTCTAAAGTAGATATAAGACAACTGCAAACTTCTTTTTAATTTTTGTTTCCATTTTAGTAAAATTTTTTTATTTGGAACATTCAATTTTATTTACATCTTCAAAAATACTATTTTATTAATAAATTTTGACTTTTGTATTAATTTAGGTTCTCCAGAAAATGGAACCAATAGGATATATAAATGTAAATATAAATAAATATACCTATCTACCTATATGCCAAGAGATTTATTTTAAGTAATTGATTCGCCCAATTGCTAGTGTTAGTAAATTTGAAATATGTGGGGCAGGTTGACATGTGGGAGATTCAGGAAAGAGTTCATGTTGCACTGCAGAGTCTGAAAACGACAGCAAAGAACAGCAAGCTGGAAACTCAAGCAGGGTTTCTATGTTGTAGTACTCAAGCAGAATTGCTCTGCCTTCAAGAAACCTAAGTCTTTTCTCTAAGGACTTTCAGCTAATTTGATGAGGCCCATCCACAATATAAAAAATAATCTGCTTTGCTTAAAACTCCAAATCAATTGACATTATAATTGGGAGGACATGTGCGTGATGCTGACCTGATGATATATTTTAAATCTAGATTTCTAACAATATTTTAGATGTGGTTTACCATTTTCTCTCTGCTTTCTAGTTAGACTATTATGTATTTATAAACCCCCCCCCCCACACACACACACACACACACGTGTAATTTATTTTTTGAGATAGGTTCTCGCTCTATCACCCAGTCTACAGTGCTGTGCAATAATCACAGTTTACTGCCTTGACCTTCTGTACTAAAGCCATCAATCCTCCTAAGCAGCTGGGACCACAGGTGTGCACCACTTTGCCTGGCTAATTATACAAAAAAAATGGTAGAGACAGGATCTCACAGGACCTTGCTATGACACCCACGCTAGTCTCAAACTCCTGGGCTCCAGCAATTCTCCCACCTTGGCCCATCATGGTACTGAGATTAAAGTCCTGAGTCAGTGAAGGTGGTGAAAATGTTATATTAATTTTATTTATAATTTATTAAGCTATCCTTTCTTGCTGTATGTGTAATATTCTGTTAAATTTCTTTAGTTTTAAATTTCAGTTATGTATTATTTGTTAGTGCTAAGATTTCTGTTTTATTTAATATAGATTCCAGCGGCTGACAGAATTTTTGTCATTTTTCTTCATGTATTATCTCTAATATCTATATCATGCAGTTTATTTAAAAAAATGTTCTGCATTTTTCTATGCCTGATAATTTTTTCTAGAAAAATATTTTTTCCTTCAACTTTTATTATAAGTTCCATGGTACACATGCATGTTTGTTAAGTAGGTAAATGTGTGCCATGATGGTTTGTATCATCACCCAGATACTAAGCCCAGAATCCCTTAACTATTTTTCCTGATGTTCTCCCTCCTCCTACTCCCACCCTGATCGGCCCAAGAGTGTGTCATTCCCCCACATGAACTCATGTGTTTTCATAATTCAGCTCCCACTTAGGAGAACATGTGTGTTTAGTTTTCTGTTCCCGCGTTTTGTTTGCTAAGAATAATGGCTTCCAGCTCTATCCATGTCCCTACAAAGGACATGATCTCTTTCCTTTTTATGACTGTGTAGTATTCCGTAGTCTATATGTTCCACATTTTCTTTATCCAGTCTACTGTTAGTGGGAATTTGGGTTGATTCTATGTCTTTGCTATTGTGAATAGTGCTGCAATGAACCTACGTGTGACTGTATCTTAGAATGATTTATATTCCTTTGGCTATATACCCAGTAGTGGGATTGCTGGGTCAAATGGTATTTCTGCCTCTTGATCTTTGAGGAATAGCTATGTAGGAAATTTCCTTAGTTTCCTCACTTATTCTGAGCTTAAAACTAAATGAAAAATATTGCCTTACAATAGAGAAATGAGGACTGTGAACTGATTACATTAATTAGGGCATGAACTGATTGAAAGATGGTTTGTACTTGGATCCTTGAGGTATTTCATGAAGCCATTTACCCACCCACAACCCACAGAATCCCTGGACTCGAATCTCATAGTCTTTAATTATTGTCTTCCCAGCATTTCAAGACTGTCATACTATTTGCCTGGATTTTTATCAGCATTTTGACCGATTTCTTGGCTTCCTTATTTGTGCAATTTTAAAGTTTAAGTAATATCCTGGGGTGGAAAAGGGGGTCCTCAGACAGCTTAATTTAATAGAGCTCCCTTTTCTTGTTTGGAAAGATGATGCTAAAACTTTTTTTTTTTTTTAAGATCAAGAAAATATTATTATACCTCTGTTGGCTTCTCTGTTTCTTAATACACATCTTTTGTCCTTTTGAAAAGAATTTTCAGAGCTTTGCTGCCACTCAGAATTGCCCATTGCTCTAAAAGACAAAGCAGTTGTTGAATATATTCACATATTAGTGTGTTTACATTTTTCTTTATGTTATTGTTAATGTGACAATTCTCTAAGTTATTTTTTTAATGTTATTTGGTTTTTTAAAGTGCTCACTGTCTACTGTGTTGTTCTCTGCATTAGTCTATTGCAAGCTGCTAGTCTGTATTAGGTTGCAGATGACTGACAGTCTCATGCTGATTGAAGTATGCACGAAAATGAATAAGTGTATTCATCATAGAGCTTAATAACTGAGTAATTTTTTAAATATTGCCTTCATTGCTGCCATGAAAATAGAAATGAAATGTCAACCATCTATAAATTAATAACATTTTTACTACTGTATTTTTTTTTTGAGATTCTTACTCTACATTTTTAAAATTGGAACTTTATGGGCTAGAACTCTGCAAAACTCCTTTTTGTCTTAAAAAAAACGATAACCTGGGAAGTCCTTATAAAAAATCTTTCTACTGGCAGTAACAAAAAGCAAGTTTAGAAAAACAAAATCTAGAGAAATGAATGTTTTAACGGTTAATATAGGAAAAAGTTTAATTGGGGCTGTTTGTGCACTATTAGTCTAATTTTTTCTTAGTTAAATTTTCCCTGAAAATAGATTATATTTTATTCCAGTTTTAAAACTTATAATATTGTCCTTCCCTCCAATTTAATACATTTTTAGTTTTTCAGAAAATCAGAAAACTTTACTTATAAAAATTATTTATTTAAAAATTAGAAATAAATAATCTTCATTTAAAATACAATAGTGATAATCAAAATAAATGTCTTCTTGCCTTTTTGCCAAAGTTTTCTTTTTTTCTTCAATTGAAAATGTAATTTATCATTTGGACATGGTTGGATTTTTTAGGGTCTGACTCTGTATGGATCATTTTTAAATTCAGCTATTTAATTTGTCATAAAACCAAGATAGGATACACATAGATTTAAATAAAATCCATAATTAACTTACCACTTTTTAATTTGGTACTTAATAAAGGCATGTAATTGGCAAAATGTTAAAATTATAATTCTGAAGTTATTTCCCCAAAAAACTTAAAAATTAGGAATAAATATTTGCTTCTTTTAAAGAAGTAATGTTTGAATGTTTTTGGCATGTCCACAGAGAGTATTATAATATCTGGAATGTAAAAGGAGATACGCATCTAGTATATAACAAATGCTACAAAAAGAGGTTGAATAAGGGAAAAATTTTACGTACATAGTTCAGGAATGGCTGTATTTTAGAAGCAGTCTTTAATTTGGGCCTTATAGAATGTGTAGGCTTTTAAGGTACTCCATTAAAGAGTCAATAAGACAAATATAGAGAAAATAGCACTGGCATCTAATCTCAGTGTGAGTAATCTAACTTCACATGAATGCTGAAGATGAGTAAAAGAACATTGTTAGATAGAACTAGAAAAAGAGAATGAAACTCAGACTATTGAAGAACTTTACTGCCAGGCAAAGGTAGATAATGCAGAATGTAGAAAATAAACTATAGGAAATAAGCAGATGAGTATAATTATGAAGGAGAAGAAAACAGCTAGATATGTTGTATAAGACAGTTACAAACTTGAAGATATGAGATTAGGCCTACTAGTTAAAAGATTATAATATATTTTAGATAAGTGGTTATAAGTTCTGAGAACCTAAAGCAATGCAATGACAATGAAAAGGTAATCCTGTGATATTAACGTTTTAAACTAATCATATGTCTGTAATCTTGAATTAACTTGATAACTAATTTAGTGTAAGAGACCAGATAATGAAGAGTCAAAGATTAAGATTTTAGACTTATCTTTCTGGAAAAATAATGTGGAGATGTAGTCATAAAAGTAGGAGAGTGAGTAGAAGAATCTAATTTTGATCAGCTGGTGAAGGAAACGGGTAAGAGAATGAAACTTGTGCAATCAGCTTTGATGATCTAGCAGGATATGTAAATGGATATGATAACTAGTCCTATGCTCACTTAGGAGAGATTGTTGAGGTGTGAGAGGTTATATTTTAACTCTGACACATAGTTGGGTAGTATAGATTGGTGAATCATGGATTATCAGTGAATCATGGATGAAAAAAAGTGTGAAGAAAGGAGCAGGGAGGAGACATATATTCCTGTGAAAGAAGATTTGATAGAATAGGTGAAGAAGGAGAATTCAGAATATGGAATGGGAGAAATGAGATCAATTTCCTTTTTCATTTTAGTTAAAAGAAAAAAAGGGAATCAGTATCTTCTCAGGAGAACCTTAAAATAAATTGCCTTCCTTGACTTAAATTCACTTGGTGAAAATGAGTTTCAGTTGGCCAGAGGAAGGAGCTTCTTAGAATTTGATGTGTAACCAAATTACCTACTCATGTATTTGCATGAACTGTTATTTATAGACAACTTATTTATTGTTTAGCTTACCACAAACATATGTCAGTGGTTTTTTAAAAGTCTTTTACTCACATGACTTTCTTTTGAATAATAACATTTGCTGTATTGTCTGGGGTCACACAGTAAGCCCATGAAGTAAAACATGAAGCATCATTGCTATATTCTTTCTTTTCTTAAACTGCTAATCGGAAAATCCCTAGCTGCCCTTAAAGGCCACTAAGGTAACATGTAGATATTTCTTCTGAAGCATAAAAGTTAAGAAAAAATGTATTTCCCAGGAAGTTATAAACAAAATTAGGACCTTATAAGTAAGTTCTAGCAATCATGTTCTTGCTGAAACCCATAAAGCTAGGTGTCTTTCAAGTCATATAATATCCTTTCTAAATCTTCTAGAGCACACATATCATTATACCATTTGGCAATCTCGAAACCAGATGGGGATCAATGTTTTCAATGTGGTACATTATACTTTGCTATAATAGAAGCCCTAGGTAATAAATGTTTCTGCACCAATTTAAAGTGAATCCATTATGCAAATATAATAATACCTGCATAAAATCCTTGATGTTACAGTTTAGCATCATGTATTAAGCTTGTTTTAATGACTTCCCAAGATAAGTTTGTTCAAACAAGGGAAAAATAAAATATAATCAACTTGCATGTAGCCATTGTAGTAAGAGGAAACAGTGGCATTTAAATCTCCAGAATTTATCTTTTAAAATTACATTTGTTCTGAATATAATCAAGGTTGGATTTAACCAAAGAATCAATAGAGAGTGTGCTAAGTTTTGATGACAAGGCATTTCTCTCTGTGTGGCTTTCTGGCATATTTTTTCCCCTAAAATGTCTGCATATTATATTGATGTAAATATAAATATGAGTATAAATAAAGACACATATAGATGTAAATGGTATTAGTATGTATTAGTATGTAGGCATATGCACAGATACCCAAACACACAGACACACACATGCACATACACAGAAATATTTCTTATATCTACCTTCTTGTGGCTAATTAAAATAATGTATTCTTCCTCTGTTGTGTTATTCCAGGGTAGATATATTAAGGTATAGCGCTAGTGCTCGACTTACGACCACGATTGGTTCCGACAGACTGGTCGTAACACGATTTGGTCGTAAGTTGAGTAGACTATATGTACAGTACTGTGAAATGATGTTATAAAAACCTTTAAGTCATATTTTATCATAATTTTCCTTCATTATTGTTATATATCATAATTTTCTTTGTTCATTTTATGCCATTTATATCATCTCTACACCATTTTGTTTCTTATTTTTACATTCTTCAGGTTTAAGTAAAACACTGCATTACCAGTACAACTGGTTTAATATTTGCAAAATATACAAAATTACAAAATACAGGTGCATACAAAAATACAAAATACAGGTGTAAAAAATACCATAGGAAACATTTTCCCAATTGCAAAACATATCAAAATATATAAACATGTATGAAACATTTTATTGGCCACTGGTGCTTGGCTGCGGATCATTGATATCGTCATCTGAGGCAGCAGTTGGGGTTACCGGAGTTGGTTTTTTCATAAACATGGTGAGCTTTGTCTGAATTGTATGTTTCTTTTTTTCTTCATAAATTTCATGATACGGATGAAACACATTGTGTGCCATCCGTTCAATCCTTGCAAATCATTCGATGTTTGGGTCTATTGCTTCGAAATGTACAAGAAGTTTATTCAGTAAAGATAAACCGTCTGATAATCCCTTAGAGGTAAACTTTCTTTCTGGCTCCTCCTCTTCTTTCTCTGCTTCTCTTCTTTCTTCTTCCGCCACTCTTTCTTCTTCCAGTTAGATTAGCTCTTCATTTGTAAGTTCTCCGGATTCTTTGTCTAGCAACTCTCCGACATCTTCCATTTCACACTCCAAAGAAAGGTCTTTAGCGAGTTTTACTATTTTTTCCCCGAATCGTTTCAAGTTCATGTTCACTGTCAAATCCGTCAAAATCAGTAACATAGCGCTTAACACAATTTTTCCAGATGCCATTCATGCACTTTGTCATCACAGCCTCCCAGGCGGTAGCGATATTCTTGATACACATCAAAATGTTGTAGTGTTTCCAAAAATCTCGCAATGTTAGTTCTGAGTCAGCATCTATAGCGGAGATTGCTTGAGCGAAGGTGGTTCGGAGATAGTTGGCCTTTAATGTAGCAATTGAACCTTGGTCCATAGACTGGATGAGTGGAGTCGTGTTTGGCAGAAGAAAAACAAATTTTACATCTGGATGGAGATCGCCTAGATGTGGTGGGTGTCCAGGTGCATTATCGAGTAGCAATAAAATCTTAAAAGGAATATCTTTCTCCAAACAATTTTCTTGAACTTGAGGAATAAAACAGTTCATAAACCAGTCTTCAGACAATCCTTGTGTCCTCCATGCTTTATGTTGAGAACGAAAGTAGATGGGCAGTGTGTGCTTGTTAACATTCTTGAATGCACGCAGCTTGTCTGAGTGATAAATTAAGAACGCTTCAGCTTAAACCCTGCGATGTTCCCGCCAAGCATCAGAATTAGCCTATCCTTAAATGCTTTAAATCCCGGCATGCTTTTGGCCTCTTTGTGACTATAAGTGCGTGCTGGCATCTGTTTCCAAAATAATCCAGTTTCATCAACATTGAAAATCTGTTCTGCTAGTTATCCCTCATCTGTAATTAATTCATCCAGACTATCAACAAACTTACGTGCTCCTTCCTCATCCGCACGCGCTGCTTCTCCAGTCACTCGAACACTGTGCATTTGGAATCTTTTCTTGAATCTCTGGAACCAGCCAGTGCTTGCTACAAATTCTTGACTGTAATCTTCTCCAGCATGCTCCTTCAGAGTCTGAAATAGACTTCTCGCCTTCATCTGCCCAGTAAAAAGACTTAATGGTGTCCGTTTTTGAATTTGATCTTCCATCCAAATACATAGCAATTTCTCCATTTCGTGGATGGGCCCGCTTCGTTGCTTTGTTATAACTGTTGATCACATGGGTGCAGAACCTTTCACAGCTTCACGAATTCTTTCTTTATCTTTCAAAATCGTCGACACAGTCGAGTGTGATAACTTCGTATCACGTGCGATCACATTCACTTTCTTTCCTCCTTCGTACTGCTTAATTACCTTCATTTTTGTGTCGAGATCGATGGCCTTTGTTTCCTTCTTGACAGGCTGAGGCATAGGCAAAGACAATTTCCTCTTGGTAGACATCTTGGGAGGGGTTTGATGAAAAATATCCAAGATACAAAACACAAATTGCTGTACCAAGTCTGGGATAACAGTTGAAATGGTGCACGCGGAGATGGTAGTGCTGCCGGAAGTTGGTCTGCACTGTCGTACACCCAGCTGGGCAATGTTTGCACTGCCAGACGTGGAGCAGTCGTGGCTAGTGATTGTGGTTGTATAGTCGAATGGTCGTAAGTTGCATAGGTCGTAAGTCGATTAATACCTGTATATTAATTTTTTAAATCACATAATATGTTCATAGATTCATAGTCCTCAAAGTGAAAAATGGAAAATGCAGAGAAACACAAAGTTTTTAGTTTCTAGAATAAGTGTTAAATGGGAGCCTGTGTTATTGGCTCTGATTCACCTCTAGAGATGCCAATTGGAAACCTCAGAGGCCACTTCTTTGCTGGCCTTCATTCTCCTCACAGCACACATCCAGGAGGAGCCCCAAAACTCTGTAAGATTCTGGCAATATCCTAATATTTCCCTAACATTAGCAGCTTCACGGCTGTTACCTGCCTTGGTTCTATCAGCACAAATAGCATTGCACCCTTTGCCTCTGTTTCTGATCATTCATTCATCTTCACAAGGAAATACAAGACTTCAATCCTTTCCTCATACTCAGAATCCCTCACCATACTGCCTTTTCTGTTTCATCTCTCACCTCTCTTGAGTACCTGAAACCTTCTACTCTGCCTGACAGAAACATTAACATCCCCTAAGTAATTTATATCTTTGGAGAAAGTTCTCCTACGTTCCTCTTCGAAGGAAAAATTGCCTTTCCTGTCCAGAGTTGCACAAATGGTTGTTTTGTCACCCATACTTTAGAGACCTTTGGGTCTGAAGTGAGTAAAATATCATTAAATCACTACCCTTTATCTTGAAATAATCTAATAATCCTTAAGCACTTTCTGGTATTCCTAGGATCTTTAAGTTTCTTGTTGACTGTATGTCTCCATTAGCACTGATATTTTCTTTCTTGATGTTTCTAATATTCGTGTAGATAATTCAACCAATGCCTTGTACAATAAGCATCATGTTATTTTCTCTTCCAGTGACTTTTATGGCTCCCATCAAACTTACTCTATTTTAACTTCACTGGCCTCCTTTTTTGTCCCTGGAACACTCCAGGCATGCTTGCAACATAGAAATTTCCACATACTATTCTTTCTGTCCAAATGTGGCTTCACTCTTTGCAAGTCTTAGTCCATTTGTCACCTTCTTAGTGAGTCATCCCCTCTTCAATTTAAAACTAAATACTCACTTCTGCCTGCACTCCTTATCTTCCTTCTTTGATTTATGTTTTCTCTTATTGCCCTTCTTTCCAACTGATATACTGTGTATTTTACTTATTCATTTTATCCATCTATATTATTCTTAGTCTGACACCCACTTTTAAAAAATAGCCTCCACAAAGGCAGATAATTTTCTCTTCCCTTCTTTGTTGTATCTTCAATGTCTAGAAGAGTTCTTGGCACATGGAGGTTTCACAGATAAGAATTATTATAAATACTTTTTATTTATAAATAGTAACTACTTCATATTACCATTGACTTAAAACAGACTGTTAATGTATTCACTAGTTGATTTATTAATCAATGAACCATTTATTAAGCATGCACATTTATCTTACTTTGTGAATAATACACTCATCGAAAGAAGTCTTTGAAAAGTTGTTTAAAGTAGACAACTTAAAGGATAAACCTGAGCCTGTTACTGTCTTTTCAGTCTAATCATAAGAAATTAAAGTTTATAATCAGAGCAGAATGAGCACATAGTGCTCAACAGAGCCAATAACATCTTCCAAACACTAATTGAAATCACAAAAAAAACTTCAATAAGGTATCATATTTTAATGCAGTCTTTACTTTTCCAAAAAATTATAAAAACATACAAATGAAAACCAACTAAATTAAAAGTTTCTTTATAATGCTTAAATAACCTAGTCCAACAAACACTATAATTTAATGTGAAGGAAAACTTTCTACTTTTTGTGTTATCAAGAAGGTATGAGTTCTTATAGACAGATAAATAGAACTATAAATGTATTAGTACTTACTATACATAGTCACTGAAGTGAAATTCTTAATTAGAAATATACCTAGTTAATAATATTTCTGAGTCAATAATAGATTTTTATGAAATCTCAGTTGTAGATCCCTCTGCTCTAGACTCATCCAAGTTAAATTTGAGAAATTGTTCAATATGACCTCATCACCCTGACTTTATTTCCTTCCTCACTACAGAATTCCTGACATCATGGTAGACTAAGAGCCCTAGATCTGCGGTTATATGGTTTAGCAAATAAAATCAGGAATTCCAGGTGAAATTAAACTTCAAATAAATAACATTTATTTTTTCAAACATTATTATGTTTCATGCAATATTTGGGACAGAGCTATACTAACATTTATTTGCTGTTTCTCTGAAATTCATATTTAACTGATCATCCTCTATTTTATTCAGCAGCCATAGTTGGGCTTCCTCTACAACTGTACTCACTTATAAAAAAAATCAGCAGAAACACATAAAGAGCTCTACCACATGCACTTAATAGCTTAATTCTCATTCTGTTTGAAAGAATATTGCCATTGAAACACACAGTTGCCTTTCTACGGAAGATGTGTGCCACCCTATTAATGAGACTAACACAGAAAACGGGAAATAAATTATATATTGTTTTTGTATTTTGCAGTTAGGATTATCCCTAGGAAAAAAATAAGAAGGAGTATCTAACTGGACTCTAGGCATTCCTAGGAGAGTTTCTCCTTTCCCACATTTCCAATTATCTAATGCTCTTGAGAGTTGTGATTTTTTTAGGCATAAATTATAAAGAATGACTGAATCAGCCCATATATTATCAACCACTCATTCTTTGGTCTCTGCTTCTGACTTACATGAGTAAATACATATAGACATATAGTAAATACATATAGACATACATGTTCCTGAATAAATGTACAATGATCATTCCTTCCTACCAATGATCATTCCTTCCTGTGCTAAAAGAGACAAATCTCAAGATCTCTCTCCTTTTTAAAAAAATAATCAAAACCCTCATGTGACAATCCGAATTTATTGAACGCTAATGATAAATTGTACTACTTTAATTAAGGCTTTTAGTTTACATTTAGTCACCTCAAAGTAGTTGTAACATTAGGTTAGTCAATTTAAATACTGTGTGTCCCTGATACACAGACACACAGTCTTTACATTGAAAAGCTAATGAATACAAAGCAACAAGGCGTTGTAAATAAAGCCACAACAGTTACTGCAAGTTGAGCCTTATGATCATTTATACATGACAAATTACTTCTCACATTGCATGCATAGTACTTATACATCATTTAACACAAGGGTGTCCAATCTTTTGGCTTCCCTGGACCACATGGCAAGAAGAAGCATTGTCTTGGGCCAAACATCAAATACACTAGTGATAGCTGATGAGCTAAAAAAAAAAAAAAATCCCAAAATTCTCATACAAATTTGTGTTGGGCTGCATTCAAAGCCATCCTGGGCTGCATGCAACCTGTGGGCCATGGGTTGAACGAGCTTGATTTAACATATCGAGCAAAATATTACATATGTAATACAATCACTAACAGTCAAAAATACTAAACCTGTGCATTAAGTATTGCAAATACACTTATGCATGAGCAAACAAGAGATTCACAGTGAGAATCTATAGCTGCAGAAGCCCAAAATGATTTACAAAAATTGTTAAATCATAACAATTGCTTGAAAATATATACTTCTTGTCATCGACCCCTACTGTCCATAAAACTATAAACATCATCCACTAGGTAAACAAAAAGCAAACATACAGTAAGAGATTCGAAAAGTATAGACATTTTCTTCCCAACAGATAGGAAATGCAACATCTTTAATCTAAGACATTATACTGATGGGACTACCATATTTTAAAGACAAGATTACTAACTTTATAATTTTATAATTTTTAATTTTTGAATTAACTTTATAATTGACTTTATAATTTTTATAAAAATTATAAAACTATATAGTTGTGTTAATCAAAGTGCTTATTCTGTACAATACAATGACAAAGACCTTGAATTTATTTTTTAAAATGACAATAAGCTACAAGTATTAAAGAAAGAAAGTTACCTAGAATAGTCTTTATATGGGTTCTTTGGACTTTCTTTTATTATGCTAAATTAGTGGTGTTTTTAGGATTTACATTATTGTACTCTTCAATACAAAGTAGGGGGCATGTTAAACAATACAGAACACCACTTTCGTACATTTACCACGTTGGTGGATGAAGAGTGTCTCTAAGATGTTGGTAGGTTTAAGAAAGTTGGAATGCAGTGTTAAACTGGGCAACAGATTTTCAGACCTAGCTCAGAGTTACAAGGCATTTAGTATATTAAACCAGCTGACATGACTTTTTGCAAACCTTTCCAGGCACTGGAGTTTTTCTGTTAATTTGTTGCACTAGGTCATAAAATAGCTAATTAACATTTATTTGTAATTTTGAAGAAGATTATAGGAATGCAGTGTTGGTCTACTGTCTTGCTAGATGTTGACCTTGTTCCTTTTCTACAACTCGTTCATCTTCCCAGTCACAATTATTACTGACCAGAATCATTAGAACATCTCAATGTCTTTAACTTGAAGAATCTTTTCTCTTAGATGTTGGGAATCATTAAATGTGGACTATGCTATGATGAAATAAACTAATGAAAAGCCTTGTTTAGTTTGCATGTAACACACCCCTCATTGCTGCAGATTTTTCTGTTTTTGTGGTATCCAAGATTTCAAGCATACACTGTTGTACATCTACTTCAAGCTGCTTTCTGTAAGAGTCTTCTATCATAGGATCATAATTTTCAACATAATATCCTTGGACAAATTGTAAAGGCAGAGCTGACATTCCAATGGCTCCTGAGCCAAGGACGACTAGCTTATATTCATGCATGATGAAAACTTGTCAAAACCTAATGCCTCCCATCCTGTCACTGGGTCTCCACAGCCAGTTTCACCCTGTGTTCTCTCTTGGTGGCGCCAATGTGGTCCTGTCACTGCAACCCCTCTTGCTGGTATACATGCTTGGCTCTGCAAATCTCAGGATTTCTAGAAAATTTTAATGGGTGTGAAAAGAATGAAATGTTTGTTTCTACTTTGTTTTCATATCTTCCTACTTTTGATTAAATTATATCTCCATGGTGAGATATAATTTGAGATATAATTTTGGTATTTATCTTTCTTATCTATTAGTCATATTTTTCTCATTTTTGCATTCTGCCATTGAGATTTCTCTCTGCCAAAAACTAAAATTGGGAGCCCGATAGAGCTCGGAAAAGTGTTTATAATACTTAGTTCCCTTTAAATTAAAAGAAACAACAAAGTAACATTAACACTTTCTACCTCTTTGTTCAAGATTTCCTAATATATGTCTCAGGGCCAGTGTCTTTTACTTCTCAGACTCAGAGAAGCCTTGAATCTGGAGAGGATTTATCATCATTTGGGTGAATGGGCCCCATAAAAGACTGAGATAGTAAGTGCTGGGCTTAAGGTAACACAGCAGTGATAGGAGTTTTAAAGGAATCGTCACTCCTTCTGAAATATTTCTGTTCACATAATTCACAGAAATCTTTGCATCAATCAGTTTAACTTGAAAACTGTTATTTCTGTCAACCAAAGAAGCCAAGCTGTCCTTTATGCAATTACCAGTGACCTGCGTTTTTTATCCCTTCAGGTATAGTTTTACTAGCAGTTTAGGAGCTGTTGTCACTGGGATAATCTGAGATGCCCACTTTGAGGTTGTACTTCGCACAGTCTGTCATATGACCATCTTTGAGAGCCCCATTTACAGCAGAATTATACATGTACGTCCCACCACCAACTGAATAATGGATGTTGCATTTGTGACTAAGTCAGGGGTATCAATTATTGCTTTAAGTATAACTCTTAACTGAGACAATTTAGTTTTCAGTTTCAAAACTGTTAGAAAACTCAGCAGACCCAAATATTAACTTAATTTGAAATTAAATGATATAGAAAGAAAAGTACAATTAAAAAAAAACCAAAGACACATAGCTGATTATTTTCTCTGATTCCAACTATATTCAATATTTTTCCAAAACTCTAGTCTATTCTGTGCTTTGTCTTCAGTGAACTGCTCATATAGATATAACCTCAATCAATCAAAAGAAATGTTTATTTTTCACTTCATGTTTTAACACTAGAATAAATACGTGGATATAGAGTTAAGGTAAATTTATTGATTACATATTGTGGATTTTAAAACACTGTGGTTCTTTTCTAGTTGATAATAGATTTCTAGTAGGTCTAGAAATATATTAACTATATAAATAAATGTTTCTTTTTTCCCTACAAGTTCGACATAGAAAATCATATAACCACATTAGGTATATGACAAGGACATAATGAAAACCTACTCTATTCTAACTCTGTCCTGAGTTTTAGAAACACAACCTACTGGGAAAACAGACAAAAACAAATAACTAATCAACTAAAATATCACACTGTGGTGAGAACTAGGAGGAAAGAAACCAGGTAACTGATAGTGAACAACGGCATGTGTATGAGGATGAATGAATGAGAGGTTAAGACAGACTGTCTTTTGGAGAACTGAAGAGACAGATTCTAAAAGTTAAGAAGGAGAGTCATATTAGGATAAGAGGGTAGAGGAAAAGCCATGAAGTAAGAAAAACCTTAACATATTTCAGAAACTAAAGAAAGGTTGGAATGGCTAAATTCCAGAAAATAAATGGGAAAGTGGCACTATACCAAATGAGATTGTTATATACAGGTCCTGCAGAACATCTCAGGTTCTACAAAAACACCAGATTTTCTTTAAGGTATTATAGTGAAATACTAATGAGAGAGAGAGAGAGAGAGAGAGAGAGAGAGAGAGATTATTAAGAAATATAAATAGTTGGAGATTTTACTTTACTTGCAAGATTATAAATTAGCCTAACAGAATTAGGAATGCTGCTAGAAGGCTTGAGACTCTTGAAACAGAGACAAAGGCCGTTGTCATTCACAGCATTGCAAGTAGCATGAGAATCTACATATTTGTCCCAGTTCTTCTTATTTCCAAATCTCACATCAGCAATGGAGATGGGCATAGATGGAGACTGGGACAGGAAATGAATAGGTGCTGTTGCAGGAGAGGGAATCTGAACTGATGAAACATAAATCTTTAGTAATGAATAGCCTGCCCTTTCTCAAGGAAAAGATGTCATCTTCATTATAAAGGACTGTAAACATGCTTACACTTGGGTCTAGTAGGAGATACATTATCTTTGAAAATTATCTATTTGCTCTAAAAATATCCTTCAAAAAGAGTCTAGATTTTTTGAAGGATAGATAACTGCTTCCATTCACAAGACATGCAGAAATGCAAGCAACCCATGGATAATTGTTTTTCAACAGTCAGGATCTGATTTATATTTTAAGGAAATTTATATTTTATATTTTAAGTAAATCCTGATGTGTGGAGAATATTGAGAAGAGGTGTGTTATGTACGATGACCACCGGGATATCACTATACAACTATGAGATGTGCCTTGGTGGAAGGGAGATAATTCTGGCCTGAAGTAGGCATATGCCTATTAAGATGGAGAAAACTCAACAAGTCAGTATATATTTTGGTGGTAAAATTGGCATAATTTATAAATTTTTGCTTAATTGCATAGGTGAAATAATTTAGAAGTCAAAAATTTATTGGGATAGAAATGCTTATGGGTATGGGAAAATAGAGTCATATTTACTGAAGCAATAAAAAATTCAATTTTGAATATGTGAGGCTTAAAATAAATGTAAAGTAATGAATATGTACAAGATGGGGCTCAGAAGAAAGTTGTACACGAAAATGATTTTTGGAGTCAACACTAGACAATGTAGGAATTCCTGAGAATGAATGAAATGTCCCAACAATCATTAAAAATGATTTAAAGAGAGAAGAGCTAACTCAAATACATATAAAGAAAACCAATTAGAGGATATCAGATATTGGAAGAGGTACCTGAATATTTAGCAAGTAGATGTAAAAGGCAGATTATTGTATCATAAAAAAGAAAAATAAAAGAAAACCCACAAATAAGTTTAACGCTGCAGGAAGGATAGAGACATCTGGTTCAAATTGTCCTTACTACTTTATTTGTCATTAATCTGGAAAGCTTAATGGAGTAAACTTTTCTAACTATACTTAAACAATTACTTTGATAATTTTTTAAGTCAATAAAACAATGTTGTAGAAGACAATTAATTGTGTTACTTTTTATAACTAGAATTTTTTCACATACTGTTCAATATCATATAAGTTATTACATTTACGATCCAGAAATAATCATGTTCCTATTAGAAATAATGGCACAGCCGGGCATGGTGGCACATGCCTGTAGTCCCAGCTACTCAGGAGGCTGGGGCTGGAAGATCTCTTGGGTCCAGGAGTTCTGGGCTATAGTGCACTATGCCCATTGGATATCCGCACTAAGTTCGACATCAATATGGTGACCTCCTGGGAGGTGGGGGACCACCAGATTGCCTAAGGAGGGGTGAACCAGCCCAGGTCGGAAACGGAGCAGGTCAAAACTCCCATGCTAATCAGCAGTGTAATTGCGCCTGTGAATAGCTACTGCACTCCAGCCTGGGCAACATAGTGAGACCCCATCTTTAAAAAAAAATTATAAAAAATATAGAAATAATGGCACAATATAAAAATTATCATTTATGAACATATTCTACAATATATAATAATCACATCATGGTAAATGGGATATTCATCACCTGAAACATTTATCCTTTATATTATAAATAATCTATACTCTTTTAGTTATTTTTAAATGTACAATTATTGATTATAGTCACCTTGATATGCTATAAAATACTAGATCATATTTATCCTTTCTATTTTTTTGTACTCATTAACTCCATTCCTCCACCACATCCCACCTGCACTATTCTCAACCTCTGGTAAGTGTCATCCTACTCTATTCCCATGTGTTCAGTTGTTTTAATTTTTAGCTCCCACAAATAAGTGAGAACATGAGAAGTTTGTCTTTCTGTCCCTGTCTTATTTCACTTAAAGTAATGATCTCCAGTTTCATCCATGTTTCTGCAAATGACAGAATCTCACCATTTTTTTATGGCTGAATAGTGCTCTATTGCATATATATACCTTATTTTCTTTATCCATTCATTTTTCAATAGACCCTTAAGTTGTTTCGAAATCTTTGCTGTTGTGAATAGTGTTGCAATAAACACAGGAGTGCAAATAACTCTTCTCTATGCTGATTTCTTTTCTATTAGACATATATTTAGCGGTGGGAATGCTAGATAATGTGGTAGCTCTATTTTTCATCTTTTGAGAACTATTCAAACTTTTCTTCACAGTGATTGTAATAATTTACATTCCCATGGACAATATGTGAGGGTTCCCTTTCCTGACATCCTCACAAGCATTAGTTATTATCTGTCTTTTAGTAAGAGCCATTTTATCTGGAGTGAGATGATATCTCATTGTAGATTTGATTTGCACTTCTCTGATGATCAATGATGTGGAATACCTTTTCATATATTGTTTGCTATTTGTATGTTTTAAGAAATATCTGTTCAGATATTTTGCCAATTTTTTAGTCAGATTATTAGATTTTTACCTTAAGAGTTGTTTGTGCTTCTTATATATTTTGGTTATTAATCCCTTGTCAGATAAGTAGTTTGCACATATTTTCTCCCATTCTGTGAGTGATCTCTTCACTTTGGTGATTGTATCCTTTGCTATGCAGAACTTTTTAACTTGACATGATTTCATTTGTCCATTTTTGCTTTGGTTGCCTGTGCTTGTGGATTATTGCTTAAGAAATCTTTGCCCAGTCCACTGTCCTGGAGAGTCTCCCCGGTGTTTTCTTTTAGTAGTTTCACAGTTTGAGGACATAAACTTAAGTCTGTAATCCATTTTGGTTTTTTAAAATATGGTGAGAGATAGGGGCTAAGTTTTATTCTTGTACATGTAGATATCCAGTTTTCCTAGTATCATTTATTGAAGAGACTCTTCAAGTGTATACTCAAGTGAGACTCCCCAGTGTATATTCTTGGAACTTTTGTTGAAAATGAGCCACTGTAGATGTATGTATTTATTTCTAATTTCTCTATCCTGTTCTGTTTATTTATGTGTCTGCTTTTATGTACTGCCATGCTGTTTTTGTTACTACAGCTGTGTAGTGTAATTTGAAGTCAGGTAATGTAATTCCTCCAGTTTTGTTCTTTTTGCTAAGAATACCTCGGCTATTAGTCCTTTCTAGTTCATATACATTATAGCATTACTTTTTCGATTTCTGTTTCTGTGTTATTGTTATTTTGATAGACATTGTATTGAATCTGCAGATTGCTCTGGGTAATACGGATTTTAACAATATTAATTCTTCTGATCTATGAAGATGGAATAGCTTCTCATTTTTTTGTGTCTCTTTCAATTTTTTTCATTAATGTTTTATGGATTTCATTGTAGAGATCTTTCACTTCTTTGGTTAAGTTTATTCCTAGGTATTGAATTTTACTTGTAGCCATTGTAAATAAGATTATTCCTTGATTTCTTTTTCAAATTGTTACTATTGGCACATAAAAATGCTACTGATTTGTATAGCATTTGATTTTGTATCTTGCACCTTAATTTTTAGTCAGTTCTAATCATTTTTTGGTGCAGTCTTTAGGTTTTTTTCAAATCTAAGATTATATCTCCTGCAAGTGAGCATAATTTGTTTCTTTCCAATTTGAATGTCCTTTATTTCTTTTTGCTCCAGTTAAGACATCCATTAATACATTGAATAGTAGTGATGAAAGTGGGCATCATTAACTTGTTGCAGATCTTAGAGGAAAGACTTTCAGTTTTTTCCCTGTTAAGTATAATCGTAGCTGTAAGTCTGTCATATATGGGTTTTATTGAGTTGACGTGTTCCTTCTATACCCAGTATTTTTGCAGTTCTTATAATGGAATATTGAATTTTATCAAATGCTTTTCCTGTATCAATCAAAATGGTCATGTGGATTTTGTCCTTCATTCTGTCGAAATGATATACCACATTAATTGTTTTTGCATATGGTGAACCATCTTTGCATCTCTTGGTAAATCCTATTTGGTTGTAATGAATGATTTTTTATGTGTTGTTGAATTTGGTTTGGTAGTATTAGGTTGATGCAAAAATAATTGCTATTTTTGCCATTGCTTTTAATTGCAAAAACCACAATTATTTTTGCACCAACCTAATATTTTGATGAGAATACCTGCATTAATGTTCAGCAGAGTTACTGGCCTATAGTGTTTTTTTAATGATATGTCTTTATATGGTTTTGGTATCAGAGTAATAATGACCTTGTAGAGTGAGTTTGGAAGTAATCCTTACTCCCCTAGTTTCAGTAGGATTGGCATTCATTCTTCTTGAAATGTTTGGTAAATTTCAGCAGTGAAGCTGTTAGGTCCCAGGTTTCCTATGCTGGGAGACTTTTGTATCACATATTTGACTTCATTACTTTATATTGGTCTGCTCAGGTTTTAGATTTCTTCATTGTTAAATCTCAGTAGGTTGTGCCTAGGAATTTATTCATTACTTCTAGATTTTTCAATTTATTGGTATACAATTGCTCACAGTACTCTCTAATGAGTCTTTGAATTTCTGTGTTGTCAGTTTTAATGACTCTTTCATCTCTGATTTTATTTATTCGGTTTTTCTCTCTTTCCTTGGTTTGGCTAAGGGTTTGTGGATTTTGCTTATCTTGTCAAAGCAAACTTTTGGTTTCATTAATTTTTTTTTTGTTTATTTTCTTCATTTCAATTTTATTTACTTCTGCTATAATCTTTGTAATTTATTTTCTTCTACCAGTTTGGGATTTGGTTTGCTCTTGCGTTTCTAGTTCTTTAATATGCACTGTTAGGTTGTTTATTTGAAATATTTCTCCTTTGTTGATGTAGGTGCTTGTTTTTTTTTTTTTTTTTTTTTTTTTTTTTTTTTTTTTTTTTTTTTTTGAGACGGAGTTTCACTCTTGTTACCCAGGCTGGAGTGCAATGGCGCGATCTCGGCTCACTGCAACCTCCGCCCCCTGGGTTCAGGCAATTCTCCTGCCTCAGCCTCCTGAGTAGCTGGGATTACAGGCACGCGCCACCATGCCCAGCTGATTTTTTGTATTTTTAGTAGAGACGGGGTTTCACCATGTTGACCAGGATGGTCTCGATCTCCTGACCTCGTGATCCACCCGCCTCGGCCTCCCAAAGTGCTGGGATTACAGGCTTGAGCCACCGCGCCCGGCCAGGTGCTTGTTTTAAACTTTCCTCTGATACTGCTTTTTCTGCATCCCATGGGTTTTAATGTCATGTGTTTCCATTTTCGTTTGTTTCAAACATTTAGCAATTTTCTTCTTAATTTCTTCATTGACTTACTGAACACTCAGAAGCATATTGTTTAATTTCCATGTGTTTGTGTAGCTTTCAAAGATCCTCTTATTATTGATTTCTAGTTTTATTCCATTGTGGGCAGATGATTTCAATTTTTTTGAATTTTTTAAAACTTGTTTTGTGGCCTAACATATGGTCTATCCTTGGGAATGATTCATGAGCTGAGAAGAAAAATGTGTATTTTGCAGTTGCTGTATAAAATGTTCTGTAAATTTTGATTGGGTCCATTTGGTCGGCAGTGCAGTTTAATTCCAATGTATCTTTGTTTCCATCTGGATGATTTATCTAATGCTAGCCCAGTACAACACCAGGAATTGCAGTCCCTGTGTCGTAGATTGCCTTTCAAGTTTTTTTGTGACCCCAGAGTTCTTGGTGGTGGGGCTTACCAGGACTCAGGTCCTGACTGCTGGGATGAACAGTTATTTTCTGACTAGGACTGGTCTAAATGCTCCCTCCATGAGAGCCAGCTGGATTCTGCCCTATGTTGCTTTCCACTGTAATAGGGCACCAATGAGTTCCAATGTAATGTCCCACAACT
The DNA here is from genome assembly GCF_009761245.1 of Sapajus apella. Classification (NCBI taxonomy): domain Eukaryota; kingdom Metazoa; phylum Chordata; class Mammalia; order Primates; family Cebidae; genus Sapajus; species Sapajus apella. The sequence goes on from NW_022436980.1 coordinate 16,560,645, forward strand.
CAACTTACTTTCTCTTCCCCAAATGTCCATATTCTCTCCCCACACCTGCAGCCACTGAACCTGCTGGAGGTTGGAGGAGGGGTGGTGTCGCCAATTTAAAACTGTCTTTCTTTTCCTCTTCAATGCCTCTGTTTTTGATATAATGTTAAAACCAGTTACTGTGATTACTAAGCTAATTGGTGGTTCTTATGAAGTTACATTCTTGTATGGATACTTGTTCAATTAGGTGTTCCTATCGGGTTGAGGATGATTGATAGAAGGTTCTATTTGACAGTCTTGCTCCACTTCCTTCCCTATCTCTTATTCATAAGATATAGTTTTGATGAGTATATAAATAGGCTCTAACAGAATAAAAATATGCTTATTTGGACTACATATTATAAATAATTTGATGTTGAAGTGTTTGAGTTTATTACTAGTAAACTTTGGGTTGCAGAAAAGAAGTAAACAACATGGAGCCATTTTAGGTCAATACACAACGGACATCTTTGCCAATTTATGTAACAACCCATAAATGTAAAACAGGAAAATGAATATAATTTACTTTATTTCTCTTCTTCTTTCTTTTTTTGTTTAAGTTTTAGGATACATGTGCAGGACATACAGGTTTGTTACATAGATACAGATGTACCATGGTAGTTTTCTGCACCTATCAACCCATCGCCTATGTTTTAAGCTCTACATGCATTAGCTATTTGTCTTGATGCTCTCCCTTCCCTTGCCCCTACAGACCCTGACTGGCCTCAGTGTCTGTTGTTCTCCTCCCTGTACCCATGTGTTCTCATTGTTCAACTCCCACTCATGAGTGATAACATGTGGTGTTTGGTTTCTTGTTTCTGTGTTAGTTTGCTGAGAATGATGCCTTCCAGATTCATTCATATCCCTGCAAATAATGTGATCTTATTCTTTTTTTGTGGTCGCATAGTATACCTTGGTGTATATGTGCCATGTTTTCTTTATCTAGTCTATCACTGATGAGCATTTGGGTTGGTTCCACGACTTTGCTATTGGGAATAGTGCTGCAGCAAACATACATGTGTATGTATCTTTATAATGGAATAATTTCTATTCCTTTGGTTATATACCTAGTAATGGGTTTGCTGGGTCAACTGATATTTCTGGTTCTAGATCCTTGAGGAGTCACGACTCTGTCCTCCAAAATGGTTGAATTAATTTACAGTCTCCCCAACAATGTAAAACTGTTCCTATTTCTCCACAGCCTTATGAGTTTCTGTTATTTCTTGACTTTTTAATGACTGGCATGACATGGTATCTTATTGTGGTTTTGATTGGCATTTCTCTAATGATCAGTGATGTTGAGCTTTTTTTCATAGGTTTCTTGGCTGCATAAATGTCTTCTTTTCATAAGTGTCTGTTTATATTCTTTGCCCACTTTTTGATGGGCATATTTTTTTTTCTTGTAAATTTAAGTTCCTTGTAGAATCTGGATATTAGATGTTGTTGGATAAATAAATTGCAAAAATGTTCTCCCATTCTGTAGTTCACCTTTTTTTTATGATAGCTTCTTTTGCTGTGCAGAAGCTCTTTAATTAGACCCCATTTGCCAATTTTTGCTTTTGTTGCAGTTGCTTTTGGTGATCTCACCATAAAATCTTTGCTCATGTCTGTGTCCTGAATGATATTGCCTAGGTTTTCTTCTAGGGTTTATATGGTTTTAGGTTTTAATCCATCCTGAGTTAATTTGTATATAAGGTATAAAAAAGGGGGTCCCATTTTGGCTTTCTGCATATAGCTAGCTAGTTTTCCAAGCACCATTTATTAAATAGGGAATCCTTTCCCCATGCTTATTTTTGACAGGTTTGTTGAAAATCAGATGATTGTAGATATTTAGTCTTTCTTCTAAGGTCTCTATTATGTTCCATTGGTCTATATGTCTGTTTTGGTGTCAGTACCATGCTGTTTTGGTTACTGTAGCCTTGTAGTATAGTTTGAAGACAGGTAGTGTGATGCCTCCAGCTTTGCTCTTTTTGTTTAGGATTATCTTGGCTATGTGCCTTTTTTGGGTTTCATATGAAAAAAATTTAAAGTATTATTTTTTCTGTGAAGAATGTGGTAGTTTGATGGGAATAACATTGAATCTATAATTTATTTTGCACAGTATGGCCATTTTTGTTATATTGATTCTTCCTAACCATGAAGATGAAATGTTTTTCCATTTGTTTATATCCTCTCTTATTTCCTTGAGCAGTGGTTTATAGTTCTCCTTGAAGAGGTCCTTCATGTCCCTTGTTAGCTGTATTCCTAGGTATTTTATTCCCTGTGTAGTAATTGTGAATGGGAGGTAATTCATGATTTGGCTCTCTGCTTGTTTATTGTTGGTGTATGGGAATGCTTGTGATTTTTGCACATTGATTTTGTATCCTAAAACTGCTGAAGTTTCTTAGAAGTTTAAAAAGGTTTTGGGCTGAAACAATGCGATTTTCTAAATAGAGGATCATGTCATGTGCAAACAGAGACAATTGACTTCATCTCTTCCCATTTAAATACACTTTATTTCTTTTTCTTGCCTGATTTTCCTGGCCAGAACTTCCAATACTATGTTGCATAGGAGTAGGTAAGAAAGGGCATCCTTTTCCTGTGCCAGATTTCAAAGGGAATGCTTTAAGCTTTTGCCCATTCAGTATGACATTGGCTGTGGGTTGTCACAAATAACTTTTATTATTCTGAGGTATGTTCCATCAATACCTAGTTTATTAAGAATTTTTAACATGAAGGGACATTGAATTTTATCAAAGACCTTTTCTGCATATTGAGATAATCATGTGGTTTTTGTCATTGGTTCTGTTTATGTGATGGATTATGTTTATTGATTTGTGTGTGTTGAACCAGTTTTGCATTGCACGGATGAAGCTGACTTAATCTTGGTGGATAAGCTTTTTGATGTGCTGCTGAATTTGGTTTGCCAATATTTTATTCAGGATTTTCTCACTGATGTTCATTAGGGACATTGGCCTGAATTTTTTTGGTTGTGTCTCTGCCAGGTTTTGGTGTCAGAATGACGCTGGCCTCATAAAATGAGTTAGGGAGGAGTCTCTCCTTTTCAATTATTTGGAATAGTTTCTGAAGGAATGATACCAGCTCCTCTTTGTAGCTCTGGTAGAATTTGACTGTTAATCCACCTGGTAGTGGGCTTTTGTTTTGATTGGTAGGCTATTTTTTACTGCCTCAATTTCAGAACTTGTTATTGGTCTATTCAGGGATTCAACCTCTTTCTGGTTTAGTTTTGGGAGAGGGTATATGTCCAGGAATTTATTTATTTCTTCTATATTTACTAGTTTATTTGCCTACAGGTGTTTATAGTATTCTCTGATGGTAGTTTGTATTTCTTTGGGGTCAGCATTATATTCCCTTTATCATTGTTTATTGTGTCTATCTAACTCTTTCTTTTTCTTTATTAGTCTAGCTAGCAGTCTCTCTAGCAGCTCCTGGATTCATTGATTGTTTGAAGGAATTTTTGTGTCTCTATCTCCTTTAGTTCAACTCTGATCTTAGTTATTTCTTGTCTTCTGCTAACTTTAAAATTTGTTTTCTATTGCTTCTCTGATCTTTTAATTGTGATGTTAGGGTGTTGATATGAAACATTTCTAGCTTTCTTATATGGGCATTTGTGCTATAAATTTCCCTCTTTACTCTGCTTTAGCTGAATCCCAGAGATTCTGGTACTTTCTCTCTTTGTTATCATTAATTTCAAACCTAGGAGTCATTCAGGAGCAGGTTGTTCCATTTGCGTTTAGTCGTGAGGTTTTTGAATGAATTTCTTAATCCTGAGTTCTAATTTGATTGAACTGTGGTCTGGGAGACTGTTTGTTATTGTTTCCATTCTTTTACATTTGCAGAGGAATGTTTTACTTCCAATTATATGGCTGATTTTAGAGTAAGTGCCATGTGGTACTGAGAAGATTGTGTATTCTGTTGATTTGAGGTGGTGAGTTCTGTAAATGTCTATTAAGTCTGCTTTGTGCAGAGTTGGGTGAAAGTTCTGAATATTCTTGTTAATTTTCTGTCTCAGTGATCTGTCTAATATTGACAATGGGGTGTTTAAGTCTCCCACTATTATTGTGTGGGAACCTAGGTCTTTTCATAGGTCTCTAATAACTTATTATATGAATCCGGGTGCTCCTGGATTGGGTGCATATATATGTAGCATAGTTAACTCTTCTTGTTGAATTGATCCTTTTACTTATGTAATGCTCTTCTTTGTCTTTTTTTATCTTTATCGGTTTAAACTGTTTTGTCAGAGACTAGGATTGAAACTTCTGCTTTTTCTGCTTTCCATTTGCTTCGTAAATTTTCCTCCATCCCTTCATTTTGAGCCCATGTGTGTCTATGCACATGAGATGGTTCTCCTGAATACAGTACACTAATGGGTCTTGACTCTACCTAATTTGCCAGTCGTGTCTTTTAACTGGGGCATTTAGCCCATTTACATTTAAGGTTAATATTGTTATGTGTGAATATGATCTGTCATCATGATGCTAGGTGTTTATTTTGCACTGGTTGATGGCATAACTTCATAGTCTTGCTGTCTCTTGTCTTTATATTTCCATTTGTTTTGCAGTGGCTGGTGCTGGTTTTTGCTTTCCATATTTAGTGGAAAGGAGCTCTTGCAAGGCAGACCTGGTGGTGATGAATTCCCTCAGCCTTTGTTTTTCTGAAAAATATTTTACTTCTCCTTTTCTTATGAAGCTAAGTTTGGCCAGATATGTAATTCTGGGTTAAAAATGCTTTCCTTTAAGAATGTCGAATTCTCCTCCACTCTCTTCTGGTTTGTAAGGTTTCTGCTGAGAGCTCTGCTGTCAGTTTATTGGGCTTCCCTTTGTAGGTGACCTGGCCTTTCTCTCTGGCTGCTTAACATTTTTTCCTTCATTTTGACCTTGGGGAATCTAATGATTTTGTGTCTTGGGGTTGATCTTGTGGTGTATCTTCATGGTGTTCTCCATATTTCCTGAATTTGAATATTAGCCTGACTTGCTAGGTTGGAGAAGCTCTGGATAAATATCCTGGGGTATATTTTCTGACTTGTTTCCATTCTCCCAATCTCTTTCAGGTACTTCAATCAGTCATAGGTTCAGTCTTCTTAAATAGTCCCATATTTATCAGAGGTTTTCTTCATTCCTTTTTATTCTTTTTTCTCTACTTTTGTCTGCCTGCCTTATGTCACTAAGATAGTCTTCCATCCCTGATATTATTTTTTCCACTTGATTAATTTGGCTATTGATACTTGTGTATGCTTCATGAAGTTTTCGTGCTGCATTTGTCAGCTCCGTCAGGTCATTTGTGTTCCTCTCTAAACTAGTTATTCTAGTTAGCAGTGCCTCTAATCTTTTTTCAAGGTTCTTAGCTTCTTTGCATTGGTTTAGAACATGCTTCTTTAGCTTAGATGAGTTTGTTATTACTCATTTTCTGAAGCCTACTTCTGTCTATTCATTCATCTCATCCTTCATCCAGTTCTGCACCCTTGTTGGAGAGGTGTTGCAATCATTTGAAGGAGAAAATGCATTCTGGCCTTTTGAGTTTTCGGTGTTTTTTTATTGATTCTTTCTCATCTTCATGAGTTCGTTTAGTCTCAGTCTTTGAGGCTGCTGACCTTTGGATGAAGTTTTTGTGGGGACATTTTTTGCTGATACTATTGTTATTGCTTTCTGTTTGCCTGCCTGTTTATTTTTCTTTCAATAGTCATGTCCTCCTTCTGTAGGGCTGCTGAAGTTTGCTGGGGGTTCACTTCAGGCCCTATTCACCTGGTTCACTCCCATGCCTGGAGATGTCACTCAAGGAGGCTGGAGAATAGTAAAGATGGTTACTTGCTCCTTCCTCTGGGATATCCAGCCTTGAGGGGCACTGCCCTGATGCCAGTAGGAATGTTCCTGTATAGGATATCTAAGAACCCCTGTTGATGGGACTCACCCAGTTGGGTGGCACAGGAAGCAGGACCCATTTAATGAGGCACTTTCACTGTCCCTCGGTGGGAGTGTGCTGCACTGGGGGAAAACCCGAGTTCCTCAGAGCTAGCGGGAGGAAAGACTAAGTCTCCTGGTTTGTGGAGACTATAGCCATTTGTTCCCCTAGGGACTCAGGCCCAGGGAGATCAGAGTTCTGTTCCTGAGCCCCTGACTAGGGTTGGAGTTTCTGCAGGGAGGCCTGCAGCTGCATATTGGCTGCCGCCCCTCCACCAAGGAGCTCCGATGGCTTAAACAGCAGGCATCCACAGCAGTGGTGATGGCCACACTTCCCCCGGGGAATGCAGCAGGCTTAGGCAAATTTTAACCAAGCTGCATAGCTCCATGGTTGGGACCCAAGGCCCTGCTGGGCGTGGGCCACTGGATGGTATCTTCCCATCCATGGTTGCACAGTTCCATGGAAAAAGCAGTTTCCCAGGCTGGGTAGCACACTCAGTCACCACCTCCATTGGCTGGGGGCGGGGGAGGGGGTGGCTCCTCTGCCCCACGTGGCTCTCAGGTGGGCCCCCATACCATACTGCTCTGCACTCATCTCCATGGGTCAAGCCAGCTGCCTAGTCAGTCCTAATGACAGAATCTGGATATCTCGGTTGCCGGTGCAGGATTTACAGCCGTTTTGGATCGTTTTGGCAGGAGCCTCCCATTGATGCTGCTTCTAGTCAGCTATCTGGGCCCTGCCCCCTCTTTTTCTGTTTATTGGATGAATTGACCTATTCTGAAACTCACAAAATACGCATGCCTCTTAGGCATTGTATTATGTAATTTTGTCCTTGATTAGTTAACCAGCAGGCAGCATGTACTCTTTATTAGAAATGTTTGTATGTTAAACTATTTTGTAGCTACAGCTCAAGGTAACTTGTTAACTTGTTAGGGTATCAGTAAAACGTAATAATTCCCTGAAGCCAATTATCCTGTCCAGATATTTGGTCAGGATATTTGCTTACTCATCAATAAGCTAAGCTTCAATTTTCAAAAGGAAAAAGAAAAGCGTGGAATAAAATGATATTTACAAAATGTAGATGGCTCTAAGGAGGAATGTATGGTAATTATTATTCTGAAATGTTCTTTGAAATTATCTGAGTTTTAGAGAAAGAAATTCAAATTGTAGAGCATAGAGATTGGTGAATTGTATAAGGCAATGAATGCCTTTTTCTAAAAGTAAGTGCTGCTTTACTAACAACAATAAAAATGTTGATGTATTCACTAGAAGAATCGATTAGTGCCTGTAAATTAGTATATTTCTACTATGTCTTTTATGCTCTAGGAATAAAACTTAAAATTATTATTACAGTAAAATCCCATTAGGAAGCACCTTGCCATAACAATGGATTTAGATTATTTTTAGAGAAATAAAATGTTCTCCACAGTGGGAAATTTGGGACATCTCTTTCTATAGCACATATTTCTTACAATGTTATAATGGTGCTAGTCTATAACTGTGGACATATAGCAAAATATGACTTTCCCTTTTTAAGTTTCCAATACACAGTGAGTAATATACACTTTTATCTTGCCCAGCATCGCCTTAAGAAACCGTCTTTTTCTTTCCCATTTTTAGTTCTATGGGTTTGAATGGAACCAACTACATTTCAGAAGGAAGCCTATGTCATTGGAATCTTTTGATTCAACATATTTTATTTTCACATACAAATAATCTTGTCAGTTGAGTAAAAGTTGGCCCCTTTATGAAAGTTATGAAAGAAGCATCAAAGTGTGCAATACAGAGCAATGTTGCTTTTCCTTTTTTTGACTGAAAAACTACAGGATTACTACTCCTCCGTATAGAAGGGAGAAAATAAACAACTAAATTGTATAATAATGAATGTTAGCCTAAACTGTTCGTCTCATGTATATATGAGTTAATTTCCTTAACTGTGCATAGAACAGTATAGTATTCAAGATCAAAGAGCTGGCTAATTACCTAAGACTCATCCTAGTCATATAACAGTGTTGTAAATACTATTGGACAAATCAAGTTATGATGAGAATTTCACCAAAAAGTATGATGTAGAACAAAGGAGAAACTGGAAATAATTTTTGGTACTGCAAGGATTGATGGAATATAAGTTTTTAATTATAAGACATGCGCTAAAATTGAGGTTTGGGGGCAATAAAATGTGGTTATAGCATTACAGTATAATGAAATATGACTGGCTAAAATTAAGATGCCATAGGTATCCAGCCTGGAGACTCTACATACACCAAGTAAATAGCAATTTCTTTCATCTCTCAATGATTATTAATTCCTTTAAACACTATATTTTTTTTCACAGCAAACGTAGTTTGGTCAGACAATTTAGGAAATTCACAAGTTCTGTTCATCTAGACTCCCAGCAGCTGCTTAATGTTCCTGGCAGTTTGTCTCTCCCTCTTGATAGTGGGGATAATTGAAGAGTACTCACCACTTATGTAGCATATTGGGATCCTCTTGTTAAATTATATAGATCTATGGTTTTAAGATATGCCCATGCACACAATATTATCATTGTCAATTTAATGGCTTTTATAGTTTCATAAAATGTATTTTCATGACCACTTTAAGAGATTTATAACGTTTATTTTCATTTGAAAACTTCTGTCTGAGAATTAGCATGAATGGTGTAGAGAAGCCAAGGGGCTGTTAGGCTTTATAAGGACAGCGCTATAAATTGTAATTACTAGTTTAAATATGTATTTCTTCAAGTGAAATATAACCCTCTATTTACAACCAACTTCCATCTGTGAAACATGGTCTTTCTATAAGCAGAGACTGAGGTTTTTCAACACCTGTAAGGAATGTATGTAAAATATATTAGATGAAACTCACAAGGGAAATAGCATGAGTTCCAAAAGCAAATGAAGTGGTTTTTCAAGCAGTACATTTGGAAGAATAATATATCTTTTATTATTTAATCTTACTGTGAGTCTAGTGATAGAGAACAGTGGAGAGGTGGTTGATAAATGGAGAAGGTTGAGGAATTGAAATAAATTACCTGATTAATTATTACATAAAAATATTTAATAAAAATAATATTTTAGAAATTCTCTTGGTAAATTAATTGTTCTCAGCCAGTGATCAGAACTTTAAAAAGAGGTAATCCCCTTTAGCATTTAATAACAAGATTTCAAAAACACAGCTACACTGGAAAAGCTACATCCTTTTACATGGTAAATTTAAGTTTTCATCTGAGATTGGATGAGGGAAATTGTACATGTTGCTCTTGCCCAACATGTCAATAGATGCCTTTCAGATACTAGATATTAATCTGGCCTCTCTGTTATGTTAACCCTCATTACATTTTTACCTACAAATTTATAAAATAACATTTATTCACTACTTTGTCTAGCATATTCTGCAAAGACTTATTATTATAAAAAAGAAACACGACATTTATAATTTTAGAAAAAATACAACTGAGATTGAAGAGATTGGTTTCCTACCTACATATTTTCATTTTAAAGCTAGTAAAGTTTTAATTGTATAACTTTATAAATAATGCATCTAGAAAAAATATTGCAAATTATTTTTTATAAATAGTAAACTAGTTGGTTATGATCAGTTTCTTAAATTTGATATACAGTTATTATTGAAATATTTCCTTATGTTTCTGTGAATGTGTCAAAGCACATGTTCTGTCACATGAACATTTACTTTTGGAGTCTTTGTATATGTTTGTTACTACTGTTTGTCTAGAAGATTACCTGACTTCTCTTCTTCCTAATATCTTCTTATTTCTCCAAGTAACCTCAAGAACTTTCAGGAAAGATGATAGAAGGAAAATAGCACTCAAAATCGCCATCTCAGGGACTCACTGAATATTCCAAAGTGGGGAAAAATAGCAAAGAACCTTCTCTAGTATCAAAATTAGAACATGGTAAAACTCAGTGCTACATACAAGAATTTCTTCCAGACTTAGAAATGGTGTCATATTGAAATAATTTTTCAGTTGCCAACACATACTTCTCATCTTTGTAAGAGCATTTCAGTGTTATGTAAAATGTTAATGGAAAATCCCTTTAAAACCTCTAAAATGTGTTGGCAAACATTTTGATGATACACTGGTTAGTGGTCAAGGTATTTTATGGGCAACTCTGCATCCTCCAATAGAAGCCACTTTTGCCTCAATGAAAGATCATCATTCTGATACTGCAGGAAATGGAAGTTACAACAAATGAGTCATAACTATGGGTAGCTGGTCCTACTGGCTTCTCAATAAGGGTTTGAAATAATTCAATAATCTGTAAGTGCTATTCTAAATCAAAGTTGAGAGTATTCTAACCCAGCACAGTGAGGTCGAGTGTATAATTTGTAACACAGAAAATACAAGCAATCCTATTATAAGAGATATTTTATCCCTAAGATGCAACTTTCTTTTAGAAAAGTAGAAGAAAAATTATGTTCAGACAAAACAATAGCACTTGCAAGTGACAGGGATTACCCCTGAATTTTTTTTTTTTTTTTTTTTTGCTCTCATAGCACAAAAAAGTCTCTGTAGGAAAGACCCTAAATCAGAAACTAAACCTCAGCTAAATGAGAAAATTTGAATTTCTCCCAAATGGGTAGCAAAATAAATAAGAAAATTGACAATACATGGACACTTACCTAAAGTAGAGGCCAAGTTAAACAGAAAATGAATTAACAAATTTTTTAAATTACATATAAAAAATAAAGTTTTAAATTTTATATCCCCTGAAATATATATTTTACATAGACATTTCACCATTATAGTCTCAGAAATGGGTTGGAGTAAAGGTGATTGGAACATTCTTCTGCCAAGTATAGATAGAGAAAAACTGAAATCTCCTTAGAAAGGTTCTTGCCTTTATTACAGGTCTGGAGCAGGGTTGCACCTGTCAGGTGATAGTTTAGAAATAGATAAGAGGGAGATATGTACTCAAGTGTCTCTAAGCTAACTATGTCCCTACATCACATGTAAATTCTTCAGCTACTTAGTGTGTACAATAACATGGTGAATTAGAAAAGTTTTGGCAACAGACAGCCAATCTGCAAAAAGCCACCCTGGCTGAGGATGAGATACAGCAAATTGTTTGATGAACATCCTTAGCTGCAGATTGTGTGGAGGATGGGTGAGACTCAGAGTTTCTTGCCAGGCTAAAAGTGCCAAATTGGAGGATGTATCTGAGTGGGGGAGTTGGAAGCATGAGTACCCGTCTCTACACTGGTTGTAGAACAATCCCAAGTTTTACCAGCTGACATTCAGTCGCATATTATAGTAACTTAAGCAAGTACCATATGCATAAAAAAATCACTCCACTAAAGCAATGAGAATTCATAAGTTGCAGGATTAGCTGTTGTCTGAACAAGCAAAGGAAAGAGGCTGTTAGCCAGATTTCAGAAGATAATCCTGACATGATTTGCTTGTGTCCCTACCCAAATCTCACCTTGAATTGTAATAATTGTCACATATCACCTGGGTTCAGGTGGAGATAATTGAATTATGGGGGTGGCTTCCCTCATAGTGTTCTTCTGGTAGTGAATAAGTTTCATGTATCTGATGGTTTCATAAATGGGAGTTCCCCTGTACAAGATCTCTTGCCTGCCACCATGTAAGATGTGTCTTTACTTCTCCTTTGCTTTCCCCTATGATTCTGAGGCCTCCCCAGCCACGTATAACTATGAGTCCATTAAACCTCTTTCATTTAGAAGTTACCCAGCCTTGGATATGTCTTTATTATCAGCATGAGAACAGAGTAATAAAATCAATTGCTGAGGCCCACTGATACAGATTGAAGGATCAAGGTGACACAGTAGGGAGGGCTCAGGAAAATAAAAATTTTCGGTTTCACTGTTCTCTCTTAACTTTTCCTTGGCTCTCTGTTGGAAACCCAGATAGGAAGTGGAGATCTGGTGAGTCATTTTATATAATTAATACAAGTAAGTCGCCAAGACTGAGGGCTGTGTGAGCAAAAGAGGGATTGGGTGACAGGGGTTTACATGTGAGACTTTATGTTTCTTTTTAACTTCTGGTTTTGTTTTATACTATCATCAGCAGAAATATAAGCTCTGAGATAGTCAAAATTCTTATAAGAAAAAACAATACTCCTATTTAAATGACAAGATATAGAATATACAATTTTAATACTTGTTATACTAGGTTTGGAAAGATCTTGGGACAAAAGGAGAGAAAATCAGGCAACGAGAGTGTCTTCCACTGAATGTGTTTGATGCTAGTTATATTCCTAGACTCCTTTAGCCTGTGAAAGATTAAACTGTGTAGCCAGATGGATGGATGGATGGATGGTTGGATGGATGGATGGATGGATGGATAGATAGATAGATATGCAGATCAATTACATATTATATAGCTCTGTGGTTAAAGTCACGGGAGAGCTTCAACATCATTCAGATAAGAAGTGAGGGGACACAGAGAGTTTGGTCCTGTAAGCATGTCATTTGGTCAGATCTGGAAATACTTGATTTCACTTAAAAGTGAGTAAATAACAAAAGGCAGTATAGAACCTATGAAAAAGTTGAATAAATAAAATAGTAATTATACTGTATTAACCATAGAGAAAGATAAATGATGAAATAACAATATATTTCATTCACAGGAAAAAGGGTGTATTTTTGACATCATCTTAATTTTTAAGGAAATGAAAGTGATGAAAGAGAAGATGAGAAAGCCAGATACTGAAATAGGAGAAGTTATGAAAATAAGCTGAAAACTTAGATCTTTAAAGGAGTGAAAGTGTTAGAAATTGGCAAAAACAAAATTTACTGTAGAGCAAAATAAGGAAGTTTTAGAATAAATGGAAAAATTACTGATGAAATAATTTGCACAGTTATTAAATACCTGCTATGTTCTTGTCATTATATTAGCTAATGGAAAGAAAGAGAGAGAGATAAAAGAGGGAGGTGGGGAGGGAGGAAGAAAGAGTAATTGAAGAAATTCCTATTGTCATAGCGGCTTCATTCTTAGCGAAATTGTATTTCAAAGCATTTGAGAATACACGAAATGACTATAAATTATGATATGCTACCAAATGAGAAATTGAAGGAATAAGGTGGAGAAAAGGAGGGGGCCCTCATTTGGTGGGATTGCCAGCAAAGTTCTTTCTGCAAAGAAGACATTTAGCTGAGCCTAAAATATGAACTCAAACCCACATACATGCAAAATATAGGTAAGGAGACAATGTGGAGAAATATTCTGAAGAAATATACTGGGGCATAAAGGAAGCCAAAAATATATTAAGTGCCATTTATAAACTGAATAAAATATGCCAGGCGCTATGGCAAACATTCAAATGTATTTATAAACTAAATTTAAATATGTATTTCTTTTACTACAACTCTATAAAGTGTGAATTGAAGTATATGCAGATACTCTTGTGAGACGTTGAGTGATTTGTCCAAGGCAGTTCAGTTGTTTTAAAAGCAGGTCAGCTTGACCTCAAAGCCCACGGAGAACAGATTCTGAAGAGTACATTTTTGGCTAATTATTATATCTGAATAAAATAATACAATTAATCAAACATAAGATTCTGTCAAAAATAGAATAAAAAGACAAAACTAAGCAAAGGCTTTATTTGAAATAACAAAGCCATCACCATGCATCAGATAAAATTAATGAAAAGCATAAAACACAGACATGGCCTAGATAAATTGTAATTATCAACAATGAAGAAAGAGTGATTCAAATAATGTTTATAATTCAGAGAAAAACAATTATGCTTAATCATAGAGATCCTTCCAGTCATCACCCTCCTCCAAGATACTTTGATATCTTCTACATCTGTAGGACATGAAGTCATAACTCATGTGCCCTGGTGGAATGTGAGATTTGTTTATTACTTGTTGACTTTTAGTTTATGTTCAATAATTGTCTATGCCTGTGAAAATTTGATTCAAAATATGCAATGTCCAAGTATTTTTTAATTCTTAGTGAATTAAAAATTTTTAATATGAAACAAAATGAAATTATAGAAAATTAGTTAGAAACTCACGTTTTCAATATTGAAGATCTCTGCAATTATAGCACTAAAAGAGAAAATTATAAAGGAAATAATATATTTGTGAAGAGAATATTTTAAACTTATTTTCTGTAACAGACCACATAAGCATTATTGAAAGAAAAGTTTTTATCTGAGAATATTTATGTGCTAAATATTTATTAGACTATAGTTAAACATTTTATCAATAAGAATTCTTTTTTGAAATTTTGATCACTTTAGATTCAAGAGCACATGTGCAGGTTTGTTACAGGAGTATATTGTGTGATGCTGAGATTTCGGCTTCTATTGTTGAACCTAGTACCCAATACAGTTTTTCAGCCATTGCCCTCTTCCCTCCCTCCCTACTGTTGAAATCCCAGTATCTATTGCCTACTTTTATATCCATATCTATCCAGAGTTTAGCTCTCTTTCATAAGAGAGAACATGTGATATTTGATTTTCTGTGTCTTCCTTAATTCATTTTGGGTAATGGTTTCCATCTCCATTCATGTGGCTGAAAATGACATGATTTTATTATTTGTATGGCTAAATCGTATTCTATAGTGTATATGTACCAATCTTCTTTATCCAGTTTACTCTTAATGGGAACCTAGGTTGCTCCCATGCCTTTGCTATTGTAAATAGTGCTGCAATAAACACATGAGAGTAGGTAACTTTTTGGGAGAATGATTAATTTTCTTTTAGTACATACCTAGTAATGGGAATCCTGAGTTGAATGGTATTTCTATTTTTAGTTTTTTTGAAAAACTTCTAAACTGCCTTCCACAAGGACTGAACTAATGAATATTTCCACCAACAGTGACAAAGCATTCACTTTCTCTGCAGCCTTGCCAAATTCTGTTGTTTTTGAGTTTAATAGCATCCATTCTCGTCGGTGTGAGATGGCATTGCATTGTAATTTTGCTTTGTACTTCTCTGATGATTAATGATGTCACACTTTTTCATGTTTGTTAGCCACTTGTATGTCTTTTTTTTTTTTTTTAGAAGAGTCTGTTCATGTCCTTTGCCTGTTTTTTAATGGGATTGTTTGGTTTTTGCTTCTTCAACTGTTCACATTTCTTATAGATTCTGGATATTAGTCCTGTGTTGGATACATAGTATTAAAATTAATTTCTCCCATTCTGTAGGTTGTTGGTTTGCCCTAATGATTGGTTCTTTTGCTGTTAAGAAGCTCTTTAGTTTACTTAGGTCCTAAGTGTTTATTTCTGTTTTCATTGCAATTGCTTTGGGGGACTTTATTGTAAATTATTTGATGAAGCCAATGCCCAAAAGAATATTTCCTAGGTTTTGTTCTAAGAGTTTTAATAGTTTGATGCCTTACATTTAAGAATTTAATCTATTTTGAGATAATTTTGAATATGGTGAGAATTAGGTGTCCAGTTTTATTCTTCTGCATATGGTTAGCCAGTTTTCCTAGCACTATTTATTGAAGAGGGAGCTTTTTTCCATTGCTTGTTTTTGTTGACTTTGTCAAAGATCAGTTGGTTGTAGGTGCATAGATTTATTTCTGAGATCTTTATTCTGTACCATAGGTAAATATGTCTATTTTTCTACTAGTATCATGCTATTTTGGTTTCTGTAACCCTCTAGGGGCAATGAGTAGGGGCAATGCGATGCCTCTGGCTTTGTTCTTTTTGCTTAGGATCGCTTTACCTATTCAGGCTTTTTTTCTTTTTTTTTCCCCATTTTGTTTCATGTGAATTTTAGGAATTTTTTTTAATTCTGTGAAAATTGCATTGGGCAGTATGGACATTTTAAAGGTATTTATTCTTCCAACCCATGAGCATGGAATGTTTTTCCATTTGTTTGTGCCATCTGTTATTTCTTTCAGCAGTGTTTTCAAGTTCTCATTGAAGAGAACATTCACCTCTTTTGTTATATGCATTCCTAGGTATTTTAGTTTGTTTATGTGGCTATTATAAATGGGATTCCATTTTTTACCTGGCTCTTGGGTTGACTGCTATTTTTATATAGCAGTGTTGCTGACTTTTGTCCATTGGTTTTGTATCCTGAAGTTTTACTGAAGTTATTTATGGAGGCTTTTGATGAAACTGTCAGTAATTTTTAGTCATAGAATCATACTGTCAGCAGAGGGAGATAATTTGACTTCTGCTTTTCCTATTTGAATGCCTTTTACTTCTTTCTCTTGGCTGATTTTTCTGGCTAGAACTTCTCTAATACTATATTGGATGAGAGTGTTAAATGGTGAGTGGTAAATCGTGAAAGTTGTATATGGACATCCTTGCCTTGTTTCAGTTCTTAGGAATGCTTCCAGCATTTGCACATTCAGTATAATGCTGGCTGTGGGTTTATCATAAATTACTCCTATTATTTTGAGGTATGTTCGTTTGACACCTAGTTTTTTGAGGTCTTTTGTAATGAAAAAATGTTAGGTTTTATCAAATCCTTTTTCTGTGTCTATTGAGATGATTATGTTTTATTAATTATTTGATGAATCACATTTATTGACTTGTGCATGCTGAACCAACCTTGCATCCCATAAATAAAGCCTACTTGATCATGGTGAATTAACTTTTTGATGTGCTGCCTGATACAGTTTGTTAGAATTTTGTTGAGAAGTTTTCCGTCTTTGGTCATTAGAGATATTGGCCTGAAGTGGTTTATTGTTTGTTTTTATTAACTGCATCTTTGCTAGGTTTTGGTATTAGGATGATGAGTGTTAAATGGTTCATAGAATAAGTTAGAGAGAAATTCCTTCTCCTTGACTTTTTATAACAGTTTCAGTAGCATTGATGGCAGCCTTTCTTTGTACATCTGGTAGGATTTGGCAGTGGATCCACATGGTCTATTTTTGGTTAGTAGGTTTTCTCTTTCCTTCTTTCCCTTCCTTCCCTTCCTTTCCTCCCTCCCCTCCCTTCCCCTCCCCTCTCCTTCCCCTCCCCTCTCCTTCCCTCCCTTCCCCTCCCCTCTCCTTCCCTCCCCTCCCTTCCCCTTCCCTTGAGGCTCCCTCCTCCCCCTTCCCATCCCCCCTCCTCCCCCTTCCCATGCCCCCTCCTCCCCCTTCCCATCCCCCCTCCTCCCCCTTCCCATCCCCCCTCCTCCCTCCTCCTTCTCCTTTCTTCTTCTATTATTTTTTTCTTTTGGATAGTGTCTTACTGTGTCACCCAAGCAGGAGTGCAGTGGCGTGATCTTGGCTCACTGCAACCTCTGCCTCCTGGATTCAACCAATACTTCTGCCTCAGCCTCCTGAGCAGCTGGGATTTACAGGAACACGTCACCATGCCCAGCTAATTTTTGTATTTTTAGTAAAGGCAGGGTTTCACCATGTTGAGGTTCATCTCAAATTCCTGACCTCATGACCACCTGCCTCAGCTTTCCAAACTGCTGGGATTACAGTGTGCCTGGAGGGCTGGTAGGTTTTCTACTACTGATTCAATTTCAGAACTTGTTATTCTTCTATTCAGTGTTTCAGTTTGTCCTGATTCAAACTTGAGAGGTTGTGTGTCTCCCAGAATTTATCTACTTGCTTTAGATTTTATAGTTTATGTGCATGGACTTGCTCATAATAAGATCTAAGGATCTTTTGTATTCCTGTGGGATCACTTGTCATGTCTCCTTTGTCATTTTTTACTTTGCTTATTTGAATGTTTTCTCTTATTTTCTTTGTTAATCTCTCCAGTGGTCTATCAATCTTGTTACTCTTTCAAAGCACCAACTTTTAGCTTCATTGATCCGTTGGATGGTTTTATGGGATCTCAATTTTGTTTACTTCCACTCTGCTTTTAGTTATTCTTTTCTTCTGCTAGTTTTGAGATTCATTTGTTGCTGTTTTTTCTTAGTTCTTTAAGTGTGATATTACATTAATGTGAGAACTTTCTATTGTCTTAATGTAGTTATTTAGCACTATAAAATTTCCTCTTAACACTGATTTTGCTGCATCCCAGATGTTTAAGAATGTAGTGGCTTTATTTTCATTTGTTTAAAATAATTTTTTGATTTCTGCCTTAAGTGGTTGTTTACCCAAAAGTCATTTAGGAGGAAGTTGTTTATTTTCCACGTAATTGTGTGGTTTGGTGTTAATTTCCATTTTTCTTCCACTGTGGTCTGAGAATATACTTGTTAGGATTTCAGTTTTTTTAAATTTATTGAGACTTGCTATATGACCAAGAATGTGATCAATATTAGAGTATGTTTCATGTGCAGATAAAAAGAACATGTATTCTGTGGTTCTTGGGTGGAATGTTCTATAGAAGTCTGTTATGTCCAAATGGTCAAATGTCAAATGTAAGTCCAGAATTTATTTCTTGTTAGTTTTTTTTTTCTTTCATTCATGATCTGTCTAATGCTATAAGTGGGGTGTTGAAATCCCTCTCCATTACAGTATTGTGTGGCTTTCTAAGTCTTTTCCTACATCTAGAAGTAATTGTTTTATGAATCTGGGTGCTCCAATGTCAGTGGGATAATGTAAATTTAGGATAGTTAAATCTTGTTGAATTAAACCCTTTATTACTGTGTAATGCCCTTCTTTGTCCATTTTTACTGTTGTTGGCTTAGAGTCTATCTTGTCTCACACAAGAATAGTGACTCCTTCTCTTTTTTCTTTACCATTTGCATGATAAATCTTTCTCTATCCCTTTGCTTTGAGACAAAAATGTCATTACATGTTAGATGATTTTCTTTTTTAAGAAAGCAGAAGGATGGATCTGGGTCTTGTGTGTGTGTGTGTGTGTGTGTGTGTGTGTGTGTGTGTGTGTGTGTGTTTATGAGATGGAGTCTTGCTCTTGTTGCCCAGGCTGGAGTGAAATGGCATGATCTCGGCTCACTGCAACCTCCACCTTCCGGGTTCAAGCAATTCTCCTGCCTCAGCCTCCCAAGTAGCTAGGATACAGGCACCCACCACTATGTCCAGCTAATTTTTACATTTTTAGTAGAGATGGGGTTTCATCATGTTGGCCAGACTGATCTCAAACTCCTGACCTCTGGTGATCTGCCCACCTTGGCCTCCCAAAGGGGTCTTGTTTTTTAATCCAGTTTACCACTCTGTGTCTTTTATATGTAGGGCTTTGATCATTTACATTCAAGGTTAATATTGATATTTATGGTTTTGTTACTGTCACAGTGTTGTTACCTGGTCCCTTTTTATACTTGATTTTATAGCTGCATTATAGGGTCTGTAGTTTATGTGCTTATGTGTATTTTTGTGGTAGCAAGTATTGTTTTTTAATTCTATGTCTAGAACTCTCTTAAGCATCTCTTGTAAGGCTGAATTAGTGGTAAAGAATTTCCTTAGCACTTGCTTATTGGGGAAAGATTTAATTTCTCCTTCACTTATGAAGCTTACTTCAGCAGGTCATAAAATTTTTTGTTGAAATTTATTTTCTTTAATGATGCTAAGAATAGATCCCCTGTCCCTTCTGATTTATAAGGTTTCTGCTAAAAAGCCCACTGTTGGTCTGATGGAATTCTCTAATGGGTGATATGACCATTTTTTCTAGCTTCCTTTAAGATTTTTTGTTTTGCATTGACCTTGGAAAGTCTGATGACTACATGTCCTGGGTATTATCTTGTATAGTATCTTGCAGGACATCTTTCAGTTTTTTGAATCAGTATGTCTAGTTAGCCATCTTGCCAAAACTCTCCCCAGAACTCTTCAATAGTACATCAAAAGTAATTGCATATTTATTTGCTAAATATGCAATTTACAGAGAAATACATATATATTCTAAATACTAGTAAATAAACAAAAGTACCACAACTAATAAAAAAATGCACAGTGACAACAAAATTCATTAATTGTACTATATTAACAAATATTATAATGAATTATGTTTAAAACCAATATTGATTATTTTTTTAAACAGTATTTTTAAAATCATGATTTCAGTATTTTTAAAATAACAATTTGAGTACTTCTAAAATTAGGTTTAAAAATCACGTTTAAATTGTCAAGGATGTGAAAAAATACATACTGTCAATCAGTGTGGGAAGGAATATAAATTATTTTACCTTTTCAGAGTCTTGAGGCCATTTCTATTACATAAATATTTTGAAAACATACATAAACGTGCACACACACACACACACACACACACACACACGGTTGTTTATAAAGATTTTAGCCTTTGAGCAAAATCACCCTATAAAATTTTAGCTATATTGCTAGATGGGTACAAAATTATCTTTAATTATGTTTTTAAATGTAGGTTTTGTAATTCAAGTTTGGTGAGGCAAACACTTCAGGAAAAGACTGCTATTGAATAGAAAGTTTGTTATTCAGATTTGCAAGAGGAGAGGGCATGCCACATCACATAGAGCTACAAGGAAAGCACCAGGATTGGTCTGGTGGAAGAAGGGGTAAGGGGAATATGTAGAATGGAAGATTCAATGTTGTTAATACATCAACTCTTTCCAATTTAATACATTCAACACTATCTCATTCAACATCCGAGCAAGCTATTTCCTTAATATTGACAAATATAATCTAAAATTCATATGGAAAAACAAAAGATCAAGAATACCTAAGAAAACACTGAAGAAGAACAAAGATGAGGTCTAATATTACCCAATTTCAAGACTTACTATAAAGCTGTAGTAATTAAAACAGTGTGATATTCTTGAAAAATGACGCAGACATGTAGATTGATAGAATAGAGAGTCCAAAGACCCAAATGTATTAAATCAAATGATCTTTGATAAAGGAAAAAGGCAATTACATGAAAAATGATGATGTTTAAACATATGGTGCTAGAAAAGTTGGATATCCATGTGGATATAACCATGACACAGAACTTAAGCATTATAAAAATCAACTGAAAAAAGGAAACAAATCCAAGCCAGAAAGTTATAAATATTTTACAAGAAATCTCAGAAAAAAAAATTTAGGTGATACTGAGTTTGGTAAGGAGTTTTTAGATAAAACTACGGAAGGATAATCAATCAAAGAAAAAATGGTAAGTTGGGCTTTATTAAAATTTAAAATGTCTTCTTTGTGAAAGATTCTCCCAATAGAATCAAAAGACAAGCCACAAACTGGAAAATACTTGCAAAACACATATTTGGTAAATACTTGTATCTAAAATATACACACTACATATAAAGAAAACAGCCAAATTTTAAAAACAGGGAAAATACCTGAACAGATGTCTCACTGAATCAACGTAAGATGGCAAACCTAAATATGAAAAGATGCTCTGCAAATTAAAACAACAATGGGCTAGCATCACATACCTATTAGGATGGCAAAAATTCCAAATACTGACAATTCAGTTACTGGCGAGATTGCAGGATAACAAACTTTTATTCAATGAAAGTAGCAATACAAAATGACATAGCCATTTTGAGATTGTGGTAGTTTTGTTTCAAAGTAAAGGTAGTTTTACATTACAGTATAGACTTTACCCTCTTAGGTTTTAAACCAACTGCGTAGGAGCCTTTGTATCAGCTTTATTTATAATCACCAAAACTGGAAGCAAGCAAGGTATCTTTCAATAGGTTAATGGAGCAAAAACTATGGGACAACCATACAATGGGATATTACTCAGTGATAAAAAGAAATGAAATGTAAAGCCATGAAAAGACATGAATGATCCTTAAATGTACATTTCTAAGTGGAAAAAAAAAATACTCTGAAAAGGCTACATACTGTGATTCCAACTAAACAAAATTCTAAAAATGGTAAAACTACAGTAGTACTAAGAACCTCGTGATTTCTGGGAGCTCCTGGGGTACAGGGGAAGGGTTGGATAGGTGTAGCAAAGGTGAATGTTTAGGACAGTGAGTATTTGCATGGTATGGTAATAGCACTTATATGATTCAATGAATTTGTCAAGTCTCATAAATTAATAGTATAAAAATAGATTCTTAATGCACATAAGTTTTTAAAATGCATTATTAAGGAGGTTATGATATTTCAGGATATAATGAAATATTTGACCAAGCACTCTAATTTATGAAGCAACCCCACTGAAGGGCATGTGGAAAATTGGTCGCGATCTAAGAAACTTCGGAAATGAACAAATTGTATAAGACTACAATAAGAGTAATTGTATATATGCAGAGTATTAATAAAGTTACTTTCTACCGGGCATACAGGGTTTCAATTCTGTTACCTTTATACCTATGCAGTTGAACTGAACTATTAAGTACAGTTGACTATTGAATAACGGTTGAACTGTGAAGGTCCTCTTACATGTGGATTGTCTTAAATAAAAGTTACACCAAGTGTAACTCACCTGCCTCCCCTTCCACCTTTTCCACTTCTGCCTTTGCCATCCCTGAGACAGCAAGAACAACCCCTTCTCCTTTATTCTTTATTGTAAATGTACAGTATGTAATGCATGTAGCATACAAAATATGTGTTAATCCACTGCTATCCATAAGGCTTCAGAAACAGTAGATTATCAGTATTTAATATTTGGGGGAGTCAAAAGTTGTATGTGGATTTTCAATTGCATGGGTTTGTCAGAATTCCTAACCCCCTCATTATTCAAGGGTCAGCTGTAGATAGTTATGTATACATACTTTAGAGATATGTGCATATATATATATATATATATTTCATTTGGAAGGGACTAGAAGCAATGACACCCCAGTAACAATGTACACAACTAGTTCCCAGATCTTTATTTACACACTCTAATTAAAGAAACATAGGCTCCTAGGATAAATGACTGATTATGGGACTGGGGTAGAAATATATGAGCCTGGAGTACCTTCTGGTGCCAGAAAGTGAAAGTGTTCTAAAATTAAACATAATACTCTCATAGGAGCCATATGTAAGATGCTCAGTAATTAAATCAGTAAACTTTCAACAATAAAGTTATAGTAATATTGTTTTAATACCCAAACTGTAAAATAAGTATTCATGATTCTATTCTGATATAAAAATGATTGTATAAATAAATAAATGAATAAAAATACCAAATAACTTATGTAGCTGTCCCACCCTCAAGGAAGTAGAGCAGAACTTCTCACTCCTTAAGTAACCTATGCATAGTGACTTTCTTCTAAAGGGTAAAATGTGGGAGTATGAAAAAATTGTGTATTTACTGTAAAGAAGTCTGATAAGCACTAACTCAGCCATAAGATTCGTCAACATCAACATTGACAAGTCATGTTTATAATAAATACCCTGGATATGATATGATGAAAGTAACACTTTACCTCGGGGCTCTTCTTCCCCCTACCAAAAAAAAATATATATGTATACATAATCCTAGTGTATTCTTGAAAAAACTATCAGACAAATCACAGTTAAAGGAATAGTCTACAGAATACATGACTAGGACTCCTCAAAACTGTAATGGTCATCAAAGATAAAACTGTCACAGCGTATGGTAGCCTAAGGAGATATGACAAATAGTGCAATGCTATGTCTGGATAGGATCTGGAAACAGAAAAAAAAAAAAGAAAAGGAAACTAGATACAAACTAAGAATATCTTGATAATATATTGACTTTAATCAAAATGTACCATTATCATTCATTAATTCTAACAAATGTATCATAATAATGTAAGATGTTAATAATAGGACGACCTCGGTATGTGATTATGTACACATTTTTTTGTAACTTATAAAAATTGATAAGTTGAAAAATATATTGAAAATATATTGAAAATAATTATTTTAAAAATGTATTGAAAATAACTGCATTATTATTTTTTAACATAAAAGGTTTATTGAAAAATATATAATTATAAAAAATTAGCATTCTTTATTAAAAAATAAAATAATTTCATATGATACTTTACAATCTTTGGATACATAAAATGACCTAACTGTACAGAAAAGGTTCTGTCATAACAGATTCACCTTTTAAACTCATTTGACGTTAATTTGTTTTCTCAGTGCCATAAGTTACTGTGAACAAAGAATATTTTGATGATTATCTTTATATTTTCTATCAATCTTTCAGTTTTGGGCTCCACAAAAGCAGCCACAACATATAATCATTTCTTTAAACATTTTGTTTACCATCAGCATGACTAATAAAGCATGGCAAGAGATGTGTGACTTTGTTCTTTTTTGAATACTCTTTTAATTGAACACATTAGGAAATCCCCTAGATATTCAAGAAACCAAGGATTAGCCAATTTACTAGATTTGTTACTTTATATTTTCTATAGGTATTTTCTCTGAATGTTTATTAAGCTTTAGCACCTAACTGATTTTACTGATTGTACTACATGTTACTAAGTAATCACAACCTGATTATATTTTGTATCTTTACTTTAAAAAATAGAAAGTAAAAAAAGACAATTATAAATAAAAGTCGGTTAGATCTTTAACACTATCGAACTCTCTGTACTATAAAGAACGAAATAGATTTGACTTTAATAATGTGTGACAGTTAAGTATGCAGCAAACTAATTTATCTTTTTAAATAAAAACATTAATTCAAAATTAGTTCAATTGTGAATGTAGAAGCCAGGGACAAGTAGGGCACCCTAAAATTATAAAGGTGAATAGGATTGGTAATGAATAGATTTTATACAATGCCTATTAAAATGTAGTTCTTTCATTTCCTCTGGGTTAATCAGTAACGATGTGATTTGAACATACTGATGCCAGTAAGAGGGATGATATGCATAGTTAATGAATCCAAAATTGCTGATTTTTTTCTTTAAAATGTTTTCATTTGAATAGCTTTAGCAATACAAGTGGTTTTCATTACATGGATGAATTGTATAGTGGTGATGTCTGGGCTTTTAGTGTACCTATTACTCAAATAGCATATGTTGTACCCAAGAGGTGATTTTTCTTTTTTTTAAGATTTATTTTTCCCTCAACTTTTATTTTAAGTTCTGGGATACCTATGCAGGGTGTGTAGGTTTGTTACCTAGGTAAATGTGTGCCATGGTGATTTGGTGCACAGATTATCCTATCACCTATGTATTAAAGCCAGCATCCATTAGTTATTATTTCTGATACTCCCCAACAGTCCGCATGTGTCCATGTGTTCTTGTCGTTTAGCTTCCACTTGTAAGTGACAACATGGGTATTTGATTTTCTGTTCCTGCATTAGTTTGCTGAGGATAATACCTCCCAGCTCCATCCATGTCCCTTCAAAGGACATGATCTCATTTCCTTTTATGGCCGTACAATATTCTGTGGTATATATATAGCACATTTTTTTAAATTCAATCTATCCTTGATGAGCATTTGGATTGATTCCATGTCTTTGTTATTGTGAATGGTGCTGGAATGAACATATGCATGCATATATCTTTGTAATAGAATGATTTACATTCCTTTGGGTACATACCCAGTAATGGGATTGCTGGGTCAAATGGTATTTCTGCCTCTAGATCTTTGAGGAATTGGTACACTGTCTTCCACAATGGTTGAACTACTTTACACTCCCACCAACAGTGTAAAAATGTCCCTGTTTCTCTGCAACTTCACCAGCGTCTGTTGTTTTTGGATTTTTTTAATAGTTGGCCTTCTGACTGGCATGAGATATATCGTATCTCATTGCGATTTTGATTTGCATTTCTCTAATGATCAGTGATGTTGAACTTTTTTTCATATATTTGTTGGCCACATGTATGTCTTCTTTTGGGAAGTTTCTGTTCATGCCCTTTGCACACTTCTAATGTTTTTTTTTTTTTTTCTTGTAACTTTAAGTTCCTTGTAGACTAGGTATTACATCTTTGTCAGATGGATACATAGCAAAAACATTTTCCATTATGTTGGCTTTCATTTGCTCTGAAAATAGTTTCTTTTTGCTGTGCAGAAGTTCTTTAGTTTACTTAGATTCCATTTGTCAAGTTTTGCTTTTGTTGCAATTGCTTTTGAGGTTTTCATCATGAAATTTTTGCCCATGCCTATGACTTAAAACATATTGCCTAGATCTTCTTCTAGGGTTTTTATAGTTTTGGGTTTTACATTTAAGTCTTTATTCCATGTTGAGTTAATGTTTAGATGTAAGGAGGGGATCCTGTTTCAATTTTCTGCATATGGCAAGACAATTCTCCCAGCACCATTTATTAAATAGGGAGTCATTTCACCATTGCTTCTTTTTGTCAGGTTTGTCAGATAAGATTGTTGTAGGTGTGTTGCCTTATTTCTGAGTTCTCTATTCTGTTCCATTGGTCTGTGTGTCTGTTTGTATACCAGTACCATGCTGTTTTGGTTCCTGTAGCCTTGTAGTATAGTTTAAAGTTAGATAGTATAGTTTGAAGTTAGGTAGCATGATGCCTCTGACTTTGTTCTATTTGCTTAAGATTTTCTTGACTTTTGAGGTCTTTTTTGGTTTCATATGAATTTTTAAATAGTTTTTTCTAATTTTGTGAGGAATCTCAATGGTCCTTTAATGGGAATAGCATTGACTCTATAAGTTACTTTTGGCAATATGGCCTTTTTCATAATATTGATTCTTTGTATCAGTGAGTATAGACTGTTTTTCCATTTGTGTCCTTTCTGATTTCTTTGAGCAGTGGTTTCTAGTTCACCTTGAAGAGGTCCTTCATTTCTCTTGTTAGCTATATTCCTATGTATTTTATTCTCTTTGTAGCAGTTGTGAATGGGAGTTCATTCATGATTTGGCCGTTTGCCTGATGTAGATATATAGAAATGATAGTGATTTTTACACATTGATTTTGTATCCTGATACATTGCTCAAGTTGTTTATCAGCCTAGGATGCTTTTGGGCTGAGACAATGAAGTTTTCTAGGTACAGAATCATGCCAATTGCAAATAAAGATAATTTGACTTTCTCTCTTCCTGTTTAAATACCTTTTGTTTCTTTCTCATACCTGATTGCCCTGGCCAGAACTTTCAATTCTATGTTGAATATGAGTGGTAAGAGAGGGCATCCTTGCCTTGTGCTGGTTTTCAAGGGGAATGTTTCTAGCTTTTGCCCATTCAGTATCGTATTGGTTGTGGGTTTTCATATATGGCTCTTATTATCTTGAGACATTTTCCTTCAATATCTAGTTTATTGTGAGTTTTTAACATGAAGGGCTGTTGAATTTATTGAAGGCCTTTTCTGCATTTATTGCAATAATCATGTGTTTTTTTTATCTTTAGTTCTATTTATGTGTTGAATTAAAATTTTCAATTTGTGTATGTTGAACCAACCTTGCATCCTAAGGATGAATTTAAACTTGATCATGGTGAAAAAGCTTTTTTATGTGCTGCTGGATTTGGTTTGGCAGTATTTTATTGAGGATTTTTGGATTGATGTTCATGAGGAATATTTGCCTGTTTTGTTGTTGTTGCTGTTGTTATATCTCTGCCAGGTTTTTGTATCAGAATGATGCTGTCATAAAATAAGTTAGGGTGGAGTCCCTCATTTTCAACTATTTGGAATCCTTTCAGGAGAAATAGTACCAGCTCTTCTTTGTACTTCTGGTAGAATTCAGCTATAAATCCTTCTGTCCTGGAGTTTTTTTGGTTGGTAGACTATTACTGCCTTAATTCATTCCAGAGACTCAGTGTCTTCCTGATTCAGTCTTGGTAGGTTGTATGTGTCCAGGAATTTATCCATTTCTTCTACATTTTCTAGTTCGTGTGCATAGAGGTGTTTATAGTATTCTCTGATGGTTGTTTGTATATCTGGTGGGTTAGTTGTGATAACCCCTTGCCATTTCTGATTTTGTTTATTTGATTCTTTTCTCTTTACTCCTTTATTAGTCTAGCTAGTGGTCTATTTTATTAAATTTTTTTGAATTCCTGGATTCATTGATTTTTGAAGGGTTTTTTTGTGTCTCTACCTCCTTCAGTTCCAATCTGATCTTGGTTATTTCTTGTTTTCTGCTAGCTTTGGGGTTTGTTTTCTCTTAGTTCTCTAGTTCTTTTTGTTGTGATGTTATGTTGTTCATTTGAGATCTTTCTAGCTTTTCGATGTGGACATTTAGTGCTATAAATTTCCCTCTTAACACTGCTTTAGCTGCATTCCAGAGATCATGGTATGTTGTCTCTTTGTTCACATTTGTTTCAAAGAAGTTCTTGATTTCAGTCTGAATTTCATTATTTACCCAGGAGTCATTCAGGAGCAAGTTGTTCAAATTCCATGTAGTTGTGTGGTTTTGAGTGAATTTCTTAATCTTGAGCTCTAATTCAATTACCTTGTAGTCTGAGAGATTGTTTTTTATTATTTCAGTTCTTTTGCATTTGCTGAGGAGTGTTTTACTTTTGATTATGTGATCAATTTTAGAGGAAGTGCCATGTGGCAATGTAAAGAACATATATTCTGTTGTTTTTGGATAGAAAATTCTGTAGATATGTATCAGGTCCACTTGATCCAGAACTGAGTTCAGGTCCTGAATATCTTTGTTAATTTTCTTTCTTTATGTCTAATATTGTCAGTGGGGTGTTAAAAGACTCCCACTATTATTGTGTAGAAGTCTAAGTCTCTTGGTAGGTCTCTAGCAACTTGCCTTATAAACAGGGGTGCTTCTTTAGACTAGTTAGCTCCTCTTGTTAAATTGAACCCTTTCCATTATGTAACACTCTGTTTTGTCTTTTTTGGATTCTTGTTGGTTTAAAGTCTATTTTGTCAGGATCTAGGATTAAGACCCCCCCTTTTTTCCATTTGCTTTGTAAATTTTCCTAAATATTTTTATTTTGAACCTATGTGGGTCTTTACATGTGAGATGGGTCTCTTGAAGACAGCATACTGAAGGGTCTTGGCTCTTTATCCAGCTTGCCATTTTGTGTCTTTTAATTGGGGCATTTAGCCCATTTACTTTTAAGGTTAGTATTGTTATGTGTAAATTTGATCCTGCCATAATGATGCTAGCTGGTTATTGTGTGGACTTGTTTATGCGGGTTGCTTCATAGTGTCACTGATCTGTATACTTCAGTGTGTTTTCGTAGTTGCTGGTAATGGCTTTTTGTTTCCATATTTAGTACTCCCTTCAGTAGCTCTTGCAAGGTAGTGCTGGTGGTGATGAATTCCCTTAGCATTTGCTTATCTTAAAAGGATCTTATTTCTTCTTCACTTATGAAGCTTAGTTTGGCCAGGTATCAATTTCTTGATTGGAAGTTCTTTTCTTTAAGAATGCTGAATATTGGCCCCCAATCTCTTCTGGCATGTAGGGTTTCTGCTAAGATGTCCACTGTTAGTCTGATAGGCTTCCCTTTTTAGGTTACTTGGTCTTTCTCTCTGGCTGACCTTGCCATTTTTTCTTTTATTTTCACCTTGGAGAATCTGATGATTATGTGCTTAGGGTTGAACTTCTTGAAGAGTATCTTATGGGAATTCTCTGGATTTCCTGAATTTGAATGTTGGTCTGTCTTGCTAGGTTGAGGAAAGTCTCCTGGATGACATTCTTAAGTATATTTCTCAACTTGGTTCTGGTCTTCCTGTGTCTTTCAGGTACCCCAAAAAGTCATAAGTTTCGTTTTCTAACATAATCACATACTTCTCTGAGATTTTATTTCTTTTCATTATTTCCTCTCTATTCTTGTCTGCCAGTTTTATTTCAGAAAGATAGTCTTCAGGCTCTAAAATTTCTTTTCTCCACTTCGTCTATTCTGTATTGATACTTGTGATTGCATCTGATGTTCTTATTTTGTGTTTTTAAACTCCATCAGGCTGGTTATTCTCCTCTCTAATCTGGCTATTCTAGTTATCATTTCCTGTATTGTTTTATCATGATGCTTAGCTTCTGTGCTTTGGGTTACAACATACTCCTTTAGCTCAGTGAAGTTATTTATTACCCACCTTCTGAAGCCTACTTCTGCCAATTCTGCGGTCTCTGCCTCAGCCCAGTCCTGTAACGTTGCTGGAGATGTGTTACAGTCACTTGGAAGAGAAGAGGCACTCTGGCTTTTTTATTTTTCAGTGTTTTTGCATTGATTCTTTCTCATCTTGGTGGTCTTATCTACCTTTGATCTTCGAGATTGCTGACCTTTAAATGTGGTTTTTGTCAGGGGGAGGTTGTTGATATTGTTGTTTTCTGTTTGTTTGTTTCTCTTTTAATCATCAGATCAGTGTTCCCTAGGGCTCCTGTGATTTTTCTGGGGGTCCGCTCCAGACCCTGGTTGCCATGGTTTTTCTTATACCTGGAGGTATCACCCGTGAAGGCTGCAGAAGAGAAAAAAATGGCAGCCTGCTTCTTTTTCTGGGAACTTCATTCCAGGAGGGTACTGACCTGTTGCTGGCTGAATGCTCCTATAGGCAGTGCATGGAGACTCCTGTTGGGAGGCTTCACTGAGACATGAGGAACACTATCAGGGACCCACTTAGAGAAGTCGTCTGCTGCTTTTTGGTAGAGCAGCTGTATCGTGGGGGACATCTCCTCATTCAGACCACCAGGATTTTACAGAGATGGCAGGTTGGAATGTGATTATTTTTTATTGGTGGCAAAATAACTATGAAAATTAGAAAAGCTCACTTTGGATTAAAATCACACTTTTGGCTTGCTTTGTTAACTAGAGTAAATGATTGAATCTCTTTATACTTAGGGTATCTAGAGGTTGAAAAATGAATTCTATTTTTATATATACAGAAAACAAGACAAGATGAGATAAGGCTCAGTTTTTTCAAGAATTATTACATGAAATTTGGTTTATTATATTTTCTATTAGAAGAGTGTGTTATATGTTGTACTTTCTTTTGAAAGGAAAAAAATTCACATGTTGGTAAATTCACCTAAAAATATCAAAAATGTGACGACTCAATGTAAGTTGGTGAGAAATTATAAAAATCTGTTAGTAGTAGTGCACTATTTGATATTGAAGCCACATAATTTTATAACTTTGGATTGCCAGTGGCCTAATAAGAAGCATTCATAAACTTGAATCATCCCAGCTGCAACTCACAGAATTAATATTCTTCTGCCTTTGGCTTTACTCTGTGTTATAAAAGTATAATATTTCTCACATTCCTAGCTGAGTCTCTACTGATTCTTCTTTTTAAACATCTTCATGTTTCTACCCTCCAGTGCCTATTAATATTATCACTGAAGCATTGTACTGCTGGAAAGACAGTACCATCCATAGACCTGGATAGAATGTGCCCTTATCCTGAGCCCTGCATTAGTGAGGGCCTGCTTTGGTTTTTCACTGAATGTCCTCCTCCTCATGATGTGATGGAAACAAACTCACTGGAAGTCTGTCTATCTAGTTCTAAGTTTTATAGTAGGAGATTGGGACAAAGCTAGACATTTGATGACATTTGATTAAAGGCAAATTTTTTCTTTTTGCATTTGTGTCTTACTTGCTAAACATCAAAAACAACTTTCTGCCATTTTAGAGGTGTGCTCCATAGACTATCAGGTACTTTTTGAAAGGAAGTCCTATATGTATTGAAAAGTAAAATTATTTTATAAGATTCTGCTGCCGTTGTTTGACTACTACATTATAAAGTTACTGACATAAATTTTCTACTTCACAAATGGGCAGTGATAACGTGGTACATTTTTGCTGTGCATTTGTTTGGTTTGTTGGTTTTCCAGTAATTGGACTGGTCTTGTTCATAACTCCCAACTATGGATTGGTGTGTATAAAACAAGCAAGCAAACAACCAAATAAAAAGTTGTCCATTAACGGTATCTTTGTCTCTTCAAGTTAACAGCCTCTGGGTTTTTTCCGTATTTCTGCCATAGTCTCTACATGGGGACTAGTTACCTAGAGTTATTTATGTAACTCCACAGAAACCATTGAAAGATGAAATGTAATCAGTTAGGGACATCATAATTTCTTTCTCTTCCCTGATGCTAAATGGCTGGTCAGTTTTGATCCCTTAATTTATGTTGCCAAGTTATGATTAGTTTTAGCAAACTTTTTGAGGTGATGACATTGATTACTGAAGCCTGACAGTATACAAATTTGCTACTGAATTCAAAGGACTTTCACATCATGGCCTCTTTAACCTAAGCATTCCATGATCCCTTTTCAAAGCATCTAGGAATTTCTTGATCACTTTTAACCACTTGCAAATAAGGGAAATTAGAAAAACTACCTTAGCTTATTCCTGCACAATAGTGCCCACTTAATGCTAAATGGAATTAAGTGTTGGTAAATCTGCCAGTGATGAAGGGCACTAGCCGAGTTGTATTTCCTCCAAATAAACACACAAATTTGTTGAACAACGTTCTTAAATCCCAGAGATTAAGACCTAATCCCATCTGACTCTCTTGCCAGACTACAACTTCTGTCTTCCTTCAGTACTTGAAGAGTGGCGGAAAAACCGGTTTTACTTCTTCTGATTTTAAAGGAACTTTCTATATCATGTTCTATTCCCTACTGAAATGATCTTCTCCTTTTTGTTTTCTGTAGCAATATAATTGAAAATGGGGTAAGGAGGAAAAAGTTTACTTTTAAGGAAAGAAGCATTTAATTTTCCACATTTACCAGTTGTGAAAACACCCAGTTTCCTTTCCTCCTTGAGGCTATAATATATATTTTCTATGTATTAAAATGTAATTGATATTATATAATCTTTGTTTAAAAGTTAATGCCACTATCTGGGCCATCTGTGGGGCCGCTTCTGTGGAATTTTTTTTTCTTCTAGTTATGTATCAAATTTCTCATTTTTCTATGCTTCTCACTTTCTAATTTTTTTCCTAGAAAATGGTTATAAAATACAAAGGAAATTAATATTATGACTTCTAAAAATTGGCATTCCTGAACTCCTAAGCCTTCTCTTTTATGTTGCAGCTAGAATGCAGAGTTAAACCTTCAGATTTTACCATTTAGGAGCTGCCTTAATTTGATTACTTTTACCTGTTGATAGCACAAATCTCTTCTCTCACATTATAGTTGCTGAGGGACTGATCTTTTTAATCTTGTAAATATTTGAACTGGAATATTATTGGTGAGCTTTCATAGAACTTTGTATCAGAGCCTATGGATGACTCTCTCTTGAAAATCATCAAGACCTCATAAATTCTCTCTGATGATTTCCAGCCAATGCTACTTTTTCAGCCAAATTCAGAGAAAGGGGAAATTTGAGGTTGAATAATTTTATTTTATATTTGAAGCTTTTGTACTCTAATCTTTCTGGCTATTTCAAATTTTCACTACAATTTCTGCATACTTCACTACCTATCTGAACTACATATAAGGAAAATAGCTTTTTTCCTCAGCTGTGAAGGCAGCTGCTACTCTGTGCTCACCTATGGAAGTTATCCTCCTCTCTGGAATTCAGAATCTTGGGCTTCCTTGAAACCAATTCTCTTCAGTAGCTTCATATATAAGGATAATATTTATTTTATCCATTTTTTTTTCCTTTTTACTACCATGAGAACACAGGCCTTACCATCATTCTTTATCTTAACAAGAAACAGAATCATTCAAGAATGTTTTCAAGTACCATATATATGTAAAATTATTTTTATTTCTATTTAATTTTAAATCTGAATTTCATAGACTTGAATTATAAAAGTCTGTGTGTGTGTGTGTGTGTGTGTGTGTGTGTGTGTGCGCGTGCACGCATGTTTACTTGCCACAGGTAAATAAAAAACTTTTAGGGCCGGGCACGGTGGCTCAAGCCTGTAATCCCAGCACTTTGGGAGGCCGAGGCTGGTGAATCACGAGGTCAAGAGATCGAGACCATCCTGGTCAACATGGTGAAACCCCATCTCTACTAAAAATACAAAAAATCAGCTGGGCATGGTGGCGCGTGCCTGTAGTCCCAGTTACTCGGGAGGCTGAGGCAGGAGAATTGTCTGAACCCAGGACGCGGAGGATGCGGTGAGCCAAGGTCGTGCCATTGCACTCCAGCCTGGGTAACAAGAGCGAAACTCCGTCTCAAAAAAAACAAAGAAAAACAAAAAAAAAAAAAAGAAGAAAAAAGAAAAACTTTTAAACTTACCCTGAAATTGAGTTAGCATAAGCAATTATATCTAAATGGAAGTTTTAGTTTAACACCCCATTTGATTTATCCCATGCATACAAACTTTAGAATCACTGCATAAACACATATAACATTACTTTACAGGGACTAAGTGCAGGGGACCTAGCAAAAATAATGACATCAGTGTTTCCAACAAATGAATATGGAAGAAATAAAGATACAGAAAAGTAGAAAGTTATAATGAAATAATAGTATCTTCAAACAATGATAATATTAACACACAACTTTTCAGATAAAATGATAGACATGAACATGATTAAATAAGATAGTCAAAACGTTAATGGGAGAAAATTGCAGCTTAGAATTTTATCAAATTGTTTCAAAAAGTAAATGTAAAATAAGACATATATATATATATATATATACACACACATCTATATGATAAATACACATATACATATTTATATGAGAGATAGTTATCTGAAAAAAATATCAGACAGAAAATTGTACATTTACAAAACTGAAGATAAATATTTTGATAAATCTATATGGATTAACTGCTTAAAACAATAAGAGTGACATCTGCTAGAACTTAAAGCACATGAGAGCAAGTTGGCATAAGTTCAGAGAAAGATAATGGTTTTGATCTAAGGTCTTGAAATTTTCAGATTAAGACATAAATATTTTTATTAGACTTTGATAAGATAATAGTATACAATCTATTATGGTAACTACAAAAATAATGCTAAAAGAATAGGTAACTTTAAAAGTAATAGAATGGAAATTAAAAAAATATAATTTTATTTCAACTTTTGTTTTAGAGTACTTGGAGTACATGTGCAGATTCATTACATGGAAATACTGTGTGTTGCTGAGGTTTGGAGTCTGGATCCTGTCACCCAGTTAATGAGCACAGTACTCAATAGGTAGTTTTTCTAACCCACTTCCCCTTCTCCCTCAACTCTAGTAGTCCACAGTGTCTATTGTCCCCATAGTTATGTCAATATGTGCCCAATGTTTAGCTTCCACTTAGAAATGACAATATGTGGTGTTTGATTTCCTGTTCCTGTGTTAATTTGCTTAACATCATGGTTTCTAGTTCTATGCATGTTCCTGCAAAGGACATGATTTCATTCTTTTTTATGGCTGCATAGTGTTCCCTGGCATATATCTACCATATTGTCCTTATCCAAACTACTATTGATGGGCAACTGGGTTGATTCCATGTCTTTGCTGCAGTGAACATGCAAATGCATGTGTCTTTTGAGTAGTGTTATTTTCCTTCAAATATATGTCCAATAATGGGATTGCTGAGTTGAATGATAATTCTGTTTTAAGTACTCTGATAAATCTACAACTGCTTTCCGAAGTGGCTGAACTAATTTACATGCCCACCAACAATGTATAAGCATTTCCTTTTCTCTGAAGCCTCACCAACATCTGTTATTTTTTTGTCTTTTTAATAATAGACATTCTGACTGGTGTGAGATGGTATCTTATTGTGGTTTTAAATTGCATTTCTCTAATGATTAATGATACAGAGCATTTCTCCATATGTTTGTTGGACACTTGCATATCCTATTTTAACAAGTGTCTGTTCATGTCTTCTGTCCATACTTTAATGGAGTTACTCATTTTTCACTTACGGATTTGTTAGTTTCCTACAGATTCTAGATTTTAGGCCTTTTTCAGATAAATAGTTTTCAAATATCTGTAGATTGTTTGTTTGCTCTGTTGATAGTTTCTTTTAATGTGCAGAAGCTCTTTGGTTTAAGTCCCACTTAATTAATTAATTAATTTATTTATTTTCAATTGCTCTTGGGGACTTAGGCAAAGACTCTTTGTCAAGGTCAATGTTGAAGAGTATATTCTAGGTTGTCTTCCAGAATTTGTATACTTTGAGTTCCAACGTTTAAATCTTGAATCCATTTAGTTATGTTTTTGTATATGATGAAAGGTAGGGGTCAAGCATATGGCTAGCCAGTTATCCTAGCACTACGTATTGAATAAGGAGCCCTTTCCTCATTGCTTGTCTTTGTTGGCCTCATTAAAGATCAGATGGTTGTAGGTGTGTGGCTTTATGTCTGAGTTTTCTATTCTGTTCCACTGGTCTATTTGTCTGTTCTTGCACTGTGCTGATTTGGTAACTGTGGCTTTATAGTATAGTTTGATGTTAGGCAGTGTGATACCTTTAATTTTGTTCTTTTTGCTTAAAATTGCTTTGGCTATTCAGCCTCATTTTTTATTCCATGAATTTTAGAATGACTTTTTCTAATTCTGTGAAGAGCAACACCACTAATTTGATGGGAGTAGCATTGAATCTGTAAATTCTTTTGGGCATTTTGGCCATTTTATAATATTGATTTCTCCTCTCCAATGAGCATAGAATAATTTTCCATTTATTTGTGTCATATCTGATTTCTTTCAGCACTATTTTGTACTTTTCTTCATAAAGATTTTTTACCTTATGGTTATCTGTATTCTTAGATATTTCATTTTCTTTGTGACTATTGTAAACTTGTGTTATTGATCACTCTCTCAGTGTGAATATTGTTGGTGTATCAAAATGCTACTCACTTTTGTACATTGATTTTGTATTCTGAAACTTTACTAAAGTCACTCATCTAATCTACGAGCCTTCTCACAATCTTTAGTATTTTTCTTTTCCTTTCTTTCTTTCTTTCTTTCTTTCTTTCTTTCTTTCTTTCTTTCTTTCTTTCTTTCTTTCTTTCTTTCTTATACTTTAAGTTCTGGGGTACATGTGCAGATTGTGCATGCTTGTTACATAGATATACACATGCCATGGTGGTGGTTTGCTGCATCTATTGCCTTGTCATCTACATTAGGTATTTCTCCTAATGCTATCCATCCCCAATACCCTCACCCCCAGCTATCCCTCCCCTAGCCCCCTACTACCCAGGCCCTGGTGTGTGATGTTCCTCTCCCTGTGTCCATGTGTTCTCATTGTTCAACACCTACTTATAAGAACGTGCAGTGTTTGGTTTTCTGTTCTTGTGTCACTTTGCTGAGAATAATTGTTTCCAGTTTTATTCATGTCCCTGCAGATTACATGAACTCATCCGTTTTTATGGCTGCATAGTATTCCATGGTGTATATGTGCCACATTTTCTTTATCCAATCTATCAGTGATGGGTATTTGGGTTGGTTCCAAGTCTTTGCTATTGCAAACAGTACCACAATAAATATATGTGTGTCTTTATAATAGAATGATTTATAATCTTTTGGTAAATACCAAGTAATGGGATTGCTGGGTCAAATGATATTTCTATTTCTAGATCCTTGAGAAATCACCACACTGTCTTCCACAATGGTTGAACTAATTTACACTCACACCAACAGTGTAAAAGCTTTCCTGTTTCTCCACATCCTCTCCAGCATCTGTTGTCTCCTGACTTTTTAATGATCACCAATCTAACTGGCATGAGATGGTATCTCAATGCAGTTTTGATTTGCATTACTCTAATGACTAGTGATGATGAGCTTTTTTTCATGTTTGTTAGCTGCATAAATGTCTTCTTTTGAAAAGTGTCTGTTCATATCCTTTACCTCATCATTTTGATGGGTCATTTGTTTTTTTCTTGTAAATTTAAGTACTCTGTAGATTCCAGATATTAGCCCTTTGTCCGATGGGTAGATTGCAAAAACTTTTTCCCGTTCTGTTGGTTGCCAGTTCACCTACTGATCGTTTCTTTTGCTGTGCAGAAGCTCTTAAGTTTAATTAGATCCCATCTGTCTATTTTGACTTTTATTGGACCTAATACAGGAGAACCTAGATACATAATGCAAGTTCTTAATGACCTACAAAGAGACTGAGACTCCCACACAATAATAGTACACCCCACTGTCAATACTAGACAGATCAATGAGACAAAATTAACAAGGATATCCAGGACTTGAACTCAGATCTGGTTCAAGGAGACCTAATAGACATGTACAGAACTCTCCTCCCCAAAACCACATAATGTACATTCTTCTCAGCATCACATTGCACTTATACTAAAATTGACAGCATAATTGGAATTAAACACTCCTCAGCAAATGCAAAAAATGGAAATCATAACAAACAGTCTCTCAGACCACAGTGCACTCAAATTAGAACTCAAGATTAAGAAACTCACCCCAAACCCCACAACTACATAGAAACTAAAAACCTGCTCCTGAATGACTACTGGATAAATAATGAAATGTTGGCAGAAAAAAAATGTTCTTTGAAACCAATGAGGATGAAGACACAAAATACTAGAATCTCTGGGACACATTTAAAGGAGTGTCTAAAGGGAACTTAATAGCAATAAATGCCCACCAATGAAGCAAGGAGAGATATAAAATCGATACCCTAATGTCATGATTAAAATAACTAGAGGAGCAAGATAAAACTAATTCAAAAGCTAGCAGAAGACAAGAAATAACTAAGACCAAAGCAGAACTGAAGGAGATAGAGACACAAAAAAACCCTTCAAAAAATCAGTAAATCCAGGAGTTGGCTTTTTGAAAAGATCAGCAAAATAGATAGACTGCTACCCAAACTAATAAAAAAGAAAAGAGAGAAGATTCAAATAGATGCAATTAAAAAAAAAAAAACAAATAGATGCAATAAAAAATGATAAAGGAGATAACACCACCAATCCCACAGAAATACAAACTACCATCAGAGATACTACAAACACCTATGTGCAAATAAACTAATAAATTTAGAAGAAATGGATAAATTCCTGGACACTTGCACACTCCCAAGACTAAACCAGGAAGAAGCTGAATTCCTGAATAGACCAATAACAAGGTCGGAAGTTGGGGCAGCAATTAATAGTCTACCAAACAGAAACATCCAGGACTGGAGGGATGCACAGCCGAATTCTACCAGAGGTACAAAGAGGAGCTGGTACCATTCCTTCTGAAACTATTCCAGACAAAACAAAAAGAGGGAATCCACCCTAACTCATTTTATGAGACCAACATCATCCTGATACCAAAACCTAACACAGCTGCAACTAAAAAAGAAAATTTCAGGCCAATGTCCATGATGAACATTGTCGTACAAACCTTCAGCAAATTTTGGCAAACTGAATCCAACAACACATCAAAAAACTTATCCATCATGATCAAGTTGGCTTTATCCGAGGGATGCAAGGCTGGCCTAACACATGCAAATCTATAAGTGTAATCCATCACATAAACAGAACCAAAGACAAAA
Organism: Sapajus apella; assembly: GCF_009761245.1. Lineage (NCBI taxonomy): Eukaryota > Metazoa > Chordata > Mammalia > Primates > Cebidae > Sapajus > Sapajus apella. Next base: position 16,599,497 of record NW_022436980.1, read on the forward strand.
ACCACATCATTATCTCAATAGATACAAAGAAGGCCTTTGACAAAATTCAACAGCGCTTTATGCTAAAAACTCTCAATAAACTAGGTATCAACGGATTGTATCTCAAAATAATAAGAGCAATTTATGAGAAACCCACAGCCAATATCATGCAGAATGGGCAAAAACTGGAAGCATTCCCTTTGAAAACAGGCACAAGACAAGGATTCCCTCTCTCACCACCCCTATTCAACACAGTATTGGAAGTTCTGGCTAGGACCATCAGGCAAGAGAAAGAAATAAAGGGTATTCCCATAGGAGGAGAGGACGTCAAATTGTCCCTGTTTGCAGATGACATGATTGTATACTTAGAAGACCTCATCGTTTCAGCCCAAATACCTCCTTAAGAAGATAAGCGACTTCAACAAAGTCTCAGAATACAAAATCAATGTGCAAAAATCACAACCATTTCTATATACCAATAATAGACAGAGAGCCAAATCAAGAGTGAACTCCCTTTCACAATTACTACAAAGAGAATAAAATACCTAGGAATACAACTAACAAGGGTTGTGAAGGACCTCTTCAAGAAGAACTAGAAACCATTGCTCAAGGAAATAAGAGAGGTCACAAACAGATGGAAAAACGTTCCATGCTCATGGTTAGGAAGAATCAATATTGTGTAAATGGCCATATTGCCCAAGGCAATTTATAGACTCAGTGCTATCCCCATCAAGCTACCAATGACTTTCTTCACAGAATTAGAAAAAAAAACACCTTATAATTAATATGGAACTAAAAGAGAGCCTTCATAGCCAATCCTAAGCAAAAAAAAAAAAAAAAAAAAAAAAAAAAAAAAAGCTGGAGGCATCATACTACCTGACTTCAAACTATATTAAAAAGCTACTGTAATCAAAACAGCATGGCATTGGTACCAAAACAGAGATATAGACCAATGGAACAGAACAGAGGTCTCAGAAATAATGCCACACAACTACAACCATCTGATATTTGACAAACCTGACAAAAACAAGTGATAGGGAAAGGTTTTCCTATTTAATAAATTGTGTTGGGAAAGCTGGCTAGCCATATGCAGAAAGCTGAAACTGGATCCCTTCCTTCCACGTTATACAAAAGTTAACTCTAGATGGATTCAAGATTTAAACATGAGGCCTAACACTATAAAAACTCTAGGAGAAAATCTATTCATTACCATTCAGGACATAGGCATAGGCAAGGACTTCATGACTAAAACACCAAAGCAATGGCAACAAAAGTATTTAGTATTTTCTAGCAACAACAAGAGATAGTTTGACTCCCTCTTTTCCTATGTTGAATAGGAGTGAATTGAGTGTACATCCTTGTCTTGCTCCAGTTCTCAAGGGAAATGATTTGAACTTTTGTTAATTCATTATGACATTGGCTGTCAGAATGCTATTATTTTGAGGTATATTCCCTCAGTGCCTACTCTTTGGAAAGTTTTTATCTAAAAGTGGTGTTGGATTTTATAAAAAATGTTATCTGAATCTGTTGAGATGATGGTATGGTTTTTGCTTTTGATCCTGTTTATGTGGTGAATTACATTTATTGATTTGCATATGTTGAAACAGCCTTACATCCCAGCAATACAGCCAACTTGCCTACTTGATTGTGTTGCATTAACTTTTTGATGTGCTGCTGGATTTGATTTGCGGGTATTTTTTTGAGGATTTTTATGTTTATGAGAGATATTGGTCTGAAATTTTCTCTTTTCATTCTGTCTTTGCCAGATTTTGTTATCAGGCTGATGCTGGCTTCATAGAATAAATAGGGAGCAGTCCTTATTCCTCAACTTTTTTTTTTTAATATTTAGTATAATTGATATCAGTTCTTCTTTGTAAGTCTGGTAGAATTTGACACTGTGAATCAAATGGTCCAGGGCTTTCTTTGTCACTGAGTCAATTTTAGACATTGAAGTTAGTCTATTCAGGATTTCATTCTCTTCTTGATTCAGTTTTGGGAGATTTTGTCTTCCCAGAAATTTATCCTTTTCCTCTAAATACCCTAGCTTGTGTACATAGTGTTGTTCATAGCAGCCACTGAGACTCTTTTGTATTTCTGTTGGATCAGTTGCAATATTACCTTTGTTGATCCTGATTGTGCTTATTTAGATATTTGAATCTTTCTTTTACTTTGTTAGCCTAGCTACAGGTCTATCGATCTTATTTACTTTTTTCAAAGAACAAACTCTTGGTTTCATTGATCTTTTGTACAGATTTTTGCATAGCGATTTCACTAAGTTCTTCTCTAATTTTAATTATTTCTTTTCTTCTACTAACTTTGAGGTTGGTTTGCTCTTTACTTTCTTTACGTGTAATGTTACACTGTTAAATTCAAACCTTTATATATTCTTAATGAAGGCATTTAGGCTTATAAGCTTTCCTCTTAACACTGCTTTGGCTGTATCCCAGAAATTTTAGTAAATTTCATCCCCACTTCATTCATTTCAAAGAATTTTTAAATTTCTGTATTAATTTTTATGTTCATCCAGGAGTTAGGAGTAAGTTGTCTAACTTCCATGTATTTGTGTAGTTTTTAGAGATCTTTGTATTGATTTCTATTCTTATGGCATTGTGGTTCAAGGGTGTACTTGGTATAACTTCATTTTTTTGAATTTATTGAGGCTTGATTTACAACTGACTATTTGATCTTAGAATGTATTCTAAGACTGCTGGGTGAGGTGTTCTGTAGAGGTCTGTTAGGTCCAATTGGTCAAGCGTTGAATTTAAGATAAATACATAAGAAGGAGATTTAAACCTTAAAATATCAGAAATTACATTAACTAAAATAGGAATTTATGGTTTAGTTAACAGATACAAATTATCAGCCTTAAGATAATTAATTTTATTTTATTAAGATAAATATATAATATAAAATAATAATATTTAAAAGTAAAAACAGAAACTCCAGTACCTTGCAAATGCTACCTGCTATAGTCTGAATGTTGGTGTCCTTCCAGAATTCATATACAGGGACCTAATTCCCAGTGTGTTATTGTTAAGTGGTGGTGTCTTTGGGAATTGAAGTCCTAAGAGCTCCACTCTCATGAATGTGATTAGTGACCTTATAAAAGAGATTTAAATTAGCTTCATCCCCTCTTCTGCCACATAAGAGTACATCAAAATATACTTTCTATGCAGCAGATGGCAAGCCCTCACCAGACACCAAAGCTGCTGGCACTTTAATCTTGGACTGTTCACCCTCCAACTGTAAGAAATAAATTTCTGTTATTTATAAACTACTCAGTCTTAAGATATTTAATTATAGCTTCCTGAACAAACTAAGACCTTATCTAAAAATAAAAATGGTAGAATGGTATATCAGATACAGTTGAATTTAAATAAAAAGAGTAAAGATAGAGGGAGATTTCATTATGATAAACTGTTTAATCAAGAAAGTAAAAATAGTTTTAAGTCTATATTCATATATAATGTACTATCAAAACTGATAAAGTTTGACAAAACAAAATAGATAAATATAAAAACCTATAATTATAGTGGGAGACTTAACATATCTTTTTCAGTAGCTTGTATGGCAATTAGACCAAAAACGAGCGGGAATTTAAATATTTGAACACGCTAATATGAAAATCAATATAATTTTTTCTACAGAAGCCTACTTCAACAATTGCAGAAAACACATCTTTTTTTATGTGCTCATGAAACATTAATAAAATATTACCATATGTTATTCCAGTAAGCAAATGTTGACAGAGTTCAAAGATTTAAATCTTTCATAATTATTCTAATTACAGAACAATGGAAGACAGAAAGGCATAACTAAATATAACTTAAGAACCACCATATGTTTAAGAATGCAAATGCTTTCTTCTAAACACTTAATAGATCAAGAAAAAAGTTATAATGCTAATTAGGAAATATTTTCAACTAAATAGTATAAAAATAAATAATATATTCAAATTATGAGGTACAACTAAAGTTATTTAAGATTGAAATGAATGTATTAAAAAAGAAGAAACCCAGGAAATAGATTATGTAGGAATCCATCTCAAAATAGCAGAAAAAAGATACAAAAGTTAACTGAACAAAAAAAATGGAGAATAAAAAAATAAAGGAAAAATACAATAAATTTATAAAAGAAACGCTTAAGAAAAGTTATTTTTTTGAACAGACAGGCAATCATTGATGACATTCTAGGAATAGAGAGAAAGGGAGAGAAAGACAAAGACTGGAGATGCAATACTCAATAAGGAATAAGGGATATGACTATGGATATTAGAGATACTTTAAAAAATCAAAAAGGAATCTTGCAAAAAACTAATGCCAGCAAATTTCAAAAATTAAAAAAGTAAAAATTCATATAAGAATAAAAGCATAACTATAAAAATGACAGAAGAAAAAAGGCATATTCTGATTTGAACTATCACATATTAATGTAAAAAAGGCATATTCTGATTTAAACTATCACATATTAATGTAACAGAATCTTGACCTAAAAATGAAGTCACAAAGATAAATTAAGGTTTACGGTGTTAAGAGTGGGTAACAATTTCAAATAGAAGAAATAAAAAACAGCCAACCTATATGAACTATTCAGAGAAGAGATTTACTGTTCCTCACAATACAGTCTCTGAGGACAGTGTTTCCTTAATATGAAAATATCAGAACATCACTTAAAAATCATTTTATTATCACAAGCATAGTTGCAAAATCCAAACAAAATGTAATCAAATTAAATATACTGACAAATAAAATGCACAACACACAAAAATTGCCTTATTCAAGAAATACTAGGCAAATGCTATTCTATAATTAGCAAAATATTACAGCAAACATTATGCTGCATGGTGAAATTCTGAAATAGTTTCCTCTAAGAATAGGAATGAACATGAAAGCCTATTGTCATTATTTCTACTTGATATTGTATTGGTGGTGTGAGCCAGTGCAACAATGAGAAAAACACACTAAAAGGTATTAATAAAGATTAAAATGCCATAATGAATAGTTTAGATGATTCTGTATATAGATGATCCAAACATCTCTTTTATATTGTCTTGACATTCAGTATATGACATACATATAGATTGAAAGACTTAGTATTGAAAAAATAACAGTTCTCTCTCTATTTTTTGAGATGGAGTTTCACTCCTATTGCCCAGGCTGGAGTGCAATGGCACAATCTTGGCTCACTGCAACTTCTGCCTTTGGGGCTCACGCAATTCTCCTGTCTCAGTCTCCCAGGTAGATGGGATTACATGCATGTGCCACCATCCTGGCTGATTTTGTATTTTTAGTAGATATAGGGTTTCACCATATTTGTCAGGCAGGTCTCAAACTCCTGACCTCAGGTAATCCGTCCACCTTGGCCTCCCAAAGTGCTGGAATTACAGGCACAAACCACCATGCCCAGCTGATAACTGTTCCTTAATATTGATCTGTAGAATCAAGGAGCACCCGAACAGATGTATGCATAACTTTCATTAAAATTGGCAAACGTCTAAATTATTAGAAACTCAGATTATTAGAAATCCAATTATTAGAAAACACCCAAACAAATGTTTGTGTTCCTTTTACTAAAATTAGATAATATCTGAATTATTAGACACCCAAAGGCCAAGAATAGCGTGTCTTTTAAAGGAAAGGGGGAAAAGGTAGAAAGTTATTCTACTGAATGTCAAGACTTAATATAAAAGAGAAGTTATTATGACAGTGTAGCATTCATGCAACATTAAAAAAAATAGACCAATCAGATGGAACAGTGCGCCTGAAATGCCTCATGTGAATATTTCATTCATGCAAAGATGACGCAGCAGAGCAGTAGAAATAAACTGTTTTATAAATGTTTTTGTCAATTGGGTTGCCATATAGAAAATTATTTATAGCAGGTCCGTACTGGACACAACCTAAATGGTTAACAAAAGTAGAATATGACCTTGAATTGCCACATGTTTAAGAAACCTTTTGTGAGAATGAACTAAATTAATATGCATTACTTGAACGGTCTCACAAACATAATGTTGGGTGAAATAAGCCATAAGAAAATAATGAACGCTAAATGGTTATATTTATGTAGAGGCCCAGAATAAGGAAAACTAACCATAAATTATGCAACTGAAGATACTGATATCGAAAGGGAGGTAGGGAAGAAAAATTTTCCAGTTTGATAGCAGTATTTCAGTTTTTGACGTGGGTGGCAGTCACAGGAGTCTATTAACTTGGGAAAAATTTGTTGAGTTGTGCAGTTAGAATTTGTACACTTTTCAAAATATACTGAGTAATTTAATTAACATTTATAACTCTGGATGCTAAGTTTTGCTGTTTTATGACTATACATGTAAAAAGTTTTAGGCTTTCTATATTCCACAAACAAGAAGCACTAATAGACATAATTCCACATGTATTATTAAATAGGATGTGGGTATATTTCTGTAAGTAAGCATATACAAAAATGTATTTTTAGATAACTCAAAACAAATACATATCTAACCATGGTAACTCTATGGTATATAGGTAAATGCTGAAGTATCAGTATGTGCTTAAAATATATTTATTATGAATAAGAAGTAAATATATTTGGGAATCACATCTCAGTTAATCAGAGTATAACTTTGTGATCTTAACCAAATTACTTGAGATTTTGCCTTAACATCCTCATTGAAAAATATACATTTTCTATCTCATAGTATAATTTAAAAAATTAAATGCAAGGACTATAGAAAGTAGTGCTTAATAAATACTTAATAACTAACAGAAAAATAATATTATCAATACTATCCAAGGTTACCTTGCTAATTAATCCCTTGCTGCACATTTTATGTTAAACTCCAAATTCTCATAACATTAAATTATGTCTTGATGAAGAATAAATTTTTCTGGTCATTTAAGAAAATTTAAGGCTTCTACGTAAAAAAAAAATCCATATAAAATGATTTTATAAAAGTTTGTTTTTAAAAAAAATTGGATTTTTTGCTAATTTGTATCATAAAGCACAAAAATTTTATTTCAGTTACACATAGTTAGAAGTAACTTAAATGTTAAAAACATCTCCCATCTCAGTAATCTCTAGCTGCAACTCACTTGATCCAAATTGTGTTTGGTAGTATTTCTACCACATTTTCAACATAGGTTTTGAAATTTTATCTTATATTACTAGCTCTGCCTTAAAGAAATTTCTGTGATCTTAAGACATTGGCTTAATATTCTTTAAGTTCAGAGAATTCATCTACAGAGTAGGATAAGAGTAATTATTTCATATAACTGTTGAGAGAACTTAATTAATCAAGATTTGAGTTATAATTAGTAAAGCCTGACACAAATTTAAATTTTCTAAACACCGTTGAGGAGACTTCCCACCTGGGTTTACTTAAAGTATTTAGTAACACTCACTTTTCTATTCCTTACCATCAGCAAATATTTTTAGAAGCCTGTTTCTCTTTATATTCCTTGATACCATCCTAAACAACCATTGCTTCTTTCCTGCTCTACAGAATTCTTATTTTGCCACCTCCAATTTTTTTTTCACAACACAACACCCAAATCCTTTATTATAAATTTAAATAAGAAAAGATTACTTTCTTATACAAAACGAAAAATAACTCATATTGCTTTTGGTATAAAATCCAAACTACTCTAAGTCAAAAACAAAACAGACAACACACACAGACACACACACACACACACACACACACACACAC